>NC_138968.1:147425500-148050500 GCF_055761805.1 Camellia sinensis | reverse complement strand
TTGAATGATTTAAATTTTTTTTATTAAATATATTTTTGCAAGTTGAAATAAAGAGTAGTTTTGGAGATGCTTATGGTATTTATCAACAAAGTTTTAAGTTGGAGAGTGGTATTCTCTTCCCACCTCGAATAAAGAAGTAAAACGAAAGGGTTAATCCATTTAAGCACTGTTTAATGTAGTAATTTGATTTTGGTTTATTGTCTGCCCTCTTTCATGGTTTGCGGAGAGGAATGATATCATTTACTTGGTTTGCATAGGTATTATATTTAGAGTTACTTTGATGAGATATTTTTGTGGATGTGTACAGATGATGGATAAGAGTTGGATTGATTTGCCAAATAGGATGTCGAGCGAATACATTAATGGGATTGATGAATTCCTTGTGTTTGCCTACACTAATAGGGTTGAAGGTTCGATGATCAGTTGTCCGTGTAGGAAGTGTGAGAATCGATACTATTTTGTACGAGAGGGTGTACGGGAGCATCTGATTTTGAATGGTTTTTTAAAAAAATACAAACATTGGATTAATCATGAGGAATCTTACGTATCTCTGCATGGTAATCGAGAGAATGAAATATTAGCTAATTTAGACATTGGGGATGATATGATTGGAATGATACAAGGGGCTATGGGAAATCCACATGCCGGTACAAGTGTTGCGGGTGATGAACCACAAGGGCCTGATCCCCATGCATCTGAACCCCAGCTCGGTCCAAATGCAGAGACTGCAAAGTATTTCAAACTTCTTCAAGATGCACAAAGTGAATTGTATCCGGGTTGTCAGAAGTTCACATCTTTGTCATTCATTGTTCGACTTCTACATTTGAAGGTGCTTAATCAGTGGACAAACAAGTCTGTTGACATGTTGCTTGAGTTATTGAATGAGGCGTTCCCGTTGGGTGTGAAACTCCCGGACTCATATTATAAAGCTCAAAAGGTCACAACAGATTTGGGCTTCACGTATGAGACGTGGGATGCATGTCCCAACAGTTGCATGTTGTTTCGAAACGAGGACGCCAATCTTGATAAATGTGTCATATGCAACAGTTCTAGATGGAAATCAAATGGTGATGGTGGTTCAAATGGTCCTAACAAAGGTGGCAAACAAATAGCTGCAAAACAGATGAGGTATTTTCCTTTAAAGCCAAGGTTGCAGAGGTTGTTTATGTCATCCAAGACGGCCAAGTTCATGAGATGGCATGCAGAGGAACGAACTAATGATGGTGTCTTCAGGCATCCTGCTGACTTCCTTGCATGGAAAGATTTTGACCGTCAGAATATTGACTTTAGTAATGATTGCCGAAGTGTAAGGCTTGGCTTAGCATCTGATGGTTTTAACCCATTCAGGACGATGAACATAGTTCATAGCACTTGGCCTGTTGTGCTCATTCCATACAACTTGCCGCCATGGATGTGCATGAAGCAACCATTTCTAATATTATCCGTGCTTATTGACGGCCCGAAAGGACTTGGTGACAAGATTGATGTGTATATGCAACCGTTGATTGAGGAGTTGAACGAACTATGGAATGAGGGTGTGTCAACATTTGATGCATCAACAAATCAAATGTTTCAAATGCATGCAGCTTTACTGTGGACAATTAGTGATTTTCCTGCATACGCAAACTTGTCAGGATGGAGCATTAAAGGCGAATATGCATGTCCTTGTTGTAATAAGGAAACTACATCGTGTTGGTTGAAGCATAGTAGGAAACAATCATACTTGGGTCATTGCAGATTTTTACCTACTGGCCATAAATTTTGGAAGGATAAAGTATCATTTGATGGTAGTCGGGAAGTCAGACTCAAACCAAAATTGTTGTCTGGAACTGAGATGTTGCTACAATTAGAATCTGAGGGTATTTTAACCCAATACAAGAGGTATGACCTTAAGGAGAGGCATAGGAGACAGGTAGAGAAGGAGAAAGTTAGACATCGCACGCATAGTTGGAAGAAAAAGAGTATCTTTTATGAATTGCCATATTGGGAGCACAATCTAATAAGTCACAACCTCGATGTGATGCATATAGAGAAGAATGTTTGTGACAATGTGTTGTGGACAATATTAGGGGTTGCAGGAAAATCGAAGGATGGTGTTAATGCTCGGCGTGATTTACAAGATATGAATATTAGAAAACCCCTACATTTGCAGTTAAGAGGGTCGAATAAAGCCTATTTACCACCAGCACAATTCACGATGACCAAGGATGAAAAAGATTTGTTCTTGAAAGTGTTGAAGGAAGTAAGAGTTCCTGACAGGTATTCATCCAATATATCACGTCGTGTGCGCTCACATGATAGAAGTATTGGGGGTCTTAAGAGCCACGATAGTCATATTCTGATGCAACAACTTATTCCATTGGCTATTCAAAGATCGTTACCGAAGAATGTAATTGAACCCTTGATTGAATTGAGAAATTTCTTTAGACAATTGTGTTCGAAAGTGAATCGTGCGACGGATTTGCAATATATTCAAGATCGTATCGCTCTAACACTTTGTCATCTAGAGAAAATATTTCCTCCAGGTTTTTTTGAAATAATGGAGCACTTGCCTATACATCTAGCTGATGAAGCCTTATTGGGTGGAGCGATTCAGTTTCGATGGATGTATCCAATTGAGAGGTATCTTCTTACTTTGAAGCAATACGTGCGTAATAGAGCTCATCCTGAAGGATCAATTGCTAAAGGATATCTTATGGAAGAATGCATGAATTTTTGTGCACAATATCTCAATGATGTGGAAACCAAATCTAGTCAACCCGTGAGGAATTATAGTGGTGCTGATAATTTGGGTCATGTTATTGGTGAAAACACAAGCTTTTGTCTTGATAATACTTCTTGGGTACAAGCTCATCGGTATATCTTATTCAATACAAGCGCGGTTCAACCATTCATAAAGTAGGTTAAGTCACTCACTCAATATTTTATTATGTTTTATTGAATTTTCAACAAAATTTTTTGTATTGCTAAAATCTCAATCTACACAGCAAACACCTTGAAGTACTTCAGCTCAAAATGCCTCGTGTCGACGATCATCAGCTTCGGCGTGAACATTTTGAAACTTTTCACATTTGGTTCAAGGAACATGTATGTATTTAACTCTATAGATTCTAGTTGCTTAAGTCGATCTACATTTTAAATTTTACATTTTCGTGTTAAATAGGTCCAAACTTTGCGAAGGACTACTGATGTCATATTTTCTGAAGAGATTATTCTATTGGCAAATGATCCTCATAACCTGGCAAGGAGGTTGAACGGGTATATACTGAATGGGTTTCGGTATCGAGTAAAGGCCACGGATGATCATCGAGCCACACAAAATTGTGGTGTAGCTTTGAAGACAGATACCATAAGTTATGCTAGTCGAAAAGACAAGAATCCTCGTGTGGGGTCTGTGTACTATTGTGGACAATTGACAGATATTGTTGAGCTTTGATATTCCAATGAGAAGAAACATGTGTTGTTTAAGTGTGATTGGATTGACAACATTCACAGAAAGAAAGAAGATGTCTTCAATTTCACGTTGGTGAACTTCAATCATTTGTTGTACCGAGATGATCGAATTACCAATGAACCTTTCATCTTGGAGTCCCAAGCAGAGCAAGTTTGGTATGTTGCAGACCCATTACAACCAGACTGGCAAGTCGTGGTGAAGATGTCTCAAAGAGGTTTATTTGATATGAGTTCGACTGATCCACAAATCGAGCCATACATGAGCCAACAATTGGAAGAAAATATAATGCTTCGTGATGAAGAAGTTGGTTGGGTGAGGGAAGCCGCAGAAGGGGAAACAGTTGATGTTTAAATAGGTTGATATTTAAGCAACATTAGTAATTCAATTAAGGCCAAGGTTGTAGTTAATCATCAATTTCTTAATTTAATTTGTCTTTGTAATTGTATTAGTTCAATTAATGTCATATTATAGTTGATGACAACCCATTGTCTATGTTTCTAATGTCAATTAATGTTATATTGCTTGCAGATTATTATGGGAAGGAAGAGGAAGCCTGATCATCCCCGGCGCATGATGCCTGATGTGCTGCATAACAAGACATCAGTAGCACCACCATTAGAGGAGGCATCACATTGGCCACCATCGGAGGGGCCATTAGTGCCACCACCATCTGAGGGGCCATTAGTACCACCGCATCGACCACCATCAGTGGCACCACAGCAGCTACCATGTACTCAGCCTCCACGCCTACCATCGGTGCGTCCACCATCAGTGGCACCACAACAGCTAGCATCCCGACTAGAGTCATCAGCTTATGAGCCATCCGCAGGTATATGAATTTGCTTTGATTAGTATGAAAATTATTTAAACATACATTTATTTATGCTCATTATATAACACTTGTTTATTCTCATTGTATTTTGCAGACCCTTCGACTTTTTCACAGCCTACATTAGGTATAAGAATTCAATTTGTATTCACATTATTTAAATTTGCATTTGTTTATTACCGTTGCATATTGTTTATTGTTTTTGTATCTCGCAGGTCATGTTAGTTCTTTATCAACCTCGACTAGGCGTGGTAGAGGATGTGCCAAGGGCATTAAAGAGTGGGGTACTGGTAAAAAGCTGGACATACAATTTGATGAAAATTACTGCCAACGTCGCTAAGTTAACTACTCAACTTGGCATCATTGTGCGGAATGGTAACATTGTTCCTCTTACTTTTCCTGACTGGAACAATGTGCCTGATGATATTGTTGATGCTATCTGGAAGGATGTGAAGGTAAAAGTATATTTTTGTCCACAAATTCGAATTCCAAAATTGTGTTATTATTATTTACCCTTTGAAATTGTGTTTTATAGGACAATTTGAATATATGTCTAGAGGAGTACAAGCCAATCTGCATGAAAAACTGCAATATCATATGGAATGATCACAAGAACAAGATTAAGGTTAAGTATTTCAAGCTTAGAAGTTCTGATCCTAATCTGAAGGATAATGTTCCTTTGCACATTGTGCCAAGCCAGTGGGAAGAACTTGTGGAGTATTGGCGTACTTTTGATGCTGAGGTATACAAATAAGTTATATTTATGATATGTAAACATACAAATCATATTTACATACTTACATTTGTTGAACCTGTTATAGAAAATTGCAAGTATGAACGCTAAAAATCGGCGAGCTCACGGCATAGCTCACACCACAGGGCGTACTAGTTTCTCTCAGATACGGCATGAGGTTTACATTTTATTGTTTTATTTTTGTATATAAATAAACATTGTATATTTGCAAATTATTTGGATTCTAATTTTCATATTTCTAAAAAAATGTAGATGACCAATAAGGGGGAGTCTACTGATAAGATGAATGTTTGGCTTATGACACGTAGAGCAGATGACCCAGAGGTTATCCAGACCTTGGTAGTTTCCAAACACCTTTGATTGTATTTGAAGTTTATTTTTTGTGTGTCAACCATCTTAATTTGGCATATACTTGTATGTCTTATTCAATACAGGATGAGTTTAATCGTCAACTCTCTATGCTACTTGAGGATGGTCGGACTTTGGAGGCTAGGAATGCCATTTTCCATGAGTTGATAGGTCATGACGGACATGAATATTGTCGCACATACGGGAGAATTGTGCCTCGGAGAGCAGTGTATAAAGATGGTGCTGGGCCATCACAGTCAACACCCCAGCCATCGACTATTGAGCAGATCGCGCTGCAGGTTCGTGCAGAGCTAAGGGATGAGTTGATGGAGGAGCTGCGAGCAGAGTTCTCTACACATTTACAGCAGATGAGAGCTGAGATGATGGCCTTTGTATCACAGGGGGCGAGTGTGGATCCCAACAGACAGGTTCGATATAAATTAAATTGTTTGATAGTTCAATTTTCACACAAGATTATGTATAAAATTCGAATATGATTAACACATTATTCATTGACTATCATAGGTTCCTGATGCATCGAGTGGCCACCGGGCATTTAGGGAATCTGCAGAAGACGAGAATCCATATACACCACCACCAAAAGATCAGGTATAAAATGTATCTTTGTATTCATTACATTGTAAGTTAAGAGACTTGTGGGAAAAGACGGGACTCAAATTGGGTTCCCGAATTGGGAGTTAGAGCCGGATTTAGCACAAAACTTGGCACACACGACTGCCTAGGCATGAGAGACTTGTAGCAGAAGACGGGCCTCGAATCGGGTTCCCGGTTTGGGAGTTAGAGCCGGATTTCACTTTAGGCAAACTAGTTCCTTAAGAAACTTGAACTCGAGGTGTTAACGCCCCAAAATCACCAAATGGTGTCGGTTTAGAATGAAACTTGGCACACACGACCGTCTAGGCACGAGAGGCTTGTGGGAGAAGACGGGGCTCGAATCGGGTTCCCGGTTTGGGAGTTAGAGCTGGATTTCAATTTAGGCAAACTAGTTCCTTAAGAAACTTGAACTCGAGGTGTTAACGCCCCAAAATCACCAAACGGCGTCGGTTTAGCACGAAACATGGCACACACCACCGCCTAGGCACGAGAGACTTGTGGGAGAAGACGGGGCTCGAATCGGGTTCCTGGTTTGGGAGTTAGAACCGGATTTCACTTTAGGCAAACTAGTTCCTTAAGAAACTTGAACTCGAGGTGTTAACGCCCCAAAATCATCAAACGGCGTCGGTTTGGCATGAAACTTGGAACATACGACCGCCTAGGCACGAGAGACTTGTGGGTGAAGACGGGGCTGGAATCGGGTTCCCGGTTTGGGAGTTAGAACCGGATTTCACTTTAGGCAAACTAGTTCCTTAAGAAACTTGAACTCGAGGTGTTAATGCCCCAAAATCACCAAACGGCGTCGGTTTAGCACGAAACTTGGCACACATGACCGCGTAGGCACGATAGACTTGTGGGAGAGGACGGGGCTCGAATCGGGTTCCCGGTTTAGGAGTTAGAGCCGGATTTCACTTTAGGCAAACTAGTTCCTTAAGAAACTTGAACTCGAGGTGTTAACGCCCACAATCATCAAACGGCGTCAGTTTAGCACAAAACTTGGCACACACGACCGTCTAGGCACGAGAGACTTGTGGGAGAAGACGGGGCTCGAATCGGGTTCCCGGTTTGGGAGTTAGAGCCGGATTTCACTTTACGCAAACTAGTTGCTTAATAAACTTGTACTCGAGTTGTTAACGCCCCAAAATCACCAAACAGCGTCGGTTTGGCACGAAACGTGGCACACACGACCGCCTAGGCACGAGAGACTTGTAGGAGAAGACGGGGCTCAAATCGGGTTCCTGGTTTGGGAGTTAGAACCGGATTTCACTTTAGGCAAAGTAGTTCCTTAAGAAACTTGAACTCGAGGTGTTAACGTCGCAAAATCACCAAACGGCGTCGGTTTGGCACGAAACTTGGCACACACAACCGCCTAGGCACGAGAGACTTGTGGGATAAGACGGGGCTCGAATCGGGTTCCCGGTTTGGGAGTTAGAACCGGATTTCACTTTAGGCAAACTAGTTCCTTAAGAAACTTGAACTCGAGGTGTTAACGCTCCAAAATAACCAAACGGTGTCGGTTTGGCACGAAACTTGGCACACATGACCGCCTAGGCACAATAGACCTGTGGGAGAAGACGAGGCTCGAATCGGGTTCCCGGTTTAGGAGTTACAGCCGGATTTCACTTTAGGCAAACTATTTCCTTAAGAAACTTGAACTCGAGGTGTTAACGCCTCAAAATCATCAAATGGCGTCGGTTTGGCACGAAACTTGGCACACACGACTGCCTAGGTATGAGAGACTTGTGGGAGAAGACAGGGCTTGAATCGGGTTCCCGGTTTGGGAGTTAGAGCCGAATTTCACTTTAAGAAAACTAGTTCCTTAAGAAACTTGAACTCGAGGTGTTAACGCCCCAAAATCACCAAACGGCGTCGGTTTGGCACGAAACTTGGCACACACGACCGCCTAGGCACGAGAGACTTGTGGGAGAAGACGGGTCTCGAATCGGGTTCCCAGTTTGGGAGTTAGAACCAGATTTCACTTTAGGCAAACTAGTTCCTAAAGAAACTTGAACTCGAGGTGTTAACTCCCCAAAATCACCAAACGGCTTTGGTTTGGCACGAAACTTGACACACACGACCACCTAGGCACGAGAGACTTGTGGGAGAAGACGGGGCTGGAATCGGGTTCCCGGTTTGGGAGTTAGAACTGGATTTCACTTTAGGCAAACTAGTTCCTTAAGAAAGTTGAACTCGAGGTGTTAACGCCCCAAAATCAGCAAATAGCGTCGGTTTGGCATGAAACTTGGCACACATGACCGCCTAGGCACGATAGGCTTGTGGGAGAAGACAAGGCTCGAATCGGGTTCCCGGTTTAGGAGTTACAGCCGGATTTCACTTTAGGCAAACTATTTCCTTAAGAAACTTGAACTCGACGTGTTAATGCCCCAAAATCATCAAACGGCGTCGGTTTGGCACGAAACGTGGCACACACGACTGCCTAGGCACGAGAGACTTGTGGGAGAAGACAGAGCTTGAATTGGGTTCCCGGTTTGGGAGTTAGAGCCGGATTTCACTTTAAGCAAACTAGTTCATTAAGAAACTTGAACTCGAGGTGTTAACGCCCCAAAATAACTAAACGGCGTCGGTTTGGCACGAAACTTGGCACACACGACCGCCTACGCACGAGAGACTTGTGGGAGAAGACAGGTCTCGAATCGGGTTCCCGGTTTGGGAGTTAGAACCAGATTTCACTTTAGGCAAACTAGTTCCTTAAGAAACTAGAACTCGAGGTGTTAACGCCTCAAAATCATCAAACGGTGTCGGTTTGGCACGAAACTTGGCACACACGAACGCCTAGGCACGAGAGACTTGTGGGAGAAGACAGGGCTTGAATCGGGTTCCCGGTTTGGGAGTTAGAGCCCGATTTCACTTTAAGCAAACTAGTTCCTTAAGAAACTTGAACTCGAGGTGTTAACGCCCCAAAATCACCAAACGGCGTCAGTTTGGCACGAAACTTGGTACACACGACCGCCTAGGCACGAGAGACTTGTGGGAGAAGACGGGGCTTGAATCGGGTTCCTGGTTTGGGAGTTAGAGCCGGATTTCACTTTAGGCAAACTAGTTCCTGAAGAAACTTAAGCTCGAGCTGTTAACGCCCCAAAATCACCACATGGGGTCGGTTGGGCACGAAACGTGGGACACACGACCGGCTAGGGACGAGAGACTTGTGGGAGAAGACGGGGCTGGAATCGGGTTCCTGGTTTGGCAGTGAGAACCGGATTTCACTTTAGGCAAAGTAGTTCCTTAAGAAACTTGAACTCGAGGTGTTAACGCCCCAAAATCACCAAACGGCGTCGGTTTGGCACGAAACTTGGCACACACGACCGGCTAGGGATGAGAGACTTTTGGGAGAAGACGGGGCATGAATCGGGTTCCCGATTTAGGAGTTACGGCCGGATTTCATTTTAGGCAAACTAGTTCCTTAAGAAACTTGAACTCGACGTGTTAATGCCCCAAAATCATGAAACGGCGTCGGTTTGGCACGAAACTTGGCACACACGACTGCCTAGGCACGAGAGACTTGTGGGAGAAGACAGAGCTTGAATCGGGTTCCCGGTTTGGGAGTTAGAGCCGGATTTCACTTTAAGCAAACTAGTTCATTAAGAAACTTGAACTCGAGGTGTTAACGCCCCAAAATCACCAAACGGCGTCGGTTTGGCACGAAACTTGGCACACACGACCGCCTAGGCACGAGAGACTTGTGGGAGAAGACGGGTCTCGAATCGGGTTCCCGGTTTGGGAGTTAGAACCAGATTTCACTTTAGGCAAACTAGTTCCTTAAGAAACTTGAACTCGAGGTGTTAACTCCCCAAAATCACCAAACGGCTTCGGTTTGGCACGAAACTTGACACACACGACCACCTAGGCACGAGAGACTTGTGGGAGAAAATGGGGCTGGAATCGGGTTCCCGGTTTGGGAGTTAGAACTGGATTTCACTTTAGGCAAACTAGTTCCTTAAGAAAGTTGAACTCGAGGTGTTAACGCCCCAAAATCAGCAAATAGCGTCGGTTTGGCATGAAACTTGGCACACATGACCGCCTAGGCACGATAGACTTGTGGGAGAAGACAAGGCTCGAATTGGGTTCCCGGTTTAGGAGTTACAGCCGGATTTCACTTTAGGCAAACTATTTCCTTAAGAAACTTGAACTCGAGGTGTTAACGCCTCAAAATCATCAAACGGTGTCGGTTTGGCACGAAACTTGGCACACACGAACGCCTAGGCACGGGAGACTTGTGGGAGAAGACAGGGCTTGAATCGGGTTCCCGGTTTGGGAGTTAGAGCCAGATTTCACTTTAAGCAAACTAGTTCCTTAAGAAACTTGAACTCGAGGTGTTAACGCCCCAAAATCACCAAACGGCGTCAATTTGGCACGAAACTTGGTACACACGACCGCCTAGGCACGAGAGACTTGTGGGAGAAGACGGGGCTTGAATCGGGTTCCTGGTTTGGGAGTTAGAGCCGAATTTCACTTTAGGCAAACTAGTTCCTGAAGAAACTTGAGCTCGAGCTGTTAACGCCCCAAAATCACCAAATGTCGTCGGTTGGGCACGAAACGTGGGACACACGACCGCCTAGGCACGAGAGACTTGTGGGAGAAGACGGGGCTGGAATTGGGTTCCTGGTTTGGCAGTTAGAACCGGATTTCACTTTAGGCAAACTAGTTCCTTAAGAAACTTGAACTCGAGGTGTTAACGCCCCAAAATCACCAAACGGCGTCAGTTTGGCACGAAAATTGACACACATGACGGCCTAGGCATGATAGACTTCTGGGCGAAGACGGGGCTCTAATCGGGTTCCTGGTTTAGGAGTTACAGCCGAATTTCACTTTTGGCAAACTAGTTCCTTAAGAAACTTGAACTCAAGGTGTTAACGCCCCAAAATCATCAAACGACGTCGGTTTGGCATGAAGCTTGGCACACACGACCGCCTAGGCACGAGAGACATGTGGGAGAAGACGGGGCTCGAATCAGGTTCCCGGTTTGGGAGTTAGAATCGGATTTCACTTTAGGCAAACTAGTTCCTTAAGAAACTTGAACTCGAGGTGTTAACGCCCCAAAATCACCAAACGGCGTCGTTTTGGCACGAAACTTGGCACACACGACCGGCTAGGAACGAGGGACTTGTGGGAGAAGACGGGGCTTGAATCGGGTTCCTGATTTAGGAGTTACAGCCGGATTTCATTTTAGGCAAACTAGTTCCTTAAGAAACTTGAACTCGACGTGTTAACGCCCCAAAATCATCAAACGGCGTCGGTTTGGCACGAAACTTGGCACACACGACTGCCTAGGCACGAGAGACTTGTGGGAGAAGACAGAGCTTGAATCGGCTTTCCGGTTTGGGAGTTAGAGCCGGATTTCACTTTAAGCAAACTAGTTCATTAAGAAACTTGAACTCGAGGTGTTAACGCCCCAAAATCACCAAACGGCGTCGGTTTGGCACGAAACTTGGCACACACGACCGCCTAGGCACGAGAGACTTGTGGGAGAAGACGAGGCTTGAATTGGGTTCCCAGTTTGGGAGTTAGAGCCGGATTTCACTTTAGGCAAACTAGTTCCTTAAGAAACTTGAACTCGAGGTGTTAACGCCCCAAAATCACCAAACGGCGCCGGTTTGGCACGAAAATTGGCACACGTGACTGCCTAGGCACGATAGACTTGTGGGAGATAAACGGGGCTCGAATCGGGTTCCCGGTTTAGGAGTTACAGCCGGATTTTACTTTAGGCAAACTAATTCCTTAAGAAACTTGAACTCGAGGTGTTAACGCCCCAAAATCATCAAACGGCGTCGGTTTGGCACGAAACTTGGCACACACGACCGCCTAGGCACACGAGACTTGTGGGAGAAGACGGGGCTCGAATCGGGTTCCCAGTTTGGGAGTTAGAGCCGGATTTCACTTTAGGCAAATTAGTTCCTTAAGAAACTTGAATTCGAGGTGTTAACGCCCCAAAATTACCAAACGATGTCGGTTTGGCACGAAACTTGGCACACACGACCGCTTAGGCACGATAGACTTGTGGGAGAAGACGGGCCTCGAATCGGGTTCCCGGTTTGGGAGTTAGAGTCGGATTTCGGTCTAGTCAAAATTATTTACTAGACTATCTTTGTAATTATATAGTAGTTAATTTTTTTTATATTTTTCTGTAATTAAAATATTAACACCATTATATTGTTATTAATTATTTTTATTTTGTCTTTTTCAGATATTTCCTTAGTAGCAGTTTGCTTCTTGTAGAATGCGGGCGTATAAAGATTATGACCAACTTTTATTTTTTTAACCCACGAAAGAATCAAGACGAAAACTTTTGGTTTTGATTTTGATTTATGTTATTTAAATTTGTGAACAACATTATGTATGTATTATGCGACATTATGTAGTGGCATAATTTTTATTGTTATGGATTTTTATTTATGTATTGTTATGAATGGAACAACATTATGAATGTTCATCATGTGCCAACTTTTGTTTATGTATGTATTTATATTATTATGTAATTTTTAGATTTTTTTTAGTTATTTTTCATTTAATATAGGTTATTTTTATATTTTTAATAATTTTAATACAGGGTTTTTTTTTAAAATTTTTTTTTGAGACGGCAGAGCACCCCGTCGCAAAAAAAAAATGGTAGCAAGCTTTTTGCGACGGCACCAATACTGTCGCAAAAGGTAGGAATTAAACTGAAAATAAGGCCTTTAGCGACGGCTTAGGTTGCCGTCGCCAATAGTCATTAGCGACGACACTTTTAGCGACGGCAAAACGCCGTCGCAAAAACCTCTTTTATTATTATTATTATTATTATTATTATTATTATTATTATTATTATTATTATTATTATTTATTTCTTATATTAGTAGTTAGATTATCAGACCATAATTATTCAGTTTGATATGATTCTTATTTTGCGTGGCTATCACTACACTTAAAATGAATTTAAATTACAAATTAAATTTTACGCCTATATTTTTGAAATTTTGTGCATGTAGCTCATTAATGTTTATTGTATAATATCTTTCAATTTCATTGACCAATCTCAATAATCAAATATTGATGAAATATTTACAGTAAACACCCAAATATTGAACTTCTTATCCTTTTATCTTATGAAAAAGCTCAATGATCAAGAACAACAACAAAATAGATTCTCTAACTCTTTTTCTCAGCATTGGATGCAAATGAATATGGAGGTGTTGGAAGCTGATTTCATGCAAATAGCATTGAATGAAGAAATTGAAGCCCAAAACAATTGTTTGGATGATGAGAAAGAATTTGGGCCTATATCAAGTTCAAGAGATGATCATCATTTACGCTATGTTTGGATTGAGTGATTTGGAGAGAAAAGAAAAGAAATGGAGATATATGTATTTCTCTTACTTGTTTGGATAACCTAAGTGGAGAGAAATGGGAAGAAATGAAGAGAAATAGAGAGAAACTCATTTCTCTTATGAGCCTCATTTTCAATCTTCCCAAAAGTGGAGAGATTGGGAGAGAAAAGAAACTACTATTTTCATAATACCAATTTTGTCCCTATAAAAATAAAAGAAATAAAATGATTGAAAATATAAAAAGGTTATTTTAGTAATATAACATAAAATAATTTCTTTTCTTTTCTCTTAATGAAATCTAACCAAACAAGAATGAGAGAAATCATAATCATTTCTTTTCTTTTATTTATTCCTTATCCAAACAAAAAGGAGAGAAATCACAATCATTTCATTTCTTTTCTTTTCTCTTATAACTTAAGTAATCATTTCTTTTCTTTTCTCTCCTAGGTTCCCAAACACAGTGTTAATACAAGTAAACTTCACAAAGGATATTCATGATACCAAGAAGCTAATTTAGAAAAAAAGTGAAGCTCATTCTCAAATTGTTAAAAAATTAAATGAAAGGACGGTACACCTACCCTGTATAGCTTTTATCATTTTTACTTTTATCTACAAGTTTAGAGACTGAGAGTTGGTCGTTGGATGAGGCGCTTTATTATCGAGCAACTAGTATGATGTCTGAGTTTAGATCTCATCATTGCGGCATACAGTTTCTTTTTATCATTTTTTCTCTCCTATTGATCATATAATTTCTCATTTCATACTAGTCGATATATGATGAAATTATATAGTTATGATTATGGAATCAATATGTTGTGGGATAATATGAATTTGATCATCCTAATTGGACAACCACTTTTAAAAACTCATTCTAGGCTCTACAAGATAATCTTTATCGTTATCTTTCATCCTTATCTTATTTGAGAATGAGATTTTCCAAGCTGTATGTAGGTGTGATGGATGTAAGGCTCCTGGCTCATATGGTTTTAACTTCAAATTATCAAAAGAAATTGGAATTTGATTAAAGATGATGACCTAAAACATAATTAATTAGTTGTCAAAATGATTTACTACCCTTTATCTTTTTTGAATTACCAAACAGTTGGATCTGATCGTTGCAAATTCAGAATTACGTCATCTATCATCATATAGGGACTATTTATTATGGAGGAGGAATGAAATGGAGACTTTGCAGCAATGTTTGAAGGAATTTCGGCCTTCAAAGAACCCTAACCCTAGCCGAGGGAGAGACTCTCAGAAAGTTATAATTGGTAAAAGCTCACCAGTAGGATACCATGTTATTACAAGGTTCAAACACCTAGCACTACTGTATTCCAATAGTTTTTGGACATGGAAGAACGAATTCAAGAATTTGCAAAATTGTCTCGAAGAGCTTCATCACTCGAAGAACCCCATCCGAGTAGGGAGAGCTATTGGAACATACTCTCAACAGGAACAACTCAATTGCTTTGCAAGTTATTTAAGGCTAAGTATTCCATTATTTTGAAAAGGGATAAATTATAAATACACTCTTAAAGTTTGCTTAAAATATAAATTATCCCCTTGTAGTTCTACAAATTACATTCCACCCTTTCAAGTTTCCAATTACATAATAAATTACCTCTTTTATTAATAAATTATGAAGTCAATTAAAAATAAATGACCCCTTTTTTTAATCATATTAAAAATATATTTGACTTAATAATTTAGGTAACATTATTGTTGTGTAGGAGAATAGTTAAAAATTTTATTTTTTCTGTTAATTCTATTAAATAATTTTTTTTTGATAAGGATGTATTTATAATTTCTAAAATTATAGGGGCAAATTCGTATTTTAAGCAAATTTCAAGAGATATATTTGTAATTTATCATTCTAAAAATGTTGAGTTGAGGGGTTTTTTTAAAATATTTATTATTATTATATATAATTAAGTTAAAGTAGTTAAGCTAAAGTTGTTAAGCCATTAATAGAGGTGGAGTTTCTTTGTAATTAAGCTAATTTTAATGTTTAAACTAATACATTATTTTTCAAATGAAATAAGAAGTGGACACGGGCCCGATAACTAGCTACGCTCACTCAAGCTTGCTCATAATTTATAGGTGCCTAAGGTTGCGCTGGACATTTTTTTAGGTGCCTAAGGTTGGGACATTTTTTTAGGCTCAATTATAAGCTGGATCGGACTTGAGAAAAGTGCTTCAAACATAGCAAATCTCACCCTTAATCTATATTATACAATATATTTTTATATGTGTGTTTTATATTGTTTAATTTTAGTTTTTGGAACTATAAATTATGTATTACTAGTTAGGTAAAGAATTAATTATAAAATTTGAACTATTAGGTTGGAACAACTTAAACGGCTGGCTTTTAACCTAATTATCAAAAGGAAAATGCATGAGACCCCCAGTGGGGGTACTGGG
The DNA here is from genome assembly GCF_055761805.1 of Camellia sinensis. Taxonomy (NCBI): domain Eukaryota; kingdom Viridiplantae; phylum Streptophyta; class Magnoliopsida; order Ericales; family Theaceae; genus Camellia; species Camellia sinensis. The sequence goes on along the minus strand of NC_138968.1, from coordinate 148,034,757 downwards.
GGTCTCTTCCTATTGGCCCAAAACCTGTGTTTTTTTTTTTTTTTTTTTTTTTTTGATTTCAGCCATTACCAACCTCCCACGTGGAGGTGGGGGTTGCTGGGGGTCTCCCCTGCTGGGGGTCTCCAGCAGGGCCCTTATCAAAATACCAACACTTGAATGATTAAATTAATTATGATTTATTTTAAAATATGAAAATAATAGTTATATTCAATAAAAAAGATTAGGAAGATCATTGGCAATTTTAAGTAAATTTGTTTTGAATTTAAAAAGGAATAATTACAAAGACAACAAATAATGTGGAATTATGAATTGGAGATAAAGAGTTTGAACTATCGAATGCAACACGGCAGTAACAATCTTGCAGAGGAGAAGAAGCTTCTTGGAGAGATAAAGCAGAATGAAGCAAAAATGGATAATATTAAACTCAATAATAATAATATTGTTAATCATGCTTCACAAGCTCCATAGATTCGATACTATTTGGGCACTAGAAAAGATATTCGGGATCATATTCAGTAAGATATTTTTGTGATGGGATGTTTTATTTTTAATATGTTCAAAACTATTTGAATATGGAAATTTTATTTTAAAATGGCATGAGTTTTATGAAAAGAGAAAGTCTGAAACCAGACTTGTCCATTCAGAATTTTTTGGGTGAGTCATTGTGTGGTGAAAATTAATTTATAAGAGTGAATTTGTAGTATTACTCTTGTGAAAAACTCCTCACATGTAATTCTTTTTTTTTTTTTTGGCTCTTATTGTAGCTTATACAAAATGAATTGAAAAGACTATGGAAGGAAAATCAGAAACACACCGCAAACATTCCACGTCATAAGCGAGAATTAAAGGTTATAAAAAGTGATATTAGTTCTCTGGAGAAGAAACTGGCAGATATAAATTGAGAGAAATATGAAGCATATGAATGCCTTCTTCAACTCAAAAAGAAGGGTGATGATATAATATTGTAATTAATATGAAGCATATGTAAGCAATTGTAATTATATCTTCAATGATCAACACGAAATCATCTAGTTCATCATTTGTCAAACATGGCAAAGGCACTTAAAACTTGAAAGACTGAAAAGTTGGAGATTGAACAACTTAAAATGTTGTCACACACAAATTCAAGCATGGCTTAAAACAAGTACCGAACAAGTGCAAACTCTACATTTTTTTTTGGCTTCTATAAGCAAGTGAATAACGAATTGTGGTTAGTTTAAACTAGACCAGGTGCTGCATTTAATGGATCTAATCTTGTTTTGCTGCTGCTCTGCTCTGCTGTGTTTAATAGTGCTCATCTTAACTTCATGGAGCTTTGTGAGCTTATCAAAACTAGAGTTGTAATTTGGTTGAAGAGCCACTCTTTTGGGAACTCATACTCCATCCATGATTTTGTGTTCAATTTAAGCCAAATCAGGAGTTGCATTTGATGGATTTAATCTTCTTCTGTTATTGAGTGTTTTACTAAGTGTTCTGCTGTTGTTTTGCTGATGAACTGCACTGTGTGCTGAGCTGCTGCCGCTGATTTTGTGGTCAATTTAAACCAGACCAGCTGCTGCATTTAATGGATCTAATCTTGTTCTGCTAATCTTGTTCTGCTGCTGTTTGTTGTCTCATGATGGAGCTATGCTGTTTGTTGTTATGTTGTTTTGCTACCTTATGTTGTCTCAAGTTGTTTTGCTGCCTTACTCTGTACCTACTGTTGCTGTTTCCTTGGTAGGCTACCTTGTTTGCTTTTTTCCTTTTTGTTTTGCTTTGTTGGTCTCTCACCAACTTTGGCTTGAGCTAGCAAATAATTGGGTGTCTTCCTTAGTGCTAACCTAGTTGGGATTTGGAGAGTTCGTTTTGATGCTCCTTGCTGTTGCCTCCTATTTATTGATGTAATTCTCTATTTTTTCGTCAATAAAGTTTTCCTTTTTGCTGATCAAAAAAAAAAAAAAGAAGTAATCGTTAGTCAAGTATAACGCATCTGTGTAAACAAGGGTCATAAGAATACATGCAAGCCACATCACCCCAAAATATGAATTTATGAATGCATCCTCAATAATAAAAGTTTGAAAACATGTCGCCTGGGAAGCCAGTGGCATAGTACAAGGACGTGGTTGCAATAAGAAATTTCAAGGGCAACAAAGTGTGAAACCATGACAATTGTATTAAAGTTGAGATCCCAAATGCAATAACGAAGCAAACAAACTTCCTCCAATGTGACATGAACAACTACAAATCTTGTTGTCCATTTTTTTGCTTTTGTAAAAACAATTGGTAGGCCATATTGTTGAGTGAAACCACCAGGGATAGTAAAAAGTGCATCGTAATTGACGATGCCAATTATAGTGAGAATGGCAACAAAGCGTGAAACCGCGACATTTGTATTAAAAGTTGAGATCCCAAACCCAATAAAGAAGCAAACAAACTTCCTGCAATGTGACATGAACAATTACAAATCACGTTGTCCATTTTTTGCTTTCGTAAAAAAATTGTTAGGTCATATTATTGATTGAAACCACCGGGGATAGTAAGAAGTGCATCATAATTGACGGTGCCAATTATAGTGAAAACATTCAATGGCAACAAGTGTGAAACCATGACATTTGTATTAAAAGTTGAGATCCCAAACCCAATAAAGAAACAACCAGACTTCCTCCAACGTAAGACATGAACAACTACAAATCTCGTTGTCCATTTATTGCTTTTGTGAAAAAAATCGGTAGGTCATATTATTGATCGAAACCACCAGGGATAGTAAAAAGTGCAGCGTAATTGACGGTGCCAGTTATAGTGAAAACAAGCATCAAGCAACTATTAATATCTTTGATTGCTTTCTTAGCTTCCTTCATGGCATCCCCGTGCTCTTCCTCGAATACTTGATTTGTTGTCTTACCATCAATGTTTCGATGATATATCAAATGTGGATAAGAGTCATTCTGTATAGACTCTGAAAATTCAAAGAAATCAAGCAAGAATACAATATTAAAGAGGAATTGAAGAGTTTCTAACCTTAATGCTTTAGATTGTAACTTATGTCAAGGTTAATTATAGCAAAATGTTCTCAACTATTAATGAATATTATTTTGATCTCTTATCGATGAAACCATATATATTTTTATTCCTCATTTATGACAAATCATACAAATGTCTCCCCTTTTGGAGGGGGTAAAAGTGAGATGCACTTTTATATTTGAGAGGATCAAAATATACAAGCTCATAGATGAGAAGTAAAGTGATATTCACAGTGTAATTAACCCTTTATGTTACCACACCACCATAACTACTACTATTATTATTATTATCCAATGCATATCTACTACTGGATTAGGATCCTGTGTCATAAATCTCTCTACAATAATCTTGTTGTGTTGATCTAACGGTTTATGTTTAAAATTGAAGTAAATTGCATCATTTTAGGGTGTGGTTTAAAAAAATGTGATACAATGACATTTTACTTTAATTTAAACTCAAGCTGTTATAATGTTGAAAAAAAAAAAGGCCTAATTAGTACACATTAATGTGTGTTTGGAAAGGGAAAGATTCAGTACACACCTAACATTTGGCATAATGCACAAAGTGGTGACACCCAAGACTTGAACCCATAACCTTAAAGTTATTAAACCAAGTCTTAACCATTGAACTAATGATTATCCCTCAAGCTGTTTTAATGTATTTTGCTATAATTAAAAGCACAAAATCATTGTAGAAAAATTACGGTAGAAGATCCTTAGCTCTCTACTAGTAGTATTACAAGTTAATATATATAGCTCAGGGAGAGTACCTTAAACCAAAACATCCCATGTCATTCGGTTTACAGGTCCAAAAAGATTTTGAGGAAAAAGATCTTTTTCATACTTGTAGGCTGCAAGATGCAAAATAGTGTTTCCATGATTATCAACATCAGTCATCATCCTATCTGCGTGATTGACAGTCTTCTTCAAGTGGCCATAGATAATTCTATCTTTCAGCTGTGCCACTATGTGTAGTATATTTCTTCCATTCTCATCAAATGACGCAACATTAGGGAATTTTTCAAGGATTTCCTCTGCCATGTCATTGATGCCGTGCTTTGTCGCTAGGATAAGAGTCTATTCTTCTTTTGCTTTTGTGATGAAGTGGTATCTCCAAAGCAGTGCACTATAGAAACATGTAAATTTCCACAATTTATGTAATCAATCCAATCATTTTCTTTTTCTATCAGCCTTTTTGCTAGCTCTCTTGCAAACACATGCTTTTTCTTTGCAACATCAATTGGTTTAATCCAAGCACAAGCTTCATGAGACAAAAAGAAGACAACAGAGAAGCAGTAAATAATAATAACTACTTGATATATATACAATGATAAGCTAGGCAAACCATCAATTGTCTCGTGAATTTTTCTTTAATTTCTAGTGAGGACTGATGACAAACAACAGAAAGTAAAGTCAACAATGGTTCATATTAGGATCATAGCCATTTTTATTATGTAGTATGATATCATGTGTTTTGTTCAATTATCCACAACACTTTCACTTTTTATTTAACATGTAGCAAGAATCTGTGAATTGTTGTCACAGGAAGCACCCAAAATTTTAGATTTAACTGTATTCCAAAACTATGAATAGCACATAATTAAAGAGTAAGAGTAGCGAACCTCTGATGATCCTTCTGTATCCTGTAACAAAATACCATTGCAGAATAATTAATAAGATGAAAGGAAAAGTTGGGCCATTTTTTTTTTTATCAATAAAGTAAAGACATTCCCATTCAGCACAATTACCTGCATACTTATCTTGCCAGGATCAAACACACCACACTAGTCAAAATTCCTTTTTTGTTTTTTATTATTTATTTTTGGGTAGGGTAAACTACATTTAGTGAAAATATTACACCTGCCCTTGTCTTATACAAATGTCTATACATAGAAAAAAATCAAGGAAAATAATATAAAACCTGACATGTTTCTATGTACCATCATGTTTCTTTTCTCTATAAAATTTATTGCTTATCTAAAAAATAATAATACCTGGCATTAATTTGGATAACAAAGTCCCTTTTGATTTAGAGAGATCATTTAAACTATCACGCAGGTCCTCCATGTCACTAGCAGTTTTTGAAACAATAACCATGGATGGAATACCTGCTCAACAACAAAAACAAATAAAGCCATCCCCAGGTGTCCTTTCAATTCAAAACTTTAATTAAAATTGTTGAATCAAGAGGGATGACCTTAAGGAGAGGCATAGGAGACAGGTAGAGAAGGAGAAAGTTAGACATCGCACTCATAGTTGGAAGAAAAAGAGTATCTTTTATGAATTGCCATATTGGGAGCACAATCTAATAAGTCACAACCTCGATGTGATGCATATAGAGAAGAATGTTTGTGACAATGTGTTGTGGACAATATTAGGGGTTGCAGGAAAATCGAAGGATGGTGTTAATGCTCGGCATGATTTACAAGATATGAATATTAGAAAACCCCTACATTTGCAGTTAAGAGGGTCGAATAAAGCCTATTTACCACCAGCACAATTCACGATGACCAAGGATGAAAAAGATTTGTTCTTGAAAGTGTTGAAGGAAGTAAGAGTTCCTGACAGGTATTTATCCAATATATCACGTCGTGTGCGCTCACATGATAGAAGTATTGGGGGTCTTAAGAGCCACGATAGTCATATTCTGATGCAACAACTTATTCCATTGGCTATTCAAAGATCGTTACCGAAGAATGTAATTGAACCCTTGATTGAATTGAGCAATTTCTGTAGACAATTGTGTTCGAAAGTGAATCGTGCGACGGATTTGCAATATATTCAAGATCGTATCGCTCTAACACTTTGTCATCTAGAGAAAATATTTCCTCCAGGTTTTTTTTTGATATAATGGAGCACTTGCCTATACATCTAGCTGATGAAGCCTTATTGGGTGGAGCGATTCAGTTTCGATGGATGTATCCAATTGAGAGGTATCTTCTTACTTTGAAGCAATACGTGCGTAATAGAGCTCATCCTGAAGGATCAATTGCTAAAGGATATCTTATGGAAGAATGCATGAATTTTTGTGCACAATATCTCAATGATGTGGAAACCAAATCTAGTCAACCCGTGAGGAATTATAGTGGTGCTGATAATTTGGGTCATGTTATTGGTGAAAACACAAGCTTTTGTCTTGATAATACTTCTTGGGTACAAGCTCATCGGTACATCTTATTCAATACAAGCGCGGTTCAACCATTCATAAAGTAGGTTAAGTCACTCACTCAATATTTTATTATGTTTTATTGAATTTTCAACAAAATTTTTTGTATTGCTAAAATCTCAATCTACACAGCAAACACCTTGAAGTACTTCAGCTCAAAATGCCTCGTGTCGACGATCATCAGCTTCGGCGTGAACATTTTGAAACTTTTCACATTTGGTTCAAGGAACATGTATGTATTTAACTCTATAGATTCTAGTTGCTTAAGTCGATCTATATTTTAAATTTTACATTTTCGTGTTAAATAGGTCCAAACTTTGCGAAGGACTACTGATGTCATATTTTCTGAAGAGATTATTCTATTGGCAAATGGTCCTCATAACCTGGCAAGGAGGTTGAACGGGTATATACTGAATGGGTTTCGGTATCGAGTAAAGGCCATGGATGATCGTCGAGCCACACAAAATTGTGGTGTAGCTTTGAAGACAGATACCATAAGTTATGTTAGTCGAAAAGACAAGAATCCTCGTGTGGGGTCTGTGTACTATTATGGACAATTGACAGATATTGTTGAGCTTCGATATTCCAATGAGAAGAAACATGTGTTGTTTAAGTGTGATTGGATTGACAACATTCACAGAAAGAAAGAAGATGTCTTCATTTTCACGTTGGTGAACTTCAATCATTTGTTGTACCGAGATGATCGAATTACCAATGAACCTTTCATCTTGGAGTCCCAAGCAGAGCAAGTTTGGTATGTTGCATACCCGTTACAACCAGACTGGCAAGTCGTGGTGAAGATGTCTCAAAGAGGTTTATTTGATATGAGTTCGACTGATCCACAAATCGAGCCATACATGAGCCAACAATTGGAAGAAAATATAATGCTTCGTGATGAAGAAGTTGGTTGGGTGAGGGAAGCCGCAGAAGGGGAAACAGTTGATGTTCAAATAGGTTGATATTTAAGCAACATTAGTAATTCAATTAAGGCCAAGGTTGTAGTTAATCATCAATTTCTTAATTTAATTTGTCTTTGTAATTGTATTAGTTCAATTAATGTCATATTATAGTTGATGACAACCCATTGTCTATGTTTCTAATGTCAATTAATGTTATATTGCTTGCAGATTATTATGGAAAGGAAGAGGAAGCCTGATCATCCCCGGCGCATGATGCCTGATGTGCTACATAACAGGACATCAGTAGCACCACCATTAGAGGAGGCATCACATCGGCCACCATCGGAGGGGCCATTAGTGCCACCACCATCTGAGGGGCCATTAGTACCACCGCATCGACCACCATCAGTGGCACCACAGCAGCTACCATGTACTCAGCCTCCACGCCTACCATCGGTGCGTCCACCATCAGTGGCACCACAGCAGCTAGCATCCCGACTAGAGTCATCAGCTTATGAGCCATCCGCAGGTATATGAATTTGCTTTGATTAGTATGAAAATTATTTAAACATACATTTATTTATGCTCATTATATAACACTTGTTTATTCTCATTGTATTTTGCAGACCCTTCGACTTCTTCACAGCCTACATTAGGTATAAGAATTCAATTTGTATTCACATTATTTAAATTTGCATTTGTTTATTACCGTTGCATATTGTTTATTGTGTTTGTATCTCGCAGGTCATGTTAGTTCTTTATCAACCTCGACTAGGCGTGGTAGAGGATGTGCCATGGGCATTAAAGAGTGGGGTACTGGTAAAAAGCTGGACATACAATTTGATGAAAATTACTGCCCAATAGGGGATAACGTCGCTAAGTTAACTACTCAACTTGGCATCATTGTGCAGAATGGTAACATTGTTCCTCTTACTTTTCTTGACTGGAACAATGTGCCTGATGATATTGTTGATGCTATCTGGAAGGATGTGAAGGTAAAAGTATATTTTTGTCCACAAATTCGAATTCCAAAATTGTGTTATTATTATTTACCCTTTGAAATTGTGTTTTATAGGACAATTTGAATATATGTCCAGAGGAGTACAAGCCAATCTGCATGAAAAACTGCAACATCATATGGAATGATCACAAGAACAAGATTAAGGTTAAGTATTTCAAGCTTAGAAGTTCTGATCCTAATCTGAAGGATGATGTTCCTTTGCACATTGTGCCAAGCCAGTGGGAAGAACTTGTGGAGTATTGGCGTACTTCTGATGCTGAGGTATACAAATAAGTTATATTTATGATATGTAAACATACAAATCATATTTACATACTTACATTTGTTGAACCTGTTATAGAAAATTGCAAGTATGAACGCTAAAAATCGGCGAGCTCACGGCATAGCTCACACCACAGGGCGTACTAGTTTCTCTCAGATACGGCATGAGATTTACATTTTATTGTTTTATTTTTGTATATAAATAAACATTGTATATTTGCAAATTATTTGGATTCTAATTTTCATATTTCTAAAAAAATGTAGATGACCAATAAGGGGGAGTCTACTGATAAGATGAATGTTTTGCTTATGACACGTAGAGCAGATGACCCAGAGGTTATCCAGACCTTGGTAGTTTCCAAACACCTTTGATTGTATTTGAAGTTTATTTTTTGTGTGTCAACCATCTTAATTTGGCATATACTTGTATGTCTTATTCAATACAGGATGAGTTTAATCGTCAACACTCTATGCTACTTGAGGATGGTCGGACTTTGGAGGCTAGGAATGCCATTTTCCATGAGTTGATAGGTCATGACGGACATGAATATTGTCGCACATACGGGAGAATTGTGCCTCGGAGAGCAGTGTATAAAGATGGTGCTGGGCCATCACAGTCAACACCCCAGCCATCGACTATTGAGCAGATCACGCAGCAGGTTCGTGCAGAGCTAAGGGATGAGTTGATGGAGGAGCTGCGAGCAGAGTTCTCTACACATTTACAACAGATGAGAGCTGAGATGATGGCCTTTGTGTCACAGGGGGCGAGTGTGGATCTCAACAGACAGGTTCGATATAAATTAAATTGTTTGATAGTTCAATTTTCACACAAGATTATGTATAAAATTCGAATATGATTAACACATTATGCATTGACTATCATAAGTTCCTGATGCATCGAGTGGCCACCGGGCATTTAGGGAATCTGCAGAAGACGAGAATCCATATATACCACCACCAGAAGATCAGGTATAAAATGTATCTTTGTATTCATTACATTGTAAGTTAAGAGACTTGTGGGAAAAGACGGGACTCAAATTGGGTTCCCGGATTGGGAGTTAGAGCCGGATTTAGCATAAAACTTGGCACACACGCCTAGGCATGAGAGACTTGTAGCAGAAGACGGGGCTCGAATCGGGTTCCCGGTTTGGGAGTTAGAGCCGGATTTCACTTTAGGCAAACTAGTTCCTTAAGAAACTTGAACTCGAGGTGTTAACGCCCCAAAATCACCAAACGGTGTCGGTTTAGAACAAAACTTGGCACACACGACCGTCTAGGCACGAGAGATTTGTGGGAGAAGACGGGGCTCGAATTGGGTTCCCGGTTTGGGAGTTAGAGCTGGATTTCACTTTAGGCAAACTAGTTCCTTAAGAAACTTGAACTCGAGGTGTTAACGCCCCAAAATCACCAAACGGCGTCGGTTTAGCACGAAACATGGCACACACGACCGCCTAGGCACGAGAGACTTGTGGGAGAAGACGGGGCTCGAATCGGGTTCCTGGTTTGGGAGTTAGAACCGGATTTCACTTTAGGCAAACTAGTTCCTTAAGAAACTTGAACTCAAGGTGTTAATGCCCCAAAATCACCAAACGGCGTCGGTTTGGCATGAAACTTGGCACATACGACCGCCTAGGCACGAGAGACTTGTGGGTGAAGACGGGGTTGGAATCGGGTTCCCGGTTTGGGAGTTAGAACCGGATTTCACTTTAGGCAAACTAGTTCCATAAGAAACTTGAACTCGAGGTGTTAACGCCCCAAAATCACCAAACGGCGTCGGTTTGGCACGAAACTTGGCACACATGACGGCCTAGGCACGATAGAGCTGGATTTATTATGTTGTATGATATCATGTGTTTTGTTCAATTATCCACAACACTTTCACTTTTTATTTAACATGTAGCAAGAATCTGTGAATTGTTGTCACAGGAAGCACCCAAAATTTTAGATTTAACTGTATTCCAAAACTATGAATAGCACATAATTAAAGAGTAAGAGTAGCGAACCTCTGATGATCCTTCTGTATCCTGTAACAAAATACCATTGCAGAATAATTAATAAGATGAAAGGAAAAGTTGGGCCATTTTTTTTTTATCAATAAAGTAAAGACATTCCCATTCAGCACAATTACCTGCATACTTATCTTGCCAGGATCAAACACACCACACTAGTCAAAATTCCTTTTTTGTTTTTTATTATTTATTTTTGGGTAGGGTAAACTACATTTAGTGAAAATATTACACCTGCCGTTGTCTTATACAAATGTCTATTCATAGAAAAAAATCAAGGAAAATAATATAAAACCTGACATGTTTCTATGTACCATCATGTTTCTTTTCTCTATAAAATTTATTGCTTATCTAAAAAATAATAATACCTGGCATTAATTTGGATAACAAAGTCCCTTTTGATTTAGAGAGATCATTTAAACTATCACGCAGGTCCTCCATGTCACTAGCAGTTTTTGAAACAATAACCATGGATGGAATACCTGCTCAACAACAAAAACAAATAAAGCCATCCCCAGGTGTCCTTTCAATTCAAAACTTTAATTAAAATTGTTGAATCAATTTGAAATGATGAACCTGTTACTAAAGTAACCATCTCTCCATAATCATAGTGTGGAGACTACAGAACATAAGCAGATCGTCAAACATTTTTTTCATCATTTGCACAAATAAATAAATAAGTACAACAAAATAAATAAATAAGAATACATGTATATTGTATACAAAAAATAAGAAAGAAGATATTAAGCCAAAAAGTGGGGAATTGGTGGAGTTAATTGAAATAAGGGATGCTTTCTGGGTGGGGTGAAGTCATTTCATTCTCTAACTGAATTTGCAGTAGATGATTTCATTCTCTTGTTGGTATTGAATTTTCTGTTTCTTGCTCCATTTTTATTTTTATTTTTTATGTTTGCAGGGGTAGCTTCATTCTCTGACTGAATTTTTAGTACATGATTTATTTATTTATTTATTTATTTTCATGTGTAAATTTCACTAATAGTCTATGTAGTGTAACCCAAGTTTCAATTTGATCCATATTATTTAAATTTGTCCTCCAATCTTTTCCATCTTGTATTAATTAAGGACAAATTAATGACGGCCAATCAAATTCTGGACGAAAATGATCCCATGCATGTAAGTGATCAATTTGCAAGGGCATAACAGCAATTTCATCTTAATCTCTTTATCTTAACAAATAAAAAATGTTCATCTTATCTAACCATGTACTTCACCACACCAAATCATTCCTTTCTCCCACTCTCTCCTCTTCTCTCCTCTCCCCACAGCCAAAACCACCCCTTCCTCCTCCATGACCGACTAGATTCTCCTCCTTGGCCAGAAACCACCCACCTTCTCCATAGTCGACCATCCCACCCTCTTCTTGGCCAATGACCACACACCTCCTCCATGGCCGACCACCCCCTCATTCTTGCCCATCAACCACCCCTTCCTCCCAACACCATACCACCATCCTACCTCTCTTCCACCACCCACCAACCAGCCTAAAACATCTTCCACCCACCAACTAGCCACCAACACCATAGACTACCACATCTCTACGCACATGATCACCGCCGAAACCCCCTTTCCATTGCCATCTAAGCCACCACTACCAATCAACCAACGATCACAACAAACAACTACCAGCCGCTATCTCATTCCCCCTTCCCTAACCACCATCACCTCCTTTCCATGTCCCTATTCCCCTATCATCACCACCACTACAACATTGAACCACAGCCATCAAACAAGACCAAACCAAACCCACAAGATGTAACCAATAAAAAAAGCCTCTAACATAATCAATTTTGTGTAGTAAAGATTAATTTGTGTAGTATAAAATTTGTGTAGTATAAAATTCATGTAGGGTCCATGTGAAGTGTGGGGAAGATCCATTTTTGAGTTGGTAAGGGTGAATTTGTAGTATTACTTTTGTGAAAAATTCCTCACATGTACTTTTTTTTATTTATTATTATTTTTTTTTATGCTCTTATTGTAGCTTATACACAATGAATTGAAAAGACTATGGAAGGAAGATCAGAAACATAACACAAACATTCAACAACACAAGTGAGAATTAAAGGTTATAGAAAGTGGTATTAGTTCTCTGCGGAGGAAACTGGCAAATATAAATCGAGAGAAATATGAAGCATATGAATGCCTTCTTCAACTAAAAAACAAGGGTGGTGATATGTTCTTGTAATTAATATGAACCATAGGTAAGCAATTGTAACTGTATCTTCAATGATCAACACGAAATCATCTAGTTCATCATTCGTCGAAATCATTACACGTCAAACATGGCAAAGACACTTGAAACTTGAAAAACCGAAAAGCTAGAGATTGAACAACTTATAATGTTGTCACACACAAATTCAAACATGGCTTAAAACAAGTACCAAACAAGTGCAGACTCCACATTTTTTGGCTTCTGTAAGCAAGTGAATAGCAAATTATGTAGTACAAGTAATCGTAGGTAAAGTATAATGCATCTGTGTAAACAAGGGTCATAAGAATATAGGCAAGCCACATCACCCTGAAATATGAATTTATGAATGCATCCTTGATAATAAAAGTTTGAAAACACATCGTGACTGAGAAGCCAGTGGCATAGGACAAGGATGTGGTTGCGATAAGAAATTTCAAGGGCAACAAAGTGTGAAAATCCTTGCTATTGAACCGTGACAATTATATTAAAAGTTGAGATCCCAAACCCAATAAAGAGGCAACTAGACTTCTTTCAACGTAAGACATGAACAACTGCAAATCTCGTTGTCCATTTATTGCTTTTGTGAAAAATATTGGTAGGCCATATTATTGATCGAAACCACCAGGGATAGTAAAAAGTGCAACGTAATAGATGGTGCCAACTATAGTGAAAACAAGCATCAAGCTACTATTAATATCTGTGATTGCTTTCTTAGCTTTCTTCATCCTTGTGCTCTTCCTCAAATACCACTTTTGTTGTCTTACCACAAATGTTTCGATGATATATCAAATGTGGATGAGAGTCATTTTGTATACACTGAAAATTCAAAGAAAATAGAGCAAGAAGACAATATTAAAAAGGAATTGACGAGTTTCTAACCTTTATGCTTTAGATTGCAACTTATGTCAAGGTTAATTATAGCAAAACATTCTCAACTATTAACAAATATTATTTTGATCTCTTATCTATGAAACTATATATTTTTATCTTCTCAATTATAACAAATCATACAAATGTCTCCCTTTTTGGAGGGCATAAAAGTGAGATGCACTTTTATATTTGAAAGGATCAAAATATACAAGTTCATAGATGAGAGGTAAAGTGATATTCACTAATAATTGAGAGTCACAGTATAATTAACCATTTATGTTATCACACCACCACTACTATTATTATTATTATATTATTATCCAATATATCTACTATTGGATCAAGATCTTCTGTCATAAATCTCTCTGCAATAATCTTGTTGTGTTGATCTAACGGTTTATGTTTAAAATTGATGTAAATTGCATCATTTTAGGGTGTGGTTTTAAAAAAATGTGATATAATGTAAGTTTACTTTAATTTTAAACTCAAGCTGTTATAATGTATTTTGCTATAATTAAAAGCACAAAATCATTGTAGAAAAATTATGGTAGAGGATCCTTAGCTCTCTACTACTCGTATTACAAGTTAATATATAGAGCCTAGGGAGAGTACCTTAAACCAAAACACATCCCATGACATTTGGTTTACAGGTCCGAAAAGATTTCGAGGAAAATGATCTTTTTTGTACTTGTAGGCTGCAAGATGCAAAATAGTGTTCCCATGATTATCAACATCGGCCATAATTCTATCTGCGTAATTAACAGTCTTCTTCAAGTGGTCATAGATAATTCTATCTTTCAGCTGTGCCACTATGTGTAGTATATTTCTTCCATTCTCATCAAATGACGCAACATTAGGGAATTTTTCAAGGATTTCCTCTTCCATGTCATTGATGCCGTGCTTTGTCACTAGGATAAGAGTCTATTCTTCTTGTGCTTCTATGATGAAGTGGCATCTCCAAAGCAGTGCACTATAGAAACATGTAAATTTTCACAATTTATGTAATCAATCCAATCATTTTCTTTTCCTATCAGCCTTTTTGCTAGCTCTCTTGCAAACACATGCTTTTGCTTTGCATCATCAATTGGTTTAATCCAAGCACAAGCTTCATGAGACAACAAGAAGACAACAGAGAAGCATTAAATAATAATAATTACTTGATATATACAATGATAAGCTAGGCAAACCATCATTTGTCTCGTGAATTTTTCTTTAATTTCTAGTGAGGACTGATGACAAACAACAGAAAGTAAAATCGGCAATGGTTCATGTTAGGATCATAGGCATTTTTATTATGTAGTATGATATCATGCGTTTCGTTCAATTATCCACAACACTTTCGCTTTTTATTTAACATGTAGCAAGAATCTGTGAATTGTTGTCACAGGAAGCACAAGAAATTTCAGATTTAACTGCATTCCAAAACTACGAATAGCTCATAATTGAAGGGTAAGAGCAGCGACCCTTTGATCCTATAACAAAATACCATTGCAGAATAATTAATAAGATGAAAAGAAATGTTGGGCCATTATTTTTTTTTTATCAATAAAGTAAAGACATTCCCATTCAGCATAATTAACTGCATACTTATCTTGCCAGGATCAAACCCACCACACTGGTCAAAATTCCTTTTTTCTTTTTTTATTTTTGGGTTGCGTAAACTATATTTAGTGAAAATATTACACCTGTCCTTGTCTTATACAAATGTCTGTACACAGAAAAAAATAAAGGAAAATAATATAAAACCTAACATGTTTCTGTGTACTATCATGTTTCTTTTCTCTATAAAATTTATTGCTTATCTAAAAAATAATAATACCTGGCATTAATTTGGATAACAAAGTCCCTTTTGATTTAGAGAGATCATTTAGACTATCACGTAGGTCCTCCACATCACCAGCAGTTTTTGAAACAATAACCATGGATGGAATACCTGCTCAACAACAAAAACAAATAAAGCCATCCCCAGATGTCCTTTCTGTGGGATATCATCACCCCATGTGAGGGGTGATGCCAACACACATGAGTTGGCCATGTTAGGAAGCCAACCTTTAGCCATGTGAAGAAGGAGTTGGCACAAGCTGGCTATGTGCTGGCCAGCCCCTCCATCCACCATTTAGAAGTGTATAAATGAAGATGGGTGAGAGGAGAACAGTGAGAGAGAGCAGAGCAAGCCACAGAGAGTGAGATATCTGAGGCGAAGAGACCGTCTTCCTTGGTGTGAGCAAGGGAGACGGGTGAGTGGGTGAGTGAGGAGAGTGTGAGCTCCTCCTCTATTGTAATCTTTCTGTAATATCTCCATTGTTATAGTGATAACCGGCTACTCTCCCGTGGACGTAGGCATTGAGGCCGAACCATGTTAAATATTGTGTCTCCTTGAGTGTGGGTGTGTTTTTCTGCATGGAATAATTTCTATAAGGTCTTGGGCGGGATCCCAGATCCCAACACTTTCAATTCAAAACTTTAATTAATTGTTGAATCAATTTGAAATGATGAACCTGTTACTAAAGTAACCATCTCCATAATCACGTGTGGAGAATACAGAACATAATATTTAGAAGCAGATCATCAAACATTTATTTCATCATTTGCACAAATAAATAAATAAGTACAACAAACTAAATAAATAAGAATACATGTATATTGCATACATAAAAGAAGAAAGAAGATATTAAGCCAAAAAGTGGGGAATTGGTGAAGTCAATTGAAATAAGGGATGCTTTCTCGGTGAAGTCGTTTCATTCTCTAACTGAATTTGTAGTAAATGATTTCATTCTCTTGTTGGCATTGAATTTTCAGCTTCTTTCTCCATTTTTTAATTTTTTATTTTTGCAGGGGTAGTTTCATTCTCTGACTGAATTTTCAGTACATGATTTTTTTTTTCATGAGTAAATTTCACTAATAGTCTATGTAGTGTAACCCGAGTTTCAATTTGATTCCTATTATTTCAATTTGTCCTCCAATTTTTTCCATGTTGTATCAATTAAGGACAATTAATAATGGCCAACCAAATTCTAGACAAAAAATGGTCCCATGCATGTAAGTGACCAATTCGCAAGGGCATAACGGTCATTTTATCAGCTTAATCTCTTTATCTTAACAAATAAAAAATGTTCATCTTGTCTAACCATGTACTTCACCACATCAAATCATTCCTTCCACTCTTCCTCTCTCCACAGCCACAACCACCCCTTCCTCATTCATGGTCGACTAGCCTTTCCTCCTTGTCTAGCAGTCACTCACCTCATGGTTAACCATTCCATCCTCTTCTTAGCCAATGACTGCACACCTCCTCCATGGCCAACCACCCACTCACTCTTCTTGGCCATCGACCACCCCTTCTTCCTTAGCCAACAACTACCCACTTCCCAACAGCCCCCCATGCAACACCATACCACCATCTAGAGGTGAGCAGCGGATATACCGGTCCGCCCAAACCGACCCAACCGAATTGATCCACCGCATTTTGGACGGATGTATGATGACGAGCAGATGGTTGCGGATTGATTTTTTTCAATCCGCCTAGTTTTGGACGGATGGTGGATTTGAGGTTTCTTTGGCAGCAATAGAACCATCAAACCGCGAGCATCTCTAGTAATTTATAAGACTTTGTGTTTTCAATTTGTTTAGATATTCTATTTGTGTTTTCAATTAAAAAAGAGTATAAATATTATGTTGAATATATTCTATTGAAAAAGAGTTTTCAACTTGAATATATTTTTTGAATTGAAAAAAAAAAATGTATTATTTATCTATATCTTTTTGTTTTTAAATCTAACTCTAAAAATAATGGTTTTTGTTTTGAAAAACAGATATAGATGTAACAATATAGAGGCATACAATCTCTACTACTGCTCTGTTCATGGTTTTGGTGGTTTAAATTGTTTTTATATTTTAAGAATCACAAATGGTAATACTTTATGTGGATGAGACATGTTGTAATTGTAATATGTGGATGAAACATACAGTGATTGTAATACTTTTTTTAACTCATTGACTGTAATATATATATATATATATATATTTTTAGGAAGTACACAAGTTGAATTATGTTGAAAATTTATAAAATCTTAAACCGTCAAACCGATTCGCATCCATCCACTAATCCGCCAATCCGCTCAATCCACATCTGCCGGATTGGTAGACGAATGCGGATTAATTTTCTCTAATCTATCAATCTGGCAGACAGATGGTGGATTGGAGGTTTTGTGGCCTCAGCCGATCCACGTCCACTCTTACCACTATCCTACATCTCCTCCACCACCCACCAACCAGCCTAAAACATCTACCACACACCAACTAGCCACCAACACCATAGACTACCACATCTCTATGCACATGAACATGATCACCCCTGAAACCCTCTTCCATTGCCTTCCAAACAGCCACTACCAATCAACCAATGATCACAACAAACAACTACCAGGTGCTATCTCATTCTCCCTTCCCTAGGCACCACCACCTCCTTCCTATGTCCCCATTCCCCTAGCATCACCACCACTACAACATTGAACCACATCCATCGAAGAAAACCAAACCAAACCAAACCCACAAAATGTAACCAATAAAAAAGCCTCTAACATAATCAATTTTGTAACAAATAAATAAGTCTATGGCATAATCAACTTTAGCCAGCCAACCCCATTTGATGGGACTTAAAGACTAGGTTTGGTTTGGTTTGGTTTGGTTCAGTTTAGTTTATAATCAACTTTAGGTAGACACCCAACTCCATATTCAAGGCATGTGAAACTACTGGAGATAGGAAACTTAGTTGAATACGAAAGGGTGTTTGTTGTTCTACCTCATCAAAAAAGATTTTAATTTTATCATGGAAATGGAACATTATGTAGTTCTTCACACCCAAATTTCGAATGAAATTACAGCAATAGCCAAGCTTGTTATCATCACTCACTAAGAATGGAAAACAAGATTAAGCAGGAGAATAATAATTTCATTTTTTGTTTCTCCTTTTAAGATATTTCTCGACAATTAAAGGGAGATTGAGAAAAATTATACCTAAGCTTGGGGACGTTGGCTCCAGTGCTGGTGATCGGACCACATGTAACCTCAAAACCCTAGCCCAATCTTGCAAGCATTATTAGCTCTGGCGTTAATAGTGATATCTGTGTGTAGGAAGATATAGAGAGTGATTGGGTGGGGGGTGAAGAGAGAGAGAGAGAGAGAGAGAGAGAGAGAGAGAGAGTGTGTGTGTGTGTGTGTGTGTGTGTGTGTGTTGAAGAGAGATTGTAGGGGGTGAGTGGTGAGGAAGATGATGGCTGGAGGCGTGGTTGTTGTCGTGGTGTGAAAGATGAAAGTGAATGATGAAGAGATGTAAAAAGGTCTTGCGCTGCGGCCTCTGTGACAACTCACTGTTTTAGTCTTAAAAATTAAAAAGTTGTTAAAAAAATTGAAAAATTAATAATTTATATTAAGACTTTGTTTGTCATAACTTAAAAAAATAAAAAAGTTACTATCTTATTTAAATCATATTATCTTATTTAAGTCACATCATCTCTTTATTACATTACTTAAACCCAACCTATATCCAACTCATATTTTATAAAAAGTCAAAAAGTATATTTATTTAGATCATCTCAAATCATCTCTAAGAAATTAAAAAGGTCTTACGTTGTGGCCTCCCGTGACAACTCACTGTTTTAGTCTTAAAAATTAAAAAATTATTAAAAAAATTAAAAAATTAATAATTTATATTAAAAAATTAAATATTTTTTTTAAAACTTTTTAAATATCTTTTTTTTTGTAAAAAATTAAAAAACTATTTTAAATATATTAATTTTTTGCCTTATATTTTAATAAAAAAATTAAAAAATTACTAAAATAACTTGTTCTCAAACGAGGCCTTTGTTTCCATAGACTGATTTGGTGAGGAAAAAAAAAAAAAAAGAAATGTTGAAAAAAATTTGGTTTACGAATTTGGAAAAATTTTGAGAAGGTAAAGAAAAATGTATGTGTACTGTAAGTAAAATATAATTATATTTTATTCATATTTCACATATTTTTTAGTTGTGTTTGGTTCATAAATTTGTGAAGAGATTTAGAAATAAAACAAAAAAGAAAAAAGAAAAATATGTGTAAAATACAAGTATATAATTATAGTTTATTCACATTTTATTTACACTTCTCTTTTTATTTTTTAAATTACTCTCCAAATTTATTAACTAAACAAAGTGGTAGCTATTTGAATTGTTAACTGACCGATAAATGGTGAGAAATAATAATATATATTTTATTTCTCACTAAAAATAACGAGGTTTAATAAAAGGAGACATGCACAATAGTGATATCTTTGTGTTTTCTTATTAACAACTAATCTCTATAGATATATCCTGTAACGCCCCCCAAAATATTGACATCTGATATATCTAGATTAACTCATAGGCATAATCTAAATCTCATTACTTTTCATTATTACATAGAAGAACATTGAATAATATAGACATTTCAATAGTCAACATTCATAATAAATCACCAATTTTCTATTAACGATATCCAAAATGAGATTTCACAAAAGAGAGACCACTTGCATTAATACATTCATCATCCTTAAGATATGAGTTTATAGCATGTGATAATAACAAATTAAAACAACAAAATACAAATTTATGCCTTAACGGCTACAAGTTCCAAGGCTTTTGCCAGGTTACAACAAAATAGTTTTCAAACCCACACATAGATAGCCCTTGGCTTGCAAGAAAACAAAACAAAAAAATAGTTGAGCCTTGTGCTCCAAAAGATCCTCCATGCCTTCACTTTGGCAGAGGCACACCACAATCACCTGAAAAATGGTTTCCACTAAGGCATGAGCATAAAGCCCAGCAGAGATAATCTAAATAAAGTGCACGCAGTTTAACAATATCATGAGGTGCAATGCATATGAGATGCCAATGCCAAAAATCACAGGTTTTCTCATTTCGAAATTCTCATGCCATGTATTTGTTTAAAAGCATAACCAATTCAATTATCAATTTCATAGAACAAAGGGCGGTAAATACGACACTGGTAATCCCTAGGCTGATGTCTGCAAGTAGGCATATCGAGCACTACCAAATCCTCACTTTACCGGTCTCTCACCGAAAGGGTAGTGGTACCTCCACCGTGCGTGTTTTCGGTTTTTCACCCTGGACACTCAAGCCAACTTAATCAACATCAAACTACAGCCCCTATTCGGACTTACCAAACTTATTTACCCCATAACTCAACACATTTCAAATATTCCCAAAGAATCAATTTGAAACAAAACCAATTTCTCAAATCCAATGCGAGAATTTAATCATCAGATTATGCAATGTTCAATGCATGCATGAATTTGAAAATATTTCAAATTACCTATTTCACATGCAACTTCTATAATAATCAATACAAACCTCCACGGTTGCCCAAACAATCATCTCTATATAAAATATAAACTTCAAGAGATAAATCTAACTCATAATCTCATATTTTCAATCATTTCAACATAATCACATCTTCAATCTCCTCTTTCACAACTTAGTCAAGAATCATAATATTCAAAAAAAAAAAAAAAAAATTCACCAATCTTCCCTTTTTATCCAAACTCAAGAATTTATCAATAATTTTTGTAATGCCAAAAATAACATACGTTTCTTTCAACAATTCTCAATACCTCAACATAATAATATTTTCATCTTTCTCAAAAGTTCAATATTTTCAAATTTAACAATTTTCAAAAGAAACCTCAATAGTTTTCAATATTCCCAACAACATTCTCATCAATCTCATCCCTATAAACATCCATTTTCAAATTCTCATTTGTTCAAATAAACATATATTTTTAACTCTTGTAAACTCATTCCAAAAATCTAAATCTTAACATTTAAATTTCTAGGTTTTATTAAAATTTGGGGAATTCTCAAAAATAAAATGAAATAGAATAAAATACATTTCTCAACATCCATGAGTCATACAAAAAAAAAAAAAAAAAACCAAGCACAACTAGCAATGGATTTTCAAAAAAAGTTGAGAACCACCCCCTTTTTATACATTTAATATACCATTAATAAAATCCCAATATTTTCAAATATCACAATATCAAAATAACACATAATAAAGCTAAAACACACACACAATGTTTAGAAAATCCCTACCTCAAAAGCTAGAAGAGGAAACAAACAAAAACTCCAATTTTCGACTTTGTCGGATTTTGATCTCCACCGGTCAAAATGTTGCTCTCACCAAGGTCTTCACTTTGGTCTCAAGAACATGGGTCTAAAACCTAATAGATTTTTGGTGGATCATAAATTTTGTGTGATGAATGTTTAAAGAAAGAAAGAAAGAATATATGTATATCTGTATATCTGCCTATCTATCTATATGTGTTTATATAAATCACCAAAGGTACATCATAATAATACCATAAGAGATTTTGTAACATATAATATAAAATGATATAATTGATTTCTCACCATAAAATATGTATTTCATTTAATGGTACACACCATAAATATTTGTAACTCTTTCAGAATTATAAAATAAATAATAATAATAATAACAACAATAATACATGGTTACAAACGAGTCATGATTCAATCAATTAGGTCCAAAATGAATAGAATATAATAATTTAAATAAATCTCCAACTGAAATTAAAGTATAAATAAATTTTAAAAAGACTTAAGGTGGTCTCCACCATTTACATAATAGAATATGAACCAAAATGATTAAGTATGGGCTAACGAAATAAATCCCAAAAATTAAATTTATATCTCATTTATTACTCAAGACCCAAGAATTACTATAACTATATAAAAAAAAAAATTCATGCCAAGCGGGCCTTACGAAGTCGAAATCAAGAAGTAATTTAATTTATTTTTCACCAATTTAAATAGAATGGTTTACAACACCACACCAATAATAATAAGGGCAAAATTCAATTTGATTCAACTCATTATATATCCTGTGAAAAATATATAAATAAATAAATAAAAATCATATAATTAAGATGCGCCATGACTCAATGAACAATAGTGATCACATTCTTTGTACTGTGTTCAACCATGTATCCAAAGGCTTCATTTGGCATCATATGTTGGGTTAAAATAATCATAAAATAATAAAATAAATTAAAAGTCAATAAAATAAAATGTCATTGTAACTAGTTTTTTCGCGCTTCTCTGAGGGGTTTAGTTTCCTTGGGTGCGATAGCCCTACAGTTCAGACTTTCGTGATTCTGAATCTGGTTTCACAAATGCAATGTGAAATAGAAAAATGAATGAGAGTCCAAATCCAGCAAATCCTAGAAAATCTATTAATCATCAGGGATGCCAAAAATGGATTGCATTGTCAAATTTCTGAGTCGCCACTTAAATATTTTTTGAAAAATTTAGGAAGCCCATGACTTGTGCCAAAGGCCACTTGTCCATTGTAACCAAAGTTGTCTCGGTTCAAGAACGTAGGTATGAGAGAGGAAGGTCGTGAATTGAGTACCCCCTCACCCGATCAAAGATTGGCCTATACTAATCATGATGTGAATTTTATCAACATTGTATACTCTTGTTCTGATTATTAATATGCTAACTTACTATGTGAGGCACACGAGTATAAACTGTTTTGCTTACTTTGGAAATGACTTGATTTTATGTGATTCTTTTAAAAGAGTTTTGAGTGCACACTACTCAAAAGAAAAAAAAAAAAAAAAAAAGAGCTCACACAAACATTTGATCAAAATCATCCCTAATGCAAGTAAAATAACCTTCATCCACACGCATTTAAAGAGATATTTCAAATAAGCACGTTGCTTCATGGTAAGATGCTAAGTACGGCAACAATCACACACACGAATATGCTAAAGCTAAAAATGCTCAGCTAATATGATGCAGAATAGGTTCAAGTTCAAAGGAAAGTTAATTAATGGATACATTGGATACACTTCATTCCTTGTATTAATGGATACATTGGATATATTTCATTCCTTGTATTCATGGATACATTGGATTGTATTCATGTCTTTCAAACTCTTCAAGATCTAAAGGTTAGGTTCTTTGTATTTGATACATTGTATTTGATACAAGAGTTTAAGGGAGTGTTTTAGTATTTATTTCTGTATTAGGAAATTCACAGTTTGAGTATCTAGTAGTTAGTATAAATATGTTTGTAAGCCCTGTGGCAAAGAGATAGAAAGAAAAAAGAGTTTTTTTTTTAAAGAATATAACCAGAGTTCTCTTCATTTGCCTTGTGCGCAAGGTTGTTTATCTTTACTTGTGAATTCGAGTTGTTACCGTCCGAAGAAAGATATCTTCCTCTTCGTCTACTAGAACGATATCTAGTCATTCATTCCATTACAACACTGCGTCAAGTGGTATCAGAGCGAGGTCCTCCCTTGTCTCAATGGCCAACGACGGTGAGACTTCACCAAAATCTAACAATGAAGCTGTATGGGGTGCAATCGAGAGGCAACAACAACAGTTGGACCAGATTCTTCGTCTTCTCAATAGATTGAATCTCAATGCTGAGTGAGTAACAACAGAGGATCCTATTGCGCCTCGCGGCTAGCATGTTCGTGAACCAAGGGTAGGCAACAGTCCTGGACGCTTAGGGGTTCCTCCTAGGCGTGTTGTAAACAACCTAGTTTACGATGGTGATTCAACAAATGATGATCTTGAGCAGATCGCAATGTACGAGGAGCCCAGAAAAGGTGTTCGGTATAACAACAATAACTACCGTATGAGGATGGACCTCCCTTCCTTCAATGGGCAGTTAAACATCGAAGATTTTATGGATTGGTTGAATGAAGTAGAACGGTTTCGATTACATGGATATCGAAGAAGAGAAGAAGGTGAAACTTGTTGCGTACAAACTAAAAAGCGGTGCTTTTGCATGGTGGGAGCAATTGCAATTGTCTAGGATGCGACAATGCAAGAGTAAGACTCGGGCTTGGCACCGAATGAAGCAATTGATGAGAGCATATTTTCTTCCTCCAGATTATGATCAGGTTCTGTTCCATCAGTACCAATGATGTCAACAAGGTGCCAGATCAGTCCATGAGTATTCTGCTGAGTTCCAGCGACTTTCCTCCCGTAATGACTTACCGGAAACAGAAGGACAATTGGTGGCGCGATTTGTGGATGGATTGCGTACAAATCTACAGGATGTGGTTAACACGCAACTGGTTCATACGTTGCTAGATGCCATTCAATTGGCAATAAGGGCCGAATTGTAATTAGACAGAAGAATGGGTTTTCGAAATCAGCCCTCTACCAGGACAGTCATGCCTTCACCAGTACAAAATCAGTCCGAGCAAAGTAAAGGAAAAGCAGTCACTGAAGCGGGTTAGAGTCAAGCTTCTCAGAATCAGAACAAGGCCCCATGGAAAGGTCAGACTCATACAAAGACGAGTACAAGTAGTTCAAGAACACGGAGTGACCCTTACGCTCCATCACGAAGTGATAAGTGTTACCGTTGCGGAGAAGTTGGACACTATTCTAATCGTTGTCCCCAGTGACGTACTGCCAATGTAGTTGAGTATGAGGAAGAAGAAGGCAGACAAGAGGAGGAGAATTTCGAAGAAGAAGATCCAGCAGAATGCACCCATGAAGATGAGGGTGTATCGCTTGTTATACAGCGTTTGATGTACACACCACGGAAAGAGGATGTTCAGAGGCACAATATCTTTAAAACTCGTTGTACCGTCAACCAGCGAGTCTGTGATTTGATTATTGATAGAGGTAGTAGTGAAAATATCGTGTCAAGGACTATGGTTGATAAGTTGAGTCTTCTAACAAAGAAACATCTGTCTCCTTATAGTATTGGCTAGATCATAGATGTCGATGAAACAAAAGTAACAGAACAATGTGTTATTCCTTTCTCTATTGGGCCAAATTATAGAGATGAGGTTTTGTGCGATGTGGTCGACATGAATGCTTGTCATATGTTGTTGGTTAGGCCGTGGCAGTTTGATTTGAACATTGTGCATAGGGGAAAGGAGAATACTTACACCTTTTACAAGGATAAAGTAAAAGTTGTCTTGGTTCCTATGAGGCGTGAAATTCGAGTAACAGCCTCCCTAACCAAGGCAGAATCTTTCCTTATAGTACCAGATTTTATAAAAGAAGTCAAGGAAACGCAGTTGGTTTATGCTTTAGTGGTCAAGGGTGAAGAACAAGAAAAATTTATCATTGCGATACTAGAGCGAGTTAAGCCATTAATTACTGTGTTTCAGGGACTTGCACCAGACGAGCTACCAGCATGGTTACCTCCTATGCGGAACATCCAGCATGAGATTGATTTTGTTCCTGGAGCAAGTTTACCGAACCTGCCACATTACAGAATGAGTCCGAAAGAGTTTCAGATTTTGCCGGACCAGGTTAATGATTTGCTGCAGAAAGGTCTAATTAGAGAGAGTATGAGTCCGTGTGCAGTGCCAGCCTTGCTAACTTCGAAGAAAGATGGAAGTTGGAGGATGTGCATTGACAGTAGAGCCATCAACAAGATCCCGGTAAAGTACAGATTTCTTATACCAAGGTTAGATGATATGCTGGATAAATTGAATGGTTCGAAAGTGTTTTCAAAGATCAATTTGAAAAGTGGTTACCATCAGATTCGTATCCGCCCCGGTGATGAGTGGAAAACAACATTCAAGACAAGAGAAGGGTTGTATGAGTGGCTTGTTATGCCATTCGGATTGTCTAACGCACCGAGTACATTTATGCGATTAATGAATCAAGTATTCCAGCCTCTTGGAAAGTTCGTAGTTGTCTATTTCGATGATATCCTTATTTATAGTCATGATGAAGAAGAGCATATACAACACTTGAGGAAAGTTTTCAATGTTTTGCATGAGAACAATTTATATGTGAATTTGAAGAAGTGCAGTTTTTTGACAGACAGCTTGATCTTCTTGGGCTATGTTGTGAGTGCTCAAGGGATCAAGGTCGATGAGGCTAAGGTTAAAACCATTCGAGAGTGGCCAACCCCAAAGTCCATTACCGACGTACGCAGTTTTCATGGTTTGGCAACTTTTTATAGACGTTTTGTGCGGAATTTCAGTACCATTGCTACCCCACTCACAGATTGCATGAAGCATAAGCAATTTGTGTGGACTGATGCTGCAGAACAGAGCTTTGCGGTTTTCAAAGAGAGGTTGACCACAATACCGGTTTTAGCCATGCCGGACTTTGATAAGTTGTTTAAGGTTGATTGTGATGCTTCTGGTATTGGCATTGGAGCTATTCTTTCTCAAGAAGGCCGACCCATAGCCTTCTTCAGCGAGAAACTTAGTGATGCTCGACAGAAGTGGACAACATATGAGCAAGATCTGTATGCAGTAGTATGAAGTTTGTACCACTGGGAGCCATATCTGATTCAACAGGAATTTGTGTTAAACAGTGATCACCAAGCTCTCAAGTATCTTCAGAATGCTACCAAGCCAAACCGAATGCATGCCAGGTGGATTGCTTATATACAAAAGTTTACCTTTTCTCTTAAGCACAAATCTAGGCAATTAAATAAAGTAGCGGATGCGTTGAGTCGACGAGCTTCTTTACTTATCATTGCGAAAAATGAGATTTTTGGTTTTGAATATTTGAAAGAGCTTTATGTTGATGATGAGGATTTTAAAGATGCATGGGCACAGTGCAATTCAGGTTTTCAAGAATCTAGCAAATACCTGCTACTTGAGGGATTTTTATTCTTCGATACGTCTTTGTATTCCTCGCGGGTCTTTGCGAGATCACATTATTCGAGAAACTCATGGTGGAGGCTTGGGAGGGCACTTGGGGCGAGACAAGAACATCGCTATGGTCGAATCTCGATATTATTGGCCTCAGTTGAAAAGAGATGTGGAGAGGTATGTGAAGCGTTGTTACACATGTCAGACTGCAAAGGGTTAAGCACAAAATACTGGATTATATACGCCTCTTCCCATTCCAGAATTTCCTTGGGAGGATTTGTCCATGGATTTTGTTCTCGGTCTTCCGCGAACACAGCGTGGTGTGGATTCTATTTTTGTTGTTGTTGATAGGTTTTCGATGATGGCGCGTTTTATTCCTTGCAGGAAAACACATGATGCCAACAATATTGCTCAACTATTCTTTCGCGAGGTAGTTCGTCTCCATTGTGTGCCAAAGTTTATAGTTTCCGATTGCGATAGCAAGTTTCTGAGTTATTTTTGGAGGTCTCTTTGGAAGCGACTGGATACAACTTTGCAATATAGTACTACTTGTCATCCCCAAACCGATGGTCAAACAGAGGTAGTGAATCGTACATTGGGAAATATTTTGCAGAGTTTGTGTCAAGAAAGTCCAAGGCAATGGGATTTTGTTATTTCTCAAGTGGAGTTTGCTTATAACAATATGCCAAACCGTTCGACTAGAAAGTCTTCGTTCGAGATTGTTTATGTTCGATCCCCGCTGCATACCTTAGATTTGGTTCCTCTTCCCAAGCTTCTAGGAATGAGTATCATTGCTGATCATATGGTGGAAAAGGTGGCCAACATTCATGCAGATGTTCGAAAGAAATTGGAAGAATTAGCTGCGAAGTATAAAACTGCCGCAGATGTACATCGACGAGTGAAGACTTTTGAAGTTGGCGATATGGTAATGGTTCACTTGCGCAAAGAGAGGTTTCCAGTGGGCACATACAGTAAGCTTAAATAGAAGAAGATTGGTCCTGTTCGCATTTTGAAGAAGATCAATGATAATGCTTATGTGGTGGATCTTCCAGAAGATTTAGCCATCTCCAAAACTTTCAATGTCCAAGACTTATTTGCGTATCATTCGACTCTAGATATCCTAATTCCTCTAGTTAACTCGGGGACGAGTTCTTTCAAAGAAGGGGAGGCTGATGCAGAACAGGTTCAAGTTCAAAGGAAAATTAATTAATGGATACATTGGATACACTTCATTCCTTGTATTAATGGATACATTGGATATAATTCATTCCTTGTATTCATGGATACATTGGATTGTATTCATGTCTTTCAAACTCTTCAAGATCTAAAGGTTAGGCTCTTTGTACTTGATACATTGTATTTGGTACAAGAGTTTAAGGGAGTGTTTTAGTATTTATTTCTATATTAGGAAATTCACAGTTTGAGTATCTAGTAGTTAGTATAAATATGTTTGTAAGCCCTGTGGCAAAGAGATAGAAAGAAAAAAGAGTTTTTTTTAAGAATATAACTAGAGTTCTCTCCATTTGCCTTGTGCGCAATGTTGTTTATCTTTGCTCGTGAATTCGAGTTGTTACCGTCCGAAGAATGATATCTTCCCCTTCGTCTACTAGAATGATATCTAGTCATTCATTCCATTATAACGCTGCATCATAATATTTCGAGGTAAGCCAAAGAAAAAGAAAGCAATTAGAAAAACGCATGACCCTAACAATGCACATGACTAATGGAATACATACAAGAATGCAACTATTATGTTTGGCTTATTAACATATCATATGGATTAACTCAAAGCATGCGGTAATGCACGTATTCAAGTAAGTAGGAAATGACAATGATATTCAAGAATGATGAATCAAACCTTAATGCATGTAAAAATGGATACAAAGGATGGCAATGATATGAAACGAAAACATGATACTATATGCAACCACAGTAAGCATGTAAATAAAAAGGAGAAAGATGGGGGTTGGAAGACATACAAATATTACAAATTTGCCCTCGCACAAGAGTGACCAAATGTCCTAATTAACTAATTATTACAAACAAAAATGAATGAATGAATGAATTAATTATTACATATTAGAATGAAAAAAACTAATTGATTACAAATTATTACAAAATACAAATATCAAAGCTACTAATCTACTGGACTTGAATGAGCGACGAGTCGCATGCTGTAGACACCCCATTTTTGACGGCACTTATGACTTGGACGTCTTCGCATACACACCCGATGATGAACGTATTTGCTTGCCAAGTACTCGAAGTCTTCAGCGAAATGCCACAACTTTGAACCTTTCAAACCTTGCACCTTTGTCGTCCTAGTTTTGGACCAAGCCTAGCTTTTCCAGTCTGCAACCTCTGGTGGCTTGCTAGCCACCCCTTTTGGGCTGCCGGCCATCACTTTTTGGTTGTCGGCCTGGTGCTGGCCACTGATGTGTCTTGCTGGCCATCAGTGATGAACGACCGGCCACCAGTGTATTTTGCAGATATTTTATACCAACTGTGCCAATTGTTTGCACAGATGCATGCATATCTATCTCCACGTGTAGGGCTAGATCTTCTTGAGGAAATTTCATGTTTTCTATATATAAGGGACCCCCTCTCTTCTGTTTTAAGGTTATAAAATTTTAGGATAAAATTTTTTTCTCTCTCTCTACAATTCTCTCTCTCTCTCTTTCTCTCTCTACCAAATCTCTACATTTTTGCCTACAATTCTTCAACCTTTGCCTATACACCCTTAACCGAATCTTCTCATCTTTGAGTTGAGGTGCCTTTGAGCTTGGTTTGAGCTTTAGAGGGTGTGTTTACTTGGTTTTGTTGCTTGGAATTGCTTTTTCTCTTCAAGAGGTACAAGGCTTTACCTATTTGCTTGCTTTCTCTACTTTTTTTCTATTGTTTTTCCATTGTTTTGGGTTATCAAAACTCTGTGTTTTTGGGGATGAAGCTTGGGTTTAAGGCCATTAAAGGTTGAGGGGTTGATAGCTCTTCTTTGTACTTTGTTTTGGAGGCCTTTGCCTTTGTGTTTCCCACCCTTTTATTATCTTTTTCAAGTTTTTAAAAACTAATTTCCAGAGATTTTTCAATGGCCAAAATCATGTTTTGAAGTCCAAATTTGGAGGGGTTAGCCTCCCCTCCTTGTGTCTTGTTTTAGCATTTTAATCTAGTTATTTTCAGCCTAATTTCAACATGTTTTGGCATTTTAATCTAGCTATTTTCAGCCTAATTCCAACATGTTTTAGGACTTATTTTAGACTGTTTTAGCACTGTTTTGGGCTTTTGTTTGCATTTGAGCTTTGTTTTGCATGCTTCTAGTGTAATAGTCCTCATCAGGTTAATGTTTTAAGTCTTAGACATCACTTATTTGAGTGGATAGCACTTATTTTGGGCTTTTAATACTTTATTTCAACACTAATCATCTCTGCAACCTCCCTCCATTCTTGACTTTTTATTTTTCTTTGAAAGTGGTTTCCAGTCACTTGCTTGCCCAAGCATGAAATTGAGGTTTCATACTTAATGGTTTAATCCCTTAGGGGGTTCATTACCAACAGTATGATGCTTTTTTCATACCCAAAACAACTTGTGTTTTGAGCCCTCTTTCCATTTGATGACTTAATCTCACCCTTTGGATTTAATTGGATTAAAGAATGGTTGGTAAACTAAAATGAGTAACTAAAACTTGGGACAAAAGAGTGAGCAAGATAATAATTTGGTTGTGTTCGATCGAACGTTAATTGAACACATGGAAGCTTGAACCATTTCGTACTTTCTAGTGATGAAATGATTCAAGTCTCCAAGGTGAACTTCTTCCCTTGATCATTCATGAAAGGGAGGAGGTTTGTGTCTTGTTTTGTTGCATTTATTGAGCTTGCACACTTGAGTTCACAAGCCATCATGCAATGAAATTTCTTGAGTTGGTGGTTTGTAGCTTAAAGTTTATTACTCCTTGGATTTGCTCATGAAAAGGAGGGGTGATTTGTGCAAATAAACCCTTGAAATACCCTGTATATGCTATGTTTGTCCTCTATTGCAGCATGATGAACTTGTGCAGCAGTGACCGGCAGGCCACATTTCATGGCCGGCAGGTGGTCAGCAAACCACCATCCATGGCTAGCTGGTGGTCGGCAACCTTCACCAGTGGCCGGCCAGCCACTGATGCAAAACTCAGCAGTGAGTTCTTCAGGCAGAGTAGAGTGAGCAGCAGTGTTGGTGTTCAACTGTGCAAACAGAGGCATTGAGAAGTAAAACAATGGCTTTTCGGGTGGAAACCGAGCATGCGCATAAACGTCCCTTATTTCTCGAGGCGGAGTAGTTAGTTGTTTAGTTTAATCATTTATTTTAAATTTCACTTGTGTTGTAATTATTTAATTAGTTAGTTAACTAGTTAATTAATTCAATTGTTGTAATAATTAGTTAAGTAGTTTAGCTAGTTATTCATTTCGGTTTGTAATAGTTAGCTTAATTAACTTAGCTTAGTTTATTCATTTAGACTCTCCTTTGTGAGAGCGAAATGATGTAATAATGTGTATGTCTTCCAACCCTACGTCATTCTCCCTTTTATTTACTAGCTTATGATGGTTAGTTTAGGGACACCGTGTTTCAATTAGCACATGACATGATTGCATCCATTCATTTGTCTTGCATGCACCGAGGCTCGATTCATCATTCAAACTTGCATCGTCGTTTAAAATACTTCTTTGAATACATGCTTAGACCACATACTATTAAAATTGCTTCATATGCCATATTTATAGCCGAGCCTATTAATTGCATATCGCATGTGTTGAATTAGTCATATCGTATAGTTAGGAATCATCCATATTTTTCTAACTCTTTTGTTTTATCTTAACTTGGAGTACTAGGTGAGTTTTTAGTGCTTTAATATATTTGCATGGGTGTGAGTGACTGCCATGACTAGCATGCTTTCCATGAGGCTAAATGCTTACTTGTTAAAATGTTTGAATGCTTGTGGATGAAGGCTTGTTGCTTGAATTGGAATAATTCAATAAATGTACGTTTAAGCCCACTTTGTTAAGTGGAAAATTTACAAACTTTAAGCCCACTTTGTTAAGTGGCAAATTCATAAGCTTTAAGCCCACTTTGTCGAGTGGCAAATTCAAACCCTTTTTGAAAAACAAACTTGAAATTGAATTGTTCTAATTTGAGCAAACTAGTCTACACCTTGTGTGTGCGCATCACATAGTAATACTAGCAGAATAAACCGGAACAAGAGCATATAATGTAAATAAAAATCATATCATGATTAGTAGAGGCCGATCTTTGATCGGGCGAGTGGCGTGCTCAGATGTATTCATGACATTCCCCTCTCGTACCTAAGTTCCCGAGCTGAGACAATCTTGGTGATGATGGACACGTGGCCTTTGGCACAAGTCATGGGTTTTCTAAATTTCCCCAAAATAAAAATATTTAGGTGGCGACTCTGTATCTGACAAAGCAGTCCATTTTTTGCAATTTGATTCAAAATTGTTTTTCCAAAAGATTTGCCGATTTTGGACTCTTTGGTGTTTATCAATTTCACATTGCACTTGTGAGATTAGATTCAGAACCACGGGAGTCCGAACTGTAGGGCTTATATATTTCAAACTTCCAAAAAGGAAGGCGCGAAAAAGTCGGGCCACACATGCGCACAAGCGAGAACATCCTCCGGAAATCTCTCCGTTTGTTGCCACAAGTTGCCCTATTAGCAGTCAGAAAATAGTTCTGTTTCGGCCTTAAAATCTGCTCTGTTTTGTTGGAAAATTGCCACTGCCGTACGACATGCTTGGCCAACCAGCCTGATAAGATGGTCGGCTGTACAGAATAATGGCCGACTGGCCACTAATTCTGACAAAAACCCTACTGTAACAGAACTGGAACAGAGCAAAACAGAGTGTTTTCAAAAGCTGTTCATCCTCCATGCTCCCTACTGTCATGAAGATTTTCAAGGAGGGAGTAGGTTTCCTTCCCAAATCATCAATCATTGCAAATTTGTTGCATGATGATATTTAAAAACAAAAGAAAAAGACTTAGCTAGACACCAAAAAGTGTTATTCTCCTTACCTCCCTCCTATCATGAAATTATTCAAGGAAGAGGTACACATGCCACATAAATCATCAAACATCACTTAAATAGTATGTGATGATCATAGAGCAACTAAAATGAAAATAAACAACAACTCAAAAATTGTTGTCAACTCATCTCCCTACTCATGGAATAAGGATGAAACATCCATTTCTATGCAACAAAGTGGAACTAGGAGAGAGTTTTCAACACTTCTCGAGAAAGAGCTCTCTAGGAGCAACAAAGCAAGTAAGGGGAAAAAAGAAAGAAAAACAAGCTATTTATCAGAGCTTAAACACACAACTTGCCAAAGTTATTGACAACTCCTCTTTTACATAGAACAAGGATGAGACATCCATTTTCATGTTTTGAAAATAATCGATAAGATAGTTTTTCAACACTTTGAACACGTAAGCTACTACTTAGCTTCAAGGTGGATAACAACTATGAAAGCAAGACATTTAACACTAGATAAGCAAACTTGTGGCGGGGTGACTAACCATAAGCTCTAATCCTACCATGACCACAAGGTTCTAAGTAAAGCTATAATAAGGTAAAGACGATCTACTCAATGGATTAGCCGCTATATCCTAAACACGCCAAGTCTGAGAGGACTTGCAGCAACACAAATATGATATTCAAAGCATAGGAAGCAAGAGCACATGTAGCGGGGAGGACTAGGACCCTTTTATAAGCTCATATTCAAGTCATATCACACAAAAACAATCTAAAAACAGTGCTAAAAGGTATTGAAATCTAACCAAATGAAGTGAAAAGAAAGTGAAAAAAAATAAAAGAAAGCAAAGGATATAGAACTAGTGAGCTAGCCAACGAAAAGATGGCTAGCCCACCCACTTTTAAAAAAGTTTTGATCACATTTTAAGCTAAAAAATAACCTTGAAATCACTATGAAAATACAAGAAAAAGAGAGAGAAAAGATGATGGAAGAGATCAAAGTTCACCTCTTGAAAGAGACGATGATCTTCTTAGTTCACAAACCACAAGCTAAACAGTCTTAAGAAGTTGAAATTGTGTTCAAGAACCTTAACAAAAGCTTCAAGTTTAAGCTTGTATAGTGTATCTATTGTGTATGTATATTGCAAGAGAGAAGAGAAGTATGTTGGACAAGCTATAGGCTCTTGGAGATTTTTTCTAACCCCAAGGTTTAGGTTCTAAAGCTTAAAACTGAATCATTTTGCTAAAGATTCGAACGATTGCACGATGTAACATTTCATTATCGAGTGTTTAGAGTGAAGTGCCCAAGTCTTAAGGTTGTCAAAATAGGGTGTCTATAGTTGCCTCTCTTTGACAGAGCTTGAAGTCATGAAATGACGTGAGTGAATGTCAAAGCCTGAAGACGACCCATTTGACGCAGCCGTAAGACTTGGGCAAGCAAACAAAATGCATATGTAGTTAGTTGAACCCGAGGGTTGCCTACGTATTTCTTTGCAAGGAATCAAACTTGTGTAGTTCAGGGGTAGGATACAAATGATATTCAAATACAATGCAATAATTGAAACAACAAATGAGCATGTCGCCCGAAGATCATAAAGATGAGATCAATGCAATGCAACAATTGAAACCACAAACGAGCATATCGCCCGAACATCATGAAAATGAGATGAGGGACAAGCCAAACTACGTATCACGTAGAAAGGGTGAATAGATGGAAGCCAAACTACGCTTCGTGTAGAAAGAGTGGAGGGTGGAAGCCAAATTACGCATCATGTAGAAAGGGTGAGAGATACAAGCCAAATCACACTCGTGTGATAAGGGTGAAAGATGCAAGCCAAATCACACTCATATGATAAGGGTGAAATTACAAGCCTAAACGCAAGAAATGCGAAAAGGGTAAGGGTGCAAGCCAAATTACACTCGTGTGATAAGGGTAAAAGATGCAAGCCAAATCACACTCGTGTGATAAGGGTGAAAGGTATAAGCCAGACCACGCATCACGTAGAAAGGGTAAAAGATACAAGCCAAATCACACTCGTGTGATAAGGGTGAAAGATGCAAGCGAAATCACACTCGTGTGATAAGGGTGAAAGGTACAAGCCTAAACACAGGAAATGTGAAAAGGGTGAGGATGCAAGCTAAATCACAATCGTGTGATAAGGGTGAAAGGTACAAGTCAGATTACGCTTCGTACAAAAATAGTAAAAGCTCCATGCCAAACTACGCTTTGTGCAAAAAAGGTGAAGGGTGCAAGCCAAACTACGCTTTGCACAGAAAGCGTAAAAGGGGTACAAGCCAAACTACGCTTCGCGCAGAAAGCGTAAAGGGGTACAAGCCAAACTACGCTTTGCACAGAAAGGGTAAAAGCTCCATGCCAAACTACGTTTCGTGCAGAAAGGGTGGAGGGTGCAAGCCAAACTACACTTCGCGCAGAAAGGGCAAGGGGTACAAGCCAAACTACGCTTCACGCAAAAAGGGTAAAAGCTCCATGCCAAACTACGCTTCTCACAGAAAGGGTAAAAGCTCCATGCCAAACTACGCTTCGCGCAGAAAGAGTGCAGGGTGCAAGCCAAACTATGCTTTGCGCAGAAAGGGTAAGAGCGAGCCAAATCGCACCGCCGGGTGATAAGGGTGGATACAATGAGATGAATGCATGTGAATGCAAAATACAACGCGATACGTGTTCCATGCAACATAACATGCAGCATAATAGAAAAGATAAACAAAAAGCAATAGCTTTGAAAACACTTCATAGGAGGGAAGTGGCGATGAACAGCCTTGTTTTGCCGGGGATTTTCCTCTTCTTTTTCTGTTTTTTGAACTTCTACCTTCAATTCACAGCCAAAGGTTCTCATATGCTGAAAAGAGGGTAAAACATGCTTGAGCTCTAGATTGAGGTACATTCATGCTTCGGAGAAATGGCGAGACCTAGAACGATGCATCTAGAACGGAATTTCATAATTCCAAAGTTGAAGCAAACTCAAATACTCTAATTTTTTTCACGTTTAAGATGGATACAAGATCAACCATGCCCACAACTAGGTAAAAATCCAACAAAACACTTCAGAACACTTTGAGTAGTCGACCAGCCAAATGATGAGCCGGCCGAACAACATATTGGCCGGTTGGCCAATTGTGTCGATGTCGAGAGCAGAATTGAGTTTTTACACCCGTGGTCCATTAAAACACATGTTTGGCTCTATTTCTCTCACATAACCCATCTTAAAACTTCCTCCCTCTCTCTCTAGGCTCTCTTTCTCTAGATATTTAGTCTACTTGATTTACCCAACGACCCACGTGACTTTTTTTCCTGAAACTCTTTTGGCCCTCTACGTTTTGAACTGATTAGATTTTGATTTGGTTGTGTTTTTGGGTTTCTCATTGTTTTTTTGCTTGTTCTCACAGGTTTTCTTGTTTTCGTGTACTTTCTCTTGCATTTTTATTTTTCCTCTCATTTTCTCTCTCCTAGGGTTTGATTTTGGGTTTTTTTTTCTTTTTTTAACCTTTTTTCCTAATTTTTCTTGCTTTTCTCTCACCACTCACCACATTCTCCATGGCTGAAGATATTCCACATGAGGATGCCCCTCCCGAGGTACCCATTCTTTTGCCTGCCGAGGGTGTAAAGGATCCGATAATAGAGAAGGCCGACGGGGCGGGAGAGGATATTGAATGAGTAGCCAGTCACATGCGCACAAGTGAGAACATCCTTCAAAAACCTCTCTGTTTGCTGCCAGAAGTTTCCTTGTTAGCAGTTAGAAAATAGTTTTGTTTCGACCTCAAAATTTGCTTTGTTTTGCTGGAAAATTACCACTGCCATACAACATGCTTGGCCGACCGGCCTAATAACATGGTCGGCCGTACAGAATAATGGTCGGCTGACTACTGTTTCTGAGGAAAACCTTGTTGTAACAGAACTGGAATAGAGCAAACAGAGTGTTTTCAAAAGCTGTTCATCTTCCATGCTCCCTCCTGTCATGAAGATTTTCAAGGAGGAAATAGGTTTCCTTCTCAAATCATAAATCATTGCAAATTTGTTGCACGATGATCTTTAAAAGCAAAAGAAAAAGACTTAGCTAGACACCAAAAAGTGTTATTCTCCTTACCTCCTTCCTATCATGAAATTATTCAAGGAAGAGGTAGACATGCCTCATAAATCATCAAACATCACTTAGACAGTATGTGATGATCATAGAGCAACTAAAATGAAAATAAACAACAACTCAAAAATTGTTGTCAACTCATCTCCCTACTTGTGGAATAAGGATGAAACATCCATTTCCATGCTACAAAGTGGAACTAGGAGAGAGTTTTCAACACTTCTCGAGAAAGAGCTCTCTAGGAGCAACAAAGCAAGTAAGGAAAAAAAAGACAAAAAGCAAGCTATTTATCAGAGCTTAAACACACAACTTGCCAAAGTTGTTGAGAACTCCTCTTTTTCATGGAACAAGGATGAGACATCCATTTTCATGTTTCAAAAATGATTGATAAGAGAGTTTTTCAACACTTTGAACACGGAAGCTACTATCTAGCTTCAAGGTGGACAACAACTATGAAAGCAAGAAATTGAACACTTGATAAGCAAACTTGTGGCAAGGTGGCTAAGCTTAAGCTCTAATCCTCCTATGACCACAAGGTTCCAAGTAAAGCTATAAGAAGGTAAAGACGATCAACTCAACAGATTGGCTGCTATATTCTAAACACGCCAAATCCAAGAGGACTAACAATAACACAAATATGATATTTGAAGCATAGGAAGTAAGAGCACATGTAGCGGGGAGGAGTAGGGCCCTTTTATAAGCCCATATTCAAGTCATATCACACAAAAACAATCTAAAAACAGTGCTAAAAGGTACTAAAATTTAACCAAATGAAGTGAAAAGAAAGTGAAAAAAAAAATGAAAGAAAGCAAGGGATATAGAATTAGTGAGCTAGCTAATGGAACGATGGCTAGCCCACCCACTTTTAAAGAGGTTTTGATCACATTTCAAGCTAAAAAATAACCTTGAAATCACTATAAAAATACAAGAAAAAGAAAGAGAAAAGATGATGGAAGAGTTCAAAGTTCACCTCTTGAAAGAGAGGATGATCTTAGTTCACAAACCACAAGCTAAACACTTTGAACGAGCTGAAATTGTGTTCAAGAACCTCATCAAAAGCTTCAATTTTAAGCTTGTATAGTGTATCTATTGTGTATATATATTGCAAGAAAGGAGAGAAGATCTTGGACAAGCTCTTAGAGATTTTTTCTAACCCCAAACCATGAGAAGGGGTGTTGCATTTATAGATAAACAACTTCTCATGTCGGAAATATCTGCAAAAGGGAGAACTGGTCCAAAGCATGTGCATGGGAGAAGCTGGCAGTTGTAAAATATTTGTTCTCGCTGAACATGGCTGGCCAGCCATGAGGATGTCCGGCCGACCCAATGAAAATGGCCTACTGGCCATCTGTTGGCCAGCAGTTCTTTGAGTGGTTAAGCTAGAAAAAGTAAGGTTTTGGTCAAAATGGGGTGCAAGGTTTAGGTTTTAAAGCTCAAAACTGAATCATTTTGCTGAAGATTCGAATTATTGCACAGCATAACATTTCATCATCAAGTGTTCAGAGTGAAGCACCCAAGTCTTAAGGGTGGTCAAAATGAGGTGTCTACAGTCGCATCCAAATTATAATCATTTCAGTTTTTCTCTCATAAAAGTCAAAAAAATTAAAAAATTCATCCTAAATGAGACTTTTTAGTCCAGACTAAAATAGCCAAAAAGGCAAAAAGCCAACCCACTTCCCAAACGAAGGCAAAATAAGCTATATTCAATCCATTTTTTTTCACAAATAAGTTATATATATATATATAGTATAATGTAAATTATATTGGTAGTACTTATATTTTGTCCCTTGTGTCATTTTGATCCTTATAATTTTAATTAATTCAATTTTAACCCTTAATTTTAAATTTTATATTAATTCAGTCCAATTAATTAGGGTTTTTGAAGAAAAATGGTCACTAGTTTGTTGAGATTAACTTATTAAATTGAAAAAATTTAGAATTTTGCCTATAAAAGCGTACTACATGATATGGTCATTTTCACACCAAAATATATTAATTAACACTGAGTAATAATAACACTGAGTAATAACCACTACTCCAAAGTATAGCGATTGAGAACGGATGTCGAACCACAAAGATTATGAAAGTTAACTTTAATTTAAAGATTTATGGCTAGAGGATGGAAGATAATAAAAGGAAAACCTTAGGACTTAGAATCCACTACTAATCTTATAATTGGGGGTTGTTCGTATTTAGATTGTAGAAAATCATTGAAATGTGTACTACAATGTGTCTTGGTCGGGACACATCACTTAAAAAAGATTTGTGTTTTAAAATCATAAAGCCACGAATCATCTTCGCTTAGCACGGATCGTTACCGCTAAACTAAGGTTGATGTACGACCCGTGTTATTAGGTATGACTTGTCTAACAATTTTGTTACACACGCATGGAAATCATTTGTATAACATGTATTCATGACCAGTGAACATGTAATTTGATAAAACAATATTTGTATAAAAATTTAAGTTATACAATAGTACTCAAATCAATTAAAATTTTACAAAACTAAATACAAACTATCCCAATCACTTTATTAGAGTTTCATCTTAATCCTAAGATTAGAAAATTAGTTCCACATAATTGTGGAACTATCACTCTATAAAAGAAACACTTTACACTCTCTCACTAATTTTTCTTCCCAACCCTCTTGCTGTCGTCTCTCTCTTCGTGTGTCCATGCCTCACCCGAGCTCCTCAATTTATAAACCTACAAAACAAAAGCAAGTAATAAAATAAACAATAATTAGATGAAAGTTGGCAGACCAACTTTCTTTCTCTTTTTTTTTCTTTCTTCCTTTTCTTTTTATTATTATGTATATAATGATTATTAATGATGATGTTGGATGGATATGATGATACCGGTGGGGTGAATCACCGAAAGATT
The DNA here is from genome assembly GCF_055761805.1 of Camellia sinensis. Lineage (NCBI taxonomy): Eukaryota > Viridiplantae > Streptophyta > Magnoliopsida > Ericales > Theaceae > Camellia > Camellia sinensis. Next base: position 147,994,683 of record NC_138968.1, on the reverse strand, counting down.
TTTATTTTTTATTTTATTTTATAATATAATATTAAAATATATTATTTATAACAATTTATGTTCAAACATTCAAAATATGCATAAATACACAAAATCACACAAAACTATAAAATACTATAAATAAATGGACTAATAAACTATAAAATACTAGCGTGTTAAATGTGTAACATTTAGGCACCGATCACACCCCCCATCTTACACTTTGCTAGTCCTCGAGCAAAACAAAACTAAAAAGGAAATAAAATGAAATCTATCTAAGCCATTTTCGTAGAGAACACAATTGCATTTAGCGTATGCAACTAGCCTTTGAACCCCTAGGTTACCCCTAGTGGATGAGTTATAATCTCGTGAGGGATTATAGTGAATATACCCACAAAATTCAATTTTTTTATTTTTTATTGGTTAAATTTAGCTCAAAGAATCTCTTCAATCCTAATGCTAGAAGTCTCGAAAATCATAATTTTCCTATATTATAAAAATAATCAGTCAACAAACAAAACACTAGCAATCATTAGTAATATCACATTTATTTCTAAACTCGCTGTGTGTGAGTTTTTTTTTTTTTTTTTTAAATGCCACAGATATATCTTTAACTTCAAACAAAACACCACCCCAAAATTTTCATTAGAAGCATGCTTTGACTCAATTCTCTCCAGTTTACTCTTAATAAATGAAGCACTTTGAAATGATTCAGCTCACTAGTATATGTATGTGAGAGAAGACTTATGTTTAACAAGACAAAAATTTCTCACATTTAGTAACGAAAAACGTTGTATAGAAAGAAAAGTATATAGTCTCATGATATGAATGCCAAAAACAATGAAATTATGCTAATTTGTCATTTGAAAAATCATGCTAATCTTAAGATCAAATAGGACTTTATTTTTGGTTGTAGTGTTGGGTCAAATGGCCTTATTTATAGAATAGGGTAAAGGTAAAAAAATAGGTTTCCAAGAAATGAATTTAAACATATGCAGCGTATATGGAGTACTACTTCACTAACCCGCCCTTTTAACGCCTTTCCTTCATGTGATTGGCAACCAATTTTAAACACTCTCCATTTTATTTTTTATTTTTTTGCTAACATGGAAGTAAATACATTATTATTATTTTTTTCCTATAGTTTTCTTCTTCCATTCACAAGATAGCTTCCTCCTAAAATAACAAATGAAATTCATTCTCGAGACACTAGAAGAAATGGCTAAATGAATAAAATGTTTTTCTGTATAGGCTCAATGGGCTAACAAGTGATAATTGAAACAAGAATTTTTTTTTTTTATTTTTAATAATAAAGTTCAAACAAAGAAATATGGCCTAAAATCATTTATCAAAATATAGCATGATTCATATATTACAAGGACAACATAGCATAAAAATGATGATTTCAATGTTTTTGACCAATTGAAAGAATAATAAGACTTAACAATGACATAATGAGTTGTCAAAGAAAATTAAGAGCAAATATGAAATAACCCTCCAAAAAGAATGATAGGCTCAAAATCTCACATGGGTTATAGTTTCCACATTAAACATCAGGATTTTTAAAGGTTGTGATCCCAAATTAGTCAAGTAATATCTGTGTAGTAACATGCACGTGATAAGATCGAGTATGAAATAAATGAGTATTATAATGAGAAATAGTGTAATGGACTAAGACAAAATTATAATTATAATTATAATATAACAAAATTACAACTAAATTAATCATCTCTAGCACAAAAGAAGGAAGAAACAATATAATCATTGCTCCAAATTATATATATATTTAAAAAAAGAAAACAGAAAAATTTTATACACAAGAAAAACTACAAGAAGATTTTTTTTTTTATATAAATAAAAACGCACGAAACAAAAATAAAAATAAAACATAAATTGCCAAAGAAATGGTCTTTTAGAACCAGATACCAAGGCTTATTGTGATAAGTACCTCAATGAAAATTGTCAATTGCATTCTTACCGTAACACATCTCAAACAAAATTACTTTTGCTTTACTCAGTTGTTCCCGAAGTAAGGTTTGTTCAGATTTTTCACCATATAGCTACTTATATCATTTTACCATCAAAAAGATTAAAAACAAAACAAAAACATAAAATTCAAAAAAAAAAAAAAAAAATTTATACAAACTATATTTGTTTTTTAACAAGCAGCCCTTAACATTGTTTACGGTAAACAGGAATGTTGCAAATGATTTGACAGCAATGGCACGTTCCTTTATCCCTAATCCAATTTCCCATGTTCTCCCTAACCTTGTAGCTTAATAGCAGATCAGAAATGGACTTCTCAAAGCCACATTCATAGGTTTTACTCTACCCCGTTTTAATCCATCCATTGATTTCTTTTGAAATTGGATTTATTTGGTCACGTGGAATTATACCTTCTAAATAGTAAGATATTCTCTTTCCTCTCCTCTTCTTGGACAAAGAACTTTTTCCATTAAGAGGCCTGACTTTTGACTCTTGGATTTCCAGGGTCCTCACCTCATTAGCCTTTACTAAAATTAGTGTTCGAATGCCATGAGGAAATGAACGAAAAATACACATTCCAAAAACTAACAGTCGACCATCAATGTGAACCATGATTATTTTCTAACCAACTCTCTATCAAGTTTTTTAACGTCTGCTTGTCATAAAGACCCAAAATAAATACAAAAATACATTTTTTTTGGATAAAAATACATTTTTTTTGATAAAAATAAATAAATAAAAATAAAAACACAATTGAAAATAAAACAAAAGAAACACATACCAAACGCTTTCCTCCCAACTTAAATGATATTGTCCTCAATGATGACACATACCACAAAGAATCGACAATAATAGTGAAAGGGATGGAAAATGTAACGCCCCGCTTTTATTCCTTGGATTCTATTACCAAATCATTATTATAGATTCAATTTCAGAGATAAAATGTGGAAACTCTTTATATTAACAAGAACACATAAATAAAAATTCTCTCATCCGAATACAAAATGAATGCAACAGGAGTTATAATTAAATAAATTGCCTGTAAGCTTACATCTTTTACATTAAAAGAAAGGGTTTAACCCTTTTACATCAGTGGCATTCTGCCCATAAATAAAAGGCCCTGTGGCCAACAGATAAAGAAGACCTTCAATCTTGAAACACTTCTCGACGTTCACCTAAAAAAGGATTAGCAACATGGGATGAACATAAAGTCCAGTAGGGATCTTAACATGATCCTAAACAATAATAACATACAAATAGCTATGATCATGAATGCTTCATATCATATCATATACATAATGTGACAGTTTATACTAAAAATATACTTATACAGGTACTTTTCTCAAAATCATTCAATTTACCCAACAACACAAACAATTCATTTTCTTTTTTATTTCCTATTTATAAATAACGCATCACAACTGGTTGTTTTAAAGAAATATTTTCACAAAACCCGATTACTTCTTATTATTTATGCCCAATACGCCTATGTACATACATATATGTTATAACACGAATACGAAATCAATGCATGTACAATGATTACTACACTATCACATAAAGCAACCCAACCTCACCCAACCATAACCATCATAACCTCATGATATACAAGGGTATACCGAGACAAAATGAGAAACGAAAAAATGCTCTACCTGCCTTAAGCACGGTAAGCCAAGGATATACCTTTCCATAACAAAATGCCAATTTACCAGATACCAGCTGGAAGATAATAGTACCTCTACCAATTTACCAGACACCAGTTGGAAGGTAATGGTACCTCTGCCAAGTTCTATAGGCGTTACCTGGAAGATACTGGTATCTCTCATTCTAAGCGCGACCAATTCTCTAAGCGCTAGCTAGAAAGTAATGGTACCTCTTATTCTCAATGCGTGAACATTTCCAACCATCTCAACATATTAGAATGAATAATAACACAAGTATACTACATACACGATATTATTCAACACAACAATGCCATCCTCCACCGATAACCAAGGGCAAAACCTCTAAGCATATGTATTTAATACACGTAAGACAGCAATCCAATTCTCACGAGACCTTAAGTCCAATAACAATAATAATATGTAAAGATTTCAAAATCCAACCTCAAGTTCATCATTAATTTAAGAAGGGTTATGATTTCATTTTCTTTCCAAAAACCAATTTCCCTTATTTTCCAATCCACATTACTCCAATTATTTCCTAAAAATCCATTCTCTTCATTTAATTAAAAACCACATCATTGATGCCAAAGCCATAACCGAACCCCACTCAACATGATTAATTCAAATAATTCCAATACCAAGGTTACTTCTCCTTTTTAGATATTAACACAATTACACAGTCCGTGTTAACAAAATACAAAAGGTTATACAATTTCCTCCCTTTTAAATACATTAAGTCAATAATATTAAATTAGGGTTTTCCTCCATCTCAATATAAACATGTTAAATTACTCCCCAATTAACTCAAACAACACCCAACTTAACAATATCAATCACAAATATCAAACCCTAGATCCCTTTTCATGACTTTCAAGGAAATCCGTAATGAATATGGTTTTTATGCAATAAAATCTACCACATGTCTATCTATAGACGAGGTATTGAAAATGAGCAAAGAAATCCCTGTTGGACAATCTTCACTGTATTTGAAGAAAAGATTAAAGAAAGGAGAGAGTCAATTTGATTACAAAAATCAAAATAGTATATATGTATAATAAAAATAGATTCTTATTTTTTACAAAAACAAAACCAGAATCTGAAAAGGAAAAAGAATTAATAAAAACAATAAAGTAAATTAATCACTTACCTTATTATTTTCTCGAAACAAAAATTTGATCAAGTCTACTGTTGAACACTGTGTCCCTAAGACAAATTCGTCCTCTCTAGGGTACTCACAGATTTGGACGTCTATCTCCCATGATGAAATGATCAACGACAGCTAGTAGCAGCAATACCAACTAATTGTCCAATGAACACATTTTGTGTTTATACTCTTTCTCACAGGGAATTTATGCCGCAAAATGCAGGAAATAAAATCCAATTGAGGGACTGTCTATTTACAGATGTACTGGTGGCTATTCGGAATGACTTCAACAGGTACTAAATCTATTTGAATAGATATGAACAGGTACAATACTTGTTCGGGTTTAAATTTGAACATAATGAATCTGTTTGATTCGAGGAAAATACTGAAGAGGTGCAAGGGACCAAAGTGCCAATGTTAAAAAATGTTGGGGTCATTTCAAAATTAAGTTTGAATTTCCAACCGAAATTCAAATTCCAAATAGTAAGAATTTAATTTTAGAAAAAATAAAATTCAAATGTTTTTAGCCCAAAAAGATAAGCATTGGGCCAGACAAGCCCAACCCAACCTCACACCACACACCCGCACCCAAGCCCAGCCTAGTTCGCTAGACTGACCAGACAGACAGCGGTGGCGGCGGCGCACGCGCGCGTGTGTGTTTTGGGTCCAATGGGTCTTGCCCACTTTGCCCATAATCTCACCCTTCCAAAAAATTTGGGTACCTCTTGGCGCCCTCCCCAAGTTGTAAATCCAAGCCTTATAAACCCACACCAAGTGTGCCCACCAAAGCAATGTAGAATAAACCTTAATTCCATATAACTTCACCAACATACCATTTTTATGGAGCTTATTTTGGCATCAATTTCCTATTCACCCAATAATGGTTTTGAGCAACCAAATACATGACGTGAATCGTTACACGACAAAGAACACTGTTGGCACCCCATTTTTGACCACCCGTAAGACTTGGGCGCTTTATTCTAAACACCCGATGATGAAAGTTACACTGTACAATCTTTTGAATTCTCAGTGAAGAAATTTGGATTCAAGCTCTAATCCCAAACCTTACACCCCATTTTGGACAAGCTATTTTAGACTTTGAAACCCTCTTTTCAAAATATTTTTCCAAATATTTCTACGATGTTTTAAGGCTCGCATTTCGATTAAAACATTACACTTTTTAGTAAATCGAGTAAGGACAAAGTGGAAATAAATGGAAGGGAGGTAAAATCTTTGAAAAATCTTTAAAAACATCTTATTTATAGGTTTGGAATCGAAAAAAATAGGAGGGGATGGAAGAAAACTAGTTTAAGAAAAGGTTGAGCATCAAAACGTTAAGAAGGAAATGAATAGCCTTCACTAAATAAGGCATATCTCTTCGTACAATTAGAATTTAGATGTGAGGCCACCACCATTGGAAATAGACTTCTGGGGATTTAATTTTGGCTGAAGAATCACTTAAAACCAAGTCCGGATGAAGGAGATATGCCCGTTTGAAGTCGGGATTAAGAGCAATTTTTTTGGACCCGGTCGGGTTTGTTTAGATCCGGCTGTGTCTTGTTTTGACCCGGCCGGGTTCCAATGAAAAATATTCCATAAGTGCCTTTTTAGACCCGGCTTTTCATTTTTGGGCCTGACTGTGTGTTTTGGGCCAGGACCAGGTCTCATTAGTACTAAACAAAACAGCTGGCAGGAATTAGACAGCCGGCTTTGTTTGAAGATGTTTTTGACCAAATTGACTCAAATTCTATAAATAGACCCCCTGCCTTCAGAATTAAAGGTTAGAAGATTTTCCTAAAGGCTTTGAAGGATATTTAGAGCTAAAACCATCCTCCTTACTCCTTTGATCTTCAAATCTTCTTGAACAATACATACACAATACATACACTATTAGAGCTTGTTCTTTAAGCTTTTTTTTGAAGTTTCAAACCATATTTCATAAACTTGAGGGTGTTTGGAATCAACTTTGGTTGACAACAATACATACTCTTTAAAGAGGTATACTTCTTACCCATTTTTTCCTTTGTTTTTACTAATCATCTTCTTCATTTTCTTTGAGTTTGTGCACTGCTGGAGGTTACTTTAAAGGGCTAAAATATGTGATTTAATTCACAAAAAGTGGAGGGGTTAGCCACCCCTCCTTAGGTTTGCTTGCCTAGCTTGTCCTTCCCTATTTTCATTCACCTTTTCCATCATTTTTAAGTATTTTAGGTATTGTTTTTTGGGTCTTAGGAACTGTTTAATTCATTTCAATAGTTTATGTTTTGAATATTATACTTGTTGTATTGTAAGTCCTCATGGCTTCGTTTGTTTAGGCCTTAGACATCGAGTCATTCGAGTTGATAGCCTTCTTTGTCTAGTTTTCATGTAAAGAGTCCCACTTTTCTAATAATCAACCTTGCATAATCATCTCTACAACCTCCCGCCATTCTTTGTTTTTTTGATGAAAGAGTTGTGTTTAATAAAAAGTTATTGTTCAAGCATAAGAAAGAGACCTTCCATGCTTAATGGTTTAATCTCTTTGGAGGTTCATTACCAAGGCATCACATCTCTCTTACACTAAACATAACCTTTTGTTTATCACTTCCCTTTATCTCCGGTGTATTTACTTCTAATGGACTAACTTTCCAGTTAGGCCCTTGGAAATCACAAAAGAAGGTTTCATTATAGCTTGTTATCGAGTTTGGTTCTAGAGTCCTTATCGCTCATCGTGGGTTTGGCTATGTCATTATCGCTCTTTTGAGTTTGACTAGTCATTATCGCTCACTTTGGGTTTGACTTCGAACCCCTTCTCGCTCGTAAATGAGTTTGATTCCTCTTTTGTAATTTCCCTCGAAGAAAAGGGCTTGAAAGGTCTCATTTCTCGTGTTAAGTTGATACTTGTTCATTTACATTGCTTTTGGACTTAGTGGACTTGAATATCACTCTTGGACAAAATAGAATAAAAGATAATGAACTGGAAAGGTAAGTTAAAAAAGGCTAATAAAATTGGCTTAAAATCGATTCAACCGACATGGAAAAGATTAATAAAATTGGTTAGATTAGGTCAGACGTTACGTCGAATCCATCTCTTTAAGAGTCATCGCATACTAATTAGTGATGTTTGATGATTCCCGAGGTGTGTCTACCTTCCCCCTTAAAGTAACCTCACAATAGGAAGGAGGTGTGGTCGTCTTTCATTACATTTATTAACTTTTTGTCCAAACGTGTGCAAAACCATCACGCTATCAACTTGCGACCATTGATGGTTTTAGAACTAAATTCGTTCTTCTCTTGAGTTTCTCTATGATAGAGAAGAGTAGAAGGGACAAACATGGTTTAAAACTACTCTGTCATTCACCTTAGAGCATAAAAACAGTTTTCTGCAAGAAGATAGGATATGGTCGGACTTGTTTGGACCCAGCCAGGTCCCATTGTGGGCCGGCCATGCTCTAATGTGTGGTAAATAGAACACTTTTGGTTGAAATAGAGGGTAATGGCTGGGGGTGAAACAGAGCAGTTGCACAGAGGGCAGACAGAGCAGTTTCTGCAGGCCACCTTCATCAGCGCACATACGATCCTTGTGCATTCTTTAGATATTAGTTGTTATTGTAATATTATTGCTCATATTATTATTGTAATAAATTAGACAGTTAGTTATTTATTCATTCAAATTTGTAATGAGTAGTTAATTCAGACACTTGGACATTCGAACCCTCTTGCATAAGGGCAAAATATGTAATAATTGTGTATGTCTTCCAAGCCCCAATTCTTTCTCCCTTTTATTTACCCGCTTAGAATGGTAGCATCATGTTTCCGTTAGTATTTTCCATGACTTACATCCATCTGTTTTGCATGCATAAAGGGTTCGGCGCATCATTTTAACCAATGTCAAATTGAAATTCTTTACTCGAATACGTGCTCTCTTACATGCCTTGAATTGACTCACATGCCATGCTAATGGCCAAGCTTATTATTTGCATAAATGCGTGCGTCGCATTAGTCATATTGTATTGTTTAGGAGCATGCATTTCTTCTAACTATTTTAGCTTTATTTCGCTTGCCTCGGAGTACTAGGTAAGCATTTCTTGCTTTAGCATATTGCATGTGTGTGATTATTGCCATATCAAGCATGTTTTCCATGAGGCTACGTGCTTATTTGAAATATCTCTTGAATGTCGGTGGATGAAGGCTAATTTGCTTAAATTGGGATGATTTGATTAATGTATATATGAGCCCGTTTTTTCAAGTGGCACATATTTCAAAACACTTTTCCAAACAAGCATAAAATAAAAATAATCCAAAGTAGGTGATATAGTCTATACTTGTGTGCATTACATAGTAAGATAGCCTAAAAATTAGAATAAGAGCATATAATGTTAATAAAAATCACATCATGATTAGTAGAGGCTGATCCTTGATCGGGTGAGTGGGGTGCTCAATTCATGACCTTCCCCTCTCATACCTAAGTTCCCGAACCAAGATAACTTTGGTGATGACGGACAAGTGGCCTTTGGCACGAGTCACAGGTTTCCTAAATTTCTCAAAAATATATAAGTGACTCTGAAATTTGGAAATGCAGTCCATTTTTGACATTTCCTATCATAAAATGGATTTTCTAAAAATATTTGCCGGACTTGGACTCATTTGTGTTTATCTATTTCACATTGCACTTGTGAAATCAGATTTAGAACCACAGGAGTCCGAACTCTAGGGCTATCGTATCCGAGGAGGTTAAACCCCTCCGAGGAGCACGAAAAGCAGGCTACAAACTCGTTACCATATGGACCCGCCAACTTTGGTGCATGGGTCCCAACTAAAAATTAGACCAAAGTTTAGGAAAAATATGTTTTTTTTCCAAAACCATTCTTATAATCCCCCACATGAATGGAATTTGATGATAATAGAAATGCAACAACATGTAGAATTTGTCGAGAGAGTATAAATCGAAAATATCTTGCATCAAGATAGGTAGTTTTCGGCCTTGAACCTTCCCTAGTGATAACCTATCGGACTTACTAGCTAACCAATGGATGGGATGCCTTGAATTGTTCAGCCGTTAGTGTAAGCCAAGATAATAGATTTCATACAAAATATCTTCTGACACATCGTTGTTCTCACGGTTGTGTTCATTTTGGCCTTCAACGTTTCTGGTTGTTCGCGAGTGCTTCTAGAGAATTTAGCCTAATTATTCTCATAGAACCGGCCCCAGTTCGACACTCATGTAGGTGATTCTTATTGTGAGTCTTCTTGATTTTTAGGCTTAAATCTAGATATAAGTAATCTTTAAAAGCAAAGCTTATCCTTAACCCCTGCATACAATACATGTTGCAGATATCACTCTCACCATAGGAATGAGTAGGGAATTTTAATCCCATGGTGATTTCTGGCGAGCCACACATAACCTAGTTGTCCCTTTGAACTTAGTTTTTGGGATCTCTAGTCATCTAACTAGGGTTACCATTATGATGATTCTTATGTAATAGGCTTTAATCCCATCCCCATCGATAAACTATACACTTGCTTTTTTGTCAAACCTTCCATTAACGGATCCAGAATATTCTCTTTAGATTTTATATAATCTATTGAGATTATTCCACTTGAGAGCAATTGCCTCACAGTATTATGTCGACGACGAATACGTCATGACTTACTATTATACACATGACTCTGTGCCCTGCTTATTGCAGATTGACTATCACAATGAATGGAAATAGCTGGCACGGGGTTTTGGCTATATTGGAATGTCTTCTAAGAAGTGGCGAAGCCATTCTACTTTTTCTCCTGCTTTGTCTAAAGCGATGAACTCAGATTCTGTTGTGAATCGTGTGATACATGTTTGTTTTGTGGATTTCTAAGAAACAACAGCGCCTCCCTGAGTAAAGATGTATCCACTAGTGAATTTTGAATCTTTAGTATCCGTTATCCAATTTGCATCACAATAACCTTCGAGTACTGCTGGATATCGAGTAAAGTTTAAGCCATGATCACGAGTAAATCTTAGATATCTAAGAACCTGAATGATCGCTTTCCAATGGTCTTCTCCAGGGTTACTAGTGTACCTACTCAATTTATTGACAGCATAAGCTATATTAGGACGCGTGCAATTCATTAGGTACATTAGACTTCCAATGATTTGAGAGTATTTTAACTGAGATACCGCATCACCTTTATTTTTCAATAAATAAAGACTGATGTCTACAGGTGTTCTTGCTACATTTACATCATCTTTGATATATTTACCAAGAATTTTCTCAATATAATGAGATTGTGATAATGCATATCCATTAAATGTTTTAGTAATTTTCATTCCTAATATAACATCTGCGACCACCATATCTTTCATATCAAATCTTTTGTTCAGCATTTGCTTGGTTAATTTGATCATGTTTTGACTGCTTCCAATGATAAGCATGCCATCCACATAAAGGCAAACGATGACATAACCATTGTCAGTGTTTTTAACATAGACACATTTGTCACATTCATTTATCTTGAAACCGTTAGTTAGCATAGCATGATGAAATTTCTCATGCCATTGCTTAGGAGCTTGTTTTAATCTATAGAGGGATTTTACAAACTGATAAACTTTCTTTTCTTGCCTTGGCGCTAAAACCCCTTCGGGTTGTTCCATATGGATCTCTTCACTTAGATCACCGTTTAAGAAAGTTGTCTTAACATCCATTTGATGTATCTCTAAATTATACAACGCTACTATAGCAATAAGCATGCAGATGGATGTTATTCTTGTTACAGGGGAATATGTGTCAAAATAGTCCAGAGCTTCTTTTTGTTTGGAACCTTTTACTACAAGTCTTGCTTTATACTTGTCTATTGAACCATATGCTTTCATTTTTCTCTTGAATATGCATTTATACCTGTAGACACCACATTTTCGACGGCTATTATGACTTGGATATCCATGCAGGTACACCCGATGATGAGTCTGTTTGCTCACCATGTGCTCGAAGTCCTCAGCAGAACGCTGCAACTTTGAGCCTTTCAAACTCTGCATCCTTTTTGTCTTATTTTTGGACCATGCCTTGGTCTTTCCAGCTTGCAACCTCTAGTGGCCTACCGGCCATCCCTGGAGGCTGCCGGCTATTTTTTTTGGTCTGCCAGCCATTGATGTGCCTTGCCGGCCACCAGTGTTTTCTGTAGATATTTTATGCCAGTTGTGCCAGCTATTTGCACAGATGCTTGCATCTGTCCACAGGTGGAGGGCTGGATCTCCTTGTATAGATTTCATGTTTTCTATATCTTGTTTTGAGGTTAGAAAATTTTAGACTAGAAAATTTTCCTCTCTCCTTACAATTCTCTCCTCCCTCTCTACAAATTCTTTACACTTTTGCCTGCTTAGACCACACTCTTGCCTATACTTCCTTAACCAAATCCTCTCACCTTTGAACTGAGGTTCCTTGAGGTCTTCTTGGAGCTATTGAAGTTGGTTTTAGCTTGAATTGTGGCCTAGAGTCACACTTCTCTTCAAAAGGTTTAATACTTGCTTTATTAGCTTGTTTTATATACTTGTTTTCCTATCTTTTTCCCACTGTTTTTGGGCTATTTTTGAGGGCTGAAATTGGTGTTTTTGGCCATTTAAGGTTAAGGGGTGGTTCACCCCTCTTTATTCCTTGTTTGTAAGGCCATTTCACCTTTGTTTCCCATTTTCAAACCATCTTTTTTTGGGCCTTTAAACACTAATTTTCAGAGTATTTTCAGTGGTAAAAATCAGGTTTTGAAGTCCAAATTTGGAGGGGTTAGCCTCCCCTCCTTATGTCTTGTTTGTTAGCCTAGTTGGTGCTATGCTTTAGCTTATTTTTCTAGCTTGTTGTAGCTTAATTCCAGTATGCTTTAGGCTGTATTTTGGACTGTTTTAACTCTGCTTTGGGTTGGTTAAGTCATTTGAGTCTTATATTGCATAGTTGTAGTGTAATAGTCCTCATAAGCTTGGTGTTTTAGGCCTTTAGACGTCACTTGTTTGAGTTGATTACATGTTTTTAGTGTTTTTCATGCTTCATTTCAGCACTAATCATCTCTGCAACCTCCTTCCTTTCTTGGTTTTTAATTTTGATTTGAAAGTGGTTTCAAGTCATTTGTGTTCCTAAGTGTGAAATTGAGGTTTCATACTTAATGGTTTAATGCCTTAGAGGGTTCATTACCAATGGTATGATATTTCTTTCATACCAAAAACAACTTATGTTTTGAGCCATCTTTCCATTAGAGGACTTTAATCACCTTTGGACTTAATTTGATTAAAGGATGGTTGGTAAGTTAAAATTAATAACTAAAACTTGGGACTAAAAGATGAGCAAGATAATAACTTGGTGTGTTCAATTCGACATTAATTGAACACATGAAACTAAGACCATTTCATACTTGCTAGTAATGAAATGATCCAAGTCTCCAAGGTCAACTTCTTTCCTTGATCTTTCATGAAAGGGAGGGGGTTTGTGTCTCTTTTTGCATTTATTTAACCTGTACATCTTGAATCACAAGCCATCATGTAATGAAATTTCTTGAATTAGTGGTTTGTAGCTTAAGTTCACATTTCCTTGGATTTGCTCATGAAAATGAGGGGTGAGTTGTGCAAACAATCTATGAAAATACCCTTCGTTTACTCTGTTTGTCCTCTGTTGCAGCAAGATGAACTAGTGCATCAGTGGCCAGCAGGCCTTTTTCTATTGCCTGTAGGTGGCCGGCAGACCACCATCCATGGTCAGCAGGCCACTTCATGGCCGGTAGGTGGCTGGCAATCTTCACCAGTGGCCGGCTGGCCACTGATGCAAATCTCACCAGAGTGTTGGTAAGGTGTAGCAAAATGGTTATAGAAATGTTCAACTGTGTAAACAGAGGCTTTCAGGAGCCAAACAGAGGTCTTTTTGAGTGGAAATCGAACATGCGCGTGCACATCTTTCGTTTCCTGAGGCAAAGTAGCTAATTAGCTTAGTTTAGTTACTTAGTTTAATTATTAGTTGCAATTTTTTTGTAATTATTTAATTAGCTTAATTAGTTGTAGCTAATTAGTTTCTGATGTAATATTTAATTAGCTTAGATAGTTAGTTAATTATTCATTCAGGTTTTGTAAAAATTAGCTTAATTAGCTTTGCCTAATGCTTAATTAGCTTAGCTTAATTCATTCAGACTCTCCTTTGTGAGAGTGTAATGTAATAATGTGCATGTCTTCTAACCCCATGTTGTAGCTCGCTTTTTCGCGCCCCTTTTCGGAAACTCAAAAGAAGCCCTATAATTCGGACTCCCGTGGTTCTGAATCTAATCTCACAAGTGCAATGTGAAACTGATAAACACCAAAGAGTCCAAATCTGGCAAATCATTTTGGAAAATTGATTTTGAATCAAAAAATACCAAAATTGGACTGTTTTTCCAGATACAGAGTCGCCACCTAAATATTTTTATTTTGGGGGAATTTAGGAAACCCATGACTCGTGCCAATGGCCACGTGTTCGTCATCACCAAAGTTGCCTCGGCTTGGGAACTTAGGTATAAGAAGGGAAGGTCATGAATTGAGCACCCTCGCTCGCCCGATCAAAGATCGGCCTCTACTAATCATGATATGATTTTTATGTACATTATATGCTCTTGTTCCGGTTATTAAGCTAGCAATACTATGTGATGCGTGTAAGCAAATATAGACTAGTTTGCTCGAATTGGAACAATTCAATTTCATGTCTATTTTGCGAAAAGGGTTTGAATTTGCCACTTTAAGTGGGCTTAAAGTTTGCAAATTTGTCACTCAACAAAGTGGGCTTAAAATTGTGAATTTGCCACTAGACATAGTGGGCTCAAACATACATTCGTTGAATCGTTCCAATTCAAGCAACAAGCCTTCATCCACAGGCATTCAAGCAGTTTAACAAGTAAGCACATAGCCTCATGGCAAGCATGCTAAACATCGCAACATTCATATTCATGTGAGTATGCTAAAGCATAAAAACTCACCTAGTACTCAAAGTTAGGAAAATATGGGTTAGAAAACTATGCATGATTTCTAACTATGCAAAATGCCTAATGCAACACATGCAATATGCAATTAATAGGCTCGGCTACTAAGCATGGCATTTGGTTTGTTTTAAATAACATGTGATTAAACACGTATTCAAAGAATTATTGAAATGACAATGCTGTTTGAATGATGCGCCGAGCCTCGGTGCATGTAATACGAAATGAATGGATGCAAGCATAAGGCGCAAAGTATGCTAATTAAAACATGACCCTAATCTAACCATCAAAAGTGATTAAATAAAAGGGAGAAAGACGTGGGGTTGGAAGACATACACACACACACGCACACTTATTACAACATTACGCCTTCACGAAGGAGGGTCTGAATGAATAAAGCTAACTAGCGAAGCTAAGCTAATTAAGCTAATTATTACAACATTTGAAATGCGTAATTAACTAACTAGCTAAGATAATTAATGAATTAACTAGGCTAAGCTAATTTAAATATTACAACATCAATTAATTAGCTACAACTAATTAGACTAATTAAATTTTACAACACAATTTGCTATGCTAATGAAACAATTAAATAACAACATATTTGATATGGATATCAAGAAAGATGGATGGAGGTTGCATGTGCATCACCTGAAAGCTGCTTTGTCTGCCCTAGGCTGCCTCTGTTTCACCTTTAGCCATTGCCTCTGTTTCTGCAAAATTTGCATTGCTGGCCACTCACCAAGGCCGATCGTGTATTACTGATGACCGGCCGAGCCTACAGTGGGCCGGCCATGCATTGATTTGGTGCAAACTCTATTTTTGTGCTCTGGGGTGAAATTAGTGCAGATAGAGCATTTTCAAGCTCTATTTGTCCTTCCTTCCTTCTTTGTCATAGGAAAACCTCAAGAGAAGGTTGGGACTGACTCCAAAACCATCAATGAGCAATATGATTGCTTGATAATCTCGGATTCAATTTTGGACAAAAGTTAATAAATGTAATGCAAATGGACCACCCCTCTTTTTGTCATGGAATGAACTCAAAAAAGGAAATTGAGACGCTTCAAGGACATCAAAAACACCATGAATCGATGCTTGATGACCCTTGACACAAGGAACTTGGCATAACGTCCGGCCAAGTTCAAGCTATTTAAGCCATTTTGTTTAGGTGTGTTGATCCAAATTTTAAACCAATTGTTTTAGGCCTTGCCATTCATTAGTCCATTTGTCCAAATGTAATGTTACAGTCCTTTGAATGAGAAGTGATATCAAACAAGGGGTCCTCTCAAAACATGAGAAGGAGACTACACCATTGACAATGAATCTCTGAAGAGATTAAGCCATTAAGTGTAGGTCTCCTTTACATACCTTGAGTAACCTCAATTGGTTGAAACCATCCTCATGAATGGAAGATATGAAATGATTGGTTGATTAGCAAACTTAGACTCCAAACGTGGAAATGAACAAAGAAAGTGCATTAAACAACCAACAAACCAACTTAGGAGACCTCAAGTGTATCAAACAAGGCACAAACCAATTGAGAAAGCTTAGACAACCTAAAAACAATCCTAAATACATGCAAATCAGAGGTGAAACATGCATGAAAAGGGGTTAAAAAGCTAGACAACAAAGATGAGCATTAAGGTTAGTAAACAAGGGTGAGGAGGGGTGGCTAACCGTTCCATTTTTGAAGCTGCAAAACATGGTTTTAAGCCTTTTTAAACCTCTGAAAATCAGTATGACTACCAAAGAAAATGAGTGTAAAGGAGAAGGTTTGGGTTATGAATAAAGGTGTAGAAAGAGCAAGCTCTCTCTACCCTTTTGGTAACTGTGATACCCCTGTTCCACAGTATGCTAATTGGTCCTTAATTTGAGTATGGTTATGTGTTTAGCACGATTTTATGTGCCATTTTGTGAATATATGTGATTTTGAAATTCTATCTGTTCACCGTAGGAATATCTGTTTGAATAATCTGCTTTGAAAATTAAATTGGAGGCCTTATCGGCCACAAAACCCGAAATCAATTACACCATTGCGATTGGCATAATTTTTAGAACCTACGGTGAAATTTAATTGGAAATTGATTCGGATCAAAATAATTAGATTCAAAACGATTAATTAGTGCCCCATTACCTTATTATTATTATAATGCCAACAGTGGGTTTTGTTGGGTAAGGGCACTACACCCTCTATTCTCCCTTCTTGCTTATTTGACTGATTTGGGACTCAAATTAGAGGAGAGTCGGCTGTAGAGAGGGAGAGAGGAGAGAATTGCGTAAATTGTAGCTTAAAGCTTGGGAACCTTGAAGATAATCCAAGAATTGTTATAGATTGTGAGAATCAAAGCTTCTAGGTGAGTAATTCTTGGATTATAGTTTGTAATTTTGTGTGTTCAAGTTAATTGGGTGATCAAGAGTAAGATTGGAATGAAATTGGGTTGGTTTTGTTGAATTAAAGCTTGACATATGCATGCATGTAAGAAATTGTGTTGAAATAGCATGTATAAGCTTGAAATACATGATTCAAGTAGAGTTTTGGTTGAAACTCATGTTTTGATCACCATTTGTATTGTCTAAATTGAGAATGTGGCTAATTCATCACATGCATGTACAATTTATGAAGATATGAGCTTGAATGTATGAATTTGTTATGTTAGAATGAGTTTGGTGGGAGATTGGGGCATGCATGTGAATTAATTGTGAATTGAGCTCCATTGGGTTGAGATTTGGGGTTTACATCATATTAGTATACTTATATTTGAGAATTGAGCCATAACATGCATGATTTTTTGGTTGAAAATCGCATTTGAGCTCAAGAACACATTCTGGGTTTTCTAGAATTTTGAGGTCCGCTCGAGCGGGAGAAACTCCGCTTGAGCGTAAATTTCGTGCTCCCAGCACTTTTTGCAGAGTTGGATGTTCGCTCGAGCGGGATATTTCACGCTCGAGCGGGGAGCTTTTGTAGACAGGCCTTCCGCTCGAGCTCCCTAATTCACGCTCGAGCGTAATTTTGAGGTAACCAGTACTTTTGCAGGCCTCTTGGGTCCGCTCGAGCGGGGAAGTCCACGCTCGAGCGGGGACCCTGTTTTCTGAAATTTTGTTCATGCGTTCTATGTTTCATTTTCAGTTCTCTTTCACTTGTAATCACTCTTAGACATATGTTAAGCATTGTAAATGAGTTAATGAGATAAGAATAAAGCCTAAAGAGGAATATGTGAATTAAGGAACGGAATGAATTATTAATGACCTTTTTGTGTTCATGGAATGTGTAGGGTCAAGCTCCAGGGCGAATCCACAAGCCGACCACTGTGAGTAATATCGATATTTGAAAGCTTAGCAATGTCCAACTATTTATTCCCTTATAAGCTTTATGAGTTGCTAATTGGGATTATGGACAAAAGTCTGACATGAACGAATGAATGGACCGAAGGTCGTTTCGATATGAATAAATGGACCTAAGGTCGTTTTGACACGAATGTATGGGCCGAAGGCCGTTTTGACGTAAACGAATGGACTGAAGGTCGTTTTGACAGAAATGAATGGACCAAAGGTCGTTTTGATAGAAATGAATGGACCAAAGGTCGTTTTGATAGAAATGAATGGACCTAAGGTCGTTTTGACATGAATGAGTGGGCCGAAGGCTATTTTGACACGAATGCATGGGCCGAAGGCCGTTTTGATGTAAACGAATGGGCCGAAGGCTATTTTGACAGAAATGAATGGGCAGAAGGCCGTTTTGACATAAATGAATGGGCCGAAGGCCATTTTGACATGAATGGAAATCCGAATGGGCCAAAGGCCAGAATGTTTGGAACTACAGTCACTTGATTTGAATTTCGTATAGTTATATATCTGTTAAATAGAAATATGAACTGGGCCCAAGGCCGTTTGGAACAGGTTGTTCTACATTGTTATGTAACTTCTGTATTTGATTTGATATTATTCACTGGGCTATCGCTCAAGCTCATTCATGTGTTTGTAGGTGAGCCAAGAGAAGTCCAAACCTAGCCCCAGTGATGTCTGCCAGGAACAACATGAGTTTTGGAGAGTTAGCCTTGTGTCTCACGCATGAGACCCATCCTTGCCATTTTGTTATGTATTTATATTTTGTCTTGTTGGCAAGGACTTTGTGTATATCTGTATACAGTTGTGTTATGGGTTGACTCAATTTGGATGATCCTGTCTGTAAAGGATTTTATGGTACTGTATTTTGTTGTGGGTTATTAACGTATATGTGTATGGTTTGTTTTAAAGTGCATATAAGCACTGCTCTATGGACAAAGTTTTTAATTATTGCTTCCGTTTGGCCCCTTTACTCTGTTGAGTTACGTCTGTTTTGGTTTGAGGCCGTAGGTAATCTCAGGATTACTGGTCGGTTATGTCCTTAACCCATAGGGGCGGGTTCGGTCATGACAGTAACCCTTCAAACCCAACTCCCACACTTCAAACAAACTCAAAACCAACCAAAACAGCAAGAATAATGGAGTAAAGGATACAAATGAAGGCAAGAAAAGAGAAAACAAGCTTATACCTTTCAAGAAGTAAACTTGTTCTTGGAATTTCAAACTTGGTTTCAATGCATTCTCAAGCTTGAATTACACTCCGTCAAGATTAACCAAGGCTTTAGGATTGTAAGGCAAGGTTGTATATGATGTATGTAGGTGGTGTAAGCAAGCTAGGTTAGCTTCAAGGTAACTTGTAATGGAAAAAGGAGGAGTGAATGTCTCTCAAGGCGTATATATCTCTTCGTGAATTTTTTTCAACCCTCAAAACAATCCCAGAGCTTCTGTTTTATAGAATTCGAGTTGAAAATGTGATAAATATCTTCAAAAATGGACAGCTGGTGGCCTCTCACCCAAAACAATGTTTATCGCCATCGAAGGCCGGCTGACCATCACTAATGCACGGCTGGGCCTTGGTGGCCTCCCCTGTTTTTTTGGTTCAAACTCAACTCAGGGTGAGAAATGGTCCAAAAAATGAAACCCATGGGTTCAAACAAGGTAAATGTGGAAGATGTGAGGTTATTTCGGAAGCCTGACTAATTCCGAATCACTGCAAATTCACAATTAAACTTTCATCATTGAGTTCATTGAACCATGCGTCTGAGTCTTGCGGACGGTCAAAAAAAGGGTGTCTACACACGTCTTTCTCTCTTTTATTTATCTGCTTCTGATGGTTAGATTAGGGGAATCATGTTTCGTTTAGCATATCTTATGCTTGCATACATTCATATTGTCTTACATGCACCGAGGCTCAGCGCATCATTCTAACTGTATTGTCATTTCAATACCTCGTTGAATACGTGTTTAAATGCATGCTATCGGATTGTTGCAAATAACATGTTAAGTAGCCGAGCCTATTTTAGTTGCATTATTGAATGCGTTACATTAGTCATCTTGTATAGTTAGGGATTATGTATATTTTTCTAACTCTTTTGTTTTATCTTTGCTTGGAGTACTAGGTGAGTTTTTAGTGCTTTAGTATACTTGCATGAGTGTAAGTGATTACCATGACTAGCATGCTTGCTACGAGGCTAAGTGCTTATTGGTTAAAATGTTTGAGTGCCTATGGATGAAGGCTTGTTGCTTGAATTAGAACAATTCAATGAATGTACATTTAAGCCCACTTTGTTAAGTGGCAAACTCGCAAACTTTAAGCCCACTTGGGGTGCAAAATGAAACTCTTTTTGAAAAACAAACATGAAATTGGATTGTTCCAATTCAGGCAAACTAGTCTATACTTGCCTGTGCGCATCACATAATAATGCTAGCCTAATAAACCGGAACAAGAGCACATAATATCGATAAAAATCATATCATGATTAGTACAGGCCGATCTTTGATCGGGTGAGTGGGGGTGCTCAATTCATGACCTTTCTCTCTTGTACCTAAGTTCTCGAGCCAAGGTAACTTTGGTGATGACGGACACGTGGCCTTTGGCACGAGTCATGGGTTTCCTAGATTTCTCCAAAATAAAATATTTAGGTGGTGACTCTGTATCTGCCAAAGCAGTCCAATTTTGGCAATTTGATTCAAAATCAATTTTTCAAAAAGATTTGTCGGATTTGGACTCTTTGGTGTTTATCAATTTCACATTGCACTTATGAGATTAGATTCAGAACCACGGGAGTCTGAACTATAGGACTTCTTTCGAACTTCCGAAAGGGGGTGCGAAAAAGTCGAGCTGCCATTTCTGGTGACTTTACTGGGGATTTAGAGAACTTGACTTGAACTCATGATATGAACTTTTATATACACTTATGTGTTTATTTACATTTGCATTTGCATTGGTGCGTCTAAGTCACTGTGTTTGCCATCTGCTATTCCTGGACGGTTTGCCGGAGGCTTGCTTGGAAAAGCTTGCCAAAAGGTTGACCGGTCGCGGGCTCTGCCACGATGGGAACACAACCCTTAGATCTGGACTACCACTATACCGTTTGATCCTCCTTTCACTTCTCGGCGTTAGATGTGAGAGGTATATTAGGTAGTCTTACTGAGGTACCCTTTTTGACCATTTGGTCTAGTTGCATATCGAAAGCCATAGAGACTGTTCCAAACTAGGACATGATGCTCACCCGAATGCAAGATTGTGTGAAACCACTTTGCTTAAATAGTGAACCCTAGTTCCTGACGAAACTAGGACAAGGTAACCCTAAGCTATAGAGACTGTTCTAATAGATAGTGGAAACCATGCAGCAAGATGTTGTCTGCCAAGCTGAAGTTACAGCCCACCAAGCTGAAGTAATAAACAGGTTGCAGCAACAGCAACCACAGCCAGCAGCGGCTTCTGCTTCCCATACACCTCCCATGGGTATCCCAGCACCCGGAATCACTGCTAATGCCCAGGCTGAGAATTAGGGCAATCCGGTAGACCCCATCTTACTGCAAGCCTCCAAGGCACCAATGTACCAAACTGAGGCACCATTTGAATTCGAGGTTGACCCCACTGTACTAAAGGTCAACAAGCTAGAGAAGCTTCTCAAGCAGGCGCAGGGTGTGAACTCAATCCATGACATTGAAGATGGATACACTGACTCCGCAGTAACTCTGCCGGACCGATTCAAAATTCCACATATCGACCCATTCGATGGCTCTGGGGATCCCATGGTCCATCTGTGGTTATTCTCAAACATTCTTTGGCCGATGGGCCTCACCAGACTTCAAAAGTTGTCGCTTTTTGGCTAGACCTTGTCTGGGATAGCGGCTATCTGGTATGCAAAACTGGAGGATTCAGTAAAGTGGAGCTGGGAGGAAATCGTCGAGTGTGGCTCGCCTTTTTCGCGCCCCCTTTCTGAAGGTTTGAAATGGAAGGCCTCACAGTTCGGACTCCCATGGTTTTGAATCTAATCTCACAAGTGCAATGTGAAACTGATAAACACCAAAGAGTCCAAATTCGTCAAATCGTTTTGGAAAATTGATTTTGAATCAAAAAGTGCCAAAATTGGACTGCTTTGTCAGATACAGAGTCGCCACCTAAATATTTTATTTTTGAAAAAATTTAGGAAACCCATGACTCGTGCCAAAGGCCACGTGTCCGTCATCACCAAGGTTACCTCGGCTCGGGAACTTAGGTACGAGAGGGGAAGGCCATAAATTGAACACCCCCGCTCGCCCGATCAAAGATCGGCCTCTACTAACCATGATATGATTTTTCATGAACATAATGTGTTCTTATTTCGGTTATTTAAACTAGCATTACTATGTGATGCGCACAAGCAAGTATAGACTGGTTTGCTCAATTTGGAACAATTCAACTCATGTTTATTTGCGAAAAATGGTTTGAATTTACTACAAGCTTAGTAATATCGATATTTGAAAGCTTAGTAATATCGATATTTGAAAGCTTAGTAATATCGATATTTGAAAGCTTAGTAATATCGATATTTGAAAGCTTAGCAATGTCCAACTGTTATTGGTCTACCTCGGACTCCTCGAGGTATGGATTCTATTTGGGTTGTTGTCACGACCCGAACCCGCCCCCATGGGTTAAGGACGTAACCGGCCAGTAATCCTCAGATTACCTACGGCCTCAAACCAAAACAGACTTAACACATCAGAGTAAAGGGGGCCAAAAGGGAAGCCAAATTTTTAAAGCTTTGTCCATAGAGCTGTGCTTACATGGCACATCAAAACAAACCATACACATGTACATTAATAACTCACAACAGAAACATAGTGACATAGGTTCTGTACAGACAGGATCATCCAAAACTAAGTCAACCCATAAAAACTATAAGCAGACATATACAAAACTTCGCCATCCTGACAAAATGTAAATACATAACAAAAAGGTGAAGACGGGTCTCATGCGCGAGACACAAGGGATGACTCTCTCAAAACCTTAGTTGTTCCAAGCAGACTTCACTGGGGCTAGGTTTGTGCTTCTCTTGGCTCACCTACAAGACACATGAATGGGCGTGAGCGATAGCCCAGTGAATAATATCAAATATGACAGTTACATAACGATGTGTAGAACAACATGCTCTAAACGGCCTTGGGCCCGATACATACTTCTATTTAACAAATATATATATAACTATACGAAATTCAAATCAAGTAACTGTAGTTCCAAACATTCTGGCCTTTGGCCCATTCGGATTTCCATTCATGGCAAAACGGCCTTTGGCCCATTCACTTATGTCGAAACGGCCTTCGGCCCATTCATTTCTGTCAAAATGGCCTTCGGCCCATTCATTCGTGTCAGAACGGCCTTTGGCCCACTCGTTCATGTCAAAACGGCCTTCGGCCCACTCATTCGTGTCAAAACGGCCTTCGGCCCATTCATTCATGTCAAAACGGCCTTTGGCCCACTCGTTCATGTCAAAACGGCCTTCGGCCCACTCATTCGTGTCAAAACGGCCTTCGGCCCATTCATTCATGTCAAAACGGCCTTTGGCCCACTCGTTCATGTCAAAACGGCCTTCGGCCCACTCATTCGTGTCAAAATGGCCTTCGGCCCATTCATTCATGTCAAAACGGCCTTTGGCCCACTCACGTATGTCATGACTACCTTTGGTCCATTCATTTCTATCAAAACGACCTTCGGTCCATTCATATATGTCAGAACGACCTTCGGTCCGTTCATTTCTACCAAAACGACCTTTGGTCCATTCATTTCTATCAAAACGACCTTTGGTCCATTTATTCATTCATGTCAGACCTTTGTCCACAATCCCAATTAGCAACTTATAAAGCTCACAAGGGAATACACAATTGGACATTCACAATCATTCAAATATCGATATTACTCACAGTGATCGGCTTGTGGATTTTCCCTGGAGCTTGACCCTACACGTTTCATGAACACAAAAGGGTCATTAACAGTTCAATCCGTTCTTTAATTCACATATTCCTCTTTAGGCTTTATTATCATCTCATTAACTCATTTACAATGCTTAACATATGCCTAAGAGTGCTTGCAAGTGAAAGAGAACGGAAAACAGAATACAAAATGCAAAAACAGGATTTCAGAAAATAGGGTCCCCGCTCGAGCGGACCCTTAGGATTGCGAAAGTACTGGTTGCCTTCAATTCCAGCTCGAGCGTGAACTCGGCCGCTGGAGCGGACTGCCTGTCTACATAGCTCCCCGCTCGAGCGTCAACTTCCCCGCTCGAGCGGGAACCATGTCTGTAGAAAATGCTGGGAGCTCGATTTCTCCGCTCGAGCGGACATCGAAAATCTGGGTTTTCCAGATTGAGTTCTTGAGCTTCATCTCGACATTCAAAGGCTCTAAATGCATGATTTCGGTCCAAACTTCACATAATCATGTACTAACATGGTACAAACATAGAATTACAACATATTGAAGCTCAATTTCATAATTTATCTACACGCATGGCTCATTTTCCACCAACTCATTACCAATGTAACCATTTCATGCATTCAAAGCTTCTACTTCCATGGATCGTACATGCATGTGACATATAACTTTCATTCTCGTCTCATATGATGAAAGATGGTCAAATACATGGATTTCAACCAAAATTGCAACATGAGTCATGTAATTCAAGCTCAAATATGCAAATTCAAAACAATACATACATGCATGCATATATAGTCTTCAAATTCATCAAAACCAACTCCTTTCATGTTCTAGATCACAAATTAATCTTCAATTCCCGAAATCACAACTCAAATTCATGAGTTAGGGGTTGGTTACTCACCTAGGAGCTTTAATCTTCCAAATTCTAGTCAATTCTTGAGTTAAATCTTCAAATTCCCAAGCTAGAGCCAAAAATTGCTCAAGTCTCTTCCTTTCTCTCTCTATAGCCGGCCTCTCTCTCACTCTCAAGTGTCTAACTCAGATTTTGAGTTTTGAGAGAGCTAAAGGAGAGTGCAATGCAAATATACAACAAGCCCCACTAACAAATATTTTAATATAAAATAATGGGGTACTTAATTTATCAATTTAATCAGTTTAAATTGACCAGAATCAATTTTCAATTAAATTTCACCGTAGGCTCTAAAAATTATGCCAATCACAATGGCGTAATCAATTTAGGGTTCTGTGGCCGATAAGGCCCTCAATTTTAATTTCCAAAGCAGGTTATTCAAACAGATATTCCTACGATGAACAGATAAAACTTCAAAATCATATATATTCGCATAATGGCACACAAAATCATATCAAAACATATAATCACATTGGCATTTGGGACCAATTAGCATAATACAGAACAGGGGTGTCACAGTTGTAGTTGATAGACTGACTAAGTCTGCACATTTTTTACCTATTAGAGCTACATTTGATGCTTCTAGACTGGCTACTATATATGTTGATGAGATTGTTTGTTTACATGGAGTTCCAGTATCTATTGTCTCAGATAGAGACCCGAAATTTGTGTCTAGATTATGGAAAAGTTTGCAAAGGGCTATGGGGACGAAATTGAGGTTTAGTACCGCATTCCACCCACAGACAGATGGACAATCAGAACGAACAATACAGACTTTGGAGGATATGCTAAGGATGTGTGCCTTGGATTTTCAGGGGAGTTGGGAAGACTATTTGCCACTTGCAGAGTTTGCATACAATAACAGCTTCCACTCCAGCATCGGTATGGCACCATATGAGGCTTTGTATGGTAGAAGGTGTAGATCACCAATTTGTTGGACAGAAGTCGGGGATAAAGCTTTACTTGGGCCTGAAATTGTGCAAGACACTTCTGAGAAGATTAAAACTATTCAGCAAAGGCTCAAAACAGCTCAGGACCGACAAAAGAATTATGCAGATGTCCGAAGAAGACCTCTCGAGTATGAGGTTGGTGACCATGTGTTCATCCGTGTGACTCCAATGAAAGGCCAAGTCAGGTTTGGAAAGAAGGGCAAGTTGTCGCCCCGTTACTTTGGGCCGTTTCAAATTCTAGAAAGGCTTGGTCCAGTTACCTATAGAATTGCCTTGCCACCTGGATTCGAGCAAATCCATAATGTGTTTCATGTATCAATGTTGAGGGGTTATCTTCGAGACCCGTTTCACATGATTGATTATCACCAGGTAGCTTTTGATGAAAGTATGGAGTATGCCGAATGGCCGGAACGTATCATTGATCGGCAAGTGAAACAATTGAGAAGCAAGTCCATCCCAATGGTGAAAGTGGAATGGAAAGAACACTACGGGACGGATGCCACACGGGAAAAAGAGGATGAAATGGAACTACGCTATCCACATTTGTTTTCCGACGAAGGTAAAATAAGTTTGGAGGACCAAACTTCCTAGAGGGGGGAAGACTGTGATAACCCTGGTTCGTATTATGCTGATTAATCTTAATTATGACGTGGTTATGTGTTTGATATGATTTTGTGTGCCATTTATATAGATATATGTGGTTTTGAATTTCTATCTGTTCACCGTAGGAAAATCTGTTTGATTATCTGCTTCAGAATTTAAATTGAAGGCCATATCGGCCACAGAAGCCAAAATTGACTACGCTATTGTGATTACCTTAATTTTTAGAGCCTACGGTGAAATTTAATTGAAAATTGATTCGGATCAAATTAAATTGATTAAATTGATGGTGTAATGCTTAATTATTTAATATTAATAAAATGTGTTTGAGATGAGCTTATATAAAGGGCCAATTACACTCTCATTTGGTTGTTGGAGGCTCAAATCAGATTTTATACCTTAGGGAGTGAGTGAGGCTGACTCTAGAGAGAGAGAGAAAGAAGGAGAATTGTGTGTTTGGCTCAATTTTGTGAAATTGGAAGGTTGGACTCAAGATTCAACTAGAATTTGTGAAGATTAAAGCTCCTAGGTGAGTAAATTCATGAGTTTGAGCTTGTGATTTTATGAATTCAAGACTAAACGGTGATTAAGGACATGAATTGAATTGATTATGATGAAAATGAGTTGGTTTTGATGAATTGGAAGTCAATACACACATGTGTGTAGGAAATTGCCATGAATTTGTATGTTTGAGCTTGAAAGAGATGATCCATGTTGAGTCTTTGATTGAAGTTCATGTTTTTGGTCATCTCTTCATCATCTGAATTGAGAATGAGAGCTATAACTCACATGCATGTACAATTCATAAGAGTAGGAATTTTGAATACATGAAATTGTTATGTTGGAAATAAGTTTGGTGTAATTTGGGACATGCATGTGATTAATTCATGAAATTGAGCTTCATAATGTAATGAATTTGGTGTTGGATCATGTTAGTAAATGTATATGTGAAGTTTGAGTCATAATATGCAAGATATGTTGATTTGAATGCAAGTTTGAAGGTCAAGAACAATTCTGGATTTTCCAAAATTTGGCATGTCCGCTCGAGCGGGGAAGTGGCCGCTCGAGCGGGGAATATGTGCTCCTAGAAGTTTTGCAGGCACGGGTGTCCACTCGAGCGGAGACATTCACGCTTGAGCGGGGAGCCATGTAGTGAGACCTTCAGTTCGAGCGGCTGACTTCGCGCTCGAGCATAAAAATGAGGTAACCAGTACTTTCGCAGACCTAATGGGTCCGCTTAAGCGGGAAAGTCCACGCTCGAGCGGGGACCCCTGTTTCTAAAATTTTGTAAATGTGTTCTATGTTTCATTTTCCGTTCCCTTTGACTTCTAAGTACTCTTAGGCATATATTGAGCATTATGAATGAATTAAAAGAATAAGAAAGAAGCCTAAGAGGGATGCATGAATTAAGAAACGGATTGAATCGTTTGTGACCCATGGGTGCTATGTAATATGTAGGGTGAAGCTCAAGGGTGAATCCATCGGCATAACACTGTGAGTAATATCTTAATAAAGATGTTTTGAAGTATGTTATTTGTCCAATTGCTTATTTCCCTATAAGTCTTATAAGCTCGTTAATTTAAATTGTGGACAAATGTTTGCTGTGCCAAATGAATGGGCCAAAGGCCAGTTTGACATGAATGAAAGAATGGTTAGGCCAAAGGCCAGTCTAACATGAATGAAAGAATGAATGGGCCAAAGGCCAGTCTGACATGAATGAAAGAATGAATGAGCCAAAGGCCAGTCTGACATGAATGAAAGAATGGTTGGGCCAAAGGCCAGTCTGACATGAATGAAAGAATGAATGGGTGTAGACGCGCTCCCAGGAACTCCCCGACATCCGCGCGCACGAAGGCGGCGCAAATCTCGTCTTGTTTGGAGCTACTACAGTTCGGACTCAAATGTCACGGTTCTGAATCTAATCTCGCAAAGTGCAATGCAAGACCGATAAATCACCAAAGAGTCTAAATCCGACAAATCATTTTTGAAAAACTGATTTTAATAAAGAAGTGCCAAACATGGACTGCTTTGCCAGATACAAAGTCGGCACCTAAATATTTTATTTTTGGAGAATTTAGTAAACCTTGACTCGTGCCTAAAGCCATGTGTCCGTCATCACCAAAGTTGCCTCGGCTCAGGAACTTGGGTACAAGAGGGGAAGGTCATACAATGAGCACCCCCGCTTGCCCCATCAAAGATTGGCCTGTACTAAGCATGATATTTTGCTTTTGAATACACATGTGCTCTTATTTCTGTTAATTAGCTAATCTTACTACGTGATGCGTACAGCATACAAGTATAGACTAGATCGCCTAATTTGGAACAAAACATTGCATATTCGTTTGTGAAAATGGTTTGAAGTTTGCTACTCGCAAGTAGGCTAAATTCGAGATTCAATGAATTGTTCCAATTCAAGCAATCCAACCTTCACCCACAGGCATTCAGGCAGTTATATCAAGTAAGCAGTTAGCCTCATGGCAAGCATGCTTTCATGGTAGCATTAACACACATGCAGTATGCTAAAGCGTAAACACTCACAGTGTACTCCAAGCGAAAACAGAGAACTAGTTAGAAATCATGCGTGATCCTAGTTCATGTTAAGATGGCTAATGCAACACATGCGAAAATGCAATTTAGATAGGCTCGGCTACCTAGAATGTCATGTGAAATGCAACTTGGTACATGTATTCAAATTGGAATTGAAATACAATGCAGTTAGTATGATGTGCCGAGCCCGGTGCATGCAAGACAGATGAGTGAATGCAAACATGCGAAGCATAAGGTATGCTAAATGAAATATGCCCTAAAACTAACCATCGCAAGCAGTTAAGTAAAAGGGAGAAAGAAATGGGGGTTGGAAGACATGTATCGCACACACGCACGCTTATTACAACAGTGCGCCCTCTCGACGGAGGGACCGAATAAGAAGCTAACTAGCTAATCTAAGCTAATTAAACTAATTATTACAAAACAAATTAATTAACTAATCCTAGTTAACTAATTATTACGAAACAAATTGAAATAGCTAAATGCATTAACTATTAAAGGTACAAACCAAAGCATAAAGTAGCTAACCTAAGCATGGCAGCTAAGGAAAGCAATAAAACAGGAGTTTCAGAGGGAGAAGAATGCATGCATGCCCGGTCGCCTCGTTTTGAAATCCAATGCGATGCCCCGATTTGCCTCTGTTTTCATTTGTTCTCAGAACACTGCACCAAGCTCCAGAAAGCTGAAACTTCACCTTGGGAGTCATGTGGGAGGGTGGCCGACCACTTTTGGTCTCTGCAGCCACCTGCCGACCACTTTCTTTATTGAAAGCCAGGAAAAGTGGTCGGCCAGCTAGTTTTTCTGGCTGGCCGACCAGTTGTTGCTGCTGAATTCCAGTTTGCTGCAACAGAGAGCAAGAACGGGTATGGAAATGTATTTGGAAGATATGTGTGCACAACCACCCTCTTTATCATGTCATGAGCTCAAGGGAGTGTGGTTCTCGACCCTCGGGCCACCAATCGCACATTTCAATGCATGATGGCCGAGGAGCGAAGTTGCATAATTCAATATGAACATGAATGCACAAGTAAACACATAAGGCGTAGAACTCCATCATGTAGGATTAAGAGCGTCGGCGAATGAGAATTGAGACACGTTTCATCACTTTAAGTATGAAACGTCCCTCGTTTCTCGTGTTTGGACTAACACCTATTCCAAACAACAATGCAACACAAGTAACATGGCAAACATGCAATGTGACTTAAGCATGCAAACATGCAACTACATGGCATACTCAATGCAATGTGATATGATTAACTTAACCAAGCTAGTGATATGCGAACAATGCTAACACATGCATGCACAATGCAATGCTACAAGGACAAATTAGCAATGTTAGGGCCATGCACAATGCAATGAAACATAAGCATACACAATGCGATGAACTACATGGCATACTCAATGCACTAACAACATAGCATACACAATGCAAGGAATAACATGGCATAAACAATGCTAAATGCTAAGAACTAGATGGCATACTCAATGCAAGGGAATCATATGGTTCTTAACACAATGTAATGCATGCATGCACGATGCAATGCAACAAGGGTAACAACATGCAATACACCAAGCATGTAACAACATGCAAACCACATACTCAATGGACTTAAGCCAAAATGGACAGACCTCAGCCATGCCAAAATAGAGGCCATAATGCTAGAATAAAAGCACAAAACGGCAAGGCATGAATGCACAATGCATGGGCCATCCAACTAGGCCTAAGAGCACAACTTTTAAGAGTGCTCAAGGAGTGATAAACAAGGAAGTGT
The DNA here is from genome assembly GCF_055761805.1 of Camellia sinensis. Classification (NCBI taxonomy): domain Eukaryota; kingdom Viridiplantae; phylum Streptophyta; class Magnoliopsida; order Ericales; family Theaceae; genus Camellia; species Camellia sinensis. Next base: position 147,963,934 of record NC_138968.1, on the reverse strand, counting down.
GACAACACTAAATGCACTGAAATAAGGTATGAAATGATGCTAAATCATTTAAATAGCTCAAAGATAGCATGCATGAGTCAACAAAACACAAAGCTAGCAAGGCCAATTACACTTTAGCTATACAAAGCATGAAGGATATGGCAAAGGAAACCCAAAACAGTCCTAGAACATGTCAAAATGATACTAAAACATGCATGGAAGGAAGCCAAAACAAGCTATCATGAAGGCGATAAGGCATGATGCATGCAGGGCAAATAAGGTGAATTACACTAAACTTATTGAGACCAAGTATGGGATGACTTAACCAAAAAAAATCAGAGTTATATCATGGAAAAATAACCCCAAATAAGCACTAAAATGATGGCTCGCAAGCTAAGGCATGAAGCCATACACAATGGTTCATGTTAAGGCATAAATGGACCAACCCTCCAACGCATTGAATGAGTGATAAATGCAAGTGCATGAACATGAAACATGGACTGAAATCACATAATAAATGATGCCAAATCATTGAAATAGTCCAAGTAAAGCATGCTAATGGACTTGACACACAAAGCTAACAAGCTAGAATGAACCATGGCTATACAAAGCAAGTCATGCATGGCCATGACAACCAAAATCAGAGCTAAAGCATGTTAAAACATGAACAAAAGCTTCATGAAGTTAAGCCAAAAGCATGCTAGAATGACATGTTAAAGCATGATGCGTGTTAGGCTAATTCATGGAATTGCACTACAAGTGCAAGGAGCATGCTAAGGGTGACCAAACCAAACCCTAACAGAGGCATGACAAGGTAAAAAAAGCCCAAGAACGTGCTGAAATGGACTCAACATAAGCTAGAATGACATGTTACTTCATGAAGCATACAAAGCTAGTCTACAAGATTTACACCACAAGTGTATAAGCCATGCATGGAATGACCAAAGCAAGTAAAAATTGTGACATGCCTCAGAAAAATAACCACTAATACATGCTAAGAACAAGCTAACACAAGCTTAGTAAACATGCTCAAACATGAGGCATATGAAGCAAGTAAACAAGACATAAGGAGAGGGGATGACCCTCTCATATTTAAGACTCCAACCACCTTTCCACCACTGAAAATCCTTTGGATTTTAGTGGTAGAAAGGTCATGCAAAGGCTACAAGAAGAGCCTAAAGGGATGGCTCAAAACAAGGCCTAACAAGGCCTAAGAGGGGGTAGACCACCCCCAACGAAAAAGTGACCTTAAACAACCTTCTTAGGCATGCAAAAACAAAAAAAAATTCAGTTAAGAGCTAAGCTTAAAACAGCATGCAAATAAGGCTAAAAGCTTAAGCAATAATAGGGGATTTAAGGGTTAAAGACTCACCCTTGAAGACCTTCTTTACTACTGCAACTCCAGCAACCTCTTTGAGCTCAAACCAGCCCAAGAACACCAAAAACAACTTCAAGAAGCCTCAGCAACACAAGCAAGGTGTTTGATGTGTGTTTGTGTACAAAAGTATGACAAGTCTACACTTTAAGGCATAAAACAAAAGCCAAAAGAGAGATATAGATAAAAGATTATATGTATAGCTCAAGGGAGATTTTTCTGACCCTAGAGGAGGGAGGAGATGGTTCTCTCTTATAAAGAATCAAAAGCAAAGCTCCTTGAAGAAGCTAAGGTTCAAGGCCATCCCTTCATACATATATGGAGGATGGTCTCAGTGCCCTCTAGCTGGCTGGAGGAAAATACCTCCAAAAAGGTGACAAAAAGTGGCCGACCACCAGCTACTTAAGTAGTCGGTCGTCCACTTTAAGTGGTCTCCTAGAACAACAACTGGTCGGCCATGGTGGAAGAGAGTCCAGAGGATGAAAACAAGCAAATAGTGTGGTGGCCGACCAGAAAAGATGGCCCAAAGACTAAGGAGACCAGTTGTCAGACCAAAAAACTGGCTGGCAGGAGGAAAAGTGGTCTCCAAGGGGAAATACTGGTCTCCCACCCTTGTACCACCTTCCAAACAAGGAAAACAAGGTTTGTACCAAAAACAAACCAAAACGGATGCAAGACGAAAGCTCGGGAGGCAAAGCGCGTAGCCGGGAGCCTCGAAAACTAGCTGACAAGCACCAAAAGTGGTTACGACCACAAAAGTGGTCTCCCAAACCACAGTGGCCCTCTAGGCCAAGGAAACAAGGTGTGGTTGAAAAACCACGCCAAAGGGAGAACGTTAAGCGATCCCGAGACAAGGTGCGCAGCCGAAGGCTCCGAAAACCGGAAACTAGTCTCCGAATGGAAAAAGTGGCCTACGACCACAAAAGAGTGGTCTACAAGACCTCTCCCTCCCTCAGGCAAGGAGAAACAAGGCCTGGTCCGTAAATCGAGCCGAAGCACAAAGAGTTCAGAGGCCTGGAGGCAAGTCACTCGGCTGAAACTCCGAAACCTCAAAACGAGTGCAACATGCACTATCACCGAGCGCTCAATCGATGATGTCTGAGTCTTAAGGTCGGTCAAAAGTGGGGTGTCTATAGTTGCCCCTCTTTGACAGAACTCAGAAGTCGTAAGTGACGAGAGTGAATGTCAAAGCCCAGAGACGACCCATTTTTGACAAGACCGAAGACTTAGACAAACATGCAAGATAACAAAGAGATGTGCCCACAGGCAAGGGCAAAATGCAAAAGACATGCACGATGCCGAACATAACTTATGATCATGCAAAGAAAGCTATAATGAAGCAAATATACACAATAAATGCAACAATTTAAGCGCGTGAATACAAATCAAATTACATTACATGCAGAAAGGATGCATGAGAATTATACAATTCTCGCTACGTCTCACCCGGAGAACATACAATACCGTCCGGTTAGTCTGGTTGCGCCAGCTTCAAATGAACCGTACATACAATATCGTGCCTGCGAAAGAAAGAAACTCAACAGGTACAATGTCATTAGAAACAAGCATAGCAAAGCAAGTAAGAAGTGCGTGACAACGCAAGTGGAGGGGTGCATGACAATACAACCTAAGTGTGGCGCATAACAATGCGGAAAGGGGTGCATGACAATGCAACCTAGGTGTGACGCATAACAATGCGGAAGGGATACATGACAATGCAACCTAAGTGTGACGCATAACAATGTGGAAGGGATGCATGACAATGCAACCTAAGTGTGACGCATAACAATGCGGAAAAGGGGTGCATAACAATGCAACCTAAAAGAGTGTATAACAAACAGAAAAAATATGCACGACAACGCAAGTGAACAATGCATAACAATGCAGGTGAAAAGTGCGGGTGCATAACAATGCAATGGAAGTACGCATAGCAAAATAAGTAAAACGAGCGTGACAACACAAGTAGTGAATGCATAACAAAGCAATGAGTGGTGTGCATAATAAAAGCAAGAGAGGAAAGTGTGCATAATAATGCAGGAGTGGTATAACTTCGATAGCATGTTCGAAACGGAATACTGAATAAAGAAGTATAAGCCTTAAAGGAGGCAATTTAATCGGAACCTTCGATTTACCTCTCGGAAGGGTCACAATATACTCAAAAAAAGGATACACCTTGCTCTTGACGAGTAACGATGAGCCACGCATCGAAGACTTGAATTTGAAGTTCCCGCGGGGACAATTTCGCGCCAAAAGTGTACTTTTTTTTGCACTTTTCCGGGAGACAAGAGCTCCAATCATCACCAAAACACACAGAGAGAACAATGGAGCTCTAAAGATCACCCAGGAGGATGGCCGACCAGTTATATCAGTGGCCGACCAGTTGTTGCCAACTAAAGTGGTCGGCCGACTAGAAAAACTGGCTGGCCAACCAGTGTACAAAATCCGGGGCAGTTTTGTCTTTCCATGCTCGGTTCTTTAAGTACACAACTCCAAATCAGTTTTGCTCACACCTCCAAGGCCGAAATCAACTTCTCTTCCTCCCTAGACCCTTTTCTCTCTCAGATTTGCACTTTATACGCATTTTCCAACGCCCCACGCGAAGTTATTTCGCAAAAACTTTCAATTCTCTTCGTTTTGAACCGATTAGAATTTGTTTTCGGAGCTTCTTTCTCCATTTCCACCACTTAAGGTAAGTTTGTCTCGAACTTTGGCACATTTTCTCGGGCGTTGGCTTTTTCTATTCCCGAGAGTTGACTTTTGTTGACTTTTTGCAATTTTGGCTCATTTCGTTCATTTTTGCTCATTTTTGCATATTTCTTCAGATGGCCGACGATATTCCGTATGTCGGGGGTTCTCCATACGTAGAGGACGAGCCCGACATCATACCGTTGCCTCCGAGGATACGGCCGTTCGACCCGGAGGAGTACGACCCGCAGGAGCATATCCTTCCTCCGAGTACCTTCCACCATTTCACAGACTTCGCGCGACGGGCGCCCCCAGATTTGCTGCTACGGGAGTCGAAGTCCCACCTATCTCATTACGCGCATGAGGTGCGTACTTCACTTTAGTTTTCTGCAATGTATTTTATCTGCTCGTTCTGAACATATTCACATACACAGTACTTCTGCTCACAGCATCCAATTCATTTGGCCCACAGCTCTCAACATAACACTTCGCTCATTTGGCACACAGCTCTTAACACAAAACCTTGTTCACTTTGCACACAGCTCTTTTGGGCACACAGCTCATTTGGGCATATAACTCATAACACTGCTCAATCTGAACACAGTTCACAACACAGCATTCTGTTTAGTCTGAACACACAGCTCATTTGGGCACACAACACATAACACTGCTCAATCTGAACACACAATTTATACACAACATTCTACTAATTTGGCACACAGCTCACCACACAATCACTTTGTTAATTCGGCACACAGCTCATAACACTGCTCAATCTGAACACACAATTCATAACACAACATTCTGTTTAGTTGGCGCACAACTCATAGCAGAGCTCAATCTGAACACGCAGTTCATAACACAGCACTCGGTTTAATAACATAGCACACCGCTCAATCTGAAAACGCAGTTCAAAACGCGATATACTTTCTCATAACATAGCACACTGCTCAATCTGAACACGCAGTCCATAACATAGTATTTGGTTTATTGACTTAGCACACCGCTCAATCAGAACATGCAGTTCATAACATGGTATTCGGTTTATAGCACACTGCTCAATCTGAACACGCAGTCCATATCGCAGTACATTTTTTCATAACATAGCATACCGCTCAATCTAAACACGCAGTTCATAACACGGTATTCGGTGTATAGCACACTGCTCAATCTGAACACGCAGTCCATAACGCAGTACACTTTTTCATAACGTAGCACACCGCTCAATCTGAACACGCAGTTCATAACACGGTATTCGGTCTATAGCACACTGCTCAATCTGAACACGCAGTCCATAACGCAGTACACTTTTTCATAACATAGCACACCGCTCAATCTGAACATGCAATTCATAACACGGTATTCGGTTTTATAGCACACTGCTCAATCTGAACACGCAGTCCATAACGTAGTACACTTTTTCATAACATAGCGCACCGTTCAATCTGAACATGCAGTTCATAACACAATATTTGGTTTTATAGCACACTGCTCAATCTGAACACGCAGTTCATAACACGATATTTGGTTTTATAGCACACTGCTTAATCTGAACACGCAGTTCAAAACGCAGTACACTTTTTCATAACATAGCACACCGCTCAATCTGAACACGCAGTTCATAACACGGTATTCGGCTTTATAGCACACTGCTCAATCTGAACACGTAGTCCATAATGCAGTACACTTTTTCATAACATAGCACACCGCTTAATCTGAACATGCAATTCATAACATGGTATTTGGTTTTATAGCACACTGCTCAATCTGAACACGTAGTTCATAACGCAGTACACTTTTTCATAACATACCACACCGCTCAATCTGAACACGCAGTTCATAACACGATATTCAGTTTATAGCACACTGCTCAATCTGAACACGCAGTCCATAACGCAGTACACTTTTTCATAACATAGCACACCACTCAATCTGAACACGCCGTTCATAACACGGCATTCGGTTTTATAGCACACTGTTCAATCTGAACACGCAGTTCATAACGCAGTACACTTTTTCATATCATAGCACACCACTCAATCTAAACACGCAGTACATAACATGGTGTTCGGTGTATAGCACACTGCTCAATTTGAACACGCAGTCCATAACACAGTACACTTTTTCATAACATAGCACACCGCTCAATCTGAACACGCAGCTCATAACACGGTATTCGGTCTATAGCACACCGCTCAATCTGAACGCCCAGTTCATAACACGGTATTCGGTTTTATAGCACACTGCTCAATCTGAACACGCAGTCCATAACGCAGTACACTTTTTTATTGGCACGCAGCTCACATTTTTCATTTTGAACACACGGCTCAAACTTTTCAATTTGAACACACAACTCACACTTTTTGTTCTGAACACACAGCTCATACTTTTCATTCTGAACACATAGCTCGTACATTTCGTTCTGAACACACAGCTCGTACATTCCATTCTGAACACACAGCTCATACATTTCATTTTGAACACACAGCTCATACATTTCGTTCTAAACACACAGCTCGTACATTTCATTTTGAACACAGAGCTCGTACATTTCATTCTGAACACACGGCTCATACATTTCGTTCTGAACACACAGTTCGTACATTCCATTATGAACACATAGCTTTAAAAAAGATGGTTTTGCCACTGTCTAGTGGGCTTAAAGCTCATAGTCAATGCATTATTCCAATTCAGACAACCTAACCTTCACCCACAGGCATTCAGGCAGATATATCACATAAGCATATAGCCTCATGGTAAGCATGCTAATATGGAAACACTCACACGCATGCAAGATGCTAAAGCATAAGAGCTTACCTAGTACTCCAAGCCAAAACAGAAACTAGTTAGTAATCAAATGCATGATCCTAGTTCATGTTAAGATGGCTAATGCAACACATATAAAATACAACTAGAATAGGCTCGGCTAATCTAAGAATGACATGTGAAATGCGACAGCTCGATACATGTATTCAAGTTGGAATGGAAATACTATGCGGTTAGTATGATGTGCCAAGCCCGGTGCGTGCATTATGAATGAATGTATGCAAACATGTTATCATAAGTATGCTAATGAAAACATGCCCTAAACTAACCATCGAAAGCTAGTAAATAAAAGGGAAGAAAGACGTGGGGCTGGAAGACATACACACACACTCACGCACACTTATTACACAATTGCCCTCACTCGGAGGGTCCGAATAAATAATATAGATTTAACTAATTAACTAGCTAACTAACTAATTAATTAATTACAAAACTTCTAATTAATCAACAAATTAATTACAAAAAGAAGGTGGCCGCAACCCCGCCTCGGAATGATAGGATGATGCATGCTCGATTTGCCGCGCCCGGAAACCCGGTACCATGCCACTGTTGCCTCTGTTTACACTGCCTTGCTCCTCTGAAAGTTATGAAAGTTTCCAGAACTGCTTTGAACTTCCTCCTGAGTGTTTTGGATTTCCACCGGCCAGGACAAAAGGCCACCGGCCATTGGAATGGGATTATCGGCCAAATCTTGTGTCATCGGCTGGACAATGAGGGCCAGTCGGAACCAAAAGTGGTCGACCAGCCATTTCTTCCTGCAGGGCCCTGTTTTGACAACAATAGAGGACAGACAGTGCATGGTATGGAATTTTCAAAGCAATGTGTGCATGGCCACTCTCCCAATCATGCTGTAGACTCAAGGGAGTATGGACCTCGATACTCAGGCCACCAATCACGCACTTCGATGCATGATGGCCAAAGGCACCAAGTTTGCAATTCAATGTAAACACATGCAACAAAACAAATGAGTGCTAACGCCCTATCATGTTGAGATCAAGGGGATCGGCGACCGAGGAGTGAGACGCGTTTTGTCACTTTAAGTACGAACACGCCTCATTCCTCTTGCTTGGTTTGACACCCCAAACCAAGCAAAAATGCAATGCATGTGTCTGATGCGACTTAAGTATGCACATGAGGCTAAGGTACCAAAACATGCCAAATGTAATGTGACCTATAACGCAAGTATGCAATGTGCCAAACATGCGATGCAAACATGATGTGCAATTAGCTAAGCAACAATGCAAACGTGCAAAGATGATATGATGCAAACATGAGACCAAAGTAATGCAACAGATCAAAACATGCAATGATGGACTTAAACTGAAATGGGAGGCCTCAGCCATGCCCCAAAACAGTGGCCATAGATGATGCATAAGGACACAAATCATGCATGCAAGCATGCACATACCAAGGCCTATCACCTAAGCATAGAAGGGACAACTTTCAAGGACACTTAAAGGTGATAAGTATGGACATTAAACACTCATGTTAAACTCTGAAAAGCATGCGAAGGATGATGCCAAGACATGCTAGGAAATGGATGTGAAATGGAAGGCATTCAAGGCCACAAAAGAGGGCATTAATCAACACCTACCCCAAGCAAACATGGCATGGATTTTTCAATGCAAAACAGAGTTTTATCTTGCAAAATGAGCCCCAAAACCCACTGATATGGCAACCTAAAGCCTCAAACACATAGGCATGCATAATGCTTCATTTCAAGGCACAAAAGGACACCTCTTCAAGGCAGGGAAAGAATGATGAATGTAAGCATACAAGCATAGATTATGGACTGAAATATGATCTCCAATGATGTCAAATCATGAGAATAAGCTAAGCTAAGCATACTAGTAACCCACGCACTCAAGGCTTACAAGCCAAAATGCAAAGAGGCTATACCAAACATGGCCAATATGATTAAATCAGTACCCAACAGACCTCAAGCATGATGAAATATGACCAAAAGCTTCATGAAGTCAAGCTAGAACATGCAAGCATGGAGGTCTAAATGCATGGCACCCTTCTAGGCAAAATGGAGGAATGCAAGGCAAGTATATTGTGCATGCAAAGGGCCATAAATCTAACCAAAGGCAGAGATATAATATGACCACATAACACCCAAAAACCTCTGAAATGGAGCCAAAAACAACTAAGCATGCATGCTACCCTTGTAAGCCAAAAACATGAACAAATGAGACGCAAAGGGAGAGGGGTGTCCCTCCCCTATGCAAGTCCTCAAAACCTCTTCTTCACCACTGAGAATCCACTGGATTTCAATGGCGAGAAGACCAATACACAAAAGGTTCCAAAGCTCAACAAAGAAGGCACAAAAGGGGCAAAACAAGGCCCAAGAGGGGGAGGTCAACCCCAAACACAAAAGAGGCCTTAATGAAAGATCTTAAGCATGCAAATACAAGACTCTTTTCAGTTATACCCAAAGCTTAAATCAGTATGCAAGATAGGTTAAAAACTAGTGCAATAATGGAGAATATAAAGCAACTATACTCACCCTTGAAGAACACTTGAAGAACAGCAAGTCCAGCCCCTTTTTCTGATCAAAACCAACCTAAAACCTCCAAGAACAATCTCTCAACACTTCAAGAACCAAAGTATGGTGTAATACTATGTGTCCTAGTGCAAAACTAAGAACAAAACACACTTTTGAACTCTCAAACACACACAAATGAAGAGAGAGAGAGGGAGATATAGAGAGAGAGTGGTTTATATATCAGATATATATGTATTATCTCTTGTTTTACTGAACCTCTTCAAAGGAGAGGGAGGGCCCTCTTTTATAGACAAGGCAAAGGCCTAAGCTTCCAAGACAAGCTAAGCAAAACGGGTCAAGGCTTCTTAAAGAAGCTAAGGCAAAGGGTCTGAGCTTCTTGAGGAAGCTAAGACAAAGAGTCAAGCTTCCTCAAGAAGCTTGAGCAAAGGGTGCAAGCTTCTCTAAGAAGCTTGAGCAAAAAGGTGCAAAGGGTGCAATTCCTCCATACACGTGTATGGAGGACAAGTCCGTGCACTCCAGCTGGCACAGCTGGCATGCACATTGCCTGAAAAAGGAAAAAAGGGGGCACCGGCCAGAAAAGGAGACCATTGGCCAACTAAATGGCCGACCGGCCAAAGGTTTGAGTCAACCGGCCAAACAAATGGTCGGTAGAGAGAAAAAAAGGCCGGTGGTCTCATTCCACGGCCGGTGGGTTTAAGGTATGGCTGACAAGCCACCTCCTACCCTCAGGTGCAAAAACAAACAAACCTTGGTGCAAAACCAAGCACCGAACAGGTAAGTTAAGAGATCCTGAGGCAAGGCGCGTAGCCGAGACCTCCGAGAACTCAAAACGAACACAAACATGGATGATCACCGAGTGTTCAAACGGTGACGTCCAAGTCTTGAGGACGGTCAAAAATGGGGTGTCTACAGTTGCCCCTCTTTGACAGAACTTGAAAATCATAACGATGATGGGAGTGAGTGTCAAAGCCTAGAGACGACCCATTTTTGACAAGGTCGAAGACTTAGGCAAAGCATACAAGCTACAGATAAAGATATGCGGCTGAAGGCAGGGGCAAAATGTAAGAACAATGCACCAAGCCGAGCATAACTTACGATCATGCAAAGAAAACTGTAACGAAGCATATACATACAATAAATGCAACAGTTTAAGCAAGCAAACACAAATCCAACTACATTACAATGCAGAAAGGATGTAAGGGAATTATGCAATTCTCGCTACGTTTTACGCGGAGAATACAATACCTGTGCGGTTCGTCTGGTCGTGCCAGCTTCAAATGAACCGTACATACAATATCGTGCCTGTAAAAGAGATAAACTTAACAGGTATGATATCGTTAGCAACATGCATAACAATGTAATTGAAAGTGCGTGACAACGCAAGTGAAGGAGTGCATGACGATGCGGGCAAAAGGGGTGCATAACATTGCGACTTGGGGCAAGCATAACAATGCTATGAAGGCATGAACATATGTAAGTAAAGAACACGTGACAATGTGCACAATGTGTGAAGATGTAGACACATGTAAGTAAAGCACGCGTGACAATGCATACAATGTGTATAGGAGCTTGAACACATATAAGTAAAGCATAACGCGACAACGCATGCAATGTGTATAGAAACTTGAACACATATAAGTAAAGCATAACGCGACAACGCATGCAATGTGTATAGGAACTTGAACACATATAAGTAAAGCATAACGTAACAACGCATGCAATGTGTATAAAAGGGGCTTGAACACATGTAAGTAAAGCATAACGCAACAACGCATGCAATGTGTATAAAAGGAATTTGAACACATGTAAGTAAAGCATAACGCGACAACGCATGCAATGTGTATAAGAACTTGAACACATATAAGTAAAGCATAACGCGACAACGCATGCAATGTGTATAGGAACTTGAACACATATAAGTAAAGCATAACGCGACAACGTATGCAATGTGTATAGGAACTTGAACACATATAAGTAAAGCATAACGCGACAACGCATGCAATGTGTGTAGGAACTTGAACACATATAAGTAAAGCATAACGCGACAACGCATGCAATGTGTATAGGAAAAATGGGGCAAATTCAGCTGAAAACATGGTAAAGGCATGTTATTCATGATGCTGAGATGCGAATTTAGAACAAGACAAGGCACTGTGTAATGCGAGACGCGTAACGAACGTGCTTTTAAAGCCAAAACGAAACAACGTAATTCGATATGACTGAAGCGATTTGTGGAATTTGCCATATACAAAAAGAATACGGGAAGGGATGCTCCTCGCACACACCGAGCATCGCTCGTAGAAGACGTAGCTTGAGGTCAATTCGAAGGACTACTAATGTTCCGAGAGCGCGCTTCCTCGCACTGTCTTGAGTGATGAAGGTGCCAAACCACATCGTTGACTCGAATAAGGGTGCGGAATACATCAACCTCAAGGGGAGGTTACCGGTATCAATCCCAATACTCTGCTGCCCTGCCCTCCTTTTGTTTTACTTTCCTTTTTCACCGTTAGTTTTAAGAACATTGCACTGCCTCAGGCAGGTTTTCAAAACTATATATTTTTGCAAAAGACATGATGGAAATGAAACAACTATTTCGTTCAAAAGACGTTACATTTGTACTTTCTACGCATCGCATCGCGTGGCATAACAATGTGAATAAAATCAAACTTCGTTTGAAAATTAAGCACTTGCATCGTAATAATCAGGTAGTGAACCGACTTACAACTCGATAAGCAAGACAAAGAAACTTGATGAGCTAACCAAGTGCGAGTACAACTCGATAAGCAAAACAAAGACTCAAAGAAATACAACTTGATAAGAAAATTGGCGTGACTCCTCAAAAATCATCATCGGAGGGCATTGGAAGTGGTGCCAGCCCCCAAATTCTCAGCATGTTCAACACATAAACAGCTCAGAGGACAAGAAGGAAGACCACCGGCCACAAGGCAAAGCCATCGCCCAAAAGTGGTGGTCGGTCAGCACCATTTTTGGCCGGCCGGCCATGGATGGCAAGAACCACCAGAATGCTGATAGCTGTCTCCCACTCACACCTTAACCCCTACAAGAGCCTCAACTTCGTAGTTTTTCTCAATTCAACACTGATTTGCTCAAAATCTCGCATCTTGGATTGTCAGCTTGGATGGCTCGGAAAAATTAAATTTTCGGGGTTTCGGCATAAATGCACTATTCACTCTAAGTCGTACTCCACTGCACTTTCCGTTCCTCCATGCCACAGTGAGGTTTTGGAATCCGGTAACACACGTCTTTAGCTTTGGCGGGCAAGAGGTATGCCCTACCTTCGAAGATTTCCAAGTTTTGATGGAATCCGTGCACAACGAAGAAATCTTGCCCCAACTTTGCTTCGGCCACGCCCAAGCTTTAGGGCGAATGTGTGGGCTCAAGATGCATGACGCTCGATCTTTGATTGGTGACGGAATGCTGGATATTCTGAGTTTGATTTGCCAATTTTCTGATGCCGGCGACCGTGGTGACCATCATTGGCAAGGCTTTCGGCGTCACACCCTTTGTTTGTGCATGCTATCCCATTTCTTGCTTGCCTCAGGCTCCGGAGGATCTAGTATCCGGTTGATCGAGGTTGCCCAAAGCTTGAAGGTGGGCAAAAGCTGTATTTCCATGACGTTGGCCGAGACATTGATGGGTTTGGACGCTTTCTATCGCCGAGAGACGACCAGATTTACGGGGAGTCCACTATTGCTGCAGGTAATGTTTCCCACCCAATCTCACATATGTATTGCTCACATCACTCGGCTCTCGGGCTCGGTTTTCTCACAAAACCCTTTTCTTACTTCTCTCTCATCGTACATCTCTCTATTCTTTAATCTCTCATTTTTCATCCCTCCCTAGGTGTGGTTGATGGACAAATTACAAGTTGTGGACTCTTGCCCGGTATATTCAGCTCGCGGTTATTTCTTCCAGCAGCGTCTGGTCGATGCCCTTGATGAGGGATGGCGGTTCGATTGGATGTGCAGCTCAGCCGCAGACCACATTGCTTGGTGGTGCCTTTGGCTCAACCTACCGGCAATGAGTTACAGCATGCCTGGGCAGACTGGGATTCAGTTGATTGGCTTGACACACTGCGTGTTCTACTTTCCTTTCCGGTTCCAACGTCAGTTCGACCATGATCAGACTTGCCTGCCAGAGGGGATAGAGTAACCTGCTCCATTCCCGATCCGAGGCGCACGGCTCGCTCGATATGCCACGACATGGAGGACAAAAGAACTCCTGGCCCCCGTTCCCACTTTCAGCTGCATCTTGTCTGATGAGTGCATAGATTGGCTCAACGAAGAGGCACAGATTGGGCCCAGCTTGGCATCAGAGGCTTCGACCAGCTCTGGGAGGGGGCGGAGGAACACATGACTTAGCTATGCCCCGGACTTACTACTTTATTAGTACTTTCAAGTTTTCTTTATGAATGTAACCAAAAGCAACTTCAATTTGTATGCAAGAGCAGGAAGACTTTGTATTGAAATCAATAAAATTGAAGGTTATGGGTACTGAAAATTTTCCGCTTTGGTCCAAAAATAGTTTAAGTTGTAAAAAGATTAATTTGAACAAAGTCAACTTTTATAAAAACTTTTCAAAACCATTTTCGACATGGATCAGAATTGGACAAGCCTGAGATCCGTCACTGAGATGCACAACCCTGGATCCCCAGCAACTGGAAAGTTGCCCCTAGTCTGAATAGTACCGCGGCATTGCACAGCAATGGAAAGTTGCCCCTAGTCTGAAAAGCACTGCACCGGAGATTATAACCGAATTCTTGAATGCTGAATAGGCAAAGATGGCCGAGATGATCAAATGGACAAAGTTGATCGGGAAAAAGTTTATGGCTGAACTTCGGGATGAAGTTGCCTACGTATCCCAAAGATGGGAATCAAGCCTTACGTAGTTCAGGCCTGGGTTCACTCGAGTATTTTCACTCTCCTTTTGCGCTCTAACTTTTGCCAAGGCCACCCTTTGCGGGTTTTCAACCTTGCGAGCTCAGTTTTTATAATTTCCAATTTTTTTCATGCTCTAACTTTTGCCTAGGTCGCCCTTTCGGGTTTTCGGCCTAGCGAGCCTCTCAGGGGTAATATTTCTTCAATTTGTCCATATTGATCGGCTGTGAAACTCTAGGCCGTCTAGGTCCATTAGAACCACAGCTCCACCTGACCAGATAGACTTAATGATGTAGGGACCAGTCCAATTGGGTCTGAACTTGCCCCTTGGGTTGTGGATGGGAGCTCGGTTGTCTTTAAGCACCAAATCTCCTTCTTTTAGATTCCTGGACTTAACTTTCTTGTTAAAAGCCTTGGCAATTCTGCGCTGATAACATTGAACATGGTACAGTGCTTTCAGTCTGCGCTCATCAAAGAGCATGAGTTCTTCAAATCTGCTCTGCTGCCAATCTGCTTCGGCTATCTGACACTCAGCCAGCACTCTCAAAGCCGGAACTTTAATCTCGATAGGTAGAACGACCTCCATCCCATAAACTAATGAATACGGAGTCGCCCCAGTAGACGTTCTAATTGAAGTCCGGTAGCCCCACAGAGCAAATGGCAACTTATCTGGCCAGTCCCGGTAGGTTTCCACCATCTTCTGCAGTATGTGTTTAATATTCTTGTTGGTGGCCTCGACCGCTCCATTGGTCTACGGCCGATAGGTGGATGACTTATGAAAAGCCACATTGTATTTTTCCAACAAGTCAATCACTTCCTTCTTGAAGTGGGAACCGTTATCTGAAATTACTTCGTTTGGGACCCCATAGTGACAGATGATGTTGTTTCTGATGAACTTCGCACCATGCGAAGCCTTCAACACCGCATAGGATTGGGCCTCAACCCACTTTGTGAAATAATCTATTGCGACCAGGATGAACTCATGCCCATTCGACCCCTTCGGAGTGACAGCCCCGATCACATCGATTCCCCAAACTAAAAATGGCCATGGCGAAGTCATGTTGTACAGCTTTGATGGCGGGATGTTCATGTGGTTTGCATGAATCTGACACTTGTGGCATCACCGAACAAAGCTGATACAATCTTCCTCCATGGTGGACAAGTAGTAACCCTGTCTGAGGATCTTTCGAGCTAACATTACCCCGTTCATATGCAAATAGCATTCCCCTCCATGGATGGCCTCCATCAGGCGTTTTGATTCTTCAGCTTCAACGCACAGCTTATGCATTCCCAGATGACCTCTCTTATATAATTTACCTCCGCAGATGATGAACTGAACGGCCATTCTTCTGATTGCTCTTTTATCCTTGGCATTTACCCCTGGTGGATATGCTTCATTCTCCAAGAAATTGCAAATATCATAATACCAGGGTTTCTCATCTTGAACCTCATCTATAGCAACAATCGACTTGCAAGCCGGCACAAATTTTTGGTCGATAATGACTGGACGCATCCATACTCCAAACGGGATGTCTATCATGGAAGATAGGGTTGCTAGTGAATCTGCGAACCTGTTGTTATCCCTTAATAGATGAGCAAAGTTCAGCTTCTCAAATCGAGGGATTAACAAATCCAAGGTCTGGTGATACATAATCATCTTTTCTTCTTTGACTTTCCAATCTCCTTTCGCTTGAGATACAACAAGGTTCGAGTCCCCGATGACATCCAACCGTTTTGCTCCTAATTCCATGGCTGCTTCTAGACCGGCAATGCATGCCACATATTCTGCTTCGTTGTTTGAGACTTTGAACCAGAGTTTAAATGCTAGAGGGATACGGGAGTTGTCAGGTGCTATTAGCAACACTCCTATCCCATACTCGTACTGGTTTGACGCTCCGTCAAAGTACATCATCCAAAACTCATCGTCGATATGCAAAATGGCCTCATCTGGGAATAAATACTCAACTGCTTCACCTCCTTCCACTGGATGATTGGCTAAGAAATCAGCTACTGCTCTTCTCTTGACAGACTTGCGAGTCACATATTTCAAATCAAATTCAGAAAGCAACAGCAACCAACGAGCTAGCCTACCCGTAAGCGCCGATTTCTCGAAAAGATATTTGATGGGATCCAGTCGTGAAACCAACATTACAGAGTGAGCTAACAGGTAGTGCCGCAGCTTCCTGGTAGCCCATACCAAGGCTAAGCAGACCTTCTCCAACGGTGTGCAGCGAGTTTCATATCCTAGCATCTTCTTGCTCAGGTAGTAGATGGCTCTCTCCACCTTGTCCTCTGATTCTTGCGCAAGCATGCAGCCCATTGTAGTCTCAGTTACCGAAAGGTACAATATCAACGGCTTCCCCGGTTCAGGCGGTGACAACACGGGTGGGTTCTGTAAGTATTCCTTGATTTGTTCAAAAGAAACTTGGCATCAGGCGTCCCATTGGAATTTCTTTCCTTTCTTCAGGAGACCAAAACGTGGTTCACAAGTCAAGGTTAATTTTGAGATAAACCGTCTTATGAATTGCACTTTACCCAGAAAAGCCTCGCACCTCCTTTTCAGTCCTTGGTGGTGGCATTTCTAAGATGGCCTTGATTTTGAAAGGGTTAACTTCGATACGTCTCTGTGTAATTAGAAACCCTAGCATTTTCCCTGCCGTAACACCGAACGTACACTTCTAAGGATTCAGCCGCAACCGAAATTCTCTGATCCTGTGGAAGAACTTTTGCAAGGCGGTGTAGTGGCCCTCTCTTTCTTTAGACTTGACAATCATGTCGTCCACGTACACCTCAACCTCTTTGTGGATCATCTCATGGAATATCGTGGTCGAGGCCCGTTGATATGCAGCTCCCGAATTCTTTAACCCAAATGGCATCACTCTGTAGCAGTGTGTGCCCCACGGGGTGGTGAAAGCCATCTTCTCCCGGTCTTCAGGTGCCATCACTATCTGATTATAGCCTGAGAAGCCATCCATGAATGAAAGCAAAGCATGCCCCGCTGTGAAGTCCACCAACTCATCGTTATGCGGTAAAGGAAAGTCGTCCTTCAGACTAGCTCTGTTCAAATCCCTAAAACCCATACATACTCTAATCCTGCCATCCTTCTTCGGCACCGGAACGATGTTGGCCAACCAAGTCGGGTATTCGGAAACCAGCAGGATCCCTGCGTCAATTTGCTTGGTGACCTCTTCCTTAATCTTGAGGGCCCAGTCCGGGCGGATCCTTCTGAGTTTCTGCATGATGGGTCGGGCCTCGGGGTCAAGAGGGATCCGGTGCTGTACAATCTCAGGATCGATCCCAGGCATGTCTTCGTAGGACCACGCGAAAACATCTTTGAAATCTTTTAATAAAGCGACTAAGCGCTCGCGTTCCTCCGAAGACAACGTGGACCCGATCTGGACCAGCCGCGGGTCCTCCTCAGTACCAATATTCACGGTAGTGATTTCATCAACTAAAGGTTTAACAAATCTTTCCTGCTCTTGATCAATTAATCGTTGCAAAACCGGAGGAATTTTTTCCTCGTCGTTTTTGTCAAAATTCTGAAAGTCCTAATTCAAGCAATAAATCAAAGGCACAGAAAAGTACTTAGAAACCACATCAACATCCTTCTCATTATGCATATCCAAACCATCTGATTCTTCTGTTACAACAGACTCAAAAGAGAAAGAAAAAGACGACCTGGACAGGACTGTGGCATCCAAGTTATCACCCCCAGGAATACCGGACTCAGACTCAGTCGAGCTGGAACCTGATTCCGACCCAACAGATTCGGAGGAATCAGATTCCGGCTCACTACCTGATCCGGTGCTGCTTGACAAAAATCCCTCTTCATACTGCCAAATGAAGGAGGGTGCGATGGATGCATCCAAAATGTTTGCTGGTAGGCCCGCAGCCGTTTCATTCCCAATCATGGACACCGAGAAGTTATCCCCCAAGCACTTCTGTTCGATCGGAGGATCTGAAAGTAGACATGCCAGTGCTACCCCCATTTCACTTTCGGCATCCTCGGACTCTACTTTCTTGCTCTGCTTAGCCTCAGCTAATGGGTCCGTCTGCTCTTCGGCAACATCATCCTCGGATAATTACAGGTCAAAGAAGATCTCAAAACCTGGCACGCACTTCCTCTCCGCGTTCAGCCACGGCTCTGAAAAGCCACAAAACGGGAAGTCCCCCCCCTCCCGGACGAAGCGTCCGTTTAGGGTACCCTGAATGGGTCTATGTATCAGCTCAAAAGGCTTTCCCGCCTGCTTCGCTCTGGCTCTCCCAGCCATCTCCTTACATTTCCTTACCCAATCCTCTTTGGTGGGCAGATAACCTAAGCCAAAGGTGTGGGGGTTGTGTGGCATTTCGGCCAATGCTGCAATGCCCTTCCAGCCGCTCTTTCCCAATCCTATCCCGGGAATATGTTGAAGCTTGTTCATGAGGTATACTGATTGAGCACTGACATACAACCCCTCATTAACAGCCATGATGTTCTGCACGACCCGGGCCTCAGCCAGGGTAAAACCCGATATGAACACATCCTTCATACCGTGCTCAATTTCCAAAACTGGCGTAGATACTTCTGGCAGTGGATGGATCGAAGAGTTTCCAAAAACGATGGCTACTCCCTTCCCATGGGGGTATTTCACCATCTGATGCAAGGTGGACGAAACTGCCTTTACTTGGTGCAACCATGGCCGCCCCAAGAGTAGATTGAAAGTCGCAGGAACCTCTAAGACGTGAAAGTCTACCTCATGCTGTCCCGGTCCAACCTTGGTCTGAATTTTCACTGTCCCCACTACTTCTCTGCTCGTGTTATCATACGCCCGAATCACCTGGGTTGTTGGCACAAAGTCCGCAGTCTTTAAACCGATTGCATATGCAGTCCTTGCTGGGCAACATTGATGGCAGACCCTGTGTCGACAAGGACCACGGGTATCCATTTGTTCCTGCACTCCACAGAGATGTAGAGTGGTTTGTTATGGTTCGCACCCTCAGGTGGCAATTCTTTGTCGGAGAAAGTCAACATCGGGGTAACTCCTCCCGAAAAGACTAAGCCCACCAGCCGTTCGGGCATGGTGTCTATTGAGAGCTTGGCTTTGTCCATGGCCGATAAGACAGCTTGTCGATGCACTCGCGATGCCATAAGTAGTCCCCAAATGGAGATGTCTGCCTGTATCTTTTTCAACTGCTTCAGTACAGCCTCTTCTTCGAGTTGCTTCTCTTTCTGTTTCTCCGCCTCCTTATCTTTCCCAGAGGCCTCTGGCTGATCTAGATGTGGGGGCTTGAAATACCGCCCGCTTCTAGTCATATGATCGACTTCGCCGATGTGCCAGGTATCGTCTGGCTTGTTGCTCCCTCAATCCTCGTCCGTGTGGGCAAGACATAGATCATCGTCCTCCCACCACATTCCACCGGCAACCGACAGGCACCTGTCCGGCTCCGCTTCTACTGTCCTTGTATTCATAGTATTTTCAGTCCCCTCATGGGCTTTAGCTTTTCTGATTCTCTCAGAATCCTCAAACCTTTCCCGTTCCAACTGCGTCAGTACAGCTGTCTGTTCAATAATTCTTGTATTCAAAGTGCCCAGATCCTGAGCGAAATTCTTAACACCGGCACTCTTCGGCGATGCACTCCGATTCTCGACCCTTCCGGCCACAACTGATGTCCTCGCCCCTGACGGGCCCTGTTCTGGTTGGCATTCTTCCATAACATCCGGTTGATCATCCAGCCACCTGGTAACCTCTGCCGATTCCTCGAGATTCGACCAGTTGACTGCCATGTTCGCTGGATCTTGTTCACTGAAAAACTGGAGGTTAGCGAAGTCCACTTCCAAAGCTGCTAAGTCATCAGACCCCTGATCAAATCCATCTCTCTGTACCATACAGAGCTTTGCCCTTTCTGGCAACTCCATACTTGGCCAAACCTGGCCTACTGACAGAATGTAGTCACTCGAACTGTATACCTTCTCAGCAAAACTCCTAGATGCCTTAGATTCTAACTCGACAATCCCATTCTCCTCTGAAATCTCCCATGTTCTGTCTTCGACAGTCACCACCATTAGTTTGGGTTGGGTTCTGGAGATGTCCAACATGCACAAGTCAGTGCAGTCAGGAAGGAGCACCTCTGGCTTGGGTAGGTGGGATTGGAGTGATATATATGCTAGGATCGTAAGACACGACCCCAGTCTAGATAAAGTTGATGCGTTTGGGAGGTGGAGCTTGGTTGTGTGGAGGGAGAGGGTTGGTTGTGACATTAGGTTTTTCGGGAGGCATAATCACCCCATTATCAATGAGATCTTGAATCTCATGACGTAATCGGAAGCATTGGTCGGTGTCATGACTGTGCTGTTGGTGAAATACGCAATATTTGGTTGGGTTGTGAGTAGGGGGAAGTTTTTCCGGGAATGGTCGCGGCACTAGGGGCTTCAAGAGCCCTTTTTTGATTAAAACCCCTAGAGCTTTGGACAGGGGCATATATAGTGGAGCGAAGGTTCTTTGATTTTTGGGCGGGTATTTGGCTATTTGTGTATTGCTTCCGGACGCACCAAAGAATGGCGTAGCTGCCATGGTTCTTGGAGGGGGAATGATGGTGACCATACTCACTTCCGAGGCTATTGTAGTTGTAGCGTCGCTCGGGCCTGCATTGGTATTGCGGTTAAAGGCTCTCCTGGGTTGCTCTCTGTCATTGTCGATCAAGCCTTGCTTCAAGGCATCCTCAATCTGTACTCCCTTCTCATGCAGATCTGAAAAGGTTGGAAAGGGAAGCATGATCATTTTCTGTATCAGCTTAGGCTGGAGATTGCGCACAATCATCCGAATTTGATCTTTATCGGTGGGCCTTAGGGTCATCATTGAGGCCTTGGCCCTCCGCCTGGTTACAAACTCCGAAAAGCTCTCCTTAGGCTCTTGCCTTGTCGTCTCGAGATCACGGGTTGTAATCTCAATTTGTGTGTTATATGAGTACTGTGCAATGAACGCCTCAGCCATCTCATCCCAATTCCTCTTAACATCATCTTCCAATTTTGCGTACCAGATAGCCGCCACGCCTGATAGGGTCCCGCCGAACAAAGATAGCTTCTGTAGTCTGGTGAGGCCCATCGGCCTTAAGATATCTGAAAACAACCTCAGGTGCACCATGGGGTCCCCGGACCCATCAAATCTGTCAATATGCGACATCTTGAATCTGTCCGGCAGCGTCACAACTGCGTCGGTATACCCGTCCTCAATGTCAGGGATGGTCTTGACTCCATGGGATTTCTTAAACATCTTTTCTAGTTTGCTCAGCTTTAATGCGGTAGGGTCCACTTCGGACTCGAAGGGAGAATCTGGTACATTGATAGGCGTGGGCGCCTTGGATAGTTGCGATAGAATCGGGGGCGGAGCCGGCCCCGTTGGAACGTCTGTATCCTCTTGGATATTCTGGACATTTGGTGTCTCCTCGGGTATCGGAACCCTCGATGGGGGAGGAGCTTGATGTGAAGCAGATGCCCCGGCTTGCTACTATAGCCTTATGATTAACTCTGCTTGTTCAGTCATAACTGTGGCCTGTTGTTTAGCGAACTCCGCCTGCCGGACAACTTCTTGCTGCATAGTTTTCATGCTCTCTTAAAGCTGGCGCACCATCTCCTCTAAACTTTCCATACTGCTCTCCTCTGGTTGGATTACCGGTATATATTCCCTTTGTGCTGGAGAAACAGGACTCTGATTCCTACTATACCTAGGCGGGGTGGACGAAGCCCTCTGAACTGTCTGTCGAACTGATATCCTCTGCCTAACTGCCCTCCGTCTGGTAATCGAGAGTAGAGAATGATACACTGGTTGTCCGTCTACCAGATCCTCAGATCGATGGAGTCGACGACCTCTTGTCCAGAGTGCTTGGGGGATATCTGCTTGGTCTGAAGCAATTGTGCTAAACTACCTAGGAAAAAGATGAATAAAGTAGTAATAAGGAAATAAACGACCAGAAAAACGGACAGCATAGCAGCATAAAATAAACACATGACACACAGTTTGGTATCATAACACACGGTTGATAAGCTGAATACACTGTTCCTCAATGCTGATTATTGTTCCCAAATCATTGTTTCCGAAAACTGAGTCTGATACCCGCAGATAACTGATTCCCAAACACTGAACTGGTGCCCGCAGGCTTGATTCTCAAACTCGCAAATTGATACATGCACTCCCTGTAGAGACGCACTCTAAAAGCACATAACAGAGAAGTGAGAGCCAAAATACCCCTATGTTGGGGTAGGGTTTCCCTGTCCTATTTTGTCAGGAGCTAGGGTTTCACTACGCACACAGCGGTTTCAAACAACCTATAATCGGGCAAGCAACCTGTTCTACTTTGGAATAGTCACTATGGATTCCGAATATGCACTAGGTCGAATGGTCAAAAGGGGTGCCCCGGTAAAACCGGGGTTTTTGTTCCCATACTGGCAGAGCCCGTAACCGGTAAGCCTTATGGCACGCAGCCTTTGGCAAACTGCTTAGGAATGGCAGATGGCAAACACGGTGTCCTAGGGGCACCAATGCACATGCAATGCAAAGAAACGCATAAGTGTAGACAAAACAAGATATCATGAGTTCGAGTCAAGTTCTCCAAACTCCCCAGTAGAGTCACCAGAAACTGTAGACGTCCCCGAACGTCCCGGGAGGGAAATCCAGATTCTGTTCATTTGGCCTCGCTACAGTCCGGACTCAAATTGTCACGGCTCTTAATCTGAACCGAAGAGTCCAAATCCGGCAAATTGTTTTGGAAAACAGATTTTTGTAAAGAAGTGCCAAACATGGACTGTTTTGCCAGATATAGAGTTGCCGCCTAAATATTTTATTTTGGGGAAATTTATGAAACCCTGACTCATTTGCCTAAGGCCACGCATCCGTCATCACCAAAGTTGCCTCGGCTCAAGAACTTGGGTACGATTGGGGAAGGTCAGCTATGAGCACCCCCCCTCGCCCGATCAAAGATCGGCCTCTACTAACCATGATAACTTATTTTGAAAACATTATGCGTTCTTATTCCGGTTATTAGCCTAGATTTACTATGTGATGCACACAGCATAACAAGTATAGACTGAGTCACCTGAATTGGTACAAAGCATTTCATGTTTGTTTTGAAAAACGGTTTGCTACTCGCAAGTAGGCTAAAATGCAGGTTTTGCCACCGTCAAGTGGGCTTTAAAAAAAGATGGTTTTGCCACTGTCTAGTGGGCTTAAAGCTCATAGTCAATGCATTATTCCAATTCAGACAACCCAACCTTCACCCACAGGCATTCAGGCAGATATATCACATAAGCATATAGCCTAATGGTAAGCATGCTAATATGGCAACACTCACACGCATGCAAGATGCTAAAGCATAAGAGCTTACCTAGTACTCCAAGCCAAAACAGAAACTAGTTAGTAATCAAATGCATGATCCTAGTTCATGTTAAGATGGCTAATGCAACACATACAAAATGCAACTAGAATAGGCTCGGCTAATCTAAGAATGACACGTGAAATGCGACAACACGATACACGTATTCAAGTTGGAATGGAAATACTATGCAGTTAGTATGATGCGCCGAGCCCGGTGCGTGCATTACGAATGAATGTATGCAAACATGCTATCATAAGTATGCTAATCAAAACATGCCCTAAACTAACCATCGAAAGCTAGTAAATAAAATGAAAGAAAGACGTGGGGTTGGAAGACATACACACACTCACGCACACTTATTACACAATTGCCCTCACTCGGAGGGTCCGAATAAATAATACAGATTTAACTAATTAACTAGCAGACTAACTAATTAATTAATTACAAAACTTCTAATTAATCAACAAATTAATTACAAAAAGAAGGTGGCCGCAGCCCCGCTTCGGAATGATAGGATGATGCATGCTCAATTTGCTGCGCCTGGAAACCCGGTACCATGCCACTGTTGCCTCTGTTTACATTGCCTTGCTCCTCTGAAAGTTATGAAAGTTTCCAGAACTGCTTTGAACTTCCTCCTGAGTGTTTTGGATTTCCACCGGCCAGGACAAAAGGCCACCGGCCATTGAAATGGGATTATCGGCCAAATCTTGTGTCATCGGCTGGACAATGATGGCCAGTCGGCACCAAAAGTGGTCGACCGGCCGTTTCTTCCTGCAGGGCCCTGTTTTGACAGTAGCAGAGGACAGACAGTGCATGGTATGGAATTTTCAAAGCAATGTGTTCATGGCCACTCTCCCAATCATGCTATAGACTCAAGGGAGTATGGACCTCGATACTCAGGCCACCAATCACGCACTTCGATGCATGATGGCCAAAGGCACCAAGTTTGCAATTCAATGTAAACGCATGCAACAAAACAAATGAGTGCTAACGCCCTATCATGTTGAGCTCAAGGGGATCGGCGACCAAGGAGTGAGACGCGTTTCGTCACTTTAAGTAGGAACACGCCTCATTCCTCATGCTTGGTTTGACACCCCAAACCAAGCAAAAATGCAATGCATGTGTGAGATATGACTCAAGTATGCACATGAGGCTAAGGTACCAAAACATGCCAAATGTAATGTGACCTATAACGCAAGTATGCAATGTGCCAAACATACGATGCAAACATGATGTGCAATTAGATAAGCAACAATGCAAACGTGCAAAGATGATATGATGCAAACATGAGACCAAAGTAATGCAACAGATCAAAACATGCAATGGTGGACTTAAACTGAAATGGGAGGCCTCAGCCATGCCCCAAAACAGTGGCCATAGATGATGCATAAGGACACAAATCATGCATGCAAGCATGCACATACCAAGGCCTATCACCTAAGCATGGAAGGGGCAACTTTCAAGGACACTTAAAGGTGATAAGTATGGACATTAAACACTCATGTTAAACTCTGAAAAGCATGCGAAGGATGATGCCAAGACATGCTAGGAAATGGATGCGAAATGGAAGGCATTCAAGGCCACGAAAGAGGGCATTAATCAACACCTACCCCAAGTAAACATGGCATGGATTTTTCAATGCAAAACAAAGTTTTATCATGCAAAAATGAGCCCCAAAACCCACTGATATGGCATCCCAAAGCCTCAAACACATAGGCATGCATAATGCTTCATTTCAAGGCACAAAAAAACACCTCTTCAAGGCACGGAAAGAATGATGAATGTAAGCATACAAGCATAGATTATGGACTGAAATATGATCTCCAATGAGGCCAAATCATGAGAATAAGCTAAGCTAAGCATACTAGTGACCCACGCACTCAAGGCTTACAAGCCAAAATGCAAAGAGGCTATACCAAACATGGCAAAAATGATTAAATTAGTACCCAGCAGACCTAAAGCATGATGAAATATGACCAAAAGCTTCATGAAGTCAAGCTAGAACATGCAAGCATGGAGGCCTAAATGCATGGCACCCTTCTAGGCAAAATGGAGGAATACAAGACAAGTATATTGTGCATGCAAAGGGCCATAAATCTGACCAAAGATAGAGATATATTATGACCATATAACACCCAAAAACCTCTGAAATGGAGCCAAAAATAACTAAGCGTGCATACTACCCTTGTAAGCCAAAAACATGAACAAATGAGACACAAAGGGAGAGGGGCATCCCTTCCCTATGCAAGACCTCAAAGCCACTTCTTCACCACTGGGAATCCACTAGATTTTAGTGGTGAGAAGACCAATACATAAAAGGTTCCAAAGCTCAACAAAAAAGGCACAAAAGGGGCCAAACAAGTCCCAAGAGGGAGAGGTCGACCCCAAACACAAAAGAGGCCTTAATGGAAGATCTTAAGCATGCAAATAGAAGACTTTTTTCAGTTATACACAAAGCTTAAATCAGTATGAAAGATAGGTTAAAAACTAGTGCAAGAATGGGGAATATAAAGCAACTATACTCACCCTTGAAGAACACTTGAAGAACAGCAAGTCCAACCCCTTTTTCTTATCAAAACCAACCCAAAACCTCCAAGAACAATCTCTCAACACTTCAAGAACCGAAGTATGGTGTAATACTATGTGTCCTAGTGCAAAACTAAGAACAAAACACACTTTTGAACTCTTAAACACACACAAATGAAGGGAGAGAGAGGGAGATATAGAGAGAGAGTGGTTTATATATCAGATATATATGTATTATCTCTGGTTTTGCTGAACCTCTTCAAAGGAGAGGAAGGGCCCTCTTATATGGACAAGGCAAAGGCCTAAGCTTCCAAGACAAGCTAAACAAAAGGGGTCAAGGCTTCTTAAAGAAGCTAAGGCAAAGGGTCTGAGCTTCTTGAGGAAGCTAAGACAAAGGGTCAAGCTTCCTCAATAAGCTTGAGCAAAGGGTGCAAGCTTCTCTAAGAAGCTTGAGCAAAAAGGTGCAAAGGGTGCAATTCCTCCATACACGTGTATGGAAGACAAGTCCGTGCACTCCAGCTGGCACAGCTGGCATGCACAATGCCTGAAAAAGGCAAAAATGGGGCACCGGCCAGAAAAGGAGACCATCGGCCAACTAAATGGCCGACCGGCCAAAGGTTTGAGTCGACCGGCCAAACAAATGGTCGGTAGAGAGAAAAAAAGGCCGGTGGTCTCATTCCACGGCCGGTGGGTTTAAGGTATGGTTGACAAGCCACCTCCTACCCTCAGGTGCAAAAACAAACAAACCTTGGTGCAAAACTAAGCACTGAACAGGTAAGTTAAGAGATCCTGAGGCAAGGCGCGTAGCTGTGACCTCCGAGAACTCAAAACGAACACAAACGTGGATGATCACCGAGTGTTCAAACGGTGACATCCAAGTCTTGAGGACGGTCAAAAATGGGGTGTCTACACTCACACAGATTGGAGGGTCGGTGCCGGCCCAGGCCTCGGGAGACTCTGCTCTACCTCCGATAGTTCTTTGATAATGTACGGGTGACGGAGGTGATTCAGAACTCTTAGTTCTTCATGCTTTCAGCTTTGGTTCATCTTGCATATTTATGACATCTAATCAATTTATGCACTTGTTACCCGCAGGTGACCTGGCAGCCTTGGATCGATGTGCCAGGGAATCCTCGATTTTTGGTTGCTGGGGTGTGGGGCTCCTCCTGATATAGGGTCTTGTTTGAGGGATCGGTCGGTAGGGCCTGGTTTCTCGGAGAGCGCTTCATGCGTCAGACGATGGATAACTCCGCTCAGGACGTCCCCTCACTGCCTCCACCAGAGATGCGGTCCGCAGGGGGTCTCACACCCCGGAAGGCGGAGGACCTTATGTTGGGTATTGACGCAGTCCTTTTCCTGGAGGAGAAGGATTACACAACATATCACCATACATACCTGATGCCTCTCCTGTCAGGTGTTCGTACCCTCAGGAGGAGAGCTGCTGACATGCCTTCCTCGAGTCGCGCACGAGCCGGAGACATTCTTTCGACTAGCAGGGCCGGCACATCGAGAGGCGGGACTGGAGGGATGCCCTCGACTTGGCAGTATGACGGGTGGCTAGATCTTCCAACCAAGCTGACGGGCTGGCAGTATGAGACTTCTTACCCGATTCCACTGGAGCCTCCGATGCCCGACCATCGATACGTCAGTGACCCTGACTCACCACCGGTATGTTTTACAGTTTTCATTTATCACTCAGATATTTAGACATTCATTCATTCATTGATGACTTGAACTTGTGTCTGCAGCCTCCCAGGGAGTATACTAAGGGGCTACTCGGAGTGGTGGCTTCACTCGAGGGCATGGTTCTGCGGAGGGAGACGATGCTATGTGCCTCCGGCGTTTGGGTACTTTTCAATTTCCTTGCATTTATCATGCTTCTGATGACATATGGAAACTGAACATCTCACTGTATTAATTCATTGCATGTGTAGAGCACATCTGACACACCACATTCACACACTATATCTGCATACACCCACTCTATGTATCATTCTCGCATCTGCATCTGATATACATACTGGTTGATGCATTCAAACTGTCCTTTTTAGGTCCCGCCTCTACAGACTGGGCCATCCAGGCCTTCTCGAGCAGGTAGGAGAGGAGTCTCAGCACACGGCCGGGGGGGACGCAGAGCACCTGTCAGTCACGATGAGCAATCTAGCGAGGAGGAGGAGCTGGCACATCCACAGTTAGAGACATCTGCAGGCAGGGATGATGACTCTAGTTCTGGTTCAGAGGGTGGAGGCGACACCGATGAGGTTTCCGAGGATGGTGGCTCTGATTCAGATGGAGATGCCGATGATGGTGGCGCGGAGGCTGCTCAACCGAAGATGGTGAAAAGAGCCTCTTGGTCTTGAGCTTGATGGCACTGATGCAGATGTTCCTGCTTTATTTTTCTTTTTACATGTAGTTGTAGCCCATTGTACAGCTTAGACAGTTTTATTTTCTCCAAAACTTGTACTCTTTTGTAAAATGTTGGTAAAAAAGAAGCTATGATGGAATGAAAATGACTTTTTGTTCAAAAGTGTTGTGCTTGTATTCTTCGCATCGCATCGCATCATTTTGCACAAAAATGGAATTGAATGGAAATTGAACCTCGTGTATTGCCAAATCAGGTAGTGAACCGACACAACAAACTAAAAAACTTAACTCACTACGAAACGAAACCTTAGCAAGTTTACAACTCGATAAGCAATGAGCAACAACTCGATAAGCAAAACTTAACAACTCGAAGAGCGAATGCATTTTGAGACAAACAAGGCGACAAAATGCATCCGAAACAGAGGTAAACTCAAACCTTCAGTACTCTCAGCATACAGGAAAGCTAGAGACTCCCTTCTGGAGACAAGAAACAGCTGGATACCAGCTTTTTGCACAAGGCCGACCACTTTTAGAGCCTGCCAACCAGTTTTTCTGTTTGCAACCCAAAAACGTAGCTGGCCGACCAGAAGAAGTGGTATGCCGACCACTTAACCTGGGAACCTCCAGTTTTCTGACACTTGTCCTCCAAACATTGCCTTATCCTCCATAAAGGTTCCAGTTTCGTGGTTCCCCCATTCTAACTCAGTTTTGCACCAAAATGGAGGCGTTTCTTGTCGAAAATCTCACAAATTGGATTGCTACCTTGGATGGCTCGAAAAAGTTGAATTTCCGTGGCTTCGGTATAAATGCACTATTGACGCAGAGTTGCACCCCGCTGTGATTTCCGTTCCTTCAAGCCATGGCAAGGTTTTGGAACCCGGCAACCCATGTCTTTAGCTTTGGCAGGCAAGAAATGTGTCCCACTTTTGAGGATTTCCAAGCTCTAATGGAGTCCGAACGCGAGGAAGAGATTTTGCCGCAATTCCGCTTCGGCCACATCTAAGCCTTAGGACGGATGTGCGGGCTCACTATGCATGACGCTCGGTCTTTGATCCGTGATGGGGAATTCAACATCCCCAGCTTGGTTTATCGGTTTTCTGATGCCGGTGACGGTGACGACCATCACTGGTAGGGTTTTCGGCGACACAGTCTTTGCTTATGCTTGCTGTCACATTTCTTGATTACCTCAGGCTCTGGAGGGTCTAGCATCCATTTGATTGAGGTCGCACAAGGCTTAAAGGAGGGCAAGAGCTGTATTGCCATGACACTGGCTGAGACATTGATGGGCTTGGATGCTTTTCATCGCCGAGAGACGACTAGATTCGCGGGGAGTCCACTACTGCTGCAGGTAATGTTTCCCACCCTATCTCGCATATATTGCTCACATCATTCGGCCCTTAGGCTTGGTTTTTCTCACAAAACCCTTTTCTTACTTTTCTCTCAACGTACACCTCTCTATTCTTTAATCTCTCATTTTTCATCCCTCCCCAGATATGGTTGATGGACAAATTAAGGGTTGTGGACTCATGCTCGGCATATTCAGCTCGCAGCTATTTCTTCCGGCAACGTCTAGTCGATGCCCTTGACGAGGGATGGTGGTGCGAGTGGATGCGCCATCTATCCACTACCAATATTGCTTGGTGCTGCCCTTGGCTCAGTCTGCCGGTGATGAGTTACAGCATGTCTCGCCAGCCTGGGATTCAGTTGATCGGCCTGACACACTGTGCCTTTTACTTTCCGTTCCAATTATGGCGTCAGTTCGAACATGACCAGACCTGCCTGGAAGAGGGGACAGAGTACCCACCTGCGTTTTTGGTCTGAGGCGCACAGCTAGCTCGGTATGTCGCAGTATGGAGGACGAGAGAGCTTCTAGCCCCTGCTCCCATTTTCAGTTGCATCCTTTCTGATGAGTGCATAGCCTGGCTTGATGAGGAGGCGCAGGTTGGGCCCACTTTGGCATCAGAGGCTTCGACCAGCTCTGGGAGGGGACGCAGGAGCACCTGACTATGCCCTGAATTTCTTTGCTTTATTAGTACATTCAAGTTTTCTTTGTGAATGCAATAAAAAACAACTTCAATTTGTATTCAAGAATAGGAGAACTCCGTATTGAAATCAATGTAATTGAAGGTTGTGGGTATTGAAAATTTTCCATTTGGTCCAAAAGTGGTCTAAGTTATAAAAAGATTAATTTGAGCAAAATCAACTTTTATTAAAACTTTTCAAAATCATTTTCGATGTGGATTAGAACTGGACATGCCCGAGATCTATCACTGAGATGTACAACCCCGGATCTCAGCAACTGGAAAGTTGCCCCTAGTTTGAATAGCACTGCACTGGAGATCACAACCGAGCTCTTGAATGCAGAATAGACAAAGATGACCAAACATGATCACATGGACAAAGTTGATCGGGAAGTGTTTGTGGCTGGACTTTAGAATGAAGTTGCCTACGTATCCCAAAGATGGGAATCAAGCCTTACGTAGTTCGACTTGGGTTCGCTCGTGTATTAACACTCTCCTTTTGCGCTCTAACTTTTGTTAAGGCCGCCCTTTCAGGGTTTTCAACCTTGCGAGCTCAGTTTTTATAATTTTAAAATTTTCATGCTCTAACTTTTGCCTAGGTCGCCCTTTCGGGTTTTCAGCCTAGCGAGCCACTCAGGGAAAATATTTCTTCAACTTGTCCATGTTGATCAGTTAAGAGAACTCTAGGCCATCTAGATCCATCAGAACTATAGCTCCGCCCGACCAAATACACTTGATGATATAAGGACCAGTCCAATTGGGTCTGAACTTGCCCCTAGGGTCGTGGATGGGAGCTCGGTTGTCTTTGAGTACCAAATCTCCTTCTTTCAAATTCTTGGACTTAACCTTCTTGTTGAAAGCCTTGGCAATTCTTCGTTGATAACCCTGAACATGGTATAGTGCTTTCAGCGTTCTCTCATCAAACAGCATGAGTTCTTCGAACCTGCTCTGCTGCCAATTTGCCTCAGCTATCTGACACTCAGCCAATACTCGTAATGATGGAACCTCAACTTCGATAGGTAGAACAGCCTCCATCCCATAAACCAAAGAATACGGAGTCGCTCCAGTAGAAGTTCGAATTGAAGTCCAGTAGCCCCGCAGAGCAAATGGCAGCTTATCTAGCCAGTCCCGGTAGGTTTCCACCATCTTCTGTAGAATATGCTTGATGTTCTTATTGGCGGCCTCAACTGCTCCGTTGGTCTACGGCCGATATGTGGATGACTTATGAAAAGCCATAATATACTTCTATAACAAGTCGATCACCTCCTTCTTGAAGTGAGAACTATTATCTGAAATGATCTTATTCGAGACCCCGTAGCGACAAATGATGTTGTTCCTGATAAAATTAGCAACATGCGATGCCTTCAATACCGCATAAGATTGGGCCTCAACCCACTTCGTGAAGTAGTCTATCGCTACGAGAATGTACTTATGCCGTTGGACCCCATCGGGGTGACAGCTCCAATCACATCAATCCCTCAGACTGAGAATGGCCACGGCGAAGTCATGTTGTACAGCTTCGACGGCGGAATGTTCATGCGGTTTGCATGGATCTGGCATTTGTGGCATCGTTGGACAAAGCTAATACAATCCTCCTCCATGGTGGACCAATAATAACCTTGTCTAAGGATCTTCCGGGCTAGCGTCACCCCGTTCATGTGTGCTCCATACTCTCTTCCATGGATGGCCTCCATCAGGCGCTTGGATTCTTCAGCATCAACACACAGCTTATGCATTCCGACATGACCTCTCTTGTACAGTTTACCTCTACAGATGATGAGCTGAGCAGCCATTCTTCAAATTACCCTCTTATCTTTGGCATTTTCCCCTGGTGGATACGCCTCTTTTTCCAAGAAGTTCCAAACATCATAATACCAGGGATTCTCATCTTGTACCTAATCTATGGCAGCAGTCAGCTCGTAGGCCGGCACAAATTTCTGTTCAAAGATGATCAGATGCATCCGGACTCCGAAAGGGATGTTTATCACAGAAGATAGAGTTGCTAGTGAATCTGTGAACCTGTTGTTCTCTCTTAACAGATGGGTGAAATTCAACTTCTCAAACCGAGGAATTAGCATGTCCAAGGTCTGGTGATAAATTCTCATCTTTTCTTCTTTAACTTTCCAATCTCCTTTAGCTTGAGATACAACAAGGTTCGAGTCCCCAATGACGTCCAACCATTTTGCCCCTAGTTCTAGGCCAGCTTCTAAACCGGCAATACATGCTTCATACTTTGCCTCATTGTTCGACACTTTGAACCGGAGATTGAATGCTAGAGGTATGCGGGAATTGTCGGGTGCTATCAGCAATACCCCTATCC
Source organism: Camellia sinensis (assembly GCF_055761805.1). Classification (NCBI taxonomy): domain Eukaryota; kingdom Viridiplantae; phylum Streptophyta; class Magnoliopsida; order Ericales; family Theaceae; genus Camellia; species Camellia sinensis. The sequence goes on along the minus strand of NC_138968.1, from coordinate 147,931,083 downwards.
CATACCCGTATTGGTTTGACGCTCCGTCAAAGTACATCGTCTAGGTTTCATCTTCAACAGGCAAAATGGCCTCATCTGGGAATAAGTACTCAACTGCTTCATCCCCTTCAACTGGGTGATCAGCTAGGAACTCCGCTACCGCTCTCCCTTTTACTGACTTGCGTGCCACATACTTCAGATCGAATTCATAAAGCAGAAGCAACCAACGAGCTAGCCTACCCGTAAGCACTGGTTTCTCGAAGAGATAGTTGATGGGATCTAATCTCGAAACTAGTATTACGGAGTGAGCTAACAGGTAGTGCCACAGCTTCCTGGTAGCCCATACCAAGGGCAAACAAGCCTTCTCCAGCGGAGTGTAGCGGGTCTCGTACTCTAGCATTTTCTTACTCAGGTAGTAGATAGTCTTCTCCACCTTGTCCTCAGACTCTTGTGTGAGCATGCAGCCCATTGCAGTTTCAGTTACTGAAAGATACAGAATCAACGGCTTCCCAGGCTCAGGCGGTGATAACACATGTGGGTTCTGTAAATATTGCTTAATCTGTTCGAAAGCAGCTTGGCAATGACTGTCCCATTGGAACTTCGTTCCTTTCTTCAGGAGACCAAAGAGTGGTTCACAAGTCAAGATTAATTTAGAAATAAACCGTCTTATAAATTGCACTTTACCCAGAAAGCCTCGCACCTCATTTTCAGTCCTTGGTGGTGGCATTTCTAAGATGGCCTTGATTTTGGAAGGGTCGACCTCGATGCCCCTTTGTGTGATCAAGAACCCTAGCATTTTTCCTGCTGTAACACCGAATGTACATTTCTGAGCATTCAGCCGCAACCGATACTCTCTGATCCGTTGGAAGAATTTTTGCAAGGCGGTGTAGTGGCCCTCTCTTTCCTTGGACTTGATAATCATGTCGTCCACGTACACCTCCACCTCTTTATGGATCATGTCATGCAATATTGTGGTCGCCGCCCGCTGATACGTAGCTCCAACATTCTTCAGCCCAAACGACATTTCCCTATAACAGTAGGTCCCCAACGGGGTGGTGAAAGTAGTCTTCTCCCGGTCTTCGGGTGCCATCAGAATCTGATTGTAGCCAGAAAACCCATCCATGAACGAGAGCAACGCGTGCCCTGCAGTGAAGTCCACTAACTTATCGATATGTGGTAGAGGAAAGTCGTCTTTCAGACTGGCTTTATTCAAATCTCTGAAGTCCACACATACTCGAATTCTGCCGTCTTTCTTTGGCACAGGAACTATGTTGGCCAACCAAGTTGGGTATTCAGATACCAGCAGGAACCTTGCGTCAATTTGCTTGGTGACCTCTTCTTTGATCTTGAGAGCCCAGTCAGGGCGGATCCTTCTGAGCTTCTGCTTAACAAGTCGGGCCTCTAAGTCAAGAGGGATCTGGTGCTGTACAATCTCAGGGTCGATTCTAGGCATGTCTTCGTAGGACCACGCGAAAATATCTTTGAAATCTTTTAACAAAGCGACGAAGTGCTTGCGCTACTCCGAAGACAACGTGGACCCAATCTGGGCCAGCCGCCGGTCCTTCTCAGTACCAACGTTAATTGTGATGATTTCATCAACCAAGGGTTTTACAAACCTCTCCTGCTCTTGATCAAGCAAATATTTCAAAATCGGAGGGATTTCTTTCTCATCGTTTTCATCGAAATTTTGAAAGTCCTGATTAATGCAATAAATTAAGGGCACAAAAAAGTACTCGAAGGCCACAGCCACACAATTCTCGTTAATCACTTCCACATCGTCTGATTCCTCTGTTACAACAAACTCAAAGAAAAAAAAGAAAAAGACGACCTAGACAGGACTGTGGCATCCGGGTTGTCATCCCCAAGAATACCAGAGTCAGACTCAGACAAGCTGGAACTTGATTCCGACTTTACGGACTCAGTGAAATCAGATTCTGGCTCACTACCTGACCCGGTGCTGCTCGATAAGAATCCCTCCTCGTATTGCCAGACGAGGGAGGGTGCGATGGATGCATCCAAGATATTTGAAGACGGGCTCGTAACCATTTCATTCCCGATCATGGACACCAAGAAGTTATCCCCCAAGCACTCATGTACGATCGGAGGATCTGAAAGTAGACAAGCCAGTGCTACCCTCATTTCAAACTTTGCTCTCTCAGAATCTTCCCCCCTACACTGCTCAACCTCAGCTGATGGGTCTGCCTGCTCCTCAGCAACATCATCCCCAGACAATTGCAAGTCAAAGAATATCTTGAATCCCAGCAACCGCCGCGTTTCTGCATTTAGCCATGGCTCTGGGAAGTCGCAGAACGAAAAGTCCTCCCCCGCTCGGACAAAGCATCCGTTTAGGATACCCTGGATAGGCCGATGCATTAACTCATAACGCTTCCCGGTCTGCTTAGCTCTTGCCCTTCCGGCCATCTCTTTGCTTTTCCTCACCCAATCCTCTTTGGTAGACAGGTAACCTAAGCCAAAGGTATGCGGGTTATGCGGCACTTCGACCGACGTTGCAATGCCTTTCTGGCCACTTCTACCAAATCCCATCCCGGGGATGTGCTGCAGCTTGTTCATGAGGTACACAAACTGTACGCTGACATATAACCCTTCGTCAATAGCTAATATGTTCTGTACAACCTGAGCCTCAACTAGGGTAAATCCTGACAGGAACACATCCTCCGCGCCATGCTCGATTTCCAGAACCAGTGTAGAAACCTCTGGCAGTGGATGGATTGAAGAATTCCCAAAAACAATAGCCACCCTTTCCCGTGGGGGTACTTCAGCATCTAATGCAGGGTGGATGAGACTGCTTTCACTTGGTGCAGCCACGGCCGCCCTAAGAGTAAGTTGAAGGTTGCGGGAACATCCAAAACATGAAAGTCAACATCGTGTTGTCCTGGACCAACCTGAGTCTGAACCTGCACAGTTCCAATCACTTCTCTGCTAGTATTGTCATATGCCCGAATCACCTGGGCAGTGGGTACAAAGTCCGCGGGCTTCAACCCGATTCATATGCCGTCCTCAACGGACACACGTTGATAGCAGATCCTGTGTCAACAAGAACTACTGGTATCCATTTGTCTCTACATTCCACAGAGATGTAGAGAGGTTTGTTATGGTTTGCGCCCTCGGGCGGCAGCTTCTTGTCAGTGAAGGTTAGCGTCGGGGAAGCTCCTCCCGAAAAGTCTAACCCTACCAGCTGTTCAGACGTGGTGTCAATTGAAAGTTTGGCTTTGTCCATTGCAAAAAGGACAGCCTGTCTATGAATTCATGAGGCCATAAGCAGTCCCCAGATGGAGATGTCTGTTGTATCTTCTTCAGCTATTTCAGCACAGCCTCCTCCTTGAGTAACTTTTCTTTTTGCTTCTCTACCTCTTTGTCCTTCCCGGACGCCTCTGGTTGATCTAGGTGTGGGGGCTTGAAGTACCGCCCACTCCTGGTCATGTGGTCCGCCTCTCCAATATACCAGGTATCATCTAGCTGGTTGTTCCCCCAATCTTCGTCTGTGTGGGTAAGTCATAGGTCGTCGTCCTCCCACCACATTCCATCGGCCATTGACAAGCAGCTATCTGGTTTTGTTACAGCTGTTCCTGTGCACACAGTACATTCCATTCCCGTACTCATGACACATTCAGTCCCCACAGGGGCTTTGACCTTCCTGGGCCTCTCCAGATCTTCGATCTTTTCCTGTTCAAACTGTTTCAGTGCAGTCTGCTACTCAGCATCCTCTGTACTCAAACTGTTATGATCTTGAGCAAAATTCTTAACACCAATGCTCTCTGGCGGTTCTCTTTGATCTCCGGCGATTCCGGCCACTGTTGATGTCCCCGTGTCTAACGGACCCCATTCTGGCTGAGGCTGTTTGATAACATCTGGCTCATCGTTGAGCCACCCAATAACCTCTGCTGACCCTTCCATATCAAACCAGTTGACAGTCACGTCCTCTAAATCCTGTTCTTTAAAGAATTGCAAATTTGTAATGTCCTCCTCTAGTTCTGCCAGGTCATCTAGCCCTTGATTAGGTCCATCCTCTCGAACTACACAGATTTCTGCCCCTACTGGCAATTCCACCATCGGCTTAGGTTGATCCATTAGTGTGATATAACTGCTCGGGTTGTATTCAAAACTCACAGATCCCTCAGGCTCTGAATCCTCATTCATCTCTGCTCCCAAAGTGATCCCTACTCTATCTTCGGTAGTCACCACCACCGGTTCTGGTTATGTTTGGGAGATGTCCAATATGCACAAGTCAATGCTATTAGGAATGAACACCTCCGGCTTGGGTAGGTGGGAAGAGGTGATATATATGCTAGGGTCATATGACACAACCCCAATTTGGATGAAGTTGATGCGTTTGGGAGGTGGAGCTTGGTTATGCGGTATGAGTGGGTTGGTTGTGACATTCGTTTTCTCCGGAGGCATAATCACCCTGTTGTCAATGAGATCCTGAATCTCATGATGCAATCGAAAGGACTGGTCAGTTTCGTGACCATGCTGTTGGTGATAGGCGTAGTACTTCGCCGAGTTATGGGAAGGAGGAAGTTTTTCTGGTAAGGGCCGCGGCTCTAGGGGTTTCAAGTGCCCTTTCTTGATCAAAACCCCCAAACCGTTGGACAAAGGCACGCATAGTGGGGTGAAGGTTCTTTGGCCTCTGGGGGCATATCTGGCTATTTGCGAACTACTTCCAGACACACCCGTAAAGGGTGTAGCTGCAAGGGTTTTGGGAGGGGTGGTGGTGACCATTCCTACATCTGAAGATCTGGCAGCTGCAACACTGCTTGTGCCTGCATTTGTACTGCGGTTGAATGCCCTCTTGGGCTGCTTCCTTTCATGGTCAATCAGACCTTGTTTCATTGCGTCCTCGATCTGCACCCCAATCTCATGTAGATCTGCAAAGGTGGGGAGGGGGAGGACTATCATCTTCTGTATGAGCTTGGGCTGGAGGTTGTGCACAACCATCCGAATCTGATCTTTGTCAACAGGCCTGATGGTCATCATCGAGGCTTTAGCCCTCCAGCGGGTCACAAAATCGGAGAAGCTCTCCTTCGGTTCTTACCTGGTGGTCTCGAGATCACGAGTTGTGACCTCGATCTGTGTATTGTAGGAGTACTGAGCTATGAAGGCCTCAGCCATCTCCTCCCAACTTCTCTTAACAAAGTCCTCTAGTTTTGCATACCAAATGGCCGCTACACCCGACAGGGTCCGACCAAACAGGAAAAGCTTCTGCAATTTGGAAAGGCTCATCGGCCTTAGGATATCTGAAAACAATCGTAGGTGCACCATAGAATCTCCAGACCCATCAAAGCGGTCAATGTGCGGCATCTTAAACCATCTGGCAGTGTCACGGCCAAGTCGGTATATCCATTCTCTATATCCGGAATGGATTTCACACCTTGGGACTTCTTGAAAAGCTTTTCTAGCTTGCTCACTTTTAGCGCCGTTGGATCCACCTCGAACTCAAACGGTGAATCCACTAGGTTGGTGGGCGCTTTGGATAGCTGGGGTAGGATTGGGGGCGGAGCTGGCCCCATTGGCGTCTCCCGGAGTATGGGAACTCTGGGTGGGGGAGGAGGTGCGTGCGAAGCAGGTGCTCCGGTTTGCTGCTGTAGCCTGGCAATTAACTCTGCCTATTGGGCTATTACTTCTGCTTGGTGTGCAGCCACTTCTGCCTGGCAGGCAGCATCCTGCTGCATGGCCTTCATACTTTCCTGGAGGTGACGCATCATCTCTTCCCAACCTGCCATATTGTCTTGACCTAACTGAACAACCGGTATATCTGACTCTGCAGTAGAAACTGAGACCTCAGCCTGACTGTTCAAGGACCGCGGATCTGACAACCTCTGTACTGATACACTGCACCTTTTCGACCTCTGCCTAGCAACCGAAGGTAAAGAAAGAAACACTGCTTGTCCGTCTATCAGATCCCTGGATCAATTAAGTCTTCGACCTCTAACCTAGAGTGCTCGGAGAATATCTACTTGGTCGGATGCAATTGTGCTAAACTACCTTGCAGAAAGATAAATAAAGCATAATAAATAAAAAAACAACCCGAACGTGCAGTGTGCTATGTTATGAGCTAGATAAATTAAAGACAACACACAGTTGGCAAACACAAGCTGGAATAACTGTTCGCAACCACTGATCACTGTTTCCCAAATTACTGCCCCAAAACTAAATCTGATACCCGTAGGCAAAACTGATTCTCAGATACTGATGCCCTCAGGCCTAATACCCAGACTTGAAAACTGTTACATGCATTCCCTGCAGAGGCACACTCTAAAAGCACATAACAAACAAGTGAGAGCCAAAAACACCCCTATGTTGGGGTAGGATTTCCCTGTCATATTTTGTTAGGAGCTAGGGTTTCACTATGCATATAGTGGTTTCAAACAACCTACAACCGGGTAAGCAACCTGTCCTAGTTTGGAATAGTCGCTATGGATTCCGAATATGCACAAGGTCGAATGGTTAAAAAGGGTGCCCCGGTAACAACCAGGGTTTGTGTTCCCATCGCGGCAGAGCTTGTAACCAGTCAACCTTATGGCATATAGCCTCAGGCTAACCGTTCAGGAATAGCAGACGACGAATACGGTGTCCTAGGCGCACCAATGCAAATGCAATGCAAAGAAACACATAAGTGTAGTCAAAACAAAATATCACGAGTTCGAGTCAAGTTCTCTAAGTCCCCAGCAGAGTCGCCAGAAACTGTAGACGCGCTCCTGGGAACTCCCCGACATCCGCGTGCTCGAAGGCGGCACGAATCTCGTCTTGTTCCGAGCTACTACAGTTCGGACTCAAATGTCAGGGTTCCGAATCTAATCTCGTAAAGTGCATGGAAGGAAGCCAAAACAAGCTATCATGAAGGGGATAAGGCATGATGCATGCAAGGCAAATAAGGTGAATTACACTACACTTATTGAGACCAACCATGGGATGCCTTAACCAACAAAAATTAGAGTTATATCATGGCAAAATAACCCCAAATAAGTACTAAAATGATGGCTCGCAAGCTAAGGCATGAAGGCATACACAATGGTTCATGTTAAGGCATAAATGGACCAACCCTCCAACGCATTGAATGAGTGATAAATGCAAGTGCATGAACATGAAACATGGACTGAAATCACATAATAAATGATGCCAAATCATTGAAATAGCCCAAGTAAAGCATGCTAATGGACTTGACACACAAAGCTAACAAGCTAGAATGAACCATGGCTATACAAAGCAAGTCATGCATGGCCAAGACAACCAAAATCAGAGCTAAAGCATGTTAAAACATGGAAAAAGCTTCATGAAGTTAAGCCAAAAGCATGTTAGAATGACATGTTAAAGCATGATGCATGTTAGGCTAATTCATGGAATTGCACTACAAGTGCAAGGAGCATGCTAAGGGTGACCAAACCAAACCCTAACAGAGGTATGACATGGTTAAACAAGCCCAAGAACATGCTGAAATAGACTCAACATAAGCTAGAATGACATGCTACTTCACGAAGCATACAAAGCTAGTCTACAAGATTTACACCACAAGTGTATAAGCCATGCATGGAATGACCAAAGCAAGTAAAAATAGTGACATGCCTCAGCAAAATAACCACAAATACATCCTAAGAACAAGCTAACACAAGCTTAGTAAACATGCTCAAACATGAGGCATATGAAGCAAGTAAACAGGACATAAGGAGAGGGGATGACCCTCTCCTATTTAAGACTCCAAAACCACCTTTCCACCACTAAAAATCCTCTGGATTTCAGTGCTAGAAAGGTCATGCAAAGGCTACAAGAAGAGCCTAAAGGGATGGCTCAAAACAAGGCCTAACAAGGCCTAACAAGGGGTAGATCACCCCCAACGAAAAAGTGACCTTAAACAAACTTCTTAATCATGCAAAAATAGAAATTTTTTCAGTTAAGAGCTAAGCTTAAAAAAGTATGCAAATAAGGCTAAAAGCTTAAGCAAGAATGGGGGATTTAAGGGTTAAAGACTCACCCTTGAAAACCTTCTTTACTACTGCAACTCCAGCAACCTCTTTGTGCTCAAACCAGCCCAAGGACACCAAAAACAACTTCAAGAAGCCTCAGCAACACAAGCAAGGTGTTTGAGTGTGTGTTTGTGTACAAAAGTATGACAAATCTACACTTTAAGGCACAAAATAAGAGCTAAAAGAGAGATTTAGATACAAGATTATATGTATAGCTCAAGGGAGATTTTTCTGACCCTAGAGGAGGGAGGAGATGGTTCTCTCTTACAGAGAACCAAAAGCAAAGCTTCTTGAAGAAGCTAAGGTTCAAGGCCATCCCTCCATACACGTGTATGGAGGATGGTCTCAGTGCCCTCTAGTTGTGCAAGCTGGAGAAAAATATCTCCAAAAAGGTGACAAAAAGTGGCCGACCACTTGAAGTGGTCGGACAGCTACTTAAGTGGTCGGCCGACCACTTTAAGTGGTCTCCCAGAACAACAACTGGTCGGCCATGGTGGGAGAGAGTCCAGAGGATGAAAACAAGCAAATGGTGTGGTGGCCGACCAGAAAAGATGGCCGAAAGACCAAGGAGACCAGTTGTCAGACTAGAAAATTAGCTGGCAGGAGGAAAAGTGGTCTCCAAGGGGAAATACTGGTCTCCCACCCTTGTACCACCTTCCAAACAAGGAAAACAAGGTTTGTGCCAAAAACAAACCAAAACGGATGCAAGACAAAAGTTCGGGAGGCAAAGCGCGCAGCCGGGAGCCTCGAAAACTAGCTGACAAGCACCACAAGTGGTTTACGACCACAAAAGTGGTCTGCCAAACCACAGTGGCCCTCTAGGCCAATGAAACAAGGTGTGGTTCAAAAACCACGCCAAACAGAGAACGTTAAGCGGTCCCGAGACAAGGCGCGCGACCGAAGGCTCTGAAAACCAAAAACTAGTCTCCAAACGGGAAAAGTGGCCTACGACCACAAAACGTGGTCTACGACCACAAAAGAGTGGTCTACAAGACCTCTCCCTCCCTCAGGCAAGGAGAAACAAGGCCTGGTCCGTAAACCAAGCCGAAGCACAAAGAGTTCAGAGGCCCGGAGGCAAGGCACTCAGCCAAAACTCCGAAATCTCGAAACGAGTGCAACATGCACTATCACCGAGCGCCCAATCGACGACGTTTGAGTCTTAAGGTCGGTCAAAAATGGGGTGTCTATAATGGGCCAAAGGCCATTTGACATGAATGGATTGGGCCCGAGGCCGTCTGATGTGTTAGAATCGCAGTTACTTGATATATATGTATATATGTGTATATACTAGATAGAAATGTGAATTGGGTCCAAGGCTGTTTGGTGCATGTCGTTCTAAATACTGTTCGTGTATCTTCCTTATTTGATATTATTCATTGGGCTTTAGCTCACGCTCATTCATGTGTCTGTAGGTGAGCGAAGGGAGGTCCAAACCCAGCCTCGTGAAGTTTGTGTAGAACAAGCATGGTTTTGAAGAGTCAGCCTATACATCTCACGCATGAGACTTGTTTTCGCCCTTTTGCTATTTTGTTATATTTTGTCATGTTGGTGAGAACTTTGGATTACGGTTGTACATAGTTTTGATCGGCTGACCTAGACTTGAATGGTCCTGTATGTATAGAACTTTGTGTTAGTACATATTTTGATGTGAGTTATTAACATGTATACGCATGGATTATTATGATGTGCCATGTAAGCACAACTCTATGGATAAAAGTTTGGATTTGCTTCTGTTTGGCCCCTTTACTCTGATGAGTTATGTCTTCTTTGGTTTGTGGTCGTAGGTAATCCCCTGATTACTGGCCGGTTATGTCCTTAACCCATAGGGGCGGGTTCGGGTCATGACAGAAAGTTTCGATAAAAGTTGATTTTGTTCAAATTTTGCCTTTTACAACTTAGACCATTTTTGGACCAAAAGGAAAATTTTCAATGCTCACAACTTTAATTTCATTAATTTCAATACCAAGTTCTCCAAACTCTCGATACAAATCAAAGTTGCTTTTATTACATTCAAGAAACTTGAAAAGAAAGATCAAAACAATAAACTAGGGGCATAGATGAGTCAGGTGTTCCTGAGTCCCCCGCTTGTGCTTGTGGAAGCTTCTGATGCTAAAGAGGCCCGGTTTATACCTCATCCTCGAGCTGAGCGAAGCCAACCATTCGCCAGAAAGGGCGCAGTTGAAACTAGGGGCCAGAACTAGAAGCTCTCTCGTCCTCCAAATACCAAGTGTGAACCTCGTATGGGGAATGAAACCGGATACTCTACCCCCTCCTCTAGGCGAGTCTGATAATGTCGAAACTTACGTCTGAACCAGAACGAAAAGTAGAATACACAGTGTGTAAGACCAATCAGCTAAATGCCAGGTTGTCGAGTCATGCTGTAGCTCATTTCGGTAAGGTTAAGCCAGGGGCAACGCCAAGTAATGTCAGAAGCAGACCTGTTGTATATCCAGTGGCACCACCATCCCTTATTTGGGAAATCCACTTGTCATTGGTGAAAGAAATAGCCTCGAGTTGAGTACTTAGGGCATGAGTCCACTACCTTCAGCTTGTCCATTAGCCACACTTGGAGAAGGATGAAAGAAAAGGGAGATTAAAGAATAGAGAGATGGATGTTGAGAGAAAAGTGAGAAAAGGGCTTTGAGGGAAAAACAGAGCATGAGTGCCAAGTGATGTGGAAAATACATATTAGAAAGGATGGGAAACATTACTTGAAGAAGTAGTGGACTTCCTGCGAATTTTCTTGTCGCTTGCTGATGGAAGGCGTCTAAGCCTATCTAAGTTTCGGCCAATGTCAAGCCAATACAACTCTTTCCCTCTTTCAAGCCTTGGGCCACTTCAACTAGACAAATGCTAGACCTGTCAAAACTAGGGGCAAGAAGGAAATGAGCCAACATACACAAGCAAAGGACGTGTTGCCTAAAACCTTGCCAAAGAAAGTCGCTGCGGTTATCGGCATCTGAAAATTGATGAATCAGAGTGGAAATATCCAGCTCTCCATTATGAACCAAAGATTGAGCCTCATGTGAAATGAGCCCGCACATCCGTCCCAAAGCTTGGATATGGCCAAAACGGGACTGAAGTATGATTTCCTCATCCCACCGAGATTCCATTTGTGCCTGAAATTCTTCGATTATTGAGCATATCTCTTGTCCCCCAAAGCTAAAGACATGTGTAATCGGGTTCCAGCATCTAGCCACGGCATGAAGGAATGAAAAACAAAGCGGAGAACGGCTCAGCAAGAAAAGTACATTTATGCCGAAACCCCGAAAGTTCACCTTTTCTGAGCTGTCTAAAGTCGCTATCCAATTCGAGAGTTTTTCGGCGAAAAATGGCTCCATTTGTGAAGAATTTGTAGCTGAAATGAAGAAATCACGAAGCTCAACCTTTTGTAGAAGATAAGGCAGTGAGTATGAGCCAGGTGTCAACAATCTAGAGGTCCTTCACAATGATGGTTGGCAGGTAGCCGGCAAGCTGCATTGATGGCCAACAAGAGGCATTGATGGCCGACAGGCAACCTTTCATAGCCAGCATGTGGCCAGCAACCCTTATGTGTGGCCGGTAGCCTTTCTCTCAAGCCTGCTATCCTCCTTTGTGCTGAAAAATGCTGAAAGCATGTGTTTTGTTCTACTCTTTGTGTGTTTTAGGGTCTTGTTTTGAGCCCTATTTGGGTTTTTAGCAAGTTTGTTCAGTTTTATTTGAGTTGTTTTGCGTATCGAGTTATATGTTGTTTTGCTTATCAGGTTGTATGTTGTTTTGTTTATCAAGTTGTTGTTGTGTTGTTTATTGAGTTTGTATGTTGTATTTCATATTTTTTGTTGTTCGTTAGTTCATTACCCGATTAGGAATGTTGTGCCAATACAAGTGTTCGGTTTTCATTATCAAATTTAATCTCATTTCCATGCTAAATGGTTAGTTTTCATTTCGATCATGTTTTTTACAAAAGAGGAGTACAAGTTTTAAAAAATAAACTTGTCAAAAGCTATACAGAGTGCAAATACTAAAAACAAAAAGAAACTAAGCAAAAATACAAAAATCAGCGCTGGTCGCCTCATGCTCTAAAAGTCCTCTTCGTCTTTTTCCTTGGAGGAAAGGACTATGGGGTACTATCTTTGTCAGTGCCGTTGTCTGAATTTGAACCAGAACCCAAGCCGGTGTCATCTTCGCTCTCTACTCTGGAGCCCTCCTCGACATTGTCACCCACACTCTCGGAACCCGAGCCTGTGTTGTCTCCACTCTCGGACAACTCTGAATGCTGACTCGCTGCCTCTTCAGAGTCGCTCATCTCAGCACCATCATCACTCAGAATGGGCTCTGAAGGACCGCTCTCGGCTTGGATGCCCCTAGCTTTGCCTCGGCCGCGTGTCGGAGCCTCTCTCTCTCTCATCCCTACTGTTGGAGGAGGTACTGCTGGTACAGGTGCTGTAGCTGCCATTGGTGCCATCGGCATAGGTGGGATCTGAAAAGACAGTTATCACATGTCAGTTACAGTATATATATCAGATGCAAGCATAGTATGAAGAATGTGTATATGCAGAAATTAGATATAGTGTGTGAGTGCAGTGTGTTAGATACGGTGTATCGATGCAGTGTATCAGTGCAATTTGGGTAGTTTTCAGTTGAAATGTCAGTGTCAGTGTATCAGTGGAAATTTGATGCCTAGAGTGTAAATTGAAGAAATTACCTGAATGCCGTAGAGTCCGAGTAGTGCCTCTCTCCTCTGTACCATCCCTATCAGGAAGGCTATCAGCTCGAGAGCACCTCCTGTATACTTGATGGATGGCTGCAAATGCATTTTGAATGATCCATATCTGTAAATGAATATGTCTGAAATGAAATGTGGAGTGCAAGATGTAAGGTTTGGTTTATACCGGAATCGGACCTCGAACCCCGACAGGCTCGTGTCTAGCTGCTGCAGGCTCAATTGGGACCTAGTAAGGCACCTCAGTATGCCACTAGCAAGTCAGCGCAGTCAGAAGCTCTGGACAATTAGTCCCCTGCCCCGCTTGACAAACCCCTACTCGCCCGGGTCACTCTGCGTCTCTCTTTCGCAGTAGGAGCTCTTGCCTCTACGAGCACCGGTCAAAGGTGGCATCAAATACGCTTGGATGAAAGTTGTGTAGTCACCCGCCACTTAGAAGTAGTCGGCATCCTGGCCCACCATAAACTGGATGACCTCCTCAACAGATAGGCCATCTGCAGATCGCATGGACTCTAGCGGAGCCATCGAGATAATCGGGTCAAGCAGACCTATAATCTGGCGGACGAAGCGCTTGCCTAGGAACCAGGCCCGGAAGACTAGGCTGTCGAGTAGAATGTGGTGGCGGGAGGTAGCCCAGGCCCCGTCGTACTGGTCCCGAACCTCTACTGGCATCATTGCCCATGGTTACTACATAATCTATAAATGGAAATTATACAGATTATCAGTTGTTGTCAGTTGCTAAATGTGAATCAGAACATTTTCAAAGAAAAAATGGCTATGTTTTCGGGTTACCTCATAGGCAGCCACCGTGTCGAAATAGCGGCGGAAAAATGTGAAGGGCTCATGGGTCCTACGGTGGAGCCGAGCGTCGTATCTCTGCGAATAGGGGACTGCTAGTGGAAGCTCCTCTATAGGCTCTAGGACAAGAGTCGGGAAGTATGCATACACCCATAGCTATAGAGAAAATGCAATGGTATGTGATCAGTGTATGGACAGATACAGAAAGTGCAAAGCAGAAAACACAGTGTATGAACAATGTATGAATAGATATGGAAAATGCAAAGCATAAAACACAAGTGTTGAACAGTTGTAAAGCAGAAACTGTAAAGTAGAAAATGTAAAATGCTAAGAGGGAACTGAGATGTGTACCTCCCAGGTTTGCCAGTAGCCTCCGATCAAATCCCCTCTCAGACGGGAGGTCAAGCTCATGTATCCGTATAAGGTGGCGAGGCCAGCTCTGCCCTAATCGTAGAAGCGAACTCGAGAAAGGGTCACCAGGGCACTCAGCAAATACAGGCCTACGGTATTCCACTTGTTCGAAAATAAGGTGGTACCGAAGACGAACATCAGGAAGCCCCTGGTGTACTGCTTTGTCTCCTCTATTGTCTAGGGCTCACTCCCTCTGAATCGCTCGACAAACCAGGTGTATCTGACCATGCCCGTTCGGTATATAGGTGGATGTGCTCCTAGCAGCTCGAGCCAAGCTGCCTCCTACTCCTCTATGTTTGTATCGAGAGGGATCTGATCGCCCCTTACGTTTAAGCCAGTGATCATGGCAAAGTCGCAGGGAGTCATCATTATCTCCCCTGTGGTGGAAAAGTAGAAGGAGTTGGTGGTGTCCCACCACCTCACCACCAATGCTCCTAGGAGAGGACGGCTCGCGACGACCCGCGTCAGGCTAGAGCAGAATAGACCGAAGCCAGCCTCGTCAATGATATCGCGAACTCCAGCAGGGAGCTCATCATACTAGTCCTGTGTGGTCTTTGCACCGTAGCCACGAAAGGCATGAGCCTCGCCCTGTGGCAAACAGATCAGTGAACAGATGCAACAGATAAAGTATAGTTGTGTACAAAGCAGTAATGACAGTATAGTTAAATGAAGGGCAGTGCAAGAAATGCAAGTAAAGAAAGACAGAAATGCGTGAAAGCAGAGTTCATACCTCAACGACAATGGCTGACAGATGAGAAGTCAGCTCCCTCAGCAAAAGGTCCTCCGGTGTGCTGCGAGCAAGCTCAGTGAAGCGTCTGATGCCTTTAGTAGTAGGCAATATATGTGTCTGGGGGTGATATATCTCTGGATCGAAAGGCCGAACCCTCAGCGGTAGCGGCTTTCGCTCGGCCTCAGGCTCGAACTCTGCATCCAAGTTGGCCTTAAGGTCAGCTACTGGCTCTACTACCTCAGGAACAGGTGGAACTACTGGGGGAACCTCCGAAGGGGCTCCGTCATGAGGAATCTCATCTGCCATCTGAAAATGGGCGTGAAGTAGGCGAAAAAGTGAAGAAAAATCTCTTGGGATCTTGATGCTGTTTTGTGTCCTTGGTTTTCAAGAAGTGTGGGGATGGTTCATTGTTTGGTTCAATTTGTCCCTACGGAAGCTTTAAACTTTGTTTTCGGCACACGATGTTCGTCACTTCTCAACATGAACGAGGTGTATCTTTTAAACATATTGTAACTCTTCTGGGAGGTAAATCGGAAGTTTGCTACTGAATTTGTTTTTGTCAAATTGTGCTTTTGTACCATGCATGAATATGCATTTCTCGGTTGTTGCATGAATATGCATTTCACTTCTTTGCGTAGAACATGCATTTCGTATGTTTTGTTGCATAAAACATGCATTCCACACATATTGCATGCGTGTCTTGCATTCGTTATGAATCATGCATGGATTATGCATTCACTCTTGAATTATGCATAGAACATGCTGTTGCTCTTGAAATCTCGCATAGAATATGCCTTTGCTTTTCTTTGTTTCGCATGGAACATACCATTAACATTGTATCTCGTTTGCTTCTCACATAGAATATGCTTCTGATTTTGTTTCTCGCATAGAACATGCTATTGTATCTTGGTGGTTTATGTTGCATAGAACATGCATTCTCACTGTATCGCACTTGTTAAGTTTCTTTCTTACACATGAACGATATTGTATGTACGGTTCATTTAGAGGAGTTCCAGGTGAAGTCATTCGTGCCATTGTTAGATCCCCTCCTTTCAAATCGGTTAAAAACATTTGGGTGCACCCGGTGTTCACACCACCCTTTAGTTAAAAACATTCGGGTGTGCCCGGTGTTCATGCCACCCCTTCGGTTAAAAAAATTCGGCTACGCCTGATGCTCACACCACCCATTCGGTTTAAAACATTTGGGTACACCCGGTGTTCACACCACCCATTTGGTTAAAAACATTCGGGTACGCCTAGTGCTCACACCACCCCTTCGGTTTAAAACATTCGGGTACGCCTGGTGCTCACACTACCCCTTCGATTAAAAACATTCGGGTATGCCCAATGTTCACACCACCCCTTTGGTTAAAAGCATTTGGGTACGCCCGGTGTTCACACCACCCTTCAGTTAAAAACATTCGGGTGCGCCTGGTGTTCACACCACCCCTTCGGTTAAAAACATTCAGGTGCGCCCGGTGTTTACACCACCCCTTCGATTAAAAACATTTGAGTGCGCCCGGTGTTCACACCACCCTTTCTCCTCTCACGTAAGACGTGTTAAGATTTCAAATCAGTTAAAAACATTCGGGCGAGCCTGGTGTTCACGCCACCCTTCCTCCTCTCGTGTGAGACGCGTTACGATTTCAATCGATTAAAAACATTCGGGTGCACCTGGTGTTCACACCACCTCCTTTCTCCTCTCGCGTGCAACGTGTTAGGATCTCAGTTGAAACCTCGGGTGTCCCCGATGGTTATGTCGCCCTTCGCCTTTCTTGTGCGCACGTAGTTAAGCTTGCATAATTTTCTTACATCCATTCTGCATGAAATGTGGTTTGGCTCGTGATTCTCACGCGAGGTGTGTTTATTTACTTACTTCCTTTCATGTTTGAAATTGCTATGTCTTGTTTTAGTTTGTTTAACTGTGACATTTTCTTTACATTGCATTTGCATTCTAAATGCTTCATTGCACAACCTCATTGTATAATCATAAGTTATGTTCGTGCATCGTGCATATCTTTTGCATTTTGCCCAAGAACTACGCTGGTTTGATTTCTTGCAAAGGGATACGTAGGCAGCCTACGGACGTGACCGTTTATTTTTTTCTTGATTGTTTGTCCAAGTCTTACGGCCTTGTCAAAATGGGTTGTCTCTGGGCTTTGATATTCACTCATGTCATTTCATGACTCCGAGTTCTGTCAAAGAGGGGCAACTGTAGACACCCCATTTTTTACGGCCCTTACGACTTGGATGTCCTTGCAGGTACAACCGATGATGAGTCTGTTTGCTCGCTAAGTGCTTGAAGTCCTCAACGGAACGCTACAACTTTGAGCCTTTCAAACCCAGCATCTTTTTTGTCTCATTTTTGAACCATGCCATGGTTTTTTCAGCTTGCAACCTTTGGTGGTCTGTGTAGACGTCCCCGAACGCCCCGGGAGGGTGAGTCCCATTCTGTTCACTTTGTGGGGTCACTACAGTTCGGACTCTCAAATTGTCACGGTTCTTAATCTTGAACCAAAGAGTCCAAATCCAGCAAATCGTTTTGAGAAACAGATTTTTGAAAAGAAGTGCCAAACATGGACTGCTTTGCCAGATATAGAGTCGCCACCTAAATATTTTTTAAGGGGGAAATTTAGGAAACCCTGACTCAGTGCCGAAGGCCACATGTCCGTCATCACCGGAGTTGTCTCGGCTCGGGAGCTTGGCTACGATCGGGGAAGGTCAGCTATGAGCACCCCCTTTCTCCCGGTCCGAAGACTGGCCTCTACTAACCATGATATCCGATTTTGAAAACGTTATGTGTTCTTATTCCAATTATTAGCCTAGAATTACTATGTTATGCGCACAGCAAACAAGTATAGACTAGATTGCCTAATTTGGAAATAAGCATTGCATATCCGTTCGGTTTTGAAAAGCGCTTTGGAATTTGCTACTCGCAAGTAGGCTAAAATACGGATTTCAACGAGTTTTTCCAACTTAAACAATCCAACCTCCACCCACGGGCATTCAAACAGTTTATCACATATAAGCACTTAGCCACATGGCAAACATACTGTCATGGCAACATTCACACGCATGCGAGATGCTAAAGCGAAAATACTTACGTCGTACTCCGTGCCAAAATAATAAACTAGTTAGCAAACATGCATGTCCTAGTTCATGTCAATTGTCTTATGCAACACATACAGAATGCAGTTAGAAGTAGGCTCGGCTAACCTAAGCATGGCATGTGAAATGCGGTCAATTGATGCACGTATTCAATTTTGAATTTGAAGTAAAAATGCAGTTAGCGTGATGTACCGAGCCTAATGCATGCAATACAAATGCATGAATGCACGCATGCATGGCATAAGGTATGCTAAATTAAACGTGCCCTAATACTAACCATCAAAGCGGGTAAGTAATAGGGAAGAAAGAAGTGGGGATTGGAAGACATACACTCCACTCACACACACTTATTACAGATTTTCCCTCACTCAGAGGGACCAAATAAATATTAGAAATTAATTAACTATGCAAGCTAATTAAATATTACAAATTGCCTAATTAATTAATAAACTAATTAAGCTAGGAAAACAGATAAACCGCCTCGGGAGGAGGGCCAAATGCAGCGCATGCCCGGATCTTGCTCGGAAACACACCGCCATGCATAGGCTGCCTCTGTTTTCCTTCCTTCACTCCTCTGGAGGCTGCCAAAATCTTAGGACTGGTTCCTTGGACACTGAGGAGTGCCACCGGCTGAATGGAACTGTCACCGGCAGTGGGATGTGGCCACCGGCCATGGATGAAGCTATCGGCAGAAAAGAGGTTGCCGGTCGGCACTTGACACTGCCGGTCGGCAAAGTGTTCCTGCAGAATCTGCAATTGACAGCAACAGAGGGCAAGGCAAAGCATGGCAGCACAATTCAAAGCATATATGCACCAATCATGTCCCTTATCATGTTTGTGACTCAAAGGGGCATGTGTCTCGATTCTCGAACCACCAATCACGCATTCCCATGCATGATGACCCAAAGAACCAAGTATGCAACTTTCATGTCAAATGAAATGCAAACCATACAAACAAATCAAGGCCCAATTCCTATCATCAAGTCAAGGAACAAGGCATGCATGCAATATGAAATGCAACCTAGGCATGCAAGCTAAGGATGCAACATGGCATGGCAAGGCATTTATGCAAGCATACAAGCAAACATGAGGCAATGCCAACCAATGAAAATGTGGACTTAAACATGATTTGGGCAGCTCTAAATGGGCCCAAAACAGTGGCCAAAGTGAGCAAAATAAGGGACCAAACGCATATACACGCATGCACATGTTAAGGCCAACACTTAGGCACAAATTGGACAACTCTCAAACACATTTGAAAGAAGGATATCATGGACAATTAGCATGCAACATAAGCATTAAAAATCATGTTAAAACATGGTGCCAAACCAAGCAATAAATCAAGCCAAGCATGCAACAAATGGCCTAAGTGCTCAAAGCAAACCAATGGAGTATTGAACTACACTTAGCAAGACCAAACATGGCATGAACTTATTGACCAAAAATAGAGTTTTAGCACATTAAGACAAGGCATAAGGATCACTTAGATGGCATCTAAGTGGCTCAAAAACAAAGGCATGCATAATCACCAAAACATGGAGCATACTACACAAGCTTCCAAAGCATTAAAGATGCATCCAAGGTAAACATATAGGCATGAAAACGGGACTGAAATGACATGGTGGATGGTTCCAAATCACCAAATCAATGCAAAAATGTCATGCTATACATTCACACACTGAAGGCTAACAAGCCAAAATGCAAAGGGGCTATATGATGCGTGCCAAATCTGACCCAAACAACCATGGATAGACCTAAAACATGGCAAAATATGCACAAAAGCTTCACAAGACTAAGCCTAAAACATGCTCAAACAAGGGCTAACAACCTAAGACATATTGAGGCAATAACATGGCATTACATGGTAGGTATGCTAAGCACGCATGGTGTACCAAAACCAACAAAAAACAGAGGCATAATATGACATATTAAGCACAAAAAACAACTAAGGCATGGTCAACATGAAGCTTAGCTAGGTGCTCCCTCAAGAGGCCAAAAATGGTTCTTTTCAAGGACAACAAGGAGAGGGGGTGGCCCTCTCCTTTTAGAGACTTCAAGGCACCATCTCTACCACTGAAATCCCTCAAGATTTCAGTGGTAAAGAGGCCCAAACACCAAAGTCTCAAAACTAGCACAAAATAGCACAAAATGAGGCCTTTCAAGGCCTAAGAGGGGTCAAACACCTCCAAACCACAAAACACCCTTAATAAACAATCAAGAGGGTCTAAAAACAGAACTTTTTTGTATTATACACTAAGCTCAAAAACGATTTTAAGATAGGTAAAAATTAGATGCAAAAATGGGGAATAATGGGACTAAATTCTTACCCTTGAAGACCTCTTCAACAATGATGCTCCAATGGCCCTCCTTGGCTTGAATCCAACACCAAAACACCAAAATCAGCCCCTTAGAACCTCAGGAGCCAAAGAAAGGTGAAACACTAGGTGTTTGTGTGCAATAGTAAGGCACAAAACACCTAGAACACAAAGAGAGAAAAAGAGAGATAGGATATGTATGGATCCTAACCCTAAAAACCAGAGCTTCTCTCTGTGTTTTTTGTCTCTAAAATGTCTAAAGTCTCCCCCACCTTAAAGCCAAGAGACAAGGCTCTCTCTTATAGAGGCTTATTGTCTTGTAAAGCTTACAAGACAAGCTTCCAAGAGAGAGATCCCTCCATACACGTGCATGGAGGGGAGCCAAAAGCAAGACAGCTGTCTTAAAATATTTGCAAAAGCAGATGCACAGTAGTCGGCCGGCCAAAAATGCCATTTTGGCAAAAAAGAGTGCCGACCGGCAACAAATAGTGCCGACCTGCAACAAAATGTGCCGACCGGCAACAAATAGTGCCGATGGCAGCAAAAAACCAGCCGGTGACCTCTAGCCACTGCTGGTGGTGTGTGGGGATGCCTCACAAGGCATTCCCTGCCCCTCCAAGGAAAAACACAAGTGTTTGGTGTAAAACCAGACACTAAATAGTCGAGTTCGGAGATCCTGAGGCAAGGCGCGGGAGCCGAGACCTCCGGGAACTCCAGACGAACACAAACATGGATGATCACCGAGTGTTCAAACAGTGACATCCAAGTCTTGAGGACGGTCAAAAATGGGGTGTCTACAGTTGCCCCTCTTTGACAGAACTCGAAAGTCATAACAATGACGGGAGTGAATGTCAAAGCCCAGAGACGACCCATTTTTGACAAGGCCGAACACTCAGACAAACATGCAAGACAAATAAGGCATGCGCCCGAAGGCAGGGGCAAAATGCAAGACAATGCACAGAGCCGGACATAACTTATGATCATGCAAAGAAAGCTGTAATGAAGCACACATGCGACAGTTTTAAGCTAGCATACACCAAACTACACTACAATGCAGAAAGGATGTAAGAGAATTATGCAATTCTCAATACGTCTCACTCGGAGGATACAATACCTGTGCGGCTCGTCTGGTTGCACCAGCCTCAAATGAACCGTACATACAATATCGTGCCTGAAAAGAAAACAAACTTAACAGGTACAATATTGTTAGCAACATGCATGACAATGCAAGAATGGATGCAAAATGATATGCAATATATACAAAACAATGTATAAACAATGCAAATGAAGATGCAATGTAATTGAAACAATGCAACTACATGCAAAGCAATTGAATCACGATCCAATCACGAGTGGTTCGAAACCACACCTATGTCAAATAGATTGATGGAGGTAACAAGTCTGTCTACCGTAGAACGGTCAACTGAACTATGAGCATTGTAGACAGACACAAGAACAAGTATCGGGGGGAATTGACATAAGTGGGGAAACAACCCGCTGGAGAAAGGACAATGATCCTAATGCCGGGTGCAAAAATTATACTACGATGTAATGGAAATGAATATGGCACGCGGGCCAAACCAAATCTTGCCTAGGTAGGGCATGTACGCATACAAGCCACGTCTAACACAGAACGGTCTACTGAACTATGCTTCGACACAAGAAGTATGGGCACATACCAGACCAAGCTCAACCATGGAAAGGCGCAAGCCATAGATGGAAGGTGATGCAATGAATGCATGCGATCTACAATGCAATGGATATGGCACGCGGGCCAAACCAAATCTTGCCTATGAAGGGCATGTACGCATACGAGCCATGTCTAACACAGAAAAGGTGCCGCAACCCTTAAACCAACATACCAGCGTGGAATAGGTGCGTACACATGCAGAACTGTGCTTTAACGTGAAAAGTAAGGGCACATACCGGACCAAGCTCAACATGGAAAGGCGCAAGCCATAAACGGAAGGTGATGCAATGAATGCATGCAAACTACAATGCAATATCTACAAATATGCAATGAAATGAATATTTACAAAATGCATGACAATGCAGTATGATGCGATCTACTAGGGAAAATGCAATGGATGCATGCAAGCTACAATGGAAATGCATGACAATGCACTATGATGCAATGGCTATGATTACAACTTTCCCTATCTTACCAACAGGGCGATATACTAGGTTGGTTCAGTATCCAGAACTGAGGCGCCGACATGCTGCCTCAATCTATGGGGCTTCCATACAGATTTCAAGTCGAGGATACACCCCTGGGTATTTAAACCAGACTTTAGTCTCGAAATTCCTGAACCTTTGCGTTCTAGGCATAAGCCGTTCGAACTCTAGTTTCCACCGTCCCCGTTGGTCTTCTAGGAACTCACCGCAAACATAGGCAGGTGGCTTTACCAGACCACCGAAAGTTGTTCGGGCACGACAAACACCGAAGGAATTGCACCTTCAGAGGATTTAAGGTCTCCTAGACCGGGATGCAAAATGTGTGCATGACAATGCATGAATGAGGCACGCATTCCACATGGAATGCAAACTGATACAATTGGACTTACACGCCACGAAAAACTGTGCACATCAATGCACTGGAGGTTTCGTACCTCCCAAGGATTTAAGGTCTCCTAGACCGTGCGTGTTTAAGGTCTCGCCAGACCGTGGCAATGTATAGAAGGTTTTGCACCTCCCAAGGATTTAAGGTCTCCTAGACCGTGCGTGTTTAAGGTCTCGCCAGACCGTGCGTGTTTAAGGTCTCGCCAGACTGCAACAATATGCACGACAATGCAAGAATGAGGCACGCATGCCGATGCAAATGAAGCATGATACAAGATGATACAAATGAGACACGCGTGCCTCATAAAATGCAAAATGATACAAGTGTGACACGCATGCCACACGGAATGCAAAATGAAACAAATGAGACACGCGTGCCTCATAAGATGCAAAATGATGCAAGTGTGACACGTATGTCACACGGAATGCAAAATGAAACAAATGAGACACGCATGCCTCATAAGATGCAAAACGATACAAGTGTGACACGCATGCCACACGGAATGCAAAATGAAACAAATGAGACACGCGTGCCTCATAAGATGCAAAATGATACAAGTGTGACACACATGCCACACGGAATGCAAAATGAAACAAATGAGACACGCGTGCCTCATAAGATGCAAAATGATGCAAGTGTGACTCCATGCCACACAGAATGCAAAATGAAAGAAATGAGACACGTGTGCCTCATAAGATGCAAAATGATACAAGTGTGACACGTATGCCACACGAAATGCAAAATTTTGAAAATTGGACTTATACGCTACGCGAAGCCGGTTTATATTCAAAACAATGCAATGTACTAACAAGTACAAGTAAGGTGCGCAAGATAGCGCGATAGGATACATGCAAGATGAAAGTAAGGTGCACAAAACAGTGCGATGCGGTGCGTAAAATAGCGCGAGTGATTTTGAAATGCACAAAACAGTGCGATTGATTTGAAATACACAAAACAGTGCAATGCGCTAAACAGCGCGATTGAAATGCAATGCACAAAACAGTGCGATGCGCAAGAAAGCGCGAGGGATTTTGAAATGCACAAGACAGTGCGATGCGCAAAACAGCGCAATTGATTTTGAAATGCACAAAACAGTGCGATACGTAAAACAGCGCGAGAGATTTTGAAATGCACAAGACAGTGCGATGCGCAAAACAGCGCGAGCGATATGCAATGCACAAAACAGTGCGATGCGCAAAACAGCGCGATTGATTTTGAAATGCACAAAACAGTGCGATGCGCAAAACAGCGCGAGTGATTTGAAATGCACAAAACAGTGCGATGCGCAAAACAGCGCGAGGGATTTTGAAATGCACAAAACAGTGCAATGCGCAAAACAGCGCGAGTGATATGCAATGCACAAAACAGTGCGATGCGCAAAACAACGCGAGTGATTTGAAATGCACAAAATAGTGCGATGCGCAAAACAGCGCGATTGATTTTGAAATGCACAAGACAGTGCGATGCGCAAAACAGCGCGGGTGATATGCAATGCACAAAACAGTGCGATGCGCAAAACAACGCGAGGGATTTTGAAATGCACAAGACAGTGCGAGTGAATGCATGTTCTATGCAAACGAGGCGCACAGGCCGATGAAAATGACACAAAATGAAACACGAATGCCCCATAGGATGCCAAATGATATAAATGAGACACGCATGCCTCACAAGATGCAAAATGATGCTCAGTGCAACACGTATGCCACATGGAACGTAAAACGATGCTAAGTGTGACACGCATGCCACACGAAATGTAAATGGACTTAAATGCGCAACAACGCACGTGTTTCGGAATGCATGACAGTGCATGGAATAAAAAATGCAATGACAATGCATGAGAGATGTTCATGACAATGCAAGGGGTGTGTGTTACAACGCACGTAGTATGTGCATAACAATGCGAATGTGAGGCTCATGACAGCACGATGTAATGCACCGAAGTAGTGTGATGAACGCGTGCAACGCACATGGGGCAACTTTTGAATTTAAAAGGATACAAAAAGGATACACCTTGCACGAACTCGAGCGCCACGCGCAGAAGACACGACCCGAGGTCAAAGCGGAGACCGGTTGAGCATCGGAGATGCACTTTCTTGCACTTTCTTGAGCTATGAAGACCAGAAACTTCTCATATGGCCTAAACAAGGCTGTGGGAACACCACCGGCCGGGAGAGGAGGCCACCGGCTGTCCACCGGCTGCAAAATAACTCCATCGGCACAAAATAATGCCGGCCGGCACAAAATAATGCCGACCGGAAGAAAGTTGCTGAGTCGGGGCAGATTCAACTTTTCACCCTGGGTGTTTTAAAATAGGGTTTCAAACACTAATTTCTCACTTCCCCTCCGCCGAAATCCAACACTCTCTCTCTCTAGAGCGTTTTCCTCTCCCCGTTTCTCCGTTTCTTCGCGTTCTACGCCCGTTTCGTCGTCGGATTCGCGATTTTCTTCGCATTTCGGACATTTTCAACCGAACAAAACTTCGTTTCGGTGCCTCGTTTGGCGTTCCCACCTTTTTGGAGTTTGTTCCCCTTGCTTTCCTCTTGATTTCTGTGCTTTTTCACATTCTGGCCTTCCCGGCCATTTCCGACCCTCTCGGGAGTTGACTTTTCGGTTGACTCTTCGTATTCCGGCCCGGTTTTCCTTCCTCCGGCTATTTTCTCATCACTCTTGACATGGCGGACGACATTCCACGTTGCAGGACTCCTCCGGACCACGAGATAGATCCCGGGGTCGAGCTCCTACCTTTGAGCGAGCGCCCGTTCGACTCGGCGACCTACCGACCGGCGATCCATGTTCTGCCCCCCGACGGTCTGCGTCAGTTCCGGAGCTTCAAGAGGCACGTGGCGCCCGAGCTATTGCTGCGCGAGCCTACCTCCCACCTTTCATTCGGCGCTTCCGAGGTAATTCTCTGTCTTCTGCTTTACTTTCCGCAATGTAGGATACAAAACTGCCGTAGCTAGTTGTACTCTTTAACTGCTGAAATCTGATATACC
The DNA here is from genome assembly GCF_055761805.1 of Camellia sinensis. Lineage (NCBI taxonomy): Eukaryota > Viridiplantae > Streptophyta > Magnoliopsida > Ericales > Theaceae > Camellia > Camellia sinensis. The sequence goes on along the minus strand of NC_138968.1, from coordinate 147,905,508 downwards.
GTAGACTGTAGTTGACTGTAAACATACATACAACTGACATCTGTTTGAGATTGGCACATGCACACACAATGCACTAACCCCGAATCACTCAAACACACGGCGCACACTGTTTTTCACTGCAAACACACCGGTACCCGGTATTTGTCTGAATCTGTTAAATTTGCACGCATGCTATATCTGTTCTGAACCCCCCAAACATGTTGACGCATCACACACTGTAGTTCACTGTAAGCACACCAGCACCCGGTATTTGTCAAAATCTGTCAAACTTGCACGCATGCTGTATCTGTATGCTTTTCAAAACTGCATTTTGAATGTTGCCTTGCAATTGTTATTTTCTGTTTACAGGAGGATTCCCATACCATCCGCGGGTATGGGAACACTGGCGCTCGGGAGTGGTACGATGAGCTCCCTGACGCGGTCCGACGCATGGTGGACCGGGCGGGCTTCGGCGCCTTCTGCCGAGGACTCTCCAGGCTTTCCACATGCAGACCTCTCCTCGCCGCTCTGGCGGAGAGGTGGTGGGACACCACCGATTCGTTTCACTTGTCCACAGCAGGGGACATGACGATGACCCCTTATGATTTCTCGATGCTCACACGCATCGGGGTAGGGGGTGATCCGATCTCCTTTGACATAGACATGGATGAGTGGACTGCCGCTCAGGTCCATCTACTGGGGGAGACCCCACCTCTTGCTCGTCCAGGCTTCGTGCGGTACTCCTGGTTCGAGGTACAGTTTAGGGTCCAGCCCGCGTTGGAGGAGGAGGCGCAGATGACTCAGGAGGACGTGGAGAGGTACGCCCGCGGCTTCCTGATGTTCTTATTCGGGACGACCATCTTCGCCGACCGGGCGAACACCGTGCCTCTCTGTCTTCTCAGCGCACTGGTGGACGTCCGGGACATTTTGCATTACGACTGGAGTGGCGCCGCTCTGGCCACTCTCTACGGGTACATGAGCTCGGCTTCGCGCGGCAGCGGCCAGTTGCTCGGAGGCTACTGGCGGGCTTGGGAGGTACATTTCTTCTCTGCCTTTCATTTATGTCCGATATTTTCTGTACTCTGTACACTGCACACACTGTAGTCTGCTCTATACTTGCTGTATACTGTACACACGACACACACATACATTCTGCTTCACACTGACTGTACACCGCTCACACTGTACACAATACACTGCATAACACACGGCTCTGCCATTTCTGCTTTATTCTGTATATTCTGCTTTTTCTGATAAATGCACTGGTATTTACCTTGCAGCTGTGGGTTTACGCCTACTTTCCTAGGCTTGCCCCCGTACCAGTCACAGAGACCCCTCTGGTTGTCCCCTTTTCACGCCGCTTTGACGGGAGATGCACTCGGCGGCCACGAGAGACTTTCGGCTTTTTCCGCCGATACTTCGACACCATTACCCCGGCCGAGGTATGTTTTACTTGCAGTTCATTTAAGCTTCGCTTTCCCACTGCATATTTCAATAACAGTAGATAACAAACTGTCTATCACTTTCAGATCACTTGGCGGCCGTGGGCTCCTTTGCCGGCAGCGACGCGGGATCGGTTTGCTGGTGCTGAGGAGACCTTGCGTTTCCAGATCCTACTGGAGGGCCCGGTCTGTCGAGCTTGGTACCTGGGGGAGCGTTTCCTACGCCAGACCCTAGGGTTACCTGAGCAGATAGTCCCGGTTCACCCTCTTGCGGATATGAAGGAGACCGAGGGGCTCACGACCGAGCAGATGGACGATTTCACCATCGGTTGGGAGGAGGCCCGCTTCAGAGGCACCGGCGACTATCGGGAGTACGTGCAGACGTACCTGATGCGACCTCTGAGCGGCGGCCGTCGAGTGGAGGGGGCCAGGCCCGTGGCGCCAGTGGCTGGGGCAAGAGCGAGAGCTGGGGCAGGAGCTTCGAGGAGGGCCCGAGTCCGTGGCAGGGGCGGAGTCCAGGGAGGACGGGGGACTGGTTGGCCCGCCCTGCCTGCTGTACTGACCTTCCGGGGACAGGGTGGGGCGACCTATCAGATCCCCTTCTCCTCTCCGCCAGCTAATCACGAGTTCGTCGGTGTCCTCGACCTCCCTCCGGTATGTATTACTGCACTTTTGTATAGTCATTTCATTTCAGTTTATTTGATATTCCACAGAATATTGATGCATCTGATACTTTTGCAGGCTTCTTCTGCGTACACCCGGCAGTCATTGGAGATGAATGCCTCCATGATGGGGATGCTCTAGCGGACCTTTGATCTTCTGGCCCTCTACAGCATTCCGGTATGTTCTTCTGACACTGGCCTCAAATCATTCATACACTGCTTCACATAATCTGATGCACTGCACAACACCTGATACACTGATCTCACAGCATCTGACACACTGCACTCACTGCATTCTGCACTGTACTCTCTAATGATAAACTGCTCACGGCATTCATACACTGTACTCATACACTGCATTCTGCACCGTTAAACTGTCCACAGTATACTGATGCATTTCCCTTTTTATGTACTTTTTGAGCCTCCTTTTCAGATTCCTATGGCAGGAGGTGCTCCAGCTGGACCTTCCGTCCCTGCCCGAGGGAGAGATGAGGAGGGCCGAGTATTCCCCCGCTCCAAAGTGGGGCGCACTCATGTCGGGAGCAGCTCGCGAGCTCCAGTACCGGATGATGATGATGACGAGGAGTCAGAGGCAGAGGCAGAGGCGGAGTCCGAGTCATCGGAGGAGGAGACCGGAGGCGGTTCTAGCTCGGGCTCTGACGACGATGCTGATGATGCTCCTGGACCCTCGTCCAGGAAAAGGACTAGGACAGACTGATGGCCCCTTGAGTGCTCGACACAGATGCGGATTTTTGTTGTTTTTCTTCTCTTTTGTACTTTTCCTCTTTTCTTTGGTAGTTAGATTACCTTGTATTGCCGCAGGCAGATTTTGTTTTCTTCAAAACTTTGTACTTTGAAAAAGATTATGAAATGAACAAAATTTTTGCTTAAAAATTGTTACATTTACATATCTCATGTATTGCATCGCATCCCATCATGTTACACTTCAATGTAAATGGAATTGATCTGTTGTCTGAAAATGGAACACTTGCACTGTAATAATCAGATAACTAAACAGCCAACAGCAAAATAACCCAAGCGGCCCACTGCCTGATTCTGGACACACAGCCCTTACTCTGTTGGGGATTAATCTGCATACAGCCCATAACACAGCATTCGATCCATTCCGCACACAGCAAACTTTTAAGCGAAACAGCCCAATCTGACAAAACGGAGCTCAAAAATGGAACCGGTTGGAGTTGAAACACGCTCAAATGTAGAGAATGGCACAGCATTCCGAGTGTAAATGATTTTTGAACTTAAATAAGGGTTTTTCAAACCGGGGTATCGAGCCTACAACTGAACACAGCGGGGAGGACTCAAATATATGTACACGACCTAAACACAACGAGACACGTTCGAAAAAGGCCTAAAACAAAGGTTGAGATAAACAAAACAAAAGACACGACATACAGACGCGTTAGCGAAGATGGGGGACCTCGGACCACGAGGAGCTAGTTCAATCTGGGTATTGTTTCCCACCTCCTTCTGATTTGTGATTCTCACATCACTCGACTCTCGAGCTCGGATTTTCTCTCAAAACCCTTTTCCTCACTTTTCTCTCAACTTACACCTCTCTATTCTTCATTCTCTCATTTTTAGTCCCTCCCCAAGGTGGTTAATGAGTGAATAGGAAGTTGCGGGTTTACGCCCAATGCCGTTAGCTCACAGCCATTTCTTCTAGCGGGTAGAGCGCTCTTCTGGCAAGTACGTCGATGACGGGGGGGAGACAGAACGCCTGGCTCAACTGTGCCCCTAGTTCATCATTTTAACCATTCTTTTCGTTTTGGTTTTTTTACTAAAACAAATTTGATCAAAATGAGAGTCGGATTAACGTACTTGTTCGATTTTTGATTTGAAAAGTATGCAAGTCAGGCTGCAAGCACTGAAAATTTTCCTTTGTGGGTCCAAGACAATGGTCCAGTTTTGGAAAATGGAATAGTTTTCGAGAAAACAGTCAACCTTAGTAAAAAATTTCAAAAACTATTTTGCAAACAGTCAATGCTCAACGGGCATGGAACTTACTCTTTGAGATGCGCAACTTCGGATCGGAGGCAATGGAAAATTGCCCCTGGTTTGAAGGGGGTGGTAGGCAACGGAAAGTTGCCCCTGCTTTGAACGGCGTCTCGTGGCAACGGAAAGTTGCCCCTTGTTTGGATGGTGCCGCAGCAGTCCGCAAACAGTCTTCATTGGTGGTGGTCGAGCTCTTGGACACAGCGATGACGAAGACGGTCACAACAAATATATGGACACAGTCGCCTTGGAAGGTGTTGGCGACTGGACTTTGGGATGAAATCGAAACCATTGCATGGACTGAGACGCTATGAAAGCGTTGGGGGCTGGACTTCATGATGAAGTTGCCTACGTATCCCAAACATGGGAATCAAGCCTTACGTAGTTTCGGTTAAGGTACACTCGGGTATTTTAACCTTCACTTTTCAGGCTCTAATTTTTGCCAAGGTGCCCGATGCGGGTTTTCGACCATTTTTTTTTCATTTTCTTTTTTTTCTTTTTCTTTCTTCTTTTTTTTTCTTTTCTTTTGTATTTTTGTATTTTTCTTTTTTTTCTTTTCTTTTTTGTATTCTTCTCTTGCTCTAACTTTTGCCTGGGCCGCCCTTCCGAGTTTTCGGCCCAGTGAGCCTCTCAAGGGTAAAAGTGTAACAAGTCCATGCCAAATGGTTTCTGAAGTTGAAGCCTTTCTGTGTCCAGGAGGACGGCTGTTGCAATGATTTGTAGGAAACTCCGTCATGGCTGCTCCACGAGCTTCTTCTGGTGAGATCTACTCTTCTTGATTCAATTTCAGCGCCTCTTGGTCGAGGGATGCTTCAAAACTGGCCACACGGGCCTCCTCTGGCGGTTGACTGTTGAATGTTCCGAATGAGTTCGAGGTTCAAGACAACAGGTCGAATCTTGAGGCTGAGAGCGATCCTAGGCAGCGCAATCTCAAGAGCGATTCCACACAGGTCTTCACAGGGCCGCGTAAAACATTTGTTTTTGAAAGTTTTTAAGAAAGTGACAAATCGCTCGCGCCGAAGATAGTGTGGAACCGATCTGGATCAAGCCAGGGTCCTTCTCCGTACTCACGCCGACAAGCATGATTTCACTCATTAAGGGCTTAGCACGCCTCTCTTTCTCTCAAAATGATCCAAAATTTTGCAAAACCCGAGGAATTCCTTCCTCTTCGTTTTCATCACCGCAGTGCTCAAAAGAGGTTTTTGAAAAACTTAGGTCAATGCAATGAGTTTGGCGCGCAGGAGAGCAGGCGAGATGTACTGTCAGCCCAATCAAATTCTCTGGCACTTATGCTGAAAGCAAGCATGAAAGTGAGATAGCAACAGCTGTTTCATTCGGATTTGTTGGTGCAACTGGCCCCTCAGCAGAAACAAACTTAAAACAAAAACAGATAATTACAAGACAAAACGGTGTTCGAGGCAACAACCCCAGAATCACCTGGTATTATATACAAGGGGGACTGACTCGCTACAATAAGACAGACCCTTAAGCAAAAAGACTGACTCAAGACAAAGAGACAGACTCAAAACAAAAGACTGACTCGATACCCAAGCCAGGATTTACAAAGTTAGCGTTCACAGCCACTCAAAAATGCGTGCCAGACGCCATATTCAAAATACACCGGACGCCGCCCGCAGGTGGTTCACTTTCTAATTACATACTTACAGTATCTGTGTCCTCAAAATCCAATAACTGGGTGGTAACGGACTTGGCTGCGGTGGGCGGGAGGATAACCTCATTGTCAATCAAATCTTGCACCTCATGACGGAGGCGGAAGCAATTGTCGGTGGCATGGCCTGTCTGCTGGTGGTACGCGCAGTACTGAGCAGCATCATGCGTTGCAGGGAGATTCTTCGGGAGAGGCCGAGACTCCAAGGGTTTAAGGTGTCCCCTCTTGGCAAGGATTTGAAGTGCCTTGGACAGAGGCATGTAGAGAGCATGAAAGGTCCTGCGCCCTCGGGGCAGGTATTTTGGAGTCTGAGCGCTCTTACTAGCCGCACAAGCAAAAGGGTCGGCAGGCGCCACCTTAGCTTTCTGATCTTTCCCGGGTGCAGGGGCGGGAATAGAAGGAACTGCCTTGGCATGACGGGGCCTATCCCGATTTTCTGACTGGCTTGAACTACCCTCAGGTGAAGTGGGGAAAGCATCCTCCATAGTTCTTGCCACAACCGCGGATATCTGTTGCTTGTTCATCCCCCCGGCTTTCAAAGCCTCGACTGCCCACAGCAGTTGTTCAATGGGATCGGCATCTGCCTTCATTTGGTCTTTTCCTCTGGCCTCAGCCTGGTCAAGGGTTTGGGTTGCTACTTCAGAGCGAAGCCCGGTTGTTGCTGACATGTCGTGGCTGTAGCTGGAAGCCACCTCTGGCTGGCTGAGCTCTATCACAATCCGCCCCAGCAGTGGGGGCTCCTGTGGTATGAAATTCCCGGCTTACGGTGCCGCTGGGGGTGAAGCTGACATTCCGTAGGCGAGATCCGCCACAGACCTCTGAAGATCACCTATCATCCCCATCAGTTCGAATGTAGTGGGCTTGCGAGCCTGATGTAACTAGGGTGCCCAGACCGGGTGCACAATAGGCGACCTGGGTGGATGTGACACATCAGTGTTGGCCTCACTTTGTAGAGTGATCCCCTGCTCCAATGCAGTCGTCATAACTACGATCTCTTCTGAATTCTGCGTCATCATAAGCCCTGCCTCGGCAAGGGAGAACACTGGCTATTCTGTACCGGCTCTGGACACTCTGAACTGAAAGGAGAAACAAAACAGCATTTCAGCCCAAACAGATCAAACACGGGTGTAGCTGAACAACTGTACTCTATTGCTGATCACTGTTCCCAGAAATCACTGTTCCCGAAAACTGAACCCTGATACCCGCAGATAACTGATTCTCATAACTGACACTGATACTGGTGTCCTCAGATCTGATACTCAAACTTGCAAACTGATATATACTTTCCCTGTAGAAATACATTCTAAAAGCACATAGCAAGTACAGAGAGCCAAAACACCCCTATGTTGGGGTAGGGTTTCCCTGTCCTATTTTGTCAGGAACTAGGGTTCCACTATGCACGCAGCAGTTTTCAAACAACCTGACATCGGGTAAGCAACCTGTCCTAACTTGGAATGGTCACTATGGATCCGAATATGCACTAGGTCGAATGGTCGAAAGGGTGCCCCGTTAAAACCGGGGTTTGCGTTCCCATGCTGTCAGAGCCCATAACCGGTCAGCCTTGTGGCATGCTTTGACAAAGTCAAGCCTCCGGCAAATCGTTCAGGAATGGCAGATGGCAAACACTGTGTTCCTAGGCGCACCAATGCACATGCAATGCAAAGAGACACATAAATGAAATCAAAACAGGATATCACGAGTTCGAGTCAAGCTCTCTAAAATCCCCAGCAGAGTCGCCAGAAACTGTAGACGTCCCCGAACGCCCCGGGAGGGTGAGTCCCGTTCTGTTCACTTTGTGGGGTCACTACAGTTCGGACTCTCAAATTGTCACGGTTCTTAATCTTGAACCAAAGAGTCCAAATCCGGCAAATCGTTTTGAGAAACAGATTTTTGAAAAGAAGTGCCAAACATGGACTGCTTTGCCAGATACAGAGTCGCCACCTAAATATTTTTTAATGGGGAAATTTAGGAAACCCTGACTCGGTGCCGAAGGCCACATGTCCGTCATCACCGGAGTTGTCTCGGCTCGGGAGCTTGGGTACGATCGGGGAAGGTCAGCTATGAGCACCCCCTTTCGCCTGGTCCGAAGACCGGCCTCTACTAACCATGATATCCGATTTTAAAAACGTTATGTGTTCTTATTCCAATTATTAGCCTAGAATTACTATGTTATGCGCACATCAAACAAGTATAGACTAGATTGCCTAATTTGGAAATAAGCATTGCAAATCCGTTCGGTTTTGAAAAGCGCTTTGGAATTTGCTACTCGCAAGTAGGCTAAAATACGGATTTCAACGAGTTTTTCCAACTCAAACAATCCAACCTCCACCCACGGGCATTCAAACAGTTTATCACATATAAGCACTTAGCCACATGGCAAACATACTGTCATGGCAACATTCACACGCATGCGAGATGCTAAAGCGAAAATACTTACATCGTACTCCGTGCCAAAATAATAAACTAGTTAGCAAACATGTATGTCCTAGTTCATGTCAATTATCTTATGCAACACATACTGGATGCAGTTAGAAGTAGGCTCGGCTAACCTAAGCATGGCATGTGAAATGCGGTCAATTGATGCATACACTCCACTCACACACACTTATTACAGATTTGCCTTCACTCAGAGGGACCAAATAAATATTAGAAATTAATTAACTACGCAAGCTAATTAAATATTACAAATTGCCTAATTAATTAATAAACTAATTAAGCTAGGAAAACAGATAAACCGCTTCGGGAGGAGGGCCAAATGCAGCGCATGCCCGGATCTTGCTCGGAAACACACCGCCATGCATAGGCTACCTCTGTTTTCCTTCCTTCACTCCTCTGGAGGCTGCCAAAATCTCAGGACTGGTTCCTTGGACACTGAGGAGTGCCACCGGCTGAATGGAACTGTCACCGGCATGGGATGTGGCCACCGGCCATGGATGAAGCTATCGGCAGAGAAGAGGTTGCCGGTCGGCAAAGTGTTCCTGCAGAATCTGCAATTGACAGCAACAGAGGGCAAGGCAAAGCATGGCAGCACAATTCAAAGCATCTATGCACCAATCATGTCCCTTATCATGTTTGTGACTCAAAGGGGCATGTGTCTCGATTCTCGAACCACCAATCACGCATTCCCATGCATGATGGCCCAAAGAACCAAGTATGCAACTTTCATGTCAAATGAAATGCAAACCATACAAACAAATCAAGGCCCAATTCCTATCATCAAGTCAAGGAACAAGGCATGCATGCAAGATGAAATGCAACCTAGGCATGCAAGCTAAGGATGCAACATGGCATGGCAAGACATTTATGCAAGCATACAAGCAAACATGAGGCAATGCCAACCAATGAAAATGTGGACTTAAACATGATTTGGGTAGCTCTAAATGGGCCGAAAACAGTGGCCAAAGTGACCAAAATAAGGGACCAAACGCATATACACGCATGCACATGTTAAGGCCAACACTTAGGCACAAATTGGACAACTCTCAAACACATTTGAAAGAAGGATATCATGGACAATTAGCATGCAACATAAGCATTAAAAATCATGTTAAAACATGGTGCCAAACCAAGCAATAAATCAAGCCAAGCATGCAACAAATGGCCTAAGTGCTCAAAGCAAACCAATGGAGTATTGAACTACACTTAGCAAGACCAAACATGGCATGAACTTATTGACCAAAAATAGAGTTTTAGCACATTAAGACAAGGCCTAAGGATCACTTAGATGGCATCTAAGTGGCTCAAAAACAAAGGCATGCATAATCACCAAAACATGGAGCATACTACACAAGCTTCCAAAGCATTAAAGATGCATCCAAGGTAAACATATAGGCATGCAAACGGGACTGAAATGACATGGTGGATGGTTCCAAATCACCAAATCAATGCAAAAATGTCATGCTATACATTCACACACTTAAGGCCAACAAGCCAAAATGCAAAGGGGCTATATGATGCGTGCCAAATCTGACCCAAACAACCATGGACAGACCTAAAACATGGCAAAATATGCACAAAATCTTCACAAGACTAAGCCTAAAGATGCTCTAACAAGGGCTAACAACCTAAGGCACATTGAGGCAATAACATGGCATTACATGGTAGGTATGCTAAGCATGCATGGTGTATCAAAACCAACAAAAAACAGAGGCATAATATGACATATTAAGCACAAAAAACAACTAAGGCATGGTCAACATGAAGCTTAGCTAGGTGCTCCCTCAAGAGGCCAAAAATGGTCCTTTTCAAGGACAACAAGGAGAGGGGGTGGCCCTCTCCTTTTAGAGACTTCAAGTCACCATCTCCACCACTTAAATCCCTCAAGATTTCAGTGGTGAAGAGGCCCAAACACCAAAGTCTCGAAACTAGCACAAAATGAGGCCTTTCAAGGCCTAAGAGGGGTCAAACACCTCCAAACCACAAAACACCCTTAATAAACAATCAAGAGGGTCTAAAAACAGAACTTTTTTGTATTATACACTAACCTCAAAAACGATTTTAAGATAGGTAAAAACAAGATGCAAAAATGGGGAATAATGGGACTAGATTCTTACCCTTGAAGACCTCTTCAACAATGATGCTCCAATGGCCCTCCTTGGCTTGAATCCAACACCAAAATACCAAAATCAGCCCCTTAGAACCTCAGGAGCCAAAGAAAGGTGAAACACTAGGTGTTTGTGTGCAATAGTAAGGCACAAAACACCTAGAACACAAAGAGAGAAAAAGAGAGATAGGATATGTATGGATCCTAATCCTAAAAACCAGAGCTTCTCTCTGTGTTTTTTGTCTCTAAAGTGTCTAAAGTCTCCCCCACCTTGAAGCCAAGAGACAAGGCTCTCTCTTATAGAGGCTTATTGTCTTGTAAAGCTTACAAGACAAGCTTCCAAGAGAGAGATCCCTCCATACACGTGTATGGAGGGGAGCCAAAAGCAAGACAACTGTCTTAAAATATCTGCAAAAGAAGATGCACAGTAGTCGGCCGGCCAAAAATGCCATTTTGGCAAAAAAGAGTGCCGACCGGCAACAAATAGTGCCGACCTGCAACAAAATGTGCCGACCGGCAACAAATAGTGCCGATGGCAGCAAAAAACCAGCCGGTGACCTCTAGCCACTGCCGGTGGTGTGTGAGGATGCCTCACAAGGCATTCCCTGCCCCTCCAAGGCAAAACACAAGTGTTTGGTGTAAAACCAGACACTAAACAGTCAAGTTCGGAGATCTTGAGGCAAGGCGCGCGAGCCGAGACCTCCGGGAACTCCAAACGAACACAAACATAGATGATCACTGAGTGTTCAAACGGTGACGTCCAAGTCTTGAGGACGGTCAAAAATGGGGTGTCTACAGTCTGCCGGCCATCCCTGGAGGCTGCCGACCATTTTTTTTGTTCTGCCGGCCATTGATGTGCCTTACCAGCCACCAATGATGCCTTGCCGGCCACCACTAATGGTTGGCCGGCCACCAGTGTTTTCTGAAGATATTTTATGCCAGTTGTGCCAGCTGTTTGCACAGATGCTTGCATCTGTCCACACGTGGAGGGCTGGATCTCCTTGTATAAATTTCATGTTTTCTATATATAGGGACCCCCTCTCTTTTGTTTTGAGGCTAGAAAATTTTAGACTAAAAATTTTTCCTCTCTCTCTCTACAAATTCTCTACACTTTTTCCTACTTACACCACACTCTTGCCTATACTTCCTTAACAAAATCCTCTCACCTTTGAACTGAGGTTCCTTGAGGTCTTTTTGGAGCTCTTGAAGTTGGTTTTAGCTTGAATTGTGGCCTAGAGTCACTCTTCTCTTCAAAAGGTATAATACTTGCTTTATTAGCTTGCTTTATATATTTGTTTTCCTATCTTTTTCCCACTATTTTTGAGCTGTTTTTGAGCTATAAAAACTCTATTTTTATGGCCTGAAATTGGTGTTTTTGGTCATTTAAGGTTAGGGGATGGTTCACTCCTCTTTATTCCTTGTTTGAAAGGCCATTTCACTTCTGTTTCCCATTTTCAAACCATTTTTTTTTGGGCCTTTAAACACTAATTTTCAAAGTATTTTTAGTGGTAAAAATCAGGTTTTGAAGTCCAATTTTGAGGGGTTAGCCTCCCCTCCTTGTGTCTTGTTTGTTAGCCTAGTTGGTGCTATGCTTTAGCTTATTTTTCTAGCTTGTTCTAGCTTAATTCTAGTATGCTTTAGGCTCTATTTTGAACTATTTTAACTCTTTTTTGGGTTGGTTAAGTCATTTGAGTCTTATATTGCATAGTTGTAGTGGAATAGTCCTCACATGCTTGGTGTTTTAGACCTTTACACGTCACTTGTTTTAGTTGACTGCATGTTTTTGGTGTTTTTCATGCTTCATTTCAGCACTAATCATCTCTGCAATCTCCCTCCTTTCTTGGCTTTTAATTTTGCTTTGAAAGTGGTTTCAAGTCATTTGGTTGCCTAAATGTTGAATTCAGGTTTCATACTTAATGGTTTAATGCCTTAGGAGGTTCATTACCAATGGTATGATACTTCTTTCATACCCAAAGCAACTTGTGTTTTGAGCCCTCTTTCCATTAGAAGACTTTAATCACCTATGGACTTAATTTGATTAAAGGATGGTTGGTAAGTGAAAATGAGTAACTAAGACTTGGGACTAAAAGATGGCTTAAGTTCACCTTTCCTTGGATTTGCTCATAAAAAGGAGGGGTGAGTTGTGCAAACAATCTGTGAAAATACTCTCTTTTTGCTCTATTTGTCCTCTGTTACAACAAGATAAACCAGTGCATCAGTGGCTGGCAGGCCTCTTTCCATGGCCGGTAAGTGGCCGGCAGGCCACTTTCATCGTCGGTAGGTGGTCGACAATCTTCACCAGTGGTCGGCTGGCCACTGATGCAAATCTCACCAGAATGTTGGTAAGGTGTAGCAAAATGGTTCTAGAAATGTTCAACTGTGCAAACAGAGGCTTTCGAGAGTCAAACGGAGGTCTTTTCGGGTGGAAACCGAACATGAGTGTGCACATCTTTCGTTTCCTGAGGCAGAGTAACTAATTAGCTTAGTTTGGTTACTTAGTTTAATTATTAGTTACAATTGTTTTATAATTATTTAATTAGCTTAATTAGTTGTTGCTAATTAGTTTCTGATGTAATATTTAATTAGCTTAGATAGTTAGTTAATTATTCATTCAAGTTTTGTAATAATTAGCTTAATTATCTTAGCTTAAGGCTTAATTAGCTTAGCTTAACTCATTTGGACTCTCCTTCGTGAGAGCGTAATGTAATAATGTGCATGTCTTCCAACCCCACGTCTTTCTCCCTTTTATTTATCCGCTTCTGATGGTTAGATTAGGGGCAGCATGTTTCGTTTAGCATATCTTATGCTTGCATATATTCATCTTGTCATGCATGCACCGAGGCTCGACGCATCATTCTAACTGCATTGTCATTTCAATACCTTGTTGAATACGTGTTTAAACCCATGCTATCGGATTGTTGCAAATAACATGTTAAGTAGCCGAGCTTATTTTAGTTGCATTATTGCATGCGTTGCATTAGTCATCTTGTATAGTTAGGGATCATGCATATTTTTCTAACTCTTTTGTTTTATCTTGGCTTGGAGTACTAGGTGAGTTTTTAGTGCTTTAGCATACTTGCCATGAGGCTAAGTGATTATTGGTTAAAATGTTTGAGTGCCTGTGGATGAAGGCTTGTTGCTTGAATTAGAACAATTTAATGAATGTACATTTAAACCCACTTTGTTAAGTAGCAAACTCGCAAACTTTAAGCCCACTTGGGGTGGCAAAATCAAACTCTTTTCAAAAAAAAAACATGAAATTGAATTGTTCCAATTCAGGGAAACTAGTCTATACTTGCTTGTGCGCATCACATAGTAATGCTAGCCTAATAAACCAGAACAAGAGCACATAATATCGATAAAAATCATATCATGATTAGTAGAGGTTGATTTTTGATCGGGCAAGCGGGGGTGCTCAATTCATGACCTTCCCCTCTCGTACCTAAGTTCCCGAGCCGAGGCAACTTTGGTGATGACGGACATATGGCCTTTGGCACGAGTCATGGGTTTCCTAGATTTTCCCAAAATAAAATATTTAGGTGGCGACTCTGTATCTGGCAAAGCAATCCAATTTTGGCAATTTGATTAAAAATTGAATTTCCAAGAAGATTTGTCGGATTTGGACTCTTTGGTATTTATTAATTTCACATTGCACTTGTGAGATTAGACTCAGAACCGCGAGAGTTCGAACTGTAGGGCTTCTTTCGAACTTCCGAAAGGGGGCGCGAAAAAGCCGAGCTACAATACCCATGAGATTTAGAACCGGGTGGAAGATCCACCAATTCCCAAGTATGATTTTGCATACTAGATTCAATTTCATTATTAACAGCCTCTTTTCACAAAGGTGTTTCAGGACCTGACATTGCTTCCTTAAAGCTCTGAGGCTCATTTTCTAATAGGTATGTTAGAAAATCTGGACCAAAGGATTTTGATATTCTCACTCTCTTACTTCGTCTTGGTTCATCATCAGTTAAATCCTGTTGATCGAGACCATTACCAGTCTCTTGCGTTTGATTGTCATCAGTCTCTTGACTTTGTATACAATCATAAGTTCTTTTCTGTGAACTTAATTCTTGTCCTTTCTTGTAAGGAAAAACATGCTCAAAAAACCACCGCATTTCTTGATTCTATAATAGTTTTCACATGTATATCAGGTATTTCTGATTTATAAGTCAGAAACCGATATGCACTACAATGATGCACATAACCAATAAACACACAATCCATTGCATTCATCATTTCTTTAAGGGTTCAATTCTTTCTTTCAGTAATTCCATTTTGCTATGGAGAATAGGGTGCTATAGTTTGGTAAATAATGCCATGTTGTGCACAGACTTCATTTAAAGGTGTATCATATTCACCACCCCTATCACTTCTAACCATTTTAATGGTTTTACCAAGTTGATTTTCAACTTCAGCTTTGTAGAGTTTAAACATTTCCAAGGCTTCATCTTTGCTTCTAAGTAAATATACATAACAATATCTTGTGCAATCATCGATAAATGTTATGAAATACTTTTTTCCTCCTCTAGTTTGAACAAATTTAAGATCACACACATCAGTATGAATTAATTGTAGAGGTTTGGTTTTTCTTTCAACCGATTTAAATGGAGCCTTAGTTAGTTTTGCTTCTACACATATGTCATATTTGTGATTAGGATAAATTTCAAACTTTGGTATATAATCCAAACCAATTAGTCTACGCAAAGCATCAAAATTCACATGTCCTAATCTACCATGCCATAAATTTGACTCAAGAATATAAGCAAAATATATGTTATTCTTATTCATAACAGATTTTAGTACAACAGTAATTACATTCAACTTGAAGAGACCATCGCTCATGTATCCCTTACCCATATGCATTCCAATCTTTGTTAATACAAACTTACCAGACTCAAATACAAGTCTAAAACCATTTTTACTTAACAAAGAACCAGAAACTAAATTCTTTCGGATGTCTGGTACATATAACACGTTGTTGAGGGTAAGTTCCTTCCTCGATGTCATCTTCAAGACAACTTTCCCTTGTCCAGCCACATCAGAAGTAGACGAATTTCCCATGAATAGTTGTTCACCATTTGTAGCCTCATTACAAGTAGTGAACATTGTCTGCACAAATGTGTCGAGTTGCCTTAGTGTTGACCCACCACTCTTTGGGATTTCTAACAAATTAGCCTCAGACACCACAATAGAGAGATTGATCTCATTTACCTCGTCAGAAATGTAATCGACTTCTGTCACATTAGCTTGATTGGTGGTCTTTTTGCTTGTACTTCCGCGATCCTTCTTAGGGTGGCGGAAATCAGAGGCTCGATGCCTGGTCTTGCCATAGTTATAGCATTTTCATTTGAAGTTTTTATTGCCGTTGTTGTCGCCTTGTTTAGGACCATCTCCAACAAACTTCCTCCTTTTGTTTTGTGGTTTGGGCACTTGTTCCGCTACATTAGCTATGGATTCAATGGGATTTTTACCATTCCTCTTTTCAGTCTTATGGTTTTCTTCCTCAATTCTCAGTCTTACAATCAGTTCATCCATAGTCTTCTCTTTGCGTTTATGTTTTAAATAATTTTTGAAATCTTTCAAAGGCGGTGGTAATTTTTCCACTAATGTAGTGACTGGGAAAGACTCACTAAGAGACATACCCTTAGCATGAATATCATGCAAAATTAATTGAAAACTTTGAACTTGAGAAATTACCGTTTGGGAGTCAACCGTAACAAAATCCAGAAATTTACCAACAACAAATTTCTTTGTGCCGGCATCCTCTGTCTTGTATTTTTACTCCAATGAATCCCACATTTCTTTTGCTATTTTCAAAGGAGTGTAAACATTATACAGCATGTTGTCTAGGCCTTTGAGGATGTAATTTCTACAAAGAAAATCAGAATGTTTCCAGGCGTCCACAGCGGCAACAACTTGCCGATCACTTTCACCATCTTTTAGTATTGGAGACTCATCATAAAGATACCAGGCAAGATTAAGAGTTGTAAGATAGAACAACATTTTCTGCTGCCATCTCTTAAACCCGATGCCATTAAAATTTTCCAATTTGTCTCCATGACTCATTAGAACCTGAACATGGTTTTAGGTAAGGACCGGGGTCGTTGAACACAATCATGAGAACCATAATGTGTCAGAAGATATTTTGTGTGAAATCTATTGTCTTGGTTACATTAGCAGCTGAACAATTCAAGGCATCGCATCCGTTGGTTAGCTAGTAAGTCCGATAGGTGTAGACACCCCATTTTTTACCGACCTTAAGACTTAGACGTCATCGATTGAGTGCTCGGTGATGACACATGTTGTGCTCGTTTTGAGCTTACAGAATCTCGGCTGAGAGCCTTGCCTCCAGACCTCGGGACTCTTTTGTGCTTTGCCTCGGTTTGCGAACCAGATTCTGTTTTCTCTTTCCAAAGGGAGGGAGAGGTCTCGTAGACCATCTCTCAATGGTTGTAGGCTACTTTTCATGGTCGTAGATCACTGTTCCCGTTAGGAGACCAGTTTCTAATTTTCGGAGCCGTCGACCGTGCGCCTCGGTTCGGGACCGCTTAACTTTCTCCGTTTGGCACGATTTTTGGGAAGGTTAAACCTTTTGAACCTTTGTTTTAGCTTCTTAAGGAAGCTTGAACCTTTTGAACATTCGTTTTAGCTTCTTGAGGAAGCTTGAACCTTTTAAACCCTTGTTTTAGCTTCTTGAGGAAGCTTGAACATTTTGAACCATCGTTTTAGCTTCTTAGGAAGCTTGAACCTTTTCAACCCTTGTTTTAGCTTCTTGAGGTAACTTGAACCTTTTGAACCTTCGTTTTAGCTTCTTAATGAAGCTTGAACCTTTTGAACCTTCATTTTAGCTTCTTGAGGAAGCTTGAATCTTTTGAATCCTTGTTTTAGCTTCTTGAGGAAGTTTGAACCTCTTGAACCTTTGCTCTAGCTTCTCCAAGAAGCTTGAGCCCTCTTGTTTCTCTATAAGAGAGGGCCTCTCTCTCCTTTAGAGAGGTTGAAAAAAATTGTCTAAGGCACATGGGTTTTATCTCTCTCTATATCTCTATATTTAGGCTTAGAAAGTGTTGGTTCTTGACCCCTTTGCACCACAACTCTTAAGCACACACCTCCACCATTGTTCTAAGATTCTTGGAGGGTCTTGAGAGGTCTCAAAGGGCTGGTTTTTGGTCCAAGAAGCTGCTGTCTTTGCTGAGCTACAAGGGTAACTCATTTCCCCTCTTTTAAGCATTATCTTGATCCTTCTCTTAGACTTATTTGCATACATATTTGAGCTTTGTTGTCAACTAAAACAAGCTTCATATTTAAGTGTTTTTCATGTTTGTTTAAGACTATTTTGGTGTTGGGGGTCGTCTACCCTCTTGCATGCTTGTTTTGGCCTTGTTTTGGGCCATGCCACAAGGCATTCGAGATAATCTTTGCTTGGCCTTCCTACCACTGAATCCAGTGGATTTTCAGTGGTGGTTTTGTGGTTTTGAGGGCCAAAATCAGAGAAGGGTGACCCTCTCTCTTTTGGCCTTGTTTGTTTGCATATTTAGCCTTTCAAAGGAGCCCTTATTTGCATGCTTCCAAGCCATGTTTCAGGCCATTTTTGATGAGTTTTAGGACCTGCATAGGCTCTGTCCAGAGCTTGTTTTGCCATATTGGATGTCCATCTTGCATGTGTAGAATAACCCTCTTCATGGCATATCAAAGGAGCATCTCATTCTTGCATGCATTAACCATGTTTCAGTGGGTTTTTGGGCTTTATTTGGCATGGCATACCTCTAACTTTTGCGGGTTTAGTGGCCTCTTGATTGCCTCACGTGCTTGTAGTGCAAATCCTATTTACTAGCTTACATTGCATGCTATTTTGGCTTTGATTCTAGCACTTTTTGGCCATGCCTTAAACTGATTTTGTACATGTTTTGGACTACCTTAGCTCTATTTTTGGGCCTCATGGTCGAATGATGTTTGCTATGCGTGGTTGTAGTTCAATACCCTTGCCTAGCTTTGAGTTTTGAAGCCTATTGCATGCGTATTTTAAGGTGTTTCCATGTTTTGGCATCATTGGGAATCATATTTTTCAGAGCTTATATGTATGCCATATTCCCATGTTTTCTACTCTTCGAATGTGTTTCAGAGTTATGCGTGAATACCTCATTTTTGGACCATTGCACGAGCTTCATTTTGGTGCATGTCAAGCCATCATTTTAGCTCATTTTGCCACTGTTTTGGACCTGCGTAAGGTCTGTTAGAAGTTGGTTTGTTCATTTGAGCATTGCTTTGCATACCTCTAGTGTAATGTGCTTCACTAGTTTCGGTACTTGAGCCTTCCAACGTGCATTGTGTGAGTCGTTTGCATGATTCAGAGCCTTTTTGTATGCCATTTCAGAGCTGGAATATGTGTCATTGTACGCCATATTTCATGCTTACCATGCTTTGGTGGAGTTGCACTTTGTGCCTTAGGTTTGGTCCCTTGCATTTATACATGTTTGCATGTGTGTTGTTGCTTCATTTTCATCATGTAACGCCACTGATTTGAACATGGCTGAGGCCTATCCATCTTGGTTTTAGTCCATTTAGCAATGCGCATGCCATGTAGTTCGACGCATTGAGTATGCTATTTGACATTCGCATTGTGTATGCTAGTCTCATTTTGTCATATTGTTGCATGCTTATGATTGTCTCGCATTGAGTATGTTTGCATTAGCATTGTGCATTGTGTATGCTATTAGCCTTGCTAGGTTGTTCATGTTGCATTCCATATTGACATTGTGTATGCCATGTGCATGTTTGCATGTTTCACCCCTTGCATGTTTGCATGACCAAGTTGCAGTGCATTTAGCTTGCATGCTAGAGTCGCATTGTGCATACCATACTTGTTGCATTGTGTTTGGAATAGGAGTTAGTCCAAACACGGGAAACGAGAAATGTTTTGCACTCAAAGTGACGAAACGTACCTCACTTCCCAGTCACCAACCCTCTTGACTAATACATGATGGAGTTTAGGCATTTATGTGTTCATATGTGCATTCATTCCATATCAAGTCGTGCAATTCGACTCCTCAGCCATCATGCATCGAGATGTGTGATTGGTGCCCCGAGGGTCGAGGACTACACTCCCTTGAGCTTGTGCAATGATGGGAGAGTGGTCGTGCACACATTTGTTGAAAATACCTTGCTATGCCTCTCTCTTGCTTTGTGTTGCAGAAAACCAGGAACATGAGGCAGAAACTGGTCGACTGACCAGCTTTTCTGGCAGGCCGACCACCTCTTTTGGTCTCCACCACAAAAGGTGGTCGGGAGGTGGTCTCCAAGGTCCAAGGCTGGCCGGCAGCCTTCCTACAGCTTCCCAGGGTGGAGTTTCAGCCTTCTGGAGCCTAGTGCAACTTTCTGAAATCAATTGCAAACAAAGGCGAGCCGGGGCATCGCGATGGATTTCCCGACATGGCGGCTTGAGCATGCATGCATCCTTTGTCATTCGGAATAGAGCTGAGGCAGTCTATTTCATGTAGCTTACATGCTAATTTATTTACTTCCTTAGTTTAATTTGTTAATTAGTCAGCGTTATGTAATAATTAGCTATAGTTAGTTATTCATTTCGTTGTGTATTATTTATTTGAACCCTCCGAGAGAGGGCAATGTTGTGATAAGTGTGCGTGTGTGATGTATGTCTTCCAACCCCACATCTTTCTCCCTTTTATTTACCAGCTTATGATGGTTTGTTTTGGGGCATGTTTCAATTAGCATCTATATGTTCGCATGATCGCATCCATTCATCTGTCTTGCATGTACCGGACTCGGCGCATCATACTAATTGCATCGTATTTGAATTCCAAGTTGAATACATGTTACCTGTAACATCTCACATGCCATCTTAGAATAGTCGAGCCTATCTTAGTTGCATTTTGCATGTGTTGCAATAGCCATCTTAACATGAACTAGGATCATGCATTGATTACTAACTAGTTTCTGTTTTGGCTTGGAGTACTTGGTGAGTGTTTATGCCTTAGCATCCTTGCATGTGTGTAAGTGACTGCCATGATAGCATGCTTGCCATGAGGCTAACTGCTTATGTGATATACATGCCTGAATGCCTGTGGGTGAAGGTCGGATTATTTAAATTGGAACAATTCATCAAATGCGAGTTTTAAGCCCACTTGGGGTGGCAAAATCATCTTATTTTCTAAGCCCACTCGAGGGTGGCAAATCCACGTCTTAGCCTACTTGCGGGTATCACCTTCAAACCATTTAAAAAAAAAAAAGCTGAGATGTTTTGTTCCAACTTAGATGATCCAGTCTATACTTGTGTGGTGTGTGCATCATGTAGCAATTCTAGGCTAATAAACCAGAATAAGAACACAAATGTTTTCAAAAACAAGATATCATGTTTAGTAGTGGCCGATCTCTGATCGGGCGAGCGGGGGTGCTCATGAGATGACCTTCCCCAATCGTACCCAAGTTCCCGAGCCTAGGCAACTTTGGTGATGACGGACACATGGCCTTAGGCACGAGTCAGGGTTTCCTAAATTCTCCCAAAATAAAATATTTAGGTGGCGACTATGTATCTGAAAAACCAGTCCATGTTTGGCACTTCTTTCTAAAAATCTATTTTTCAAAATGATTTGCCGGATTTGGACTCTTTGTTGATTTATCGGTCTCGCATTGCACTTTGTGGGATTAGATTCAGAACCGTGACATTTGAGTCCAAACTGTAGTAAGCCCAGTGAACAAAACGGGATTTCTCCCGGGACGTTCGGGGACGGCAACAGTTTCTGGCGACTCTGTTGGGGAGTTTAGAGAACTTGACTCAAACTCATGTTATCTTGTTTTTGGACTACACTTATGTGTTTCTTTGCATTGTATTTGCATTGGTGCGCCTAGGACATCATGTTTACCATCTGCTATTCTTGAACGGTTTGCCAGAGGCTCGCTTTGAGAAGCGAGCCATAAGGCTAACCGGTTACGAGCTCTGCCACGATGGGAACACAAACCCTAGTTTTTACCGGGGCACCCTTTTTTACCATTCGACCTAGTGCATATCGAAATCCGTAGTGACCATTCCAAGCTAGGATAGTTTGCTTACCCGATTATAGGTTGTTTGAAACCGCTGTGTGCGTAGTGAAACCCTAGCTCTTGACAAAATAGGACAGGGAAACCCTACCCCAACATAGGGGTGTTTTGGCTCTCATTTTCCTGCTATGTGCTGTCAGAGTGTGTCTCTGCAGGGCTATATGTATCAGTTTGTAAGTCTGGGTATCAGGCCTGAGGGCATCAGTATGTGAAGAATCAGTTTTATCTGAGGGTATCGGTTTACAGACAGAATTTGGGGCAGAATTCAGTATAGAGTACAATCATTCAGCTGTGCTCATGTCCATTCTAGCGAAATCAGGCTGAGATGCTCTCCATTTTCTCTTTTGCTAGGTAGTCCTGGAACCATAGCTTCAAAAGGCTCCAATATCCCCCGGATTCATTGAACTTGTGTTGATAGACTTTGTCAGGTCAGAGATTCAGTTCAAGGGTAACCAGTGTTTCCTGCGCCAGTGGTAAGGCAAAGAAGGGCCAGACAGGGCTCATTGGTTCATCTGATCTGACAGTAGACCCATGATGGCACAGGGTTCGAAAGAATTTGTGGCCGTGATAACAGCGTTAAATCAGGGAACTACCATGCGGGATGAGACCAGTGCTGAAATGTAACGCCTATCTGGGGCATCTGCCTCACATCTAGCTTCGGGACCCCAGCCGAACTTTGACCCACTTCCGCCAGCTGAAGATTTGTAGGGTCCAGATCCTCGAGAAGGGTTGGCTCAAGCTCGAGTTTTCATCCCCCTGGTGCAGCCCAATGAGTGGCCTTATCCCCTTGATGCTAATGACCTCGATCCGACCGCGGTGAAAATCGCGAACCTTGAGAAACAATTCAAGAAGGCACAGGGCCTTAAATCCATTCCTGACATTGAGGATGGGCACACTAAGGCCACCATACGGCTCCCAGACAGATTCCAAATGCCACATATTGACCGTTTCGACAGGTTTGGAGATCCTATGGTACATACCCGGCTTTTCTTGGATGTCCTGAAGCCGATGGGTCTGACTAAGCCACATAAACTCTCTCTGTATGGTAGAACCCTGTCGGGTGTAGCAGCCACTTGGTACGTTAGGGTGGAGGATAAAGTGAAGCAAAACTGGGAAGAACTGGCTGAGGCCTTTGTCGATCAATATTCCTACAATACCCAAGTTGAAATGACCATGCAAGAGCTTGAAACAACCCGCCAAAATCCAACAGTGCCTTTTGTGGAAGTTGTTGCAAGGTGGAGAGCAAAAGTAGCACAGATGATAGATCGCCCTTCTTAGAGGGATCAAGTGCAGATGATGGTGCAAAACCTCGAGCATGATATGTTGCAAAAGTTGATAGTCGCTCCGCTATTCACTTTCAAAAGTTTGCATGAATTGGGGGTTCAAATCGAGAATGCGTTCAACAGTGGGATCATTCCCAAAACAAGTGAACTGATAAAGAGGGTTTTTGCAGGGAGTACCAATGTTGGTAGTAGCACTATTCCCAAACCCACTGAAATCAATTCAATCGCCACAGCCGACCCTTTTGCCAATCCAAGCCTACAAACTGCCGGCCCAGCCTGAGCTCAGGGCAGAACTTTCACTCCCCTCTATATGAGCCTGACTAGCGCACTAAAAGTTTTGATGGAAAGAGGGTATCGCAAACCCCTCGATCCTCAATCTCTGCCTAACCCACTCCCAGCCAGACATAATCCCTCCAAGTACTATGTGTACCATCAGCAGCGCGGTCATGGGACCGACCGTTGCTACTGCCTTCGTCATGAGGTCCAAAATCTCATCGACAACCGGACGATAGCTCCACCTTCAGACCCCAATGACCAAACATCTCCTTCCCACCTCAATCTCATCCATATACTGCCATCCACCTATGACCCCAACATATACATCACCCCAGCCCATCTACCCAAGCCTGAGGTCTTTATCCTAGAAAGCATGGACTTATGCATGATGGGTGCACCTGAACCCCAATCATCTCAAACCCGCGAACCCACTACTTGCGAGTTGATGAGAATGATTGAAGATCTACAAAGAACTGTGGCAGATTTAGCCTTTGGGATATTGGCTCCATCATCAACCACACCTCATACCGGGAATTTCATGCCAAAAGGCTCCCTAATCTTGGGACGGGCTACATTTGAAGAAAGCCAAACCCTTGGCAAAGTGGAGGCGAGTGGAAAGAACAAGGTAGGGGCGGGCATGGATCCCCATGAACATCTTCTGTTGGCTGTTGAGGCTTTGAAAGCCGAGGGACTTAACAAAGAGCAAGTCCTCGCAGTTGTTGCAAAAACTGTAGATGACACTTTCGCCACTCAAGTTCGGGGCAATTTGAATCAAGGGGCAAGCCGGGAGAAGGGTCGTTGTACCAGGAATGTTCCTTTCAGCTCTAATCCTGTGCTCGGAAGAGATCAGCAAACTCAGTCAGCACCTGCCAATCCCTTTGCTAGTGCGTCCAGCAAAAATCCACAAACCTTGAAGTACCAACCCCGAGGTCAGAGGGTCTTCCATGCCCTCTATATGCCTTTGTCCAAAGCTCTCCAAATCCTTGTTGGACAAGGCCATCTCAGACCCCTTAAGCCTCAGCCTCTCCCGAATCCTCCTCCGGCTACGCATGATGCTGCCCAGTACTGTACCTTCCATCAATAAACCGGTCATGGCACTGACAATTGCTTTCGTCTTCGCCACGAAGTGTAAGATTTGATTGACAATGAGGTCATCGTCGCACCACGTCCTGCAAAGTCTATCAGCACTGGATCAGTGAACTTGGGGGATAGTACGAATATATGATCGGGGGATGAACCACCTGCGGGCGGCGCTCAATTTACTCCAGATGTGGCGTATGGCACGCACTATTTTGAGCATTTGCGAATGCTAGCTTTTGTGCTTTCGGACTTGGGTATTGGGTTAGTCTTGTTGTTTTGTATAGAGTTAGTCTTTTTATGCTAAGTCAGTCGGGTCTGTCTTGTTGTATCGAGTCAGTCTTGTTTTGTTGGAGTCGGGTGATTTCGGGGGTGTTACCTCGGACATCACTTGCTTGTTTTGTGTTTGTCTTTTCATTTTCTTTTGAGTCTATTTTTTCCTTGGAGCCAGTAATTCCAACAGATTTGAATGAACATCGGTGATTTTCACACCCTTGTGTTTGCTTCTGCCTTGCGCCAGTTGTGCCAGAAAGTTTGAATGAAACGGCAGTACTTTTTGCCTACTTTTCTATGCCTCGAACTCATTGCATTGACCTAAGTTTTCCAAAACTTTTCAAACACTGTGATGAAACTGAAGAGGGAGGAATTCCTCGAGTTTTGCAAAATTTGTTCAATTGAGAAGAAAGAGAGGCATGCTAAGCCCTTAATGAATGAAATCATGTTTTTTAATGTGAGTACGGAGAAGGACCCTGGCTTGATCCAGATTGGTTCTACATTGTCTTCAGCGCGAGCAATTTTTCGCTTTCTTAAAAAATTTCAAAAAATGTTTTGCGCGGTCCTACGAAGACCTGTGTGGAATCACTCTTGAGATTGTGCAGCCTAGGATCGCTCTCAGCCTCGAGACTCGACCACTTGCTTTCGAACCTTTAACTTAGATTCAGAATGTTCAATGGTCAACCACCATGTAAGGCCTGTGTGGTCGGATCAGAAGCAGCCCTCGAACTAGGGGTAGGGAAGTCAGATCAAGAAGATCAGATGTCGTCAAAAGAAGTTTGCAAAGCTAGATCAGAAGCACCCCTCGAACTAAGGGTAAAAGATGCCAGATTGTGCTCGAAAAGCCGAAGATGGATCATTCCACAAATCAATGAAGATCGGAAAGAATGCCAAACCCCATAAGGGAGGAAAGAAGAAGACATTGCTGAAGGACAACCGAGTTCCCATCCACAACACTAGGGGCAAATTCACCATCTATTGGATGGACTTCTACCTCATTAGCAAACAACAACCATTCTCCTGGACTCAGATGACTTCAAGATCTCAAAACCATTTGACATGGACAAAGCTACACTTTTACCCTTGAGAGGCTCGCTGGGCCGAAAACCCGGAAGGGCGACCCAGGCAAAAGTTAGAGCAAGAAAAAGAAGAAAAAGAAAAAAGAGAAAAATGCAAAAAAAAAAAAAGAAAAGAAGAAAAAATGAAAAAGAAAAGAAACGAAAAGAATTGAAAAGAAGAGAAGAACAAAGCTCGCAAGGTTGAAAACCCAGAAAGGGCGGCCTTGGCAAAAGTTAGAGCGCAAAAGGAGAGGTTAATACCCGAGTGTACCTCAACCCCGAACTACGTAAGGCTTGATTCCCATCTTTGGGATACGTAGGCAACTTCATTCTGAAGTCCAGCAATAAAATACTTCAAATCCGACTGTGTCCATGTAATGGTTCTGGTCATCTTTGTCTTCTCTATATCTGAGAATTTGGTTGTAATTGTCACTGTGAGGACTGGTTGCCACGTGCTGCGGCGCTATTCAAACTAGGGGCAACTTTTCGTTGCCATGCAATGCTGATGTGCCATTCAGACAAGGAGCAATTTTCTATTGCCATACAATGCCGTTCAAACAGGGGCAATTTTCCATTGAAATGGTTCTGAGGTTGTGCATCTCAAGAGTAGGTTCCGTGCTCGTTGAGCAGTGGCCATTTGCAAAAATAGTTTTTGAGAATTTTTACTGAGGTTGACTAACTTTCTCGAAAAGTATTCCATTTTTCAAAACTGGACCTTTTCTTGGACCCAAAAAAGGAAAATATTCAGTGCTCATAGCCTGACTTGCATGATTTTAAATCAAAAAATTGAACAAGCATGTTAATCTAACCCTCATTTTGGTTAAAATTGTTTTAGCATAAGCCAAAAATAAAAAATGGTCAAAATGATGAACTAGGGGCACAGTTGAGTCAGGTGTTCTATCTTTTCCCCGTTGTTAACATACTCGCCAGAAAGGGCACTCTATTTGCTGGAAAGGGCACCTTATTCGCCAAAAAGGGCACAACAGAAGCTAATAGAAAAGGGCTGAAAGCTCTTATATCCTCTGAGCAGTGAGGTATCAAGCCAAGTGCGAAGCACGAATTGGAATGGATCAGGGTATTCTACTCCCTTATCTGGACACATCTGATCACGTCCAAACTCCCTAGCAGAACATCTTCAACCGATGTCAGCTGCAGATTGGCTACACACCTAGTTGTAACATAACCCCTCTGTGGGGAAATTCACTAACTGCGCGCAGAAGAAGAAGAATCTAGCGGAATGCTAAGGACACGAGCCCACAACCTCATGTTTATCCATCAACCACCCAGGAGAGGGATAAAAAATGAGAGATTGAAGAATAGAGAGATGTGCACTGAGAGAAAAAGTGAGGAAAATGGATTTTTAAAAAAAACAGAGCTTGAGGGCCGAGCGATGCAAGAATCACAAATGAGAAAGGGTGGGAAACAATACCCGGAGAAACTGGCTCTTCATGCATTGAGAGGTCTCTTGCCTTTGTAACATGGCTGAGTGTTATGTCTGTGTGTTTTGTTTATCTCGATTCTTGTTTTGAGTCGTTTGAGTGTCAATAGATGTGTTTAGGCTGTTTTACCTTGTTTTTCCTTTGTTGAGTCGTGTTTAGGTTGTTCTACCTTTGTTTTCCATTGTTGAGTCATTTTGGCTGTGGTCAGTTGTA
This sequence comes from Camellia sinensis, assembly GCF_055761805.1. Taxonomy (NCBI): domain Eukaryota; kingdom Viridiplantae; phylum Streptophyta; class Magnoliopsida; order Ericales; family Theaceae; genus Camellia; species Camellia sinensis. Next base: position 147,878,526 of record NC_138968.1, on the reverse strand, counting down.
GGCTCAATACCCGGTTAAGAACCCTTTTCTCATTTCAATTTCAAAATAAATCGCTTTGTGCTCAGAGTGCTGTGGCATTCTCCACATTTGTGCAAAACAAGATTCTTTCATTCATAAACCGCAAGGGTCCAACCCAGGTCATGAGAGAACAGTAGAACAAGGACCTATCTGAAGCTATATAGGTTCCGGGCTGCAAAGCAAAAGAAAAGAGGGAAAATTTGGAGCATCTTAGCATGTTTCGACTTCGGCAATTCCGAGACTGCATTCCAGGTGCACCTTCTCAGGCCTTGCCGTTTCTCTGGAGTATGAGTATATCTCGACCCCAAACTTAAAGCCTGGTTCAAGTCAGAATGGCAGTCCAAGCAGCACCTATGGTTTTCACATGCAGATGTTATCTCTCGCCCATGTAGACAGGGTGTCCCCTTTTGAGCTGAGCGTGTTGCCAAGTCCTCCGAGAGGTAAATCGGAGGCAGCAGAGTACATGTTTGATGCTCCTCTATTGTATAGAATATGCAGTTTCATATACACTTCTGTTGCATGTGACGCACATCGTTTTTATTCATGCATAGAATATGCTTGCTTTCGATTCCGCATAGAATATGCTTTGCTTCCAATCATGCATAGCATATGCTTTCAATGCTGCATAGAATATGCCTGTCTCATGCATAGAATATGCTTTCAATATTGCATAGAGTATGCCTGTCTCATGTATAGAATATGCTTTCAATATTGCATAGAATATGCTTTCCATGTTGCATAGAAAATGCACTCTTCCATACTTGCATATAAAATGCTCATATCTCTTGCATAGAAAATGCATTCTTCCTCACTTGCATAGAACATGCATTTTATCGCACTTTCTTGTGCATTTTATCTCACTCGCACTGTCTTGTGCACATTGTATTTCTGTATCACTCGCACTGTCTTGTGCACTCACTTTGGTCTAGGAGAACTTAAATCCTGCATCTCCCGTTGCACTGTCTTGTGCACTTTCACATTTCTTATCCCTCGCGCTCTCTTGCGCATCGCACTATTTTGTGCAGTTTATACTCGCGCTTTCTTGCGCATCACACTATTTTGTGCAGTTTACATTCGCGCTTTCTTGCGCATCGCATTATTTTGTGCAATTTACCCTCGCGCTTTCTTGCGCATCGCGCTATCTTGTGCACTCACGTTGTTTTGTGCATCGCATTATTTTGCACCGTGACCATTACTTGCATTGTGCATGCATTTTATCGCGCTATTTTGCGCATCGCACTATTTTGTGCACCTTACTTGCATTGTGCATGCATTTTATCACGCTATTTTGCGCATCGCACTATTTTGTTCCAACTTAGACGATCCAGTCTATACTTGTATGCTGTGTGCATCACGTAGAAATTCTAGGCTAATAAACCAGAATAAGAACACATATATTTTCAAAAACAAGATATCATGTTTACTAGTGGCCGATCTCTGATCGGGCGAGCAAGGGAGCTCATGAGATGACCTTCCCCAATCGTACCCAAGTTCCCGAGCCTAGGCAACTTTGGTTATGACGGACACATGGTCTTAGGCACGAGTCAGGGTTTCCTAAATTCCCCCAAAATAAAATATTTAGGTGGCGACTCTGTATCTGGAAAAGCAGTCCATGTTTGGCACTTCTTTCTAAAAATCTATTTTTCAAAACGATTTGCCGAATTTTGACTCTTTGGTGATTTATTGGTCTCGCGTTGCACTTTGCGGGATTAGATTCAGAACCGTGACATTTGAGTCCGAACTGTAGTAATCCCAGTGAACAAAACGGGATTTCTCCCAGGACGTTCAAGGACGTCTACAGTTTCTGGAGACTCTGCTGGGGAGTTTAGAGAACTTGACTCGAACTCATGATATCTTGTTTTTGGACTACACTTATGTGTTTCTTTGCATTGCATTTGCATTGGTGCGCCTAGGACATCGTGTTTGCCATCTGCTATTCCTGAACAGTTTGTCAGAGGCTCGTTTTGAGAAGCGTACCATAAGGCTGACCGGTTATGGGCTCTGCCACGTGTAGACACCCCATTTTTGACCGTCCTTAAGACTTGGACGTCATCGTTTGAACACTCGATGATTACCCTTGTTTGTTTTCGTCTTGAGTTCACGGAGGTTTCAGCTACGCGCCTTGCCTCAAGACCTCTAGACTTGTTTGTTTTGTGTTTGGTTTTGAATCAAACACTTGTTGTTTTGCTTCTGAGAGTGGGAAATAGCATATAGGACAACCCCACACCTCATCGGCCATGGCTTGAGGCCACCGGCCTTGTTTCCTTGCCAACGGCCATTGGCGATGGCCGGTCGGCACTATTAATGGTCGGTCGGCATTGTGTTTGGTCGGCCGGCCACTGATTTTGGTGAATTGGCCACTTTTTCTGGCCGAGACGTTTTCTTGAGAGGGGTTTGAACCTTTTGAACCCTTGGTTTTAGCTTCTTGAGGAAGCTTGAACCTTTTGAACCCTTGGTACTAGTTTCTTAAGGAAGCTTGAACCTTTTGAACGCTTGGTTTTAGCTTCTTGAGGAAGCTTGAACCTTTTGAATCTTTGTTCTAGCTTCTCCAAGAAGCTTGGCCCTTTTGCCTAGCTTCTCCAAGAAGCTTGGCCCTTTTGTCTAGCTTCTCCAAGAAGCTTGGTCTTCTTGGCCCTTTTGCTCCAAGCTTCTAAGAGAAGCTTGGACCCTTTTTCCTCTATAAAAGAAGAGCTCCTCTTCGACTGCAAGGGTTCCAACACTTTTGTCTAAGGCACAAGAGATATATCTCTCCCTATATCTCTACATTTTAGCTTCAAAGTGCTTAGTTCTTGGCTTCATTACACACCACCTCCTATCCTAACACCTCCACCATCACTCTAAGCATCTTGGAGGCCATTTTCAGAGAGTAAGGGACTGGTTTTCTGGACCAAGAAGCTGCTATCCCCTTTTGGCTACAAGGGTAACACACTTTACCCTTTTTTGGTCTTTATTTTGCTTCATATTTTAGCCTTATTTGTAAGCATTTTCCAGCTTTGTCATAAACTGAAAAAACTCTTATTTTGAGCTCCTTTTGAAGTTTGTTTAGATCACTTTTTCGTTTGGGGTGGTTTACCCCCTCTTAGGCCTTGTTTGGCCTTGTTTTTTAGCCTTTTTTGTGAGCTTCGGGACCACCTTGTTTTGGCCCTCTCACCACCGAAATCCAGAGGGATTTCAATGGTGGGGATGGTGTTTTGAGGTCCTAAGAAGCAGAGGGTCATCCCCTCTCCTTATTGTCTTGTTTACTTACTTTTTTGGCCTTCCAAAGGACCCCTATTTTGCATGCTTTGAAGTCTTGTTTCAGGCCATTATTTGTGAGTTTTTAGGTCTTCCTTAACTCTGTCCGGAGCCCCTTTGGCCATATTTTGTGTCTATCATGCATGTGTGGAGCAATCCTTCTCAAGGCCTTTCAAAGGGGCTTTCATTTGCATGCTTCATTGACCCATTCCAGGGCCTTTTTGGTGGGTTTTAGGGCCCTCATAAGCTATTTCCAGAGTTGTTTTTGCCATTTGGTGTGTCCATCATATACGTGTGGAACAACCCCTTGCATGGCCCTCCAAAGGAGCCCATCATTTTTGCATGCATTGACTGAGTTTCAGTGATTATTTGGGCATATTTTAGCATACCATGTTGCTATTTTTGGCTGGTTTGGTGACCTCTCTTGTGCTTCATATACATGTAATGTAAACCATGCTTACTAACCTATGTTGAATGTTGTTTTAGCCCTTCATGTTAGCACCTTTTGGCCGTGCTTAGAACTGATTTGGTGCATGTTTAGGATTGCATTGGCCCTGTTTTCATGCCTCATGGTCAAATAATGCTTTCTTTGCATACTTGTGGTTCAATGCATTTGCCTAGTTTTGAGTTTCGGGGCCTATTTCATGCATTAGGTGACATGTTTCCATGATTTGGTACCATTGAGCATCTTATTTCAGAGCTGGAAATTACATGTTTGTATGCCATCTTTCATCCCTTGCCATGCTTTGGTAGAGTGGCATTTGATGCCTTAGGATCGGTCCCTTGCATCGTGCATGTTTGCATGTGTTTCGGTTGTCTCATTTCCATCATATGGCCACTGATTTGAGCTTGGCTGAGGTCCACTCATATTGGTTTAAGTCCACCTTGCATTGTGTATGCCATGTTACAATGTGTTGTGCATGTTATGTTGCTAGCGTTGTGTATGCCATGTCACTCCTCGCATTGTGTATGCTAGGTGGTTAGTTGCATTGAGTATGCCATAGTCCATATAGCATTGTGTGTGCCATATAGTCCATAGCAATGTGTATGTTAGGTTGCATGTTTGCATATTTAGGTTGTATGCCTATTGCATGTCGTATGCTTGCATGCTCATGTTGCATTAGTTTGCTTACATGCTTAGGTTGCATAGCATTGAGTATGCATCCCTTGCCTCTTGACCAATCATGATAGAGGTTGGGGCTTTGATGTGTTTTGTGTGCATTTCATTTGATATTGAAGTTGCACACTTGGCTTCTTGGGCCAGCATGCGTTAAAATGCATGATTGGTGGTCCGAGGGTCGAGGGCCACATTCCCTTGAGTTCATAACATGATTGGGAGAGTGGCCATGCACACATTTGCTTGAAAATTCCATGCCATACACTGCTTGCCCTCTGCTGCTGTCAACTGCAGGATTCTGTAGGAATAAATGGCCGACCGGCCATCTTTAGTGCCGACCGGCCATCAGTGTCCAGCCGATGACACAAGCTTTGGCCGATAATCTCATTCTCATGGCCGGTGGCCTTTTGTTCCGGCCGGTGGCACTCCACAGCACTCAGAAGGAAGCTCAAAGCAGTTCTGGAAACTTTTAGTAGTATTTATTTAGTTGTGTAATATTTATTCAGACCCTCCGAGCGAGGGCGATTGTGTAATAAGTGTGCGTGAGTGTGTGTATATCTTCCAACCCCACGTCTTTCTTCCCTTTTATTTACTAGCTTTCGATGGTTAGTTTGGGGCATGTTTCAATTAGCGTACTTATGATTGCATGCGTGCATGATTCCTCTGTCTTGCATGCACCGGGCTCGGCGCATCATGCTAACTGCATTTGTGTTTCAATTCCAAGATGAATACATGATTAGCTGTAGCATTTCACATGTCATTCTCGGATAGCCGAGCCTATTGTAGTTGCATCTCGCATGTGTTGCATTAGCCATCTTAACATGAACTAGGATCATGCATTTGATTACTAACTAGTTTCTGTTTTGGCTCGGAGTACTCAGTAAGTGTTTATGCTTTAGCATCTTGCATACGTGTGAGTGTTGCCATGATAGAATGCTTACCATGAAGCTAACTGCTTATGTGATATAACTGCCTGAATGCCTGTGGGTGAAGGTTGGATTGCTTGAATTGAAACAATTCATTGAAATTCGTGTTTTAGCCTACTTGCGAGTAGCAAATCTCAAACTACTTTCCAAGCAAATGGATATGCAATGCTTTGTTCCAATTCAGGCGATCCAGTCTATACTTATATGTTGTGTGCATCACATAGTAAATCAAGGCTAATAATCGGAATAAGAACACATAATGTTTTCAAAACTCGATATCATGGTTAGGAGAGGCCGATCTTTGATCCGTCGAGCGGGGGTGCTCATAGCTGACCTTCCCCGATCGTACCCAAGTTTCCGAGCCGAGGCAACTTTGGTGATGATGGACACGTGGCCTTAGGCAACGAGTCAGGGTTTCCTAAATTCCCCAAAATAAATATTTAGGTGGCGACTCTGTATCTGGCAAAGCTGTCCATGTTTGGCACTTCTTTCTAAAAAATCAGTTTTCCAAAACGATTTGTCGGATTTGGACTCTTTGATGATTCATCGGTCTTGCATTGCACTCTGCGAGATTAGATACAGGACCGTGACAATTTGAGTCCGAACTGTAGTGAGCCCAAAATGAACAGAACCGGATTCATCCTCCCGGGGCGTTCGGGGACGTCTACAGTTATTGGCGACTCTGTTGGGGAGACTAGAGAGCTTGACTCGAACTCATGATATCTTGTTTTGACTACACTTATGTGTTTATTTGCATTGTATGTGCATTGGTGCGCGTAGGATACCGTGTTGGCCATCTGCTATTCCTGAGCGGTTTGCCAGAGGCTATGTGCCATAAGGCTTACCGGTTATGGGCTCTGCCAGTACAGGAACATAAACCCCGGTTTTACTAGGGCACCCTTTTTGACCATTCGACCTAGTGCATATTCGGAATCTATAGTGACCATTCCAAACTAGGACATGTTGCTTACCCGATTGTAGGTTGCTTGAAACCGCTGCATGCATAGTGAAACCCTAGCTCATGACAAAAATAGGACAGAAAAACCCTACCCCAATATAGGGGTGTTTTGGCTCTCACTTATCTACTATGTGCTTTAGAGTGCGTCTCTACAGGAATGCATGTATAAGTTTGCAAGTTTGGGCATCAGGCTTGTGGGCACCAGTTCAGTATTTGGGATTCAGTTTACCTGAGGGTATCGGTTTACAAGCAGAATTTTGGGGCAAAATTCAGTAGAGGGCACAGTCATCATGTTATGCTCATATCTGTTTTGGCGAAATTGGGCTAAGATGCTGCATGTTTTCTCTTTTGCTAGGTAGTTTGGGAACCATAGCTTCAGAGGGCTCCAATATCCCTCGAGGTTCATCGGACTCATGCTGATAGACTTTGTCAGGTCAGAGATTCAGTTCAAGGGCAATCAGTGTTCCTTTGCCAGAGGCAGGGTAAAAAGGCCAATCAGCCACAGATCACCGGTTCAGCAGTTACGAGATCAGTGGCCCTCGTTTGCCCCACCAGTAAACAGTTGGGCCGAGGTCTCAGTTTTCACCACAGGGATAGATATACCAGTCAGTCAGCCGGAATAGCAGAATATGGCAGGGATGGAGGAAATGATGTGTCTACTCCAAGAAAGTATGAAACTCATGCAGCAAGATGCTGTCCGCCAAGCGGAATTTGCCAAATAGCAGGCTGTGATTATGGCCTAACAGGCAAAGCTAATCACTAGGCTGCAACAGCAAAATGGAGCATCTGCTTCACATCAAGCTCCTCCCCCACCAAGAGCTCCAACACCCAGAGAAACACCAAATGTCTACGAAGGTACGGACATTCCGATAGAGCCGACTCCGCCCCCAATCCTACCCCAGCTATCCAAAACACCTACCCATCTACCGGACTCTTCCTTTGAATTCGAGGTGAACCCTACGACATTAAAACTGAACAAGCTTGAAAAACTGTTCAAGAAACCTTAAGGAGTGAAGTCCATCCCGGACATCGAGGATGGGTATACCGACACAGCTGTGACGCTGCCAGACAGATTTAAGATGCCACATATTGACCGTTTCGATGGGTCAGGGGATCCCATGGTGCACTTGCGGCTATTTTCAGACATTTTAAGGCCAATGGGCCTCACCAGGTTACAGAAGCTTTCTTTGTTCAGCCGGACCCTGTCGGGTGTAGCGGCCATCTGGTACGCAAAACTGGAAGAGTTCGTCAAAAGAAACTGGGAGGAGATGGCCGAGGCCTTCGTTGCACAGTACTCCTATAATACGCAAATCGAGATTACAACCTGTGATCTTGAGACGACAAGGCAGGAGCCTAAAGAGAGTTTTTCTGACTTTGTAACCCGCTGGAGGGCCAAGGCCTCAATGATGACCATTAGGCCGACAGACAATGATCAAATATGGATGGTTGTGCACAACCTCCAGCCTAAACTCATGCAGAAAATGATCGTTCTCCCATTCCGTACCTTTCCAGAGTTACATGAGATAGGAGTACAGATCGAATGCGATCGCCAGCGGTGATGCAGCTGCAAGATATTCCGAAGTGGGCATGGTCACCACCACCACACCAAGAACAGCCACCCCTTTGTTTGTGCATCCAATCCAAACCCCCGAACTTCGGACTATCTACCCCGAGGCAAGAGGGTTTTCACCACACTCTATATGCCTTTGTCTAAAGCCCTAGGGGTCTTACTCAGGAAAGGACATCTAAAACCGTTAGAACAACGGCCTCTACCCAACCCTCACCCTGTAAAGCATGACCCGGCTAAATGCTGTGCTTTCCATCAACAAACCGGTCATGACACTGACAGTTGCGTTCGTCTTCGTCACAAGATACAAAATCTGATTGACAATGAGGTCATCGTCGCACCAAGCTCTGCAAAGTCTATCGACACTTGATCAGTGAACTTGTGGGGGATAATGTGACTATGTGATCGGGGGATTACATGCGGGCGGCGTTCAATTTATTTCAAATGTGGTGCATGGCATGCACTGTTTTGAGCATTTGTGAATGTTGGGTTTTGTATGTTTTGGCTTGGGTATTGAGTCAGTTTTGTTGTTTTGTTTTGAGTCTGTCTCTTTGTTTTGAGTCAGTCTTTTCATATTGAGTCAGTCCGGTCTCTCTTGTTGTATCGAGTCAGTCCTGTTTTGTTAAGAGTCGGGTGATTTCGGGGATGTTACCTCAAACATCACTTGCTTGTTTTGTGTTGGTCTTCTTGTTTTCTTTTGAGTCTGTTTCTTTCTTGGAGCCAGTAATGCCAACATATTTGAATGAACAGCAGCGGTTTTTCATGCTTTTGTGTTTGCTTCTACCGTGTGCCAGTTGTGCCAGAAATTCTAAATGAGATGGCAGTATTTGACTAGAAGCTGTGTCTTTTCTGTGCCTTGAATTCATTGCATCAACCTAAGTTTTCCAAAACGTTTTTCGAAACATTGTGATAAAAAACGAAGAGGAAGGAATTCCTCGGGTTTTGCAAAATTTGATCAATTGAGAGAAAGAGAGGCATGCTAAGCCCTTAATGATCAAGATCATGCTTGTTAATGTGAGTACTGAGAAGGATCCTGACTTGATCCAGATTGGTTCTACATTGTCTTCAGTGCGAGCAATTTGTCGCTTTCTTAAAAGATTTCAAAAACTGTTTTGCGCGATCTGGCGAAGACCTGTGTGGAATCACTCTTGAGATTGTGCAGCCTAGGACCTCTCTCAGCCTCAGGACTCGACCCCTCATTGTCAAACCTTGGACTTAAATTCAAAATGTTCAATGTTCAACTATAACGTGAGGCCTGTGTGGCCAGATTCAAAGCAGCCTTCGAACAAGAGGCAAGAAAGTCAGATCAAGAAGGTCAGATGTCATCAAAAGAAGCTTGTAAAGCTACATCAGAAGCACCTTTGGAACTAGGGGCAAAGAATTTCAAATGTGCTTGAAGAGTCGAAGATGGATCATTCCACAAATCAAAGAAGGTCGGCAAGAATACCAAATCCCAGAAAGGAGGAAAGAAGACTGTTTCTGCTGAAGAACAACTGAGTTCCTATCCGTAACACTAGGGGCAAAATCAGCCCCCCGCTGGATAGACTCCTGCATCATCAGCGAACAGCAGCCATTCTCCTGGATTCAGATGACTTCAGGGTCCTCAAACCATTTGACATGGACAAAGCTACACTTTTACCTTTAAGAGGCTCGCTGGGCCGAAAACCCGGAAGGGCGACCCAGGCAAAAGCTAGAGCAAGAAAAAGAAGAAAAAAAAAAAAAAAAAAAAAAAGAGAAAAAATGCAAAGAACAAAAAAGAAATGAAGAGCAATAAAAATTGAAAAAAAAAAAAGAAGAAGAAAAGAAAAAAAGATGGAAAAAAAATTGAAAAGAAAAGAAGAAAAACAGAGCTCGCAAGGTTGAAAACCCGGAAGGGCGGCCTTGGCAAAAGTTAGAGCGCAAAAGGAGAAGTTAATACCCGAGTGTACCTTAACCCGAACTACGTAAGGATTGATTCCCATGTTTGGGATACGTAGGCAACTTCATTCTGAAGTCCAGCCACAAACACTTCCAAATCAACTGTGTCCATATATTGGTTTTGATCATCTTTGCCTTCTCTGTATTTGAGAGTTTGGTTGTGATCGTCACTCTGAGGATTGATTACAATGTGCTGCGGTGCCATTCAGACAAGGGGCAACTTTCCGTTGCCATACAGTGCGCTGCGGTGCCATTCAAACAAGGGTCAACTTTTCGTTGCCATGCAGTGCCGTTCAGACAAGGGGCAATTCTCTGTCGGATTTGAGGTTGTGCATCTCAAGGGTAAGTTCTGTGCTCGCTGAGTAGTGGTCGTTTGCCAAAACGGTTTTTGAGGATTTTTACTGAGGTTGACTAATTTCTTGAAAATTATTTCATTTTCCAAAACTGGACCATTTCCTTGGACACAAAAAAGGAAAATTTTCAGTACTCATAGCCTAACTTGCATGATTTCAAATCAAAAAGTTGAACAAGCATGTTAATCTAACTTTCTTATTGGTCAAAATTGTTTTAGTGGAAAAACAAAACAAAAAGAAATGGTCAAAATGATGAACTAGGGGCACAGTTGAGTCAGGTGTCCTGTCTTTTACCCGATGTCAATGCATTTGCCAGAATGGGCACCATACTTGCCAAGAAGGGCACCTTGTTCGCCAGAAAGGGCACAACTGAAGCTAACCGCAAAAGGGCAGAAAGCTCTCACATCCTCCAAGCAACGAGGTATCAAGCCAGGTGCGAAGCACGAACTAGAATGGGCCCAGATATTCCACTCCCTCATCTGGACAGATCTGATCACGTCCAAACCCCCCAACAGGGCATCGTCAACCGATGTCAGCTGTAGATTTGCTACACACCCAGTTGTAGCGCAACCCCTTTGTGGGAGAAACTCACTGTTGTGAGCAGAAGAAAGAGAATATAGCAGAATGCTAGGGGCATGAGCCCACAACTTCCTGTTCATCCATCAACCACCCAGGGGATGGATGAAAAATGAGAGACTGAAGAATAGAGAGATGTGCAATGAGAGAAAAGTGAGAAAAGGGTTTTTTTAGAAAAATAGAGATTGAGCGCCAGAGTGATGTGAGAATCACAAATAAGAAAGGGTGGGAAACAATACCCGAAGAAACTGGCTCCTCGCGAACTGAGAAGTCTCTCGTCTTTGTAACACGTCTGTGTGTCGTGTCTTTTGTTTTGTTTGTCTCAATCCTTCTTTTGAGTCGTTTCGAGTGTCAATAGATGTGCTTAGGTTGTTTACCTTTGTTTTCCTTTGTTGAGTCGTGGTGCGCTGTAGTTAGTCGTAGGCTCAATACCCAGTTGAGAACTTGTTCTCACTCTTAATTTCAAAAAATTGTTTTGTGCTCAGGGTGCTGTGCCATTCTCCACATTTGTGCAAAACAAAATTTGTTCTTTCATAAAACCGCAGGGTTCAACCCAGGTCATGTGAGAACAGTAAAACCAGGACCTATCTGAGACTATATTGGTTTCGGACTGCAAAGCAAAAGAAAAGAGGGAAATTTAGAGCATCTGAGATTGTTTCAACTTCTGCAAATTCTGAGACTGCATTCCAGGTGCACCTTCTTATGCCTCGCCGTTTCTCTGGAGTATGAGTGTATCTAGACCCCAAGTGTAAGACTGTTTCAAAGCCAGAATGGCAATTAAAGCAACTGCAGATGTTATCTATCGCCAATACAAACAGGGTGTGCCCTTTTTGAGCTGAGCGTGTTGCCAAGTCCTCCGAGAGGTAAATCGGAGGTTGCGTTTGAATTGGTCTCATTAAGGCGTGTCTTTCCTTATTCAGTAGTTTACTTCAAACATGCTGTTGATGTTACACTGAAAATGCATTGCTATGCACCGTTCACTTTGCATTGTTATGAACACTCTGCCTGCATTGTTATGCAGCGTTCTCTTTACATTGTTATGAACACTCTGCCTGCATTGTTATGCACCGTTCTCTTTGCATTGTTATGCACACTCTGCCTGCATTGTTATGTACCTTTTCACTTGCATTGTTATGCACCGTCCCACTTGCATTGTTATGCACCGTTCCTTGCATTATCATGCACCTCTTTAACTTGCGTTATCACGCACGTTCCACTTGCATTGTTATGCACAGTTCAATCGCATTGTTATGCACACTCTTTAGTTCCGAAACACCGGGATACGTCCCTACATTTTTCTCTGTTCTTGAAACACCGGGATACGTCCCTATGTTTCTTCTTCTTTCCGAAACACCAGGATACGTCCCTACGTGTCTCTCTTCTTTTCGAAACACCGGGATACGTCCCTACATTTCTCTCTTCTTTTCGAAACACCGGGATACGTCCCTACATTTCTCCTTCCTTTCGAAACACCGGGATACGTCCCTACATTTCTCCTTCCTTTCGAAACATCGGGATACGTCTCTACGTTTCTCCTGCCTTCCGAAACACCAGGATACGTCCCTATGTTTCTCCTTCCTTTCTAAACATCGAGATACGTCCCTAACCACCGGGATACGTCCCTATGTTTTCTCCCTCTTTGGTTAAGAGCATTTGGAATACGTTCCAATGCTTATACCTTTTCAAAACACCGGGATACGTCCCTACGTTTCTCTCTCTCCGAAACACCGGGATACGTCCCTATCTTTCTGTCTTTCTGAAACACCGGGATACGTCCCTATGTTTCTCCTTCTTTCCGAAACACTGGGACACGTCTCTATGCTTCTCCTTCTTTCCGAAATACCGAGATACGTCCCTATGATTCTTCTCCCTTCTTTCCAAAGAATCGGGATACGTCTCTATGTTTCTCTCTCTTTCCGAAACACCGGGATACGTCCCCATGTTTCTCCCTCTTTGGTTAAGAGCATTTGGAATACGTTCTGGTGCTTGACCCACTCTGAAACACTGGGATACGTCCCTATGTTTCTCTCTCTTTCCGAAACACCGGGATACGTCCCTATGTTTCTCCCTCTTTGGTTAAGAGCATTTGGAATACGTTCCGGTGCTTGAACCACTCGGAAACACTAGGATACGTCCCTATGTTTCTCCTTCATTTCGAAACACCGGGATATGTCCCTATGTTTCTCCCTCTTTGGTTAAGAGCATTTGGAGTACGTTCCAGTGCTTGAACCACTCTGAGACACTGGGATACGTCCCTATGTTTCTCCTTCGTTTCGAAACACCGGGATATGTCCCTATGTTTCTCCTGCTTTGGTTAAGAGCATTTGGAATACATTCCAATGCTTATACATTTCCGAAACACCGGGATACGTCCCTATGTTTCTTGCATGATCATAAGTTATGCTCGTCTTTGTGCATTGTCTTGCATTTTGCCCCTGTCCTTGGGCGCATATCTTTGTCTGCTGCTTGTATGCTTTGTCTAAGTCTTCGACCTTGTCAAAAATGGGTCGTTTCTGGGCTTTGACATTCACTCCCGTCATTTTTATGACTTTCGAGTTCTGTCAAAGAGGGGCAACTGTAGACATCCCATTTTTGACCGTCCTTAAGACTTGGACGTCATCGTTTGAAAACTCGATGATTACCCTTGTTTGTGTTCGTCTTGAGTTCTCAGAGGTTTCGGCTACGCGCCTTACCTCAAGACCTCTCGACTTGTTTGTTTTGTGTTTGGTTTTGCATCAAACACTTGTTGTTTTGCTTCTGAGGGTGGGAAATAGCTTGTAGGCCATCCCCACACCTCACAGGCCATGGCTTGAGGCCACCGGCCTTGTTTCCTTGCCACCAACCATTGGTGATGGCCGGTCGGCAGTATTGACGGTCGGTCAGCATTGTGTTTGGTCGGCCGGCCACTGATTTTGGTCAATCGACCACTTTTTCTAGCCAAGACCTTTTCTTGAGGGGGTTTGAACCTTTTGAACCCTTGGTTTTAGCTTCTTGAGAAAGCTTGAACCTTTTGAACCCTTGGTTTTAGCTTCTTGAGGAAACTTGAACCTTTTGAATCTTTGTTCTAGCTTCTCCAAGAATCTTGAACCCTTTGTCTAGCTTCTCCAAGAAGCTTAGCCCTTTTGCTCCAAGCTTCTAAGTGAAGCTTGGCCCCTTTGCTCCAAGCTTCTAAGAGAAGCTTGGACCCTTTTTCCTCTATAAAAGAAGAGTTCCTTTTCCATTGCAAGGGTTCCAACACTTTTGTCTAAGGCACAAGAGATATATCTCTCCCCATATCTCTACATTTTAGCTTCAAAGTGCTTAGTTCTTGGCTCCATTACACACCACCTCCTATCCTAACACCTCCACCATCACTCTAAGCATGTTGGAGGCCATTTTCAGAGACTAAGGGGCTGGTTTTCTGGACCAAGAAGCTGCTGTCCCCTTTTGGCTACAAGGGTAACACACTTTACCCTCTTTTGGTCTTTATTTTGCTTCATATTTTAGCCTTACTTGTAAGCATTTTCGAGCTTTGTCATAAACTGAAAAAAAGTCTTATTTTGAGCTCCTTTTGAAGTTTGTTTAAGATCACTTTTTCGTTTGGGGTGGTTTACCCCCTCTTAGGCCTTGTTTGGCCTTGTTTTTGAGCCTTTTTTGTGAGCTTCGGGACCACCTTGTTTTGGCCCTCTCACCACTGAAATCCAGAGGGATTTCAGTGGTGGGGATAGTGTTTTGAGGTCCTAAGAAGCAGAGGGTCATCCCCTCTCCTTATTGTCATGTTTACTTACTTTTTTGGCCTTTCAAAGGACCCCCATTTTGCATGCTTTGAAGTCTTGTTTCAGGCCATTATTTGTGAGTTTTTAGGTCTGCCTTAACTCTGTCTGGAGCCCCTTTGGCCATATTTTGTGTCTATCATGCATGTGTGGAGCAATCCTCCTCAAGGCCTTTCAAAGGGGCTTTCATTTGCATGCTTTATTGACCCATTCCAGGGCCTTTTTGGTGGGTTTTAGGACCCTCATAACCTATTTTCAGAGTTGTTTTTTCCATTTGGTGTGTCCATCATATACGTGTGGAACAACCCCTTGCATGGCCCTCCAAAGGAGCCCATCATTTTTGCATGCATTGACTAACTTTCAGTGGTTATTTGGGCATATTTTAGCATACCATGTTGCTATTTTTGGCTAGTTTGGTGACCTCTCTTGTGCTTCATATACATGTAATGTAAACCATGCTTACTAGCCTATGTTGCATGTTGTTTTAGCCCATCATGTTAGCACCTTTTGGCCATGCTTAGAACAGATTTGGTGCATGTTTAGGACTGCCTTGGCTCTGTTTTCATGCCTCATGGTCAAATAATGCTTGCTTTGCACACTTGTGGTTCAATGCATTTCCCTAGTTTTGAGTTTCGGGACCTATTTCATGCATTGGGTGACATGTTTCCATGATTTGGGACCATTGAGTATCTTATTTCAGAGCTGGAAATTACATGTTTGTATGCCATCTTTCATCCCTTGCCATGCTTTGGTAGAGTGGCATTTGATGCCTTAGGATCGGTCCCTTGCATTGTGCATGTTTGCATGTGTTTCGGTTGTCTCATTTCCATCATATGGCCACTGATTTGAGTGTGGCTGAGGTCCACTCATATTGGTTTAAGTCCACCTTGCATTGTGTATGCCATGTTACAATGTGTTGTGCATGTTATGTTGCTAGCGTTGTGTACGTCATGTCACTCATCGCATTGT
The DNA here is from genome assembly GCF_055761805.1 of Camellia sinensis. NCBI lineage: Eukaryota > Viridiplantae > Streptophyta > Magnoliopsida > Ericales > Theaceae > Camellia > Camellia sinensis. The sequence continues at coordinate 147,863,139 of NC_138968.1, read as the reverse complement.
GTATGCTAGGTGGTTAGTTACATTGAGTATGCCATAGTCCATATAGCATTATGTGTGCCATATAGTCCATAGCATTGTGTATGCTAGGTTGCATGTTTGCATATTTAGGTTGTATGCCTGTTGCATGTCGTATGCTTGCATGCTCATGTTGCATTTGTTTGCTTACATGCTTAGGTTGCATAGCATTGAGCATGCATCCCTTGCCGCTTAACCAATCATGATAGAGGTTGGGGCTTTGATGTGTTTTGTGTGCATTTCATTTGATATTGAAGTTGCACACTTGGCTTCTTGGGGCATCATGCGTTCAAATACGTGATTGGTTTTCCGAGGGTCGAGGGCCACACTCCCTTGAGTCCATCACATGATTGGGAGAGTGGCCATGCACACATTTGCTTGAAAATTCCATGCCATACACTGCTTTCCCTCTGCTGCTGTCAACTGCCGGATTCTACAGGAATAAATTGCCGACCGGCCATCTTTAGTGCCGACCGGCCATCAGTGTCTAGTCGATGACACAAGCTTTGGCCGATAATCCCATTCCCATGGCCGGTGGCCTTTTGTTCCGGCCGGTGGCACTCCACAGCACTCAGAAGGAAGCTTAAAGCAGTTCTAGAAACTTTTATAATTTTCAGAGGAGTAAGGCAGCGTAAACAGAGGCAACAGTGGCATGGTATGGGCTTCCGAGCAAGACGAGTCAAGCATGCATCATCCACGCAGTCCGAGGCAGGACTGCGGACACCTTCCTTCTGCATTTAATTCGTTAATCAATTAGAAGTTCTGTAATAATTAATTTAGTAGTATTTATTTAGTTGTGTAATATTTATTCGGACCCTCCGAGTGAGGGCGATTGTGTAATAAATGTGCGTGAGTGTGTGTATGTCTTCCAACCCCACATCTGTCTTCCCTTTTATTTACTAGCTTTCGATGGTTAGTTTAGGGCATGTTTCAATTAGCATACTTATGATTGCATGCGTGCATCATTCCTTTGTCTTGCATGCACCGGGCTCGGCGCATCATGCTAACTGCATTTGCATTTCAATTCCAAGATGGATACATGATTAGTTGTAGCATTTCACATGTCATTCAAGGATAGCCGAGCCTATTGTAGTTGCATCTCGCATGTGTTTCATTAGCCATCTTAACATGAACTTGGATCATGCATTTGATTACTAACTAGTTTCTGTTTTGGCTCGGAGTACTCCGTAAGTGTTTATGCTTTAGCATCTTGCATGCGTGTGAGTGTTGCCATGATAGCATGCTTACCACTAGGCTAACTGCTTATGTGATATAACTGCCTGAATGCCCGTGGGTGAAAGTTGGATTGCTTGAATTGGAACAATTCATTGAAATCTGTGTTTTCGCCTACTTGCGAGTAGCAAGTCTCAAACTATTTTCCAAGCAAATGGATATGCAATGCGTTGTTCCAATTCAGGCGATCCAGTCTATACTTGTATGTTGTGCGCATCACATAGTAAATCTAGGCTAATAATCAGAATAAGAACACATAATGTTTTCAAAACTCGATATCATGGTTAGTAGAGGCCGTTCTTTGATCGGGCGAGCGGGGGTGCTCATAGCTGACCTTCCCCCATCGTACCCAAGTTTCTGAGCCGAGGTAACTTTGGTGATGACGGACACGTGGCCTTAGGCAACAAGTTAGGGTTTCCTAAATTCCCCCAAAATAAATATTTAGGTGGCAACTCTGTATCTGGCAAAGCAGTCCACGTTTGGTACTTCTTTCTAAAAAATCAGTTTTCCAAAACGATTTGCCGGATTTGGACTCCTTGATGATTCATCGGTCTTGCATTGCACTCTGCGAGATTAGATACAGGACCGTGACAGTTTGAGTCCGAACTGTAGTGAGCCCAAAACGAACAGAACGGGATTCATCCTCCCGGGGCGTTCGGGGACGTCTATAACACAATGGGAACACAAACCCCAGTTTTTACCGGGGTACCCTTTTTGACCATTCGACCTAGTGCATATCGAAATCTGTAGTGACCATTCCAAGCTAGGACATGTTGCTTACCTGATTATAGGTTGTTTGAAACCGCTGTGTGCGTAGTGAAACCCTAGCTCTTGACAAAATAGGACAGGAAAATCCTATCCCAACATAGGGGTGTTTTCGCTCTCATTTTCCTGCTATGTGCTGTCAGAGTGTGTCTCTGCAGGGCTGTATGTATCAGTTTGCAAGTCTGGGTATTAGGCCTGAGGGCATCAATATGTGAAGAATCAGTTTTACCTGAGGGTATCGGTTTACAGACAGAATTTGGGGCAGAATTCAGTAAAGAGTACAGTCATTCAGGTGTGCTCATGTCCATTCTAGCGAAATCAGGCTGAGATGCTCTCCATTTTCTCTTTTGCTAGGTAGTGCTAGAACCATAGCTTCAGAAGGATCCAATATCCCCCGGATTCATTGAACTTGTGTTGATAGACTTTGTCAGGTCAGAGATTCAGTTCAAGGGTAACCAGTGTTTCCTTCGCCAGTGGTAAGGCAAAGAAGGGCCAGACATGGCTCATTGGTTCATCTGATCCGACAGTCACCAGTCACATCATCAGTAGACCTGTGATGGCACAGGGTTCTGAAGAATTTGTGGCCGTGATAGCAGCGTTAAATTAGGGAACTACCATGCGGGGTGAGACCAGTGCTGAAACGCAACGCCTATCTAGGGCATCTGCCACACATCCAGCTTCGGGACCCCAGCCGAACTTTGACCCACTTCCGCCAGCTAAAGATTTACAGGGTCCAGATCCTCGAGAAGGGTTGGCTCAAGCCCGAGTTCTCAGACCCCTGGTGCAGCCTAATGAGAGGCCTTATCCCCTTGATGCTAATGACCTCGATCCGACCGCGGTGAAAATCGCGAACCTTGAGAAACAATTCAAGAAGGCACAGGGCCTTAACTCCATTCCCGACATTGAGGATGGGCACACCGAGGCCACCGTACGGCTCCCAAACAGATTCAAAATGCCACATATTGACCGTTTCGACGGGTATGGAGATCCTATGGTACATATCCGACTTTTCTTGGATGTCCTAAAGTCGATGGGTCTGACTAAGCCATAGAAACTCTCTCTGTATGGAAGAACCCTGTCGGGTGTAGAAGCCACTTGGTATGCTAGGTTGGAGGATAAAGTGAAGCAAAACTAGGAAGAACTGGCTGAGGCCTTTGTCGATCAGTAGTCCTACAATACCCAAGTTGAAATGACCATGCAAGAGCTTGAAACAACCTGCCAGAACCCAACAGAGCCTTTTGTGGAATTTGTTGCAAGGTGGAGAGCAAAGGCAGCACATATGATTGTTGGTGTCGAATAATGGAAAGATCCGATGATGTGTATCTTTGGAAGACTGATATTAATCGACTATATCCTACGAGAGCGGGGAGCCGAATAGAATATATGTGCCGAATAAAGTATAAGTACTTAGGGCCGAATAAAGGAAAGGACAATGATTAAAAACTAGGCCTTGGCCCCGAGGATCAAGAAGACAGGTATAAATACAGGAACAACGGTTATAGAAAGGTATGTAAGAATCACTTCACAAAAACTGGTAAATAAGCTATCCTGAGCATCTGAACTAACTTGTCCGTCGGAGTGCTAATTCCGGCACCCCTGACCGGAGTGCTTGTATCTTTTCAGGTGACTAGCTGAGGATCAATAGCGTCTCCCAGGATCTGAAGAGTATTTCCAAACCACATTCCCCACAATTGGCGCCGTTTGTGGGAATACTCAAATACATCCATGGCAGGCGTGACTGAAGATCCTCCGGTAGCCATTGACGAGGCTGCACAGGGAGATGACCTCACTCTAGCAAATATGCTCGGAAAAGAAACCATCACTACAAGACACGCCTTGAACTTCGACTCACCAATGACCTCAACGCAAGAGACAATGCAAGCGATCATCGAACAAAGAAAGTAGAATGAACAAAGGCTGGAGAACATTATCGCTGAAAATGAACGTCTCCGTCAAGATTTGGCCCTCGAAGTCGCAAAATCGAGAGAAGCCATGCGCCAAGATCCTGAATGACCTCCGAGGGCCGGTGGACAACGACCTCGAGCCCGACCAAAGGATACCGATAGTGACTCTAACTCATTAACCACGGAGCTCAACAAGAAGGGACGATCCGAAACTTCCAGCTCCTCCGAAAAGAGTCTGCATACAAGGAACAAGCGTAGGAGGAGCAGTTCAGACGAAGAGGACCAGCACGATCCTTTTATTCGACGGATTGTAAGGGCGACCCTGCCTAAAAAGTTCAAAGCTCCGTCATTCACGCTTTACGATGGCAAATCAGACCCCATTGATCATATCCGTCACTACAAGCAGGCCATGACATTGCATGTAGACAACGAAGCCCTTATGTGCCGAATATTCCCTAGCAGCTTGGGGCCGTTAGCTGTCAGGTGGTGTTACAAGTTGGAGCCGGCCTCGATCAAAAGCTTCCATCAATTACAGAAATCCTTCAGGGCTAGATTCATCATTAATGAGGTGCAGCCGAAACAGGCCGACTCTCTCGGGGCTATGCAGATTCAGTCAGGAGAAATGCTCAGAGCGTATTCAGCGCGCTATTGGGAGTGCTTCAACCTCGTCGACGACGCTTGCAACGACTCCATGGCCATCATCGCCTTCAAAATGGGACTACATCCTGACAGTCCCCTTTGCAGTTCCCTGACCAGAAGACCACCCAAAACAGTCTGGGCGTTGATAAAAAAAGTTCAAGAGTATTGCAAGGTGGAAGACGATGCCTTGAGAATAAAAGCCGGCCAAATGTCTAACAAAATGACCCCCCTTGAAATTGCTCAACCAATAAGTTCCGTGCCACCTCCTAGCCCAGAGCCTCGGCAAGGCGCTAAACGAGACAAAATGCGGGATACTCGTTGATCAAGCGATCAATGCTCCCACCGGCCAAATGAACAACTGCAAGTCGACAACAGCCGTTCGAGACGTGCCGACAAGAAGTACACAGAGTTGTCAGAACTGATCGTTGCAATAATGACCAAAGTCCAACACCTTCCATTCTTCAAATGGCCGTCAAAAATTGTGGGGCCGCCCGACATGCGAAGAAGGTATAGGCGGTGCGAATATCACAAAGATCACGGCCACAAAATGGAGAGTTGTTACGCATTAAAAGATCACCTGGAAGAACTGGTGCAAGACGGTCGACTGCAACAGTACGTGAGAAAGGGAAAGCCAACCATGACACTGGCCTTAAGGCAGGACTCACCTCAACTTGGCGTGATCCATATAATCTACAGCCTTCCTGAACCCCCAGCAGTGCACACAATTCAATCGTATCCAATCCCCCAAAAGCAACGTATTCCGACTGAATGGCCCAAAGAAGCTCCGACAATTACTTACAATGACTCCGATCTTAACGGCACAACAGCTTCACATATCGATCCGTTGGTCATTAAATTACGTATAAATCGGTTCACCATCGAACGCATTCTCATAGACCCAGGGAGTACTTCAGAGGTTATGTACTACCAAACTTTCATCAAACTCGGCCTCAATTAGTCAGATCTGTCTCTGTCGCCTTACCCATTGTTTGGCTTTCATATGAATCCCGAATATCCGTTAGGGAAGATCATACTACCTGTTCGAGCGGGTTCCAGAACGGTCGAAGTAGAATTCCTGGTCGTAAAGCTCCCTTCGTCGTATAATGTCATCATGGGGTGAACCTGGATAGATATGATGAAGGCTGTTCCAAGCACTTATCATCAGCTTGTCCGCTTCTCGACAGCCCATGGCATTGAAGAAATCCATGGCTCCCCCCAACCGGTACAAGCAAAGACTTAATGAAAACCCTATCACTGACGGGATCTGTGCGCTTTGATACTTGTATATGTATCACTTCTGCAACGTAAACCATTTTTCTTCGTGGCTACATTCATCTCTCAAAGTCTCCGGATTCAGAGCCCCTTTTGGTGCATGACACCTTAGGGCCGACTAAGTCTCCGGATTCGGAGCGCCCTTCGTGGATATCATGATTGGCCAAACAAAGTCTCCGGATTCGGAGCCCCCTTTGGTGCATAACACCTTAGGGCCGATTAAAGTCTCCGAATTCGGAGCCCCCTTTGGTGCATGACACCATAGGGCCGACTAAGTCTCCGGATTCGGAGCGCCCTTCGTGGATATCACGATTGGCCAAACAAAGTCTTAGGATTCAGAGCCCGTTTTGGTACATAACACCTTAGGGCCGATCAAAGTCTCCGGATTCGGAGCCCCCTTTGGTGTATAACACCTTAGGGCCGATTAAAGTCTCCGGATTCAGAGCCCCTTTTGGTGCATGACACCTTAGGGCCAACTAAGCCTCCGGATTTGGAGCGCCCTTCATGGATATCACGATTGGCCAAACAAAGTCTCCGGATTCGGAGCCCCCTTTGGTGCATAACACCTTAGGGCCGATTAAAGTCTCCGGATTCGGAGCCCCCTCTGGTGCATAACACCTTAGGGCCGATTAAAGTCTCTGGATTCAGAGCCCCCTTTGGTGCATGACACCTTAGCGCCAACTAAGACTCCGGATTCGGAGCACCTTCGTGGATATCACGATTTGCCAAACAAAGTCTCTGGATTCGGAGCCCCCTTTGGTGCATAACACCTTAGGGCCGATCAAAGACTAAGGATTCGGAGCCCCCTTTGGTGCATGACACCTTAGGGCCGACTAAATCTTCGGATTCGGAGCGCCCTTCGTGGATATCACGATTGGCAACAAAGTCTCCGGATTCGGAGCCCCCTTTGGTGCATGACACCTTAAGGCCGACTAAGTCTCCGGATTTGGAGCGCCCTTCGTGGATATCACGATAGGCCAAACAAAGTCTCCGGATTCGGAGCCCCCTTTGGTGCATAACACCTTAGGGCCGATTAAAGTCTCTGGATTCGGAGCCCCCTTTGGAGCATGACACCTTAGGGCTGACTAAGTCTCCAGATTCAGAGCGCCCTTCGTGGATATCACGATTGGCCAAACGAAGTCTCTGGATTTGGAGCCCCCTTTGCTGCATGACACCTTAAGGCTGACTAAGTCTCCGGATTCGGAGCGCCCTTCGTGGATATCACGATTGGCCAAACAAAGTCTCCGGATTCGGAGCCCCCGTTGGTGCGTAACACCTTAGGGCCGATTACAGTCTCTGGATTCGGAGCCCCTTTGGTGCATGACACCATAGGGCCGACTAAGTCTCCGGATTCGGAGCGCCCTTCGTGGATATCACGATTGGCCAAACAAAGTTTCCGGATTCGAAGCCCCCTTTGGTGCATAACACCATAGGGCCGATTAAAGTCTCTGGATTCGGAGCCCCCTTTGGTGCATGACACCTTAGGGCCGACTAAGTCTCCAGATTCAGATTCTACAGATTCGGAGCCCCTTTTGGTGCATAACAGCTTAGGTCCGATCAAAGTCTCCGGATTCGGAACCCCCTTTGGTGAATGACACCTTAGGGCCGACTAAGTCTCCTGATTCGGAGCGCCCTTCGTGGATATCACGATTGGCCAAACAAAGTGTCCGGATTCGGAGCCCCCTTTGGGGCATAACACTTTAGGGAAGATCAAAGTCTCCGGATTTGGAGCCCCTTTTGGAGCGTAACACCTTAGGGCCGATTAAAGTCTCCGGATTCGGAGCCCCCTTTGGTGCATGACACCTTAGGGCCAACTAAGTTTCCGGAGTTGGAGCGCCCTTCGTGGATATCACGATTGGCCAAACAAAGTCTCCAGATTCGGAGCCCCCTTTGGTGCATAATACCTTAGGGCCGATTAAAGTCTCCGGATTTGGAGCCCCCTCTGGTGCATAACACCTTAGGGCCAATTAATGTCTCCGGATTCAGAGCCCCCTTTGGTGCATGACACCTGAGTGCTGACTAAGACTCCGAATTCGGAGCGCCCTTCGTGGATATCACGATTGGCCAAACAAAAGTCTCCGGATTCGGAGCCCCCTTTGGTGCATAACACCTTAGGGCCGATCAAAGTCTCCGGATTCGGAGCCCCCTTTGGTACATGACACCTTAGGGTCGACTAAGTCTCCATATTCGGAACGCCATTCGTGGATATTACGATTGGCCAAACAAAGTCTCTGGATTCGGAGCCCCCTTTGGTGCATGACACCTTAAGGCCGACTAAGTCTCCGGATTCGGAGTGCCCTTCGTGGATATCACGATTGGCCAAACAAAGTCTCTGGATTTGGAGCCCCTTTTGGTGCATAACACCTTAGGGCCGATCAAGGTCTCCGAATTTGGAGCCCCTTTTGGTGCATAACACCTTAGGGCCGATTAAAGTCTCCGGATTCGGAACCCCCTTCGGTGCATGACATCTTAGGGCCGACTAAGTCTCCGGATTCGGAGCGCCCCTCGTGGATATCACGATTGACAAACAAAGTCTCCAGATTCGGAGCCCTCTTTTGTGCATAACACCTTAGTGCCGATTAAAGTCTCCGGATTCGGAGCCCCCTCTGGTGCATAACACCTAAGGGGCGATTAAAGTCTCTAGATTCGTAGTCCCCTTTGGTGCATGACACCTTAGGGCTGACTAAGTCTCCGGATTTGGAGCACCCTTCGTGGATCTCACGATTAGCCAAACAAAGTCTTCGGATTCGGAGCCCCTTTTGGTGCATAACGCCTTAGGGCCGATTAAAGTCTCCGGATTCGGAGCCCCTTTGGTGCATGACACCTTTGGGCCGACTAAGTCTCCGGAATTGGAGTGCCCTTTGTGGATATCACGATTGGCCAAACAAAGTCTCCGGATTCGGAGCCCCCTTTGGTGCATAAAACCATAGGGCCGATTAAAGTCTCCAGATTCGGAGCCCCCTTTGGTGCATAACACCTTAGGGCCGATTAAAGTCTCCGAATTCGGAGCCCCGTTTGGTGCATGACACCTTAGGGTCGACTAAGTCTCCGGATTCGGAGCGTCCTTCGTGGATATCACGATTGGCGAAACAAAGTCTCCGGATTCGGAGCCCCTTTTGGTGCATAACACCTTAGGGCCGATCAAAGTCTTCGGATTCGGAGCCCCTTTGGTGCATGACACCTTAGGGTTGACTAAGTCTTCGGATTCGGAGCGCCCTTCGTGGATACCACGATTGGCCAAACAAAGTCTCCGGATTCGGAGCCCCCTCTGGTGCATAACACCTTAGGGCTGATTAAAGTCTCCGGATTCGGAGCCCCCTTTGGTGCATAACACCTTAGGGCCGATTAAAGACTCCGGATTCGGAGCGCCCCTCGTGGATATGACGATTGGCCAAACTAAGTCTCCGGATTCGGAGCAACCTTTGGCACGAACAAAACAAAACTCGCCAACATCGCAGATAAGGTGCTTAACTAAGCATATAAAAAATTCAGAATAGGACGCAAATGTTCAAAATAAAGCTTTTTGTTCATTCAAGCAGTTGTTACATAAACGCAACCCGCATTTGAGCGTTACAATTTTTATTTAATCACACAGTTATTACATAAACGCAACTTGCATTTGAGCATTACAATACCCATCTCCAAACTTAAAAGCTAAAAAAGAGAGAATACGCATTAGTAAAGCGGCATCGCCGAATCACCTCCCGTCACCCAGAGTCCTCTGCGGTTTGCAATGCCTTGAGCCAACTGTGCCCAAGTCCTCCACTGATACCATTGACAATGTCAGGGCTAAGATCAAGGACAAGGAAGGATAAAAACCCGACGGTCGTTGCCTTTCCTTTCGGGGTGATCTGCTTCGACGACTCGAAGATTCATGCCAACGTTTGGACGCCCTACTTCCCATACGGATGGGTCCTCTGCCGCGCTCCATGGCAACACCAAGATCGGCTGAACTCCAGTCTCTCTAACTAACATCCCCGCTTATCCCACCACACATGCGTGATTGTTTATCTACGCGAAGCGCCCACTCCTTTTATTTTCAATACTGGCAGCAACCTCGAGGCCCCAATCCCGAGGCGATTTCACTAACTCTAAACTCCATGAGAAAAACGTTGGTTGACATTCGCCACGGCGTAGTTATCCAAACGACTTTTTGAAGCACGTGCACCATCCGAAAATCTAGGCCCCAAGCCGAGTTGAATTTGCCGCAGCCACCATACCCACTGGCTTTTGGCTTCCTCAAGTTACAATAGCCTTATTCAGGGATAAACAGCTATCACATATGGGTCGACCCTACCGATCAACGTTTATACATTCATTCAAACATATACAGAAACGAAACGCATACATACTAAATACGAACTGCAACAAAATATTTATCATAGAACGGTTTTTATTCGATAAAACAGGCAAAATATTACATAGTTTTCAACGCGATCTGCGTTTCAACCTTACAACAAGTACACTTATACGGCGTCACCCTCATCCTCACTCTTCTCGACTTCAAAAGAGGAAAACGAAAAATGTTTACTGTGGTATAATGGCGATGCCGAATCAATGCCCGACACTCGAAGAGCTTCTACGGCTTGAGATGCCATGATCCAACCGTGCCTAAATCCATGATTTTTACATTGGCAAACTTCTTCGGTAAGTTTTTCCTTTGTCTTTTCGATTCCAACTTTTCGGCCGTCATGAAAGCCTTTCTCATAGGCCCTCCCCTTCGCGTTCTCCAGTGCGAACATACTCACCGTCTCACGATCGGCAAGCGCGGAACTAATGAGCCGACTGGTAACCCTTTCTTCCACGATTGGATTTCCGTGCCCGGCGGTTTGGGTCTGGGCCGCCTTGGTCTTCCTTAACTCGCGCTCAGTCGCCTCCGCGCGAGCCTCCAAACTTCGAATACGTTCCTCTTTTTTCTCCATCTCTCGGCGGGCAGCGCGCAACCGCATGCCGATTTCATAGGCCGTGTAAAGCCCCTTCACTGCCCCGTGAATGCCTTCGCGAAATACTTCGTAGTCCTGACGACCTACCATCAATTGCTAAACCTCAGGAGGAAAAATTTGTCGAGCAAACTCGACCGTTACATTTGGGTCCCGCACGATCGAATCTGCCTCTGTCATGGGTCTATTCCCCACAAACACCGCAAAGCTTAATGGGCACGGATTCGAGTCAGATCCCTTCTCAACTCGAGGTTGAGAAGACCTGCCCTGCGACTGCTTGTCCCGCCTGGGCGACCTGCTTCGACGTCGAGGAGACTGACACCTCTCTCGATCCCTGGAACTCCTACCTCCGGTGCGCGAAGGGTCACCACCTCGATGCATGTCTCCACCCAGCTCAGCTAGCGTCTTCGCTTCCCCTCTGCTGTTAAAGAAAAGTCTGTTCGACATTCACACGATTCCTTCAAAAGCTGGAGTCAATTGTTTACTGTATTCATAAAAGTTGTACCCATAATCATTTATCCTTCACAGAGGTAGCACCCTCGAGGCAATTTCATTAAATTGTGAAAACCTCAATTGCCCAGCGCCGACTGGATAGACCCGCTGGCGCCCGAATGATCATGCCCAGCCTGGGGCAAGGGCGAGATAGATTAATGAATCCATTCGGCTTAGGTGCCCCAGTCGGCTCACGAATCGACTTCAGAATGATCATGCCCCACCTGGGGCAAGGAATCTATTCGGCTTAGGTACCCCAGTCGGCTCACGAATCGACTTCAGAATGATCATGCCCTGCCTGGGGCAAGGGCGGGATAGATTAATGAATCCATTCGGCTTAGGTGCCCCAGTCGGCTCACGAATCGACTTCAGAATGATCATGCCCCGCCTGGGGCAAGGGCGGGATAGATTAATGAATCCATTCGGCTTAGGTACCCCAGCCGGCTCACGAATCGACTTCAGAATGATCATGCACCGCCTGGGGCAAGGGCGTGATAGATTAATCAATCTATTCGGCTTATGTGCCCCAGCCGGCTCACGAATCGACTTCAGAATGATCATGCCCCGCCTGTGGCAAGGGCGTGATAGATTTATCAATACATTTGGCTTAAGTGCCCCAGCTGGCCCATGAATCGACAACAAAACTAAGTTTGCCTCCTCAAGCGCTCGAATGATCATGCACCGCCTGGGGCAATGGCAGATTAATCATGATATTCAATCATAGAAAGGTCAACAGAGTAGTCATTCTAACTAAAGTAGTGAAAGGCAAACATTCTACACCAACATAACATCACAAACTGCGCATTAGTAGTGACACAAGAAGATAATTTTCATTAATAAATTTAGCGCAGACAATAGCCAATTTATACATGAAAACTACTCGGAACAAACAAAAGTCCTAAAAACAAAAACATACATTAAAAGGGAAAGTATTTCATAAAATTCGACTGACTCCCAAATCAATCCTCGGGGTCAGACTCAAGTGGCTCAACGTCCACCTGCTCATAAGGAATTGGCAAGGCCAATGTAATCCCAGCGGCACCAAGGGCCTTGAGCCACCCGTGTTTGAACCCCCGATTCTCAAACCTGGGGACTTCATCTGCGTATTCTCTGAAGGCGGCGCCTTTTCCTGCTTCGAATGCGGCAGAAGCCTCAGATTTTGCCTTTCCCTTGGCCGCCTTCAACTCTAGTAACTCAATCTCCATCCTAGTAAGCGCCTCCTTGGCTAGCCTAAGCGATTCTTTGCTCACGTTCGCCCTATCTTCGGCTTCAGAATGGTGCTGATCGGCAGCCCGAGCCTTTTCCACTTCGGCTTCGGCTTGCGCAGTCTCCATAGCGGCCCTCATCATCTCAAACTCGGCCCTGCTCTTTTGATCGACCACTTCCGACTACAAACTGTCAATCCTCTCAAGGGCGTCGTGTAGGCGGCAGCCCTAGTCGGCGATCCTGCCGACCGCCTGCAAAACGAGTTGCGATCGTTAGATGCCATAGGCAACCAAAATCAAAACAAGTCAAAGTTCACCTACCAAAAGGGCCGACTGCGCAGATAGAGCAATGGCCACCAAATCCGGCACAGCATGAAAGGACGCCTTGTCAGCTGGTAGAGAGACTGACGCTGCCAGGCTCAAGGTTACCGCCGGGTCGGTAATGATGGATGCATCAGAAAGAATCGGCGTGTCTCTAATCTTTGGTTGAACAATAAAAGGAACAACCACGTCCGATTCTTCTAAGCGAGGCCTTTTGTCGGTAAGACTATCTTCTGAACCAGCCTCTTCCTCGGCGCTACGCTTCTTGCCCCACTCTTTCGGAATCAACCGTTCATCAATGACCGGTTGTTCGACCTCTTTCGCCTTTTTGGCCTCAACAATCTTAGCCGGCTCTTCAATAATGGGTTCAGAAGACTCAACCAAGGCAGGTCCAGAACGGGCGGCCTCGGCCTTTATCCGGACAGCCATACGCTCGGCATTTTTCTTTCGGGCCATCTGCGTGAGGCTTTCCCCAGCCATACCTTCAAAAAAATCGCCGGGTAAATCTCCCAAACCTCCAAAAATATCTCCAAAAGAAAACTCGGCCCGACTCGAAGTTGACGGTGAGGTAGGCTGACTATGTCTGGCTGCCTCAAACGTCGAGTTTAGGGCCTCGTCAACCTCTTCGGCCTCCTCAGTGAACTCTCTGTCTAGTTCGGTGACTATCTCTACCACCGGCTCGACGTCTTGCCCCGAGTTAGAGGCTTCGAGACCCACTTGTCCAAGACTCTTGAAGCTAGGGAAAATAAGAGCCGGAAGCTGTCGATCGCTGGATGGAATTGGAATATTGTCAGTGGCCGAAAAAGTAGTGTAAGTAGGCTCGTATCGAAGAAGTATGTGGGCCGCTCTCCCTTGCTTCTGTAAGTTCGGACGGCCGAAGTATCCGAGTGCAGTCGCAACCAACGAAAAGACCACGTCATCGGCAAAAACTAAAATCTTCTTCAAATTACTGCATGCAAAGGCAAGGGGTTAGACACAGGAGGAAAGCCGAGTAAAAGAAAAGTTCAGTAAAACACAAGGAGGCACACGGCAACCTAGTTCACCCCTCCGTCTGGGAATAGGGTCTAGGCAATCCTCGCCTTCGCCAAATTCCTAGTTCCCTCGGATGTTGACCATTACGTCATCCACACGCTTGCCATAACTAGCGAGCATGGTTACCAAATGATGATCAGTATCCTTGGCCCTAAGAAAGTACCGCCCAAGTAGACCAGAGGATTTGGCTAAAGCATAGCAGTGCCGAATGGCCGGAACCCCAAGGTCGATCCTGAGGCACCGGTTCAACTCTACGATCCCCATTACGATCCGAAAAAAGTTCACGTTGGGCGGAGAAGGAATCAGACCCTAATAGCGGAGGACGACCCTAAGGAATGGATGTAGGAGAAAGCAGACCCCGCCCTTTGCAATGGATAGGAGAGGAAAGACGATTGAATTTTGATCCTCTCTCTCCATATCTAGAATGTTGTCCATCACTAAAGATAGATGAACATCGTCGGGGATGGAAAAGTGTCGCCGGAATCCGGAGACACGATCCTTAGAAAGGAGGTCTTTCAAGTGTTTGGCCATTTTCACGGGGAATAAAGGGTTCACCCAAATGAAAGTGATAAACAAAAAGTAAGATTGCAAAGAAAAAAGAAGAAGACTTACGAGGAACAAGGGAGACGAGGGTAGACGGAGAAGAGTTGCAGAGAATGCGAGTCAGAGAAGGGATATCTGCTGGTGGTCCAAGAGTCTCGAATACTCGACGAACTGTGCATTCGAAAGGACTGAAATTTCAAATCACAATAAATGCAAGACACAAGGTTGAGGCGGGAAAGCGTAATGATGAATGAAAAGGTGTGCGCATCCTGACATCTATATTGGGGTACGCGAAGTCGCCTGACCTATTTTAACCTTTACAATTCAAGACCAAACACGCCGATTAACTTCCGTCAATGGGGAGTTCGGGGGGCAATTGTGGGTGCCGAATAGTGGAAACATCAGATGATGTGTATCTTTAGAAGACTGATATTAATCGGCTATATCGCACGAGAGCGGGGAGCCGAATAGAATATATGTGCCGAATAAAGTATAAGTACTTAGGACTGAATAAAGGAAAAGACAATGATTAAAAAGTAGGCCCTGGCCCCGAGGATCAAGAAGAACAGGTATAAATACAGGAACAACGGTTATAGAAATGTATGTAAGAACCACTTCACAAAAACTGGTAAATAAGCTATCCTGAGCGTCTGAACTAACTTGTCCATCGGAGTGCTAATTTCGGCACACTCAACCGGAGTGCTTGTATCTTTTCAGGTGACTAGCTGAGGATCACTAGCGTCTCCCAGGATCTGAAGAGTATTTCCAAACCACATTCCCCACAATGATAGATCGCCCTTCTGAGAGGGATCAAGTGCAGATGATGGTGCGAAACCTCGAGCATGATATGTTGCAAAAGTTGATAGTCGCTCCGCTATTCACTTTCAAAAGTTTGCATGAACTGGGGGTTCAAATCGAGAATGCGTTCAACAATGGGATCATTCCCAAAACAAGTGAACCAATAAAGAGGGTTTTTGCAAGGAGTACCAATGCTGGTAGTAGCGCTATTCCCAAACCCACTGAAATCAATTCAATCGCCACAGCCGACCCTTTTGCCAATCCAAGCCTACAAACCGCCGGCCCAGCCCGAGCTCAGGGCAGAACTTTCACTCCCCTCTATATGAGCCTGACTAGCGCACTAAAAGTCTTGATGGAAAGAGGGTATCTCAAACCCCTCGATCCTCAACCTCTGTCTGAGGCATCGACCGTTACTACTGCCTTCGTCATGAGGTCCAAAATCTCATCGACAACTGGACGATAGCTCCACCTTCAGACCCCAATGACCAAACATCTCCTGCCCACCTCAATCTCATCCATATACTGCCATCCACCTAAGACCCCAGCATATACATCACCCCGGCCCATCTACCCAAGCCTGAGGTGTTTATCCCAGAAAGCATGGACTTATGCATGATGGGTCCACCTGAACCCAATCATCTCAAACCCATGAACCCACTACTTCCGAGTTGATAAGAATGATTGAAGATCTTCAAAGAACTGTGGTAGATTTATCCTTTGGGATATTGGTTCCGTCATCAACCACACCACATACCGGGAATTTCATGCCAAAAGGCTCCCCAATCCTGGGACGGGCTGCATTTGAAGAAAGCCAAACCCTTGGCAAAGTGGAGGCGAGTGGAAAAACAAGGTAGGGGCAGGCATGGATCCCCATGAACATCTTCTGTTGGCTGTTGAGGCTTTGAAAGCCGAGGGACTGAACAAAGAGCAATTCCTTGTAGTTGTTACAAAAACTGTGGATGACACTTTCGCCACTCAAGTTAGGGGGCAGTTTGAATCAAGGGGCAAGCCGGGAGAAGGGCCGTTGTACCAGGAATGTTCCTTTTAGCTCTAATCCCGTGCTCGGAAGAGATCAGCAAACTCAGTCAGCACCTGCCAATCCCTTTGCTAGTGCGTCCAGCAAAAATCCACAAACCTTGAAGTACCAACCCCGAGGTCAGAGGGTCATCCATGCCCTCTATATGCCTTTGTCCAAAGCTCTCCAAATCCTTGTTGGACAAGGCCATCTCGAACCCCTTGAGCCTCGGCCTCTCCTGAATCCTCCTCCGGCTACGCATGATGCTGCCCAGTACTATGCCTTCCATCAACAAACCAGTTATGGCACTGACAATTGCTTTCGTCTTCGCCACGAAGTGCAAGATTTGATTGACAACAAGGTCATCATCGCACCACGTCCTGCAAAGTCTATCAGCACTGGATCAGTGAACTTGGGGGATAATACGAGTATGTGATCGGGGGATGAACCACCTGCGGGCGGCGCTCGGTTTACTCCAGATGTGGCGTATGGCACGCACTATTTTGAGCATTTACGAATGCTAGCTTTTGTGCTTCCTGACTTAGGTATTGGGTCAGTCTTGTTGTTTTGTGTAGAGTTAGTCTTTTTATGCTGAGTCAGTCAGGTCTGTCTTGTTGTATCGAGTCAGTCCTGTTTTGTTGGAGTCGGGTGATGTCGGGGGTGTTACCTCGGACATCACTTGCTTGTTTTGTGTTTGTCATTTCGTTTTCTTTTGAGTCTGTTTTTGCCTTGGAGCCAGTAATGCCAACAGATTTGAATGAACAGCAGTGATTTTCACACCCTTGTATTTGCTTCTGCCTTACGCCAGTTATGCCAGAAAGTTTGAATGAAACGGCAGTACTTTTTGCCTACTTTTCTATGCCTCGAACTCATTGCATTGACCTAAGTTTTCCAAAACTTTTCAAACACTGTGATGAAAACGAAGAAGGAGGAATTCCTTGGGTTTTGCAAAATTTGTTCAATTGAGAAGAAAGAGAGGCATGCTAAGCCCTTAATGAATGAAATCATGTTTGTTAATGTGAGTACGGAGAAGGACCCTGGCTTGATCCATATTGGTTTCACACTGTCTTCAGCGCGAGCGATTTGTTGCTTTCTTAAAAAATTTCAAAAAATGTTTTGCGCGGTCCTGCGAAGACTTGTGTGGAATCGCTCTTGAGATTGTGCAGCCTAGGATCGCTCTCAACCTCGAGACTCGACCCCTTGCTTTTGAACCTTGAACTTAGATTCAGAATGTTCAACGGTCAACCACCATGTAAGGCCTGTGTGGCCAGATCAGAAGCTGCCCTCGAACTAGGGGAAGGAAGTCAGATCAAGAAGATCAGATGTCGTCAAAAGAAGCTTGCAAAGCTAGATCAGAAGCACCCCTCGAACTAGGGGCAAAAGATGCCAGATTGTGCTCGAAGAGCCGAAGATGGATCATTCCACAAATCAATGAAGATCGGCAAGAATGCAAAACCCCAGAAGGGAGGAAAGAAGAAAACATTGCTGAAGGACAACCGAGTTCCTATCCACAACACTAGGGGCAAATTCACCCTCCATTGGATGGACTTCTACATCATTAGCGAACAATAGCCGTTATCCTAGATTCAGATGACTTCAAGATCTCAAAACCATTTGACATGGACAAAGCTACACTTTTACCCTTGAGAGGCTCGTTGGGTCGAAAACCCGGAAGGGCGACCCAGGCAAAAGTTAGAGCAAGAAAAAGAAGAAAAAGAAAAAAGAGAAAAATGCAAAAAAAAAAAAAAATAAGAAAAAATGAAAAAGAAAAGAAACGAAAAGAATTGAAAAGAAGAGAAGAGCAAAGCTCACAAGGTTGAAAACCCAGAAAGGGCGGCGTTGGCAAAAGTTAGAGCGCAAAAGGAGAGGTTAATACCTGAGTGTACCTCAACCCCAAACTACGTAAGGCTTGATTCCCATCTTTGGGATACGTAGGCAACTTCATTTTGAAGTCCCGCCGTAAAACACTTCAAATTCGACTGTGTCCATGTAATGGTTCTGGTCATCTTTATCTTCTCTATATTCGAGAATATGGTTGTAATTGTCACTATGAGGACTGGTTGCAACGTGCTGCGGCGCTATTCAGACTAGGGGCAACTTTCCGTTGCCATGCACTGCTGATGTGCCTTTCAGACAAGGGGCAATTTTCTATTGCCATACAGTGCCGTTCAAATAAGGGGCAATTTTCCATTGTAATGGATCTGAGGTTGTGCATCTCAAGAGTAGGTTCCGTGCCCGTTGAGCAGTGGCCATTTGCAAAAACAATTTTTGAGAATTTTTACTGAGGTTGACTAATTTTCTCGAAAGGTATTCCATTTTTCAAAATTGGACCATTTCTTGGACCCAAAAAAAGAAACTTTTCAGTACTCATAGCCTGACTTGCATGATTTTAAATCAGAAAATCGAACAAGCATGTTAATCTAACCCTCATTTTGGTTAAAATTGTTTTAGCAGAAGCCAAAAACAAAAAATGGTCAAAATGATGAACTAGGGGCACAGTTGAGTCAGGTGTTCTATCTTTTCCCCGTTGTTAACATACTCGCTAGAAAGGGCACTCTATTTGCCGGAAAGGGCACCTTATTCGCCAGGAAGGGCACAGCGGAAGCTAACAGAAAAGGGCTGAAAGCTCTCATATCCTTTGAGTAACGAGGTATCAAGCCAAGTGCGAAGCACAAATTGGAATGGATCAGGGTATTCCACTCCCTTATCTGGACACATCTAATCACGTCCAAACTCCCCTGCAGAACATCGCCAACAGATGTCAGCTGCAGATTGGCTACACACCCAGTTGTAGCACAACCCCTCTGTGGGGAAATTCACTAGCTGGGCGCAAAAGAAGAAGAATCTAGCGGAATGCTAGGGACACGAGCCGACAACCTCATGTTTATCCATCAACTACCCATGGGAGGGATAAAAAATAAGAGATTGAAGAATAGAGAGATGTGCGCTGAGAGAAAAAGTGTGGAAAAAGGCTTTTTCAAAAAAACAGAGCTTAAGGGCCGAGTGATGCGAGAATCACAAATAAGAAAGGGTGGGAAACAATACCCGGAGAAACTGGCTCCTCGTGCATCGAGAGGTCTCTTACCTTTGTAACACGGCTGAGTGTTATGTCTGTGTGTTTTGTTTATCTCGATTCTTGTTTTGAGTCGTTTGAGTGTCAATAGATGTGTTTAGGTTGTTTTACCTTATTTTTCCTTTGTTGAGTCGTTTTGGCTGTGGTCAGTTGTAGGCTCAATACCCAGTTGAGAACCCTTTTCTCATTTCAATTTCAAAATAAATCGCTTTATGCTCAGAGTGCTGTGGCATTCTCCACATTTGTGCAAAACAAGATTCTTTCTTTCATAAACCGCAAGGGTCCAACCCAGGTCATGAGAGAATAGTAGAACAAGGACCTATCTGAAGCTATATAGGTTTCGGGTTGCAAAGCAAAAGAAAAGAGGAAAAATTTGGAGCATCTTAGCATGTTTCGACTTCGGCAATTTCGAGACTGCATTCCAGGTGCACCTTCTCAGGCCTCGCCGTTTCTCTGGAGTATGAGTATATCTCGACCCCAAACTTAAAGCCTGCTTTAAGTCAGAATGGCAGTCCAAGCAGCACCTATGGTTTTCACATGTAGATGTTATCTCTCGCCCATGTAGACAGGGTGTCCCCTTTTGAGCTGAGCGTGTTGCCAAGTCCTCCGAGAGGTAAATCAGAGGCAGCAAAGTACATGTTTGATGCTCCTCTATTGCATAGAATGTGCACTTTCATATACACTTCTGTTGCATGCATGCCGTGCATCGTTTTGATTCATGCATATAATATGCTTGCTTTCGATTCCGCATAGAATATGCTTTGCTTCCAATCATGCATAGCATATGCTTTCAATGCTGCATAGAATATGCCTGTCTCATGCATAGAATATGCTTTCAATATTGCATAGAGTATGCCTGTCTCATGCATAGAATATGCTTTCAATATTGCATAGAATATGCTTTCCATGTTGCATATAAAATGCACTCTTCCATACTTGCATATAAAATGCTCATATCTCTTGCATAGAAAATGCATTCTTCCTCACTTGCATAGAACATGCATTTTATCGCACTTTCTTGTGCATTTTATCTCACTGGCACTGTCTTGTGCACGTTGTATTTCTGTATCACTCGCACTGTCTTGTGCACTCACTTTGGCCTAGGGGAACTTAAATCCTGCATCTCCCGTTGCACTGTCTTGTGCACTTTCACATTTCTTATCCCTCGCGCTCTCTTGCGCATCGCACTATTTTGTGCAGTTTATACTCGCACTTTCTTGCGCATCACACTATTTTGTGCAGTTTACACTCGCGCTTTCTTGCGCATCGCACTGTTTTGTGCAATTTACCCTCGCGCTTTCTTGCGCATCGCACTGTCTTGTGCACTCACGTTGTTTTGCGCATCGCGTTATTTTTCACCGTGACCATTACTTGCATTGTGCATGCATTTTATCACGCTATTTTGCGCATCGCACTATTTTGTGCACCTTACTTGCATTGTGCATGCATTTTATCGCGCTATTTTGCGCATCGCACTATTTTGTGCACCTTATTTGCATTGTGCTTGCATTTTATCGCGCTATCTTAGTGCATTGCATTGTTCACGCTTTCCTGCACATCTTACCTGCACTTGTTAGTGCATTGCATTGTTCGCGCTTTCTTGTGCACCTCACTAGCACTTGTTAGTGCATGGCATCGCACTGTCTTGTGCACTCTCTGCTCTGGGAGACCTTAAATCCCGCATTGTATTGTTCGCACTGTCATGTGCACTCTCTGGTCTATGAGACCTTAAATCCTCTAAATGTGCAATTCCTTTGGTGTTTGTCGTGCCCGAACGACTTCCGGTGGTCTGGTATAGCCACCTGCTTGTGTTTGCGGTGAGTTCTTAGGAGACCAACTGAGATGGTGGAAACTAGAGTTCGAATGGCTTATGCCTAGAATGCAAAGGTTCGGGATTTTGGAGACTAAAGTCTGGTTTAAATACCCAGGGGTATATCCTCGGCTTGAAATCTGTACGGCAGCCCCATAGATTGAGATAGCATGTGCATGCGCCTCAATTCTAGATACTGAACCAACCTAGTCTGTCACCCTATTGGAGAATAGAGAAAGCTGTGACCATAGTCAGGGAGAAAAGTAGTACCTGCGGTTCGATCGAGAAGAAGGGGAAGGTCCCCAGCAGCATGAGGTAGGTCATTTCCAATTGCCCTTGTAAGGTACCTTCACTTCCTAACTATTACATTGCATTGCATATCATAAATCCTGAATTGTCAAACCGGCTTCGCGTAGCGTATAAGTCCAAATATCAAACCGGCTTCGCGTAGCGAATAAGTCCAATTTTCAAACCGGCTTCGTGTAGCGTATAAGTCCAATTACCAAAATCTTCCTGCATAACATTTTGCATTCCTGCGTAAACTGTTGCATTTATTATATATATTTGCTTCGTTACAGCTTTCTTTGCATGATCATAAGTTATGACCGGCTTTGTGCATGTCTCTTGTATTTTGCCCCTGCCTGCGGGCACATCTCTTGTTTATCTCACCTGTTTGTCTAAGTCTTCGGCCTCGTCAAAAATGGGTCATCTTTGGGCTTTGTCATTCACTCCCGTCACTTATGACTTTCGAGTTCTGTCAAAGAGGGACAACTGTAGACATCCCATTTTTGACCGACCTTAAGACTCAGACGTCATCGATTGAGCGCTCGATGATGACACATGTTGTGCTCATTCTGAGGTTACAGAGTCTCGGCTGAGAGCCTTGCCTCCGGACCCCAGGACTCTTTTGTGCTTTGTCTCGGTTTGCAAACCAGGTTTTGTTTTCTCTTCCCGAAGGGAGGGAGAGGTCTCGTAGACCCTCTCTCAGCGGCCGTAGGCTACTTTTCGTGGTCATAGACCACTGTTCCCGTTTGAAGATCAGTTTCTGATTTTCTGAGCCGTCGGTCGTGCGCCTCGGTTCGGGACCGCTTAACTTTCTCCGTTTGGCACGATTTTTGGGAAGTTTGAACCTTTTGAACCTTCGTTTTAGCTTCTGAAGGAAGCTTGAACCTTCGTTTTAGCTTCTTGAGGAAGCTTGAACCTTTTGAACTCTTGTTTTAGCTTCTTGAGGAAGCTTGAACCTTCGTTTTAGCTTCTTAAGGAAGCTTGAACCTTTTGAACCTTCGTTTTAGCTTCTTGAGGAAGCTTGAACCTTTTGAACCCTTGTTTTAGCTTCTTGAGGAAGTTTGAAGCTCTTGAACCTTTGCTCTAGCTTCTCCAAGAAGCTTGAACCTTTTGCTCTAGCTCCTCCAAGAAGCTTGAACCCTCTTGTTTCTCTATAAGAGAGGGCCTCCCTCTCCTTTAGAGAGGTTGAAAAATTTGTCTAAGGCACAAGGGTTGTATCTCTCTCTATATCTCTATATTTAGGCTTAGAAAGTGTTGGTTCTTGACCCCTTTGCACCACAACTCTTAAGCACACACCTCCACCATTGTTCTAAGGTTCTTGGAGGATCTTGAGAGGTCTCAAAGGTCTGGTTTTTGGTCCAAGAAGCTGCTGTCTTTGCTGAGCTACAAGGGTAACTCATTTCCCCTCTTTTAAGCATTATCTTGATCCTTCTCTTAGCCTTATTTGCATACATATTTGAGCTTTGTTGTCAACTGAAAAAAGCTTCATATTTAAGTGTTTTTCATGCTTGTTTAAGATCATTTTGGTGTTGGGGGTCGTCTACCCTCTTGCATGCTTGTTTTGGCCTTGTTTTGTGCCATGCCATAAGGCATTCGAGATAGTCTTTGCTTGGCCTTCATACCACTGAATCTAGTGGATTTTCAGTGGTGGTTTTGTGGTTTTGAGGGCCAAAATCAGAAAGGGGTGACCCTCTCTCTTTTGGCCTTGTTTGTTTGCATATTTGGCCTTTCAAAGGAGCCCTTATTTGCATGCTTCCAAGCCACATTTCAGGCCATTTTTGATGGGTTTTAGGACCTTCATAGGCTCTTTCCAGAGCTTGTTTTCCCATATTGGATGTCCATCTTGCATGTGTAGAATAACCCTCTTCATAGCATATCAAAGGAGCATCTCATTCTTGCATGCATTAACCATGTTTCAGTGGGTTTTTGGGCTTTATTTGGCATGGCATACCTCTGAATTTTTTTTTGGTTTAGTGGCCTCTTGATTGCCTCACATGCTTGTAGTGCAAATCCTCTTTACTAGCTTACATTGCATGCTATTTTGGCCTTTGATTCTAGCACTTTTTGGCCATGCCTTAAACTGATTTTGTGCATGTTTTGGACTGCCTTAGCTCTATTTTTGGGCCTCATGGTCGAATGATATTTGCTATGCATGGTTGAAGTTCAATACCCTTGCCTAGCTTTGAGTTTTGAAGCCTATTGCATGCGTATTTTGAGGTGTTTCCATGTTTTGGCATCATTGTGAACCATATTTCAGAGCTTATATGTATGCCATATTCCTATGTTTTCCACTCTTCGAATGTGTTTGAGAGTTATGCATGAATACCTCATTTTTGGAACATTGCATGAGCTTCATTTTGGTGCATGTCAAGCCATCATTTTAGCTCATTTTGCCACTGTTTTGGACCTGCGTAAGGTCTGTTAGAAGTTGGTTGGTTCATTTGAGCATTGCTTTGCATACCTCTAGTGTAATGTGCTTCACTAGTTTCGATACTTGAGCCTACCAACGTGCATTGTGTGAGTCGTTTACATGAGTCGGAGCCTTTTTGTATGCCATTTCAGAGCTGGAATATGTGTCATTCTATGCCATATTTCACGCTTACCATGCTTTGGTGGAGTTGCACTTTCTGCCTTAGGTTTGGTCCCTTGCATTTGTACATGTTTGCATGTGTGTTGTTACTTCATTTTCATCATGTACGGCCACTGATTTGAACATGGCTGAGGCCTATCCATCTTGGTTTAAGTCCATTTAGCATTGCGCATGCCATGTAGTTCGTCGCATTGAGTATGTTATTTGACATTCGCATTGTGTATGCTAGTCTCATTTTGTCATATTGTTGCATGCTTATGATTGTCTCGCATTGAGTATGTGTACACTAGCATTGTGCATTGTGTATGCCATTAGCCTTGCTAGGTTGTTCATGTTGCATTCCATATTGACATTGTGTATGCTAGGTGCATGTTTGCATGTTTCACCCCTTCCATGTGTGCATGACCAAGTTGCAGTGCATTTAGCTTGCATGCTAGAGCCGCATTGTGCATGCCATACTTGTTGCATTGTGTTTGGCATAGGAGTTAGTCCAAACACGAGAAACAAGGAACATTTTGTACTCAAAGTGACGAAACATACCTCAATTCCCGGTCGCCGACCCTCTTGACTAATACATGATGGAGTTTAGGCATTTATGTATTCATATGTGCATTCATTCCATATCAAGTCGTGCAATTCGACTCCTCGGCCATCATGCATCGAGATGCGTGATTGATGGCCCGAGGGTCGAGGATTACACTCCCTTGAGCTTGTGCAATGATGGGAGAGTGGTCGTGCACACATTTGTTGAAAATACCTTGCTATGCCTCTCTCTTGCTTTGTGTTGCAGAAAATCAGGAACAGGAGGTAGAAACTAGTCGGCCGACCAGCTTTTCTGGCAGGCCGACCACCTCTTTTGGTCTCCACCACAAAAGGTGGTCGGCAGGTGGTCTCCAAGGCTAAGGGCTGGTCGGCAGCCTTCCCACAGCTTCCCAGGGTGGAGTTTCGGCCTTCTGGAGCCTAGTGCAACTTTCTGAAATCAATTGCAAACAAAGGTGAGCCGGGGCATCGCGATGGATTTCCCGACAAGGCGACTCGAGCATGCATGCATCCTTTGTCATTCAGAACAAAGCTGAGACAGTCTATTTCATGTAGCTTATATGCTAATTTATTTACATCCTTAGTTTAATTTGTTAATTAGTCAGCGTTATGTAATAATTAGCTGTAGTTAGTTATTCATTTCGTTGTGTATTATTTATTCGGACCCTCCGAGAGAGGGCAATGTTGTAATAAGTGTGCGTGTGTGTGATGTATGTCTTCCAACCCCACGTCTTTCTCCCTTTTATTTACCAGCTTATGATGGTTAGTTTTAGGACATGTTTCAATTAGCATCTATATGTTCGCATGATCGTATCCATTCATCTGTCTTGCATGTACCGGACTCGGCGCATCATACTAATTGCATCGTATTTCAATTCCAAGTTGAATACATGTTACCTGTAGCATCTCACATGCCATCTTAGAATAGCCGAGCCTATCTTCGTTGCATTTTGTATGTGTTGCATTAGCCATCTTAACATGAACTAGGATCATGCATTGATTAGTAACTAGTTTCTATTTTAGCTTGGAGTACTCGGTGAGTGTTTATGCTTTGCCATCCTTGCATGTGTGTAAGTGACTGCCATGATAGCATGCTTGCCATGAGGCTAACTGCTTATGTGATATACCTGCCTGAATGCCTGTGGGTGAAGGTCGGATTATTTAAATTGGAATAATTCATCAAATGCGAGTTTTAAGGCCACTTGAGGTGGCAAAATCATCTTGTTTTCTAAGCCCACTTGAGGGTGGCAAATCCACGCCTTAGCCTACTTGCGGATAGCACCTTCAAACCATTTTAAAAAAAAAAAAACATGAGGTGTTTTGTTCCAACTTAGATGATCCAGTCTATACTTGTATGCTGTGTGCATCACGTAGAAATTCTAGGCTAATAAACCAGAATAAGAACACATGTTTTCAAAAACAAGATATCATGTTTAGTAATGGTCGATCTCTGATCGGGCGAGCGGGGGTGCTCATGAGATGACCTTCCCCAATCGTACCCAAGTTCCCGAGCCGAGGCAACTTTGGTGATGACGGACACATGGCCTTAGGCACGAGTCAGGGTTTCCTAAATTCCCCCAAAATAAAATATTTAGGTGGCGACTCTGTATCTGGAAAAACAGTCCATGTTTGACACTTCTTTCTAAAAATCTATTTTTCAAAATGATTTGCCAGATTTGGACTGTTTGGTGATTTATCGGTCTCGCATTGCATTTTGCGGGATTAGATTCAGAACCGTGACATTTGAGTCTGAACTGTAATAAGCCTAGTGAACAAAATAGGATTTCTCCCATGACGTTTGGGGACGTCTACAGTTTCTGGCGACTCTGCTGGGGAGTTGAGAGAACTTGACTCGAACTCATGATATCTTGTTTTTGGACTACACTTATGTGTTTCTTTGCATTGCATTTGCATTGGTGTGCCTAGGACACCGTGTTTGCCGTCTGCTATTCCTGAATGGTTTGCCGGAGGCTCGCTTTGAGAAGCGTGCCATAAGGCTGACCGGTTATGGGCTCTGCCACGATGGGAACACAGACCCTGGTTTTTAATCGGGCACTATTTTTGACCATTCGACCTAGTGCATATCGAAATCCGTAGTGACCATTCCAAGCTAGGACAGGTTGCTTACCTGATTATAGGTAGTTTGAAACTGCTGTGTGCGTAGTGAAACCCTAGCTCTTGACAAAATAGGACAGGGAAACCCTACCCCAACATAGGGGTGTTTTGGCTCTCATTTTCCTGCTATGTGCTGTCAGAGTGTGTCTCTACAGGGCTGTATGTATCAGTTTGCAAGTCTGGATATCAGGCCTGAGGGCATTAGTATGTGAAGAATCAGTTTTACCTGAGGGTATCGGTTTACAGACAGAATTTGGGGCAGAATTCAGTAAAGAGGACAGTCATTCAGCTGTGTTCATGTCCATTCTAGCAAAATCAGGCTGAGATGCTCTCCGTTTTCTCTTTTGCTAGGTAGTCCTGGAACCATAGCTTCAGAAGGCTCTAATATCCCCCAGATTCATTGAACTTGTGTTGGTAGACTTTGTCAGGTCAGAGATTCAGTTCAAGGGTAACTAGTGTTTCCTTTGCCAGTGGTAAGGCAAAGAAGGGCCAGACAAGGCTCATTGGTTCATCTGATCCGATAGTCACCAGTCACATCATCAGCAGACCCGTGATGGCAAAGGGTTCGGAAGAATTTGTGGCCGTGATAGCAGCGTTAAATCAGGGAACTACCATGCGGGATGAGACCAGTGCTGAAATGCAATGCCTATCTGGGGCATCTGCCTCACATCCAACTTCGGGACCCCAGTCGAACTTTGACCCACTTTCGCCAACTGAAGATTTGCAGGGTCCAGATCCTCGAGAAGGTTTGGCTCAAGCCCAAGTTTTCAGACCCCTGCTGCAGCCTAATGAGAGGCCTTATCCCCTTGATGCTAATGACCTCGATCCGACTGCGGTGAAAATCGCGAACCTTGAGAAACAATTCAAGAAGGCACAGGGCCTGAACTCTATTCCCGACATTGAGGATGGGCACACTGAGGCCACTGTACGGCTCCCAGACAGATTCAAAATGCCACATATTGACCATTTCGACGGGTCTGGAGATCCTATGGTTCATATCTGGCTTTTCTTGGATGTCCTGAAGCCGATGGGTCTGACTAAGCCATAGAAACTCTCTCTGTATGGAAGAACCCTATCGGATGTAGCAGCCACTTGGTACGCTAGGTTGGAGGATAAAGTGAAGCAAAACTAGGAAGAACTGGCTGAGGCCTTTGTCGATCAGTATTCCAACAATACCCAAGTTGAAATGACCATGGAAGAGCTTGAAACAACCCGCCAGAACCCAATAGAGCCTTCTGTGGAATTTGTTGCAAGGTGGAGAGCAAAGGCAGCACAAATGATAGATTGCCCTTCTGAGAGGAACCAAGTGCAGATGATGGTGCGAAACCTCGAGCATGATATGTTGCAAAAGTTGATAGTCGCTCCGCTATTCACTTTCAAAAGTTTGCATGAACTGGGGGTTCAAATCGAGAATGCGTTCAACAGTGGGATCATTCCCCAAATAAGTGAACCGATAAAGAGGGTTTTTGCAGGGAGTACCAATGCTAGTAGTAGCGCTATTCCCAAACCCACTGAAATCAATACAAACGCCACAGCCGACCCTTTTGCCAATCCAGGCCTACAAACCGCCGGCCCAGCTTGAGCTCAGGGCAGAACTTTCACTCCCCTCTATATGAGTCTGACTAGCGCACTAAAAGTCTTGATGGAAAGAGGGTATCTCAAACCCCTCGATCCTCGACCTCTGCCTGACCCACTCCCAGCCAGACATAATCCCTCCAAGTACTGTGTGTACCATCAGCAGCGCGGTCATGGCACCGACTGTTGCTACCACCTTCGTCATGAGGTCTAAAATCTCATCGACAACTGGACGATAGCTTCACCTTCCGACCCTAATGACCAAACATCTCCTACCCACCTCAATCTCATCCATATACTGCCATCCACCTATGACTCCAGCATATACGTCACCCCGGCCCATCTACCCAAGCCTGAGGTGTTTATCCCAGAAAGCATGGCCTTATGCATGATAGGTGCACCAGAACCCCAATCATCTCAAACCCGTGAACCCACTACTTCTAAGTTGATGAGAATGATTGAAGATTTTCGAAGAACTGTGACAGATTTAGCCTTTGGGATATTGGCTCCGTCATCAACCACACCACATACCGGGAATTTCATGCCAAAAGGCTCCCCAATCTTGGGACGGGCTGCATTTGAAGAAAGCCAAACCCTTGGCAAAATGGAGGCGAGTGGAAGAACAAGGTAGGGGCGGGCATGGATCCCCATGAACATTTTCTGTTGGCTGTTGAGGCTTTGAAAGCCGAGGGACTGAACAAAGAGCAAGTCCTCGCAGTTGTTGTAAAACCTGTGAATGACACTTTCGCCACTCAAGTTAGGGGCAGTTTGAATCAAAGGGCAAGCCGGGAGAAGGGCCGTTGTACTAGGAATGTTCCTTTCAGCTCTAATCCCGTGCTCGGAAGAGATCAGCAAACTCAGTCAGCACCTGCCAATCCCTTTGCTAGTGCGTCCAACAAAAATCCACAAACCTTGAAGTGCCAACCCCGAGGTCAGAGGGTCTTCCATGCCCTCTATATGCCTTTGTCCAAAGCTCTCTAAATCCTTGTTGTACAAGGCTATCTCAAACCCCTTGAGCCTCGGTGTAGACGTCCCCGAACACCCCAGGAGGGTATCCCCCCCTGTTTTGTTCATTGGGCTCACTACAATTCAGGACTCTCAAATTGTCTCGGTTCTTAATATGAACCAAAGAGTCCAAATCTGGCAAATCGTTTTGAGAAAAACAGATTTTTAGAAATCATGTTTGTTAATGTGAGTATGGTGAAGGACCCTAGCTTGATCCAGATTGGTTCTACACTGTCTTCAGCGCGAGCGATTTGTTTCTTTCTTAAAAACTTTCAAAAAATGTTTTGCGCGGTCCTGCGAAGACCAGTGTGGAATCGCTCTTGAGATTGTGTAGCCTAGGATCACTCTCAGCCTCGAGCCTCGACCCTTTGCTTTCAAACTTTGAACTTAGATTTAGAATGTTCAACGGTCAACGTAAGGCCTGTGTGGCCGGATCAGAAGCAGCCCTCGAACTAGGGGAAGCGAAATCAGATCAAGAAGATCAGATGTCATCAAAAGAAGCTTGCAAAGCTAGATCAGAAGCACCCCTCGAACTAGGGGCAAAAGATGCCAGATTGTGCCCGAAGAGCCGAAGATGGATCATTCCACAAATCAATGAAGATTGGCAAGAATGCTAAACCCCAGAATGGAGGAAAGAAGAAGACGTTGCTGAAAGACAACCGAGTTCCTATCCACAACACTAGGGGCAAATTCACCCTCCATTGGATACACTTCTACATCATTAGCGAACAACAGCCATTCTCCTGGATTCAGATGACTTCAAGTTCTCAAAACCATTTGAAATGGACAAAGCTACACTTTTACCCTTGAGAGTCTCACTGGGCCGAAAACTCGGAAGGGCGACCCAAGCAAAAGTTAGAGCAAGAAAAAGAAGAAAAAGAAAAAAGAGAAAAATGCAAAAAAAAAAAAAGAAAAGAAAAGAAGAAAAAAGAAAAGAAAAGAAGAAAAAATGAAAAAGAAAAGAAACGAAAAGAATTGAAAAGAAGAGAAGAGCAAAGCTCGCAAGGTTGAAAAAGCAGAAAGGGCGGCCTTGGCAAAAGTTAGAGCGCAAAAGGAGAGGTTAATACCCGAGTGTACCTCAACCCCGAACTACGTAAGGCTTGATTCCCATCTTTGGGATACGTAGGCAACTTCATTCTGAAGTCCAACCGTAAAACACTTCAAATTCGACTGTGTCCATGTAATGGTTCTGGTCATCTTTGTCTTCTCTATATCCGAGAATTAGGTTGTAATTGTCACTGTGAGGACTGGTTGCCACGTGCTGCGGTGCTATTCAGACTAGGGGCAACTTTCCGTTGCCATGCACTGCTGATGTGCCAGTCAGACAAGGGGCAATTTTCTATTGCCATACAGTGCCGTTCAAACAAGGGGCAATTTTCCATTGTAATGGATCTGAGGTTGTGCATCTCAAGAGTAGGTTCCGTGCTCGTTGAGTAGTGGCCATTTGCAAAAACAGTTTTTGAGAATTTTTACTGAGGTTGACTAATTTTCTTGAAAAATATTCCATTTTTCAAAATTGGACCATTTCTTGGACCCAAAAAAGGAAAATTTTCAGTGCTCATAGCCTGACTTGCATGATTTTAAATCAGAAAATCGAACAAGCATGTTAATCTAACCTTCATTTGGTTAAAATTGTTTTAGCAGAAGCCAAAAACAAAAAATGGTCAAAATGATGAACTAGGGGCACAGTTGAGTCAGGTGTTCTATCTTTTCCCCGTTGTTAACATACTCGCCAGAAAGGGCACTCTATTTGCCAGAAAGGGCACCTTATTCGCCAAGAAGGGCAAAACGGAAGCTAACAGAAAAGGGCTGAAAGCTCTCATATCCTTCGAGCAGCGAGGTATCAAACCAAGTGCGAAGCACGAATTGGAATGGATCAAGGTATTCCACTCCCTTATCTGGACACATCTGATCACGTCCAAACTCCCCAGTAGAACATCGCCAATCGATGTCAGCTGCAGATTGGCTACACACCCAGTTGTAGCACAACCCCTCTGTGGGGAAATTTACTAGCTGTGCGCAGAAGAAGAAGAATCTAGCGGAATGCTAGGGACACGAGCCCACAACCTCATGTTTATCCATCAACCACCCAGGGGAGGGATAAAAAATGAGAGATTGAAGAATAGAGACATGTGCGTTGAGAGAAAAAGTGTGGAAAAAGGCGTTTTCAAAAAAACAGAGCTTGAGGGCTGAGTGATGCAAGAATCACAAATGAGAAAGGGTGGGAAACAATACCCGGAGAAACTGGCTCCTCGTGCATTTGCCTTTGTAACACGGCTGAGTGTTATGTCTGTGTGTTTTGTTTATCTCGATTCTTGTTTTGAGTCGTTTGAGTGTCAATAGACGTGTTTAGGTTGTTTTATCTTGTTTTTCTTTTGTTGAGTTCTGTTTAGGTTATTCTACCTTTGTTTTCCGTTGTTAAGTCGTTTTGGCTATGTTCAGTTGTAGGCTCAATACCCGGTTGAGAACCCTTTTCTCATTTCAATTTCAAAATAAATCGCTTTGAGCTCAGAGTGCTGTGGCATTCTCCACATTTGTGCAAAACAAGATTCTTTCTTTCATAAACCGCAAGGGTCCAACCCAGGTCATGAGAGAACAGTAGAACAAGGACCTATCTAAAGCTATATAGGTTCCGGGATGCAAAGCAAAAGAAAAGAGGGAAAATTTGGAGCATCGTAGCATGTTTCGACTTCGGCAATTCCGAGACTGCATTCCAGGTGCACCTTCTCAGGCCTCGCCGTTTCTTTGGAGTATGAGTATATCTCGACCCCAAACTTAAAGCCTGCTTCAAGTCAAAATGGCAGTCCAAGCAGCACCTATGGTTTTCACATGCAGATGTTATCTCTCGCCCATGTAGACAGGGGTCCCCTTTTGAGCTAAGCGTGTTGCCAAGTCCTCCGAGAGGTAAATCAGAGGCAGCAAAGTACATGTTTGATGCTCCTCTATTGCATAGAATGTGCTTTTTCATATACACTTCTGTTGCATGCGTGCCGCGCATCGTTTTGATTCATGCATAGAATATGCTTGCTTTCGATTCCGCATAGAATATGGTTTGCTTCCAATCATGCATAGCATATGCTTTCAATGCTGCATAGAATATGCCTGTCTCATGCATAGAAGATGCTTTCAATATTGCATAGAGTATGCCTGTCTCATGCATAGAATATGCTTTCAATATTGCATAGAATATGCTTTCCATGTTGCATAGAAAATGCACTCTTCCATACTTGCATATAAAATGCTCATATCTCTTGCATAGAAAATGCATTCTTCCTCACTTGCATAGAACATGCATTTTATCGCACTTTCTTGTGCATTTTATCTCACTCGCACTGTCTTGTGCACATTGTATTTCTGTATCACTCGCACTGTCTTGTGCACTCACTTTGGTCTAGGGGAACTTAAATCCTGCATCTCCCGTCGCACTGTCTTGTACACTTTCACATTTTTTATCCCTCGCGCTCTCTTGCGCATCACACTGTTTTGTGCAGTTTACACTCGCGCTTTCTTGCGCATCGCACTGTTTTATGCATTTACACTCGCGCTTTCTTGCGCATCGCATTGTTTTGTGCAGTTTACGCTCGCGCTTTCTTCCGCATCGCACTATTTTGTGCAATTTACCCTCGCACTTTCTTGCACATCGCACTGTCCTGTCCGCTCACGCTGTTTTGCGCATCGCGTTATTTTGCGCCATGACCATTACTTGCATTGTGCATGCATTTTATATCGCGCTATTTTGCGCATCGCACTATTTTGTGTACCTTACTTGCATTGTGCATGCATTTTATCGCGCTGTCTTAGTGCATTGCATTGTTCGCACTTTCCTCCGCATCTTACCTGCACTTGTTAGTGCATTGCATTGTTCGCGCTTTCTGGTGCACCTCACTAGCACTTGATAGTGCATGGCATCGCACTGTCTTGTGCACTCTCTAGTCTGGGAGACCTTAAATCCTGCATTGCATTGTTCGCACTGTCTTGTGCACTCTCTGGTCTAGGAGACCTTAAATCCTCTAAAGGTGCAATTCATTTGGTGTTTGTCATGCCCGAACGACTTCCGGTGGTCTGGTATAGCCACCTGCTTGTGTTTGCAGTGAGTTCCTAGGAGACCAACTGAGACGGTGGAAACTAGAGTTCGAATGGCTTATGCTTACAACGCAAAGGTTCGGGATTTTCAAGACTAAAGTCTAGTTTAAATACCTAGGGGTATATCCTCGGCTTGAAATCTGTGTGGCAGCCCCATAGATTGAGATAACATGTGTATGCGCCTCAATTCTGGATACTGAACCAACCTAGTCTGTCACCTAGTTGGAGAATAGGGAAAGCTGTGACCATAGTCAGGGAGAAAAGTAGTGCCTGCGGTTCGACCGAGAAGAAGGGGAAGGTCCCCAGCAGCATGAGGTAGGTCATTGCCAATTGCCCTTGTAAGGTACCTTCACTTCCTAGCTATTACATTACATTGCATTGCATAAATCCTGAATTGTCAAACCGGCGTCGCGTAGCGTATAAGTCCAAATATCAAACCGGCTTCGCGTAGCGAATAAGTCTAATTTTCAAACCGACTTCGCGTAGGGTATAAGTCCAATTACCAAAATCTTCCTGCATAACATTTTGCATTCCTGGTTAAACTATTGCATTTATTGTATATATTTGCTTCATTACAGATTTCTTTGCATGATCATAAGTTATAATCGGATTTGTGCATGTCTCTTGCATTTTGCCCCTGCCTGCGGGCACATCTCTTGTTTATCTCGCCTGTTTGTCTAAGTCTTTGGCCTTGTCAAAAATGGGTCGTCTCTGGGCTTTGACATTCACTCCCGTCACTTATGACTTTCGAGTTCTGTCAAAGAGGGGCAACTGTAGACATCCCATTTTTGACTGACCTTAAGATTCAGACGTCATTGATTGAGCGCTCGGTGATGACACATGTTGTGCTCGTTCTGGGTTACAGAGTCTCAGCTGAGAGCCTTGCCTCCGGACCTTGGGACTCTTTTATGCTTTGCCTCAGTTTGCAAACTAGGTTCTATTTTCTCTTCCTGAAGGGAGGGAGAGGTATCGTAGACCATCTCTCAGTAGCCGTAGGCTACTTTTCGTGGTCGTAGACCACTGTTCCCGTTTGGAGACCAGTTTTCGATTTTCGGAGCCGTCAGCCGTGCGCCTCAGTTCGGGACCGCTTAACTTTCTCCGTTTGGCACGATTTTTGGGAAACTTGAACCTTTTGAACCTTCGTTTTAGCTTCTTAAGGAAGTTTGAACATTTTGAACCTTCGTTTTAGCTTCTTGAGGAAGCTTGAACCTTTTGAACCCTTGTTTTAGCTTTCTTGAGGAAGCTTGAACATTTTGAACCTTCATTTTAGCTTCTTGAGGAAGCTTCAACCTTTTGAACCCTTGTTTTAGCTTCTTGAGGAAGCTTGAACCTTTTGAACCTTCATTTTAGCTTCTTGAGGAACCTTGAACCTTTTGAACCTTTGTTTTAGCCTCTTGAGGAAGCTTGAACCTTTTGAACCCTTGTTTTAGCTTCTTGAGGAGGTTTGAAGCTCTTGAACCTTTGCTCTAGCTTCTCCAAGAAGCTTGAACCTTTTGCTCTAGCTCCTCCAAGAAGCTTGAACCCTCTTGTTTCTCTATAAGAGAGGGCCTCCCTCTCCTTTAGAGAGGTTGAAAAATTTGTCTAAGGCACAAGGGTTGTATCTCTCTCTATATCTCTATATTTAGGCTTAGAAAGTGTTGGTTCTTGACCCCATTGCACCACAACTCTTAAGCACACACCTCCACCATTGTTCTAAGGTTCTTGGAGGGTCTTGAGAGGTCTCAAAGGTCTGGTTTTTGGTCCAAGAAGCTGCTGTCTTTGCTGAGCTACAAGGGTAACTCATTTCCCATCTTTTAAGCATTATCTTGATCCTTCTCTTAGCCTTATTTGCATACATATTTGAGCTTTGTTGTCAACTGAGAAAAGCTTCATATTTAAGTGTTTTTCATGCTTGTTTAAGATCATTTTGGTGTTGGGGGTCGTCTACCCTCTTGCATGCTTGTTTTGGCCTTATTTTGTGCCATGCCATAAGGCATTTGAGATAGTCTTTGCTTGGCCTTCCTACCATTGAATCCAGTGGATTTTCAGTGGTGGTTTTGTGGTTTTGAGGGCCAAAACCAGAGAGGGGTGACCCTCTCTCTTTTGGCCTTGTTTGTTTGCATATTTGGCCTTTCAAAGGAGCCCTTATTTTCATGCTTCCAAGCCATGTTTCATGCCATTTTTGATGAGTTTTAGGACCTGCATAGGCTCTGTCTGGAGGTTGTTTTTCCATATTGGATGTCCATCTTACATGTGTAGAATAACCCTATTCATAGCATATCAAAGGAGCATCTCATTCTTGCATGCATTAACCATGTTTCAGTGGGTTTTTGGGCTTTATTTGGCATGGCATACCTCTGAATTTTGCTGGTTTAGTGGCCTCTTGATTGCCTCACATGCTTGTAGTGCAAATCCTCTTTACTAGCTTACATTGCATGCTATTTTGGCCTTTGATTCTAGCACTTTTTGGCCATGCCTTAAACTGATTTTGTGCATGTTTTGGACTGCCTTAGCTCTATTTTTGGTCCTCATGGTCGAATGATGTTTGCTATGCATGGTTGTAGTTCAATACCCTTGCCAAGCTTTGAGTTTTGAAGCCTATTCATGCATATTTTGAGGTGTTTCCATGTTTTGGCGTCATTGTGAATCATATTTCAGAGTTTATATGTATGCCATATTCCCATGTTTTCCACTCTTCGAATGTGTTTGAGAGTTATGCATGAATACCTCATTTTTGGACCATTGCATAAGTTTCATTTTGGTGCATGTCAAGCCATCATTTTAGCTCATTTTGCCACTGTTTTGGACCTGCGTAAGGTTTGTTAGAAGTTGGTTTGGTCATTTGAGCATTGCTTTTCATACCTCTAGTGTAATGTGCTTTACTAGTTTCGGTACTTGAGCCTTCCAACGTGCATTGTGTGAGTCGTTTGCATGATTCGAAGCCTTTTTGTATGCCATTTCAGAGCTGGAATATGTGTCATTGTACTCCATATTTCATGCTTACCATGCTTTGGTGGATTTTCACTTTGTGCCTTAGGTTTGGTCCCTTGCATTTGTACGTGTTTGCATGTGTGTTGTTGCTTTATTTTCATCATGTATGACCACTGATTTGAACATGGCTGAGGCCTATCCATCTTGGTTTAAGTCCATTTAGCATTGCGCAAGCCATGTAGTTCGTCGCATTAAGTATGCTATTTGACATTCGCATTGTGTATGCTAGTCTCATTTTGTCATATTGTTGCATGCTTATGATTGTCTCGCACTGAGTATGTGTACATTAGCATTGTGCATTGCGTATGCCATTAGCCTTGCTAGGTTGGTCATGTTGCATTCCATATTGACAGTGTGTATGCTAGGTGCATGTTTGCATGTTTCACCCCTTGCACGTTTGCATGACCAAGTTGCAGTGCATTTAGCTTGCATGCTAGAGTCGCATTATGCATGCCATACTTGTTGCATTGTGTTTGGAATAGAAGTTAGTCCAAACACGGGAAACGAGGAACGTTTTGTACTCAAAGTGACGAAGCGTACCTCAATTCCCGGTCACCAACCCTATTGACTAATACATGATGGAGTTTAGGCATTTATGTGTTCATATGTGCATTCATTCCATATCAAGTCGTGCAATTCGACTCCTCGGCCATCATGCATCGAGATACGTGATTGGTGGCCCGAGGGTCGAGGACTACACTCCCTTGAGCTTGTGCAATGATGGGAGAGTGGTCGTGCACACATTTGTTGAAAATACCTTGCTATGCCTCTCTCTTGCTTTGTGTTGCAGAAAACCAGGAACAGGAGGCAGAAACTGGTCGGCCGACCTGCTTTTCTGGTAGGCCGACCACCTCTTTTGGTCTCCACCACAAAAGGTGGTCGGCAGGTGGTCTCCAAGGCCAAGGGCTGGTCGGCAGCGTTCCCACAGCTTCCCAGGGTGGAGTTTCAACCTTCTGGAGCCTAGTGCAACTTTCTAAAATCAATTGTAAACAAAGGCGAGCCGGGGCATCGCGATGGATTTCCCGACAAGGCGACTCAAGCATGCATGCATCCTTTGTCATTCGGAACAGAGCTGAGGCAGTCTATTTCATGTAGCTTATATGCTAATTTGTTTACTTCCTTAGTTTAATTTGTTAATTAGTCAGCGTTATGTGATAATTAGCCGTAATTAGTTATTCATTTCGTTGTGTATTATTTATTCAGACCCTCCGAGA
Source organism: Camellia sinensis (assembly GCF_055761805.1). NCBI lineage: Eukaryota > Viridiplantae > Streptophyta > Magnoliopsida > Ericales > Theaceae > Camellia > Camellia sinensis. The sequence continues at coordinate 147,825,705 of NC_138968.1, read as the reverse complement.
GAGGGCAGTGTTGTAATAAGTATGCGTGCGTATGGTTAGTTTTAGGGCATGTTTTAATTAGAATCTATATGTTCGCATGATCGCATCCATTCATCTGTCTTGTATGTTGTGTGCATCACGTAGCAATTCTAGGCGAATAAACCAAAATAAGAACACATATGTTTTCAAAAACAAGATATCATGTTTAGTAGTGGTCGATCTTTGATCAGGCGAGCAGGGGTGCTCATGAGATGCCCTTTCCCAATCGTACCCAAGTTCCCGAGCCGAGGCAACTTTGGTGATGACGGACACGTGGCCTTAGGCACGAGTCAGGGTTTCCTAAATTCTCCCAAAATAAAATATTTAGGTGGCGACTCTGTATCTGGCAAAGCAGTCCATGTTTGGCACTTCTTTCCAAAAATCTATTTTTCAAAACGATTTGCTGGATTTGGACTCTTTGGTGATTTATCGGTCTCGCATTGCACTTTGCGGGATTAGATTCAGAACCGTGACATTTGAGTCCGAACTGTAGTAAGCCCAGTGAACAAAACGGGATTTGTCCCGGGACGTTCAGGACGTCTACAATAGGTTATCACTAGGGAAGGTTCAAGGCTGAAAACTACCTATCCTGATGCAAGATATTTTCGATTTACACTCTCTCAACAAAGTCTGCATGTTATTGCATTTCTGTTGTTGTCAAATTCCATTCATGTGGGGGATTGTAAGAATGGTTTTGGAAAAAGACAGATTTTTCCAAAACTTTGGTCTAATTGTCAGATGGGACCTATGTGCCAAAGTTTGTAAGTCCCTCTGGTAACACATTCTTTGCCGCATAATGATTTATGTCGTATATTTGGTTGCTCAAAACCATAATCAGATGAATAGGAAATTGATTCCCAATTAAGCTCCATGAAAATGGTATGTTGGTGAAGTTTCCATAAAGAATGGAGTTAAGGTTTGTCCCACATTGTTTTGGTGGGCAAACTTGGCATGAGTTTATAAGGCTTGGGTTTACAACTTGGGGAGGGCCCCAAGGGGTACCTAAGTTTTGTGAAAGGGTGAGGTTATGGTCAAAGTGGGCTACACCCATTGGACACAAAACAAACACACACGCACGGGCGCGCTGTCCCCGCCGTCTGTCCGGTCAGTCAGGCGGGCTAGGCTGGGCTTAGGTGTGGGTGCGTTGTGTGAGGTTGGGTTAGGCTTATCCAGCCCAATGCTTATTATAGCAATTCTGATTTTGACCCGACCCACTTGATATTCTGGACTCAGGTTTTATGGTTTCTGAATGTTGTTCACGTCTTTTCCCCCTTATTCTTACTTGAGTTTGGCTATTGGGTTGTCTCGAGCATGTTTGGAACAGGTTGGTTTCTTGGTTTTCAAACCTTTTGTTGCCCCGAATTTTGCTCCTCTAGCACTTCTTGCGCTCGAGCGGGATTTGAAAACTCTCAGTACTTTTGCAGGTCTGCAAAACTACTGGGAGAGTGTTTTCTACGCTTAAGCAGTTTTTTCTGCGCTCGAGCGGGCTCAGCTCGAGCAGCCTTTCTTGCGCTCGAGCATTAGTCTGTCTTCTGCAAAACTACTGGATGTGTGCATTCTGTGCTCGAGCGTCATTTCACGCACTTGAGCGGAATATATTGTCTAATGCTCGAGCATCACTTTTTGCGCTCGAGTGGACTGCGAGTATATCAATTCGTGAAAGTGAATTTTTACATTAGTTTTTCATCTCACTTCCTCTCTAAACATTTCAAAACCTTAGATCTAGAGTTTCTCTCTCTAAAACTCACATTCTCTCTACATTTTCACCTAGATCTATTGGTTCCTCTACCCTAGTGTCTTTGGGAAAAAGGTAAAGCATCTCAAAAGCTCCATTTTGATCCGAACAAAAGTCGATTTCGACGTCTTTGAAATTTTTCCCTTGCTTTGCTCGTCTTCTAACTTTGAGGAAGGGACTCTCTACACTCTTATATGATTTTTAACGTAGTTATTTATTGTTGTGTAAATAAGGTTGGGATTTGGGGGATTTTAGACAAACCTAGGGTTTTGGTTTAAAATCAAAAGAGTGGTTTTCAAATGAGGGTATTGAAAATGGTTATAGTTGTAGATATGAGGTTGTGTTGTGTTATATTTGTTGAGTTTGACACACGGATTGGAATTTGGAAGAGAATGGAGTTTTTCCCTAAGATGTTTCAAATAATTATTTTGTATAAATAATGGAATTGGTATTGAGAATGTGAAATTGGATAGATGTTTATATAAATGGTGGGGTTGGATACGTGTTATCTCCCACCTATGAAAATTAGAATAATTTATCTGTCTTTCAGATTGTATATATATTTAGAAATATCTGTTTTGGGCTATTGGTGGAGGATAGCTATGATTGTTGTAGAAATTGCAAGAGGATTAGGTGAATTGAAACTATTCTCTTATCTGTTGTCATTGAATATGACTGTATTTTAATACATTGTATATGTATGATATTGGAATGAGAAAGGGGATGTATTCCATGTTTGGGAGAAGAAAGGGGATGGACTCCATTAAATTAAGTTAGCTTGTGTGTCTTGGGTGAAAATCCCGAAAATCGCACGTATACATGGGTGTCGATTCCCGTGAACGAAATTTTCATAAAATGGTAGATTGAAGTGTTTGTGTAAATGGTTGTATTGGCTAGAGAATCATCGAGTTGCAGCCTTAGCTGGGTTATCTGGATAATAATGGATTTGACTTATGAGTTGAGGTGAAATGAATTGACTTGAAATGAATTGAGATATAAAACTTGGCATATCATGATCTTGTAAAATGTGAATGATTTTGTCACAGGCATTATACATGCATTTCATACTTATATCTTTGTTAAGATTCATATACTGTGCTAGATTGTTTCTGCAGGGCTTTGGCGCACCTACTTGGGAAAAACCATTTTCAGGTGCTGGTGATATGCCTTCGCCAAAGACTTAGCTTTGGAGGACTGTGGAGCTGAAGGCTCAATTTTGTTTATTTTGTGTTTAACTTTTGTACAAGCCTAGGGCTTTATTTGTATTGAGCTTCTGACTCATTTTTGTTGCAACTAAGCACAGTCTTGGAAAGATGTAAGCCTTTAGGGCATATGAATATCTATTTAGTTTTCATTCCTTATTACTTCTTGTAACACATGCTGTAGATTTAGGATGAACGATTTATGAATGTACATCGCATGTGTCACATTTTGTATACTAACTCTGATTAATGAAAACTTCTTATTTTATTTACATTACGTGCTACTAGTGTTTGGAGTTGGATTATTGTAATTATTTTAGGGGGCGTGACACTTATCTTTTTGGGCCAAAAACATTTGAATTTTATTTTTTCTAAAATTAAATTCTTACTTTTTGAAATTTGAATTTATGTTTGAAATTCAAACTTCATTCTGAAATGACCCCAACGTTTCTAAACGTTAGTAATTTGGCCCCTTGCACCTCTTTAGTATTTTCCTCCAACCGAACAAATTCATTATTGTTGAAATTTAAACCCGAACAGGTAATGTACCTGTTCATATCTGTCTGAACAGGTTTGGTACTTTTTGAAGTCATTCTCAATAGCCACCATTACATCTATAAATAGACAGTCTCTCATTTTGATTTTGCATTCAATTTTTCATTTTTCTTCTTTGCTTTTATTTCCTGCATTTTGCTATAGAAATTCCCTCTGAGAAAGAGTATAAACACAAAGTGTGTTCATTGGACAATTAGTTGGTAGTGATGCTACTAGTTGTCGTTGATCATTTCATCCTGGGAGATAGATGTCCAATATCTGTGAGCACCCTAGAGAGGATGAATTTATCTTAAGGACACAGTGTTCAACACTGGATTTGATCAAATTTGTGTTCGAGAAAATAATAATGTAAGTGATTAATTTACTTTACTGTTTTTATTAATTTTTTCTCCTTTTTAGATTTTGCTTTTGTTTTTGTAACAAAATAAGAATCTATTTTTATTTATATATATATATATATATATACTGTTTTGATTTTTGTGATCAAATAGACTCTCTCTTTTTTTTTAATCCTTTATTTGAATACAGTGAAGATTGTCTAACAATTTTAAGACAAATTTGTTTTCTTTAATAAGTCTTCATTGTATTTATAATTTCATTTTATAAACTTGTTTTATTTGAATCCAAGAAAATAATTTTTTGATTTTTGTAACAAGAAAATTATTGTGTTGTGTTTTATTTTTCTAGTTTTAGTAACTAGAAAAGTAAATCATTTGGTGTTATAACTTATTTTTTGGTTTTATTAACTAGAAAATTAATTTGTGTTTTGGTTTTGATTTTTTCTAATTTTTGTAATAAGATATTAGGGCTTCTGAAAGTGGTACTCCAAATCCGATTGTTACAACGACTCCGGTCCATACCCAAAATCATGTTCAAGTTCCAATGAGTCATGGAGAACAGCTGGAAAAATTTAATGTCACCGAGTTTAAGAGATGGCAGCAGGAAATGTTGTTCTATCTCACAACTCTTAATCTTACTCGGTTTCTCCATGAAGAGTCTCTAGTACTAAAAGAGGGTGAAAGTAATCGGCAAGGTGTTGCTACTATGGATGCCTTGAAACATTCTGATTTTCTTTGCAGAAATTACATCCTCAATGGCCTAGACAACATGTTGTATAATGTTTATAGTCCTCTAAAAACAATGAAAGAATTGTGGGATTCTTTGGAGAAAAAATACAAGACAGAGGATGCCAGCACAAAGAAATTTGTTGTTGGTAAATTTCTGGATTTTGTTATGCTAGACTCCCAAACGGTAATTTCTCAAGTTCAAAGTTTTCAATTAATTTTGCATGATATTCATGCTGAGGATATGTCACTTAGTGAGTCTTTCCAAGTTGATGCATTAGTGGAAAAATTACCACCGGCTTGGAAAGATTTCAAAAATTATTTAAAACATAAATGCAAAGAGATGACCATGGATGAACTGATTGTAAGACTGAGAATTGAGGAAGATAAACATAAGGCTGAAAAGATGAATGGTAAAAATCCCATTGAGTCCAAGGCTAGTGTAGTGGAACAAGTGCCCAAACCACATAACAAGAAGATGAAGTTTGCTAGAGATGGTCCTTAACAAGGTGACAACAATGGCAATAAAAAGTTCAAAGGAAAATGTTATAATTGTGGCAAGACTGGGCATCGTGCCACTGATTGCCGCCGCCCTAAGAAGGATCGCGGGAGTATAAGCAAAAAGACCACCAATCAAGCTAATGTGACAGAAGTCAATTACATTTCTGACAGGGTAAATGACATTAATCTGTCTGATGTGGTATCTAAGGCTAATTTGGTTGGAAATCCCAAAGAGTAGTGGGTCGACACTAGGGCAACTCGACACATTTGCGTGGACAAAAAGATGTTCACTACTTATAATGAAGCTACAATAGTGAACAACTATTCACGGGAAATTCGTCTACTTTTGATGTGGCTAGACAAGGGAAAGTTGTCTTAAAGATGGCATCAAGGAAGGAACTTACCCTCAACAAAGTGCTGCATGTACCAGACATCCGGAAGAATTTAGTTTCTGGATCTTTGTTAAGTAAAAGTGGTTTTAAGCTTGTATTTGAGTCTGATAAGTTTGTATTAATAAAGAGTGGAATGTGTGTGGGTAAGAGATACAGGAGCAATGGTCTTTCCAAGTTGAATGTTATGGAGAAGGTAGTTTGGAAATACTCTTCAGATCCTGGGGGACACTCGTGATCCTCAGCTAGTCACCTGAAAAGGGATGAATACTCCGGTCGAGGGTGCCGAAATTAACACGACGGATAAGTCAGTGTATACTCTTTTGATTGCTTGTATCCTAAGTTAAGCATACTAGTTCTCACATACCTCTTTCTGTCTGACGTTCTTCTATTTATATCTTTTCTTTCCTGGGCCTCGGGGTTGGGCCCACTTCCAATTCGCCGTATAACTACTTATCCGGCTCCTCTTGTTACAAAACCGCTTTCCACTCAGCCCCTCAACCAACTGGCTATTTGGCCGAATAGGGCCGAATGCGATGTATATATTTCGACTCTCCTGGTTCATATATTCGGCCTATTTACGTCTCTTAATATTTTGACCCCCACAATTGCCCCCCAAACACTCCACTAACATCAGTTAGCTAGAGTGTTTGGCTTCGAACTCAAAAAGTCAGAGCCGAAATTCGACGGCTAACCTCATTCCAACACAAATGTCAAAGCACACGCCTCTCAGTTATCATTTCAACTTCCCGCCCCTTCGTACACTTCTATTTATTGTGATTTAAAATCTTGTCGTCTTTTCAAACACGCATTTTTGGATGCTAGTTTTTGGACTGCCTTCCGACTCGTCTCTGCAACTTCCATTCATCTTTCACCGTCCTCTCCATCTTTTGTAAGTTCTCTTCCTTTGCCTTGAGTCCTTTTTCCTGGTTTGCCTTTAGTTTAGTACGCTCCTATAGGTTGACCGAAATGCAAAGCACCTGAAAGACCTCCTCTCCGCGCACCGAATCTCTGGCTTTTGACGCCATTTTTGTATTCTTGATGACGTTTGTTTGTCGCTTGTGATAGATGGCACCCTCAATATGGAGAGGGTTGATGAAAACATAATCGTTTTCCCCCTCTTGTCAATTGCTGAAGGCGGAATCTATTTCCCGCTTCAGCCATTTCTTAGGGCTGTCCTCCGCCATTGGGGTCTGATCCCCTCCCAACCCAATGTCAACTTTTTTAGAATCGTAATGGGGGTCATAGAGCTAAACTGTCGCCTTAGGATTAACCTCGGCATACCTGCTATTCGGCATTGTTATGCCTTGGCCAAGTCTTCTGGTCGGTATGGATGTTATTTCCTTAGGGCCAAGGACACCGACCATCAATTAGTGACTATGCTTTCCAGTTCTGGGAAGCGAGTTGATGATGCTATGGTCGTTGTCTAAGGTAACTGGGAATTCGGCGAAGGTGAGGATCGCCTTGATCCTATTCCCAGACGGAGAGTCGAACCAGGTGGCCGTATAGCTTCTTATGTTTATTTTTTCTTCTATTTATAAAACTTCATTTCTAAGTCCTCATGGTTTTACTTGTGCAGGAAACGATTTGAAGAAAGTCTTGACTTCAACCGACGACGCCGTTCTTTCGAAAATCAAAGTCACGCTCAAATATTTCGGCCGCCTGAGTCTTCAGAAACAAGGGAGGGCAGCCTACGTTCTACTGCGATATGAGCCGACTTATACGACCTTCTCGGCGGCAGAAAATATCCCAATTCCGAAGGGTGAAGAGTTTTTTACTGCTTTTATTTTGACCAACTTCAAAAACTTGCGGCAAGTTGGTTTGGACGGGTCCAATTCGGACCGGGCAAAAGTAGCTGAGGTCGCCGAGTCAGATCAATCCAAAGCTGAAGTAAACAAGGCTTTGAGGTTGGCCTTTGAGGAAGTCGGCCTCAATTCAGCTAATCCTCTGTCCACTTCGGGCCGAGGGGACCTTCCATTTGACGACATTTTTACTGGTTTGGAGGACCTTACCGGCGCATACCCCGAAGACATGGCTGGGTTAAGCCTCACACAACTCGCCAAAAAGAAAAAAAGTGGAAAGAATGGCCGCGCGGCGAAGGACAGAGGCCATTCGATCTGAAGTGCCACTTGCCACCGAAGTTCAGCCCTCCCTGCCTGTTGAGGAGGAAATGGCTCAAACCTGAAATGCCGAGGTTGAGGCGATTGTGCAGATCAATGAAGAGGCTGAGCGGACGGAGAAGCGTCCTGCCAAGGTTGAGGCCGGCTCTGAAGAAAATTGTGCTGACAAACGGCCACGTTTAGAGGAGTTGGATGTGATTGTGCCTTTCGTCATTCAACCGAAGATAAAAAACACGCCGATCTCCTCTGACGCGTCGACTATTAAAGACCCAGCCATGGCGTTGAGCATGGCTACGTCCATCTCATTACCGGCTGACAAGGCAACTTTTAGGGCGGAGTCAAATCTTTTGGCAATAGCATTAGCCACTCAATCGGCTCTTCTGGTAAATACCTTGACCTTGCCTTTTCCTCTTGTGCGAATATTATTTTGGTTTTAATTTCCTATTTTGCTTGCAGACGGTCGGGAGGATAGCTGATATAGGCCGTCACCAGCATGACGCCGTTGAACGACTTGGCCACTTACAATCGGAAGTTGAAGGCCAGAGGAGCAGGGCTGAGTTTGAAGCAGTGAGGGCAAAGATGGAAGCCGCGAGGGCCGAGGCTGAGATGGAGAGGGCCAAAAATGCAGAACATCTTTGATTGGCAGCCGAGGAGAGGACGAACGCGAGTGAAGTTGCGCTCAAGTTAGCCCAAGAGGCTATCGCCAAACTTGAGGCCGACTTGAAAGAATCAAAGGTGGCGAAGGAAATAGCCGACTCTGAGGCTTCCAAGGCATACGAGGCCGGGTAGAGTGCTGCCCTCGCAAACTATGTAGAAGAAGTCCCCAAATTTGAGAATCAGGGATTCAAACACGGCTGGCTCAAAGCCCTTGTTGCTGCTAATGTGACATTGGCTATGCCGATTCCATACGAGCAAATGGATGTTGAGCCGCTAGAATCTGACTCTGAGGATTGATGAGGGCGATCTTTTAGTTATTTTTGTGTAAGGATTTTGAATGTATTGCCGCAATCTTTAGTTTAGTAGTTTTTATGTATAGGGTGACATGCGAGGTTGTAGCTTTTGTTTAGTAGTTTTCACATGTAAAATGGCTATAGTTTGTACCCAATTTACTAATGAAAATTTTCTTTGTACTTTGCTATTGATGAATGGTATTGTTTTTTGCTATTTTGGATAAGACATTCATGTACACTTGCTGATTAGATAACTAGGAAATTTAACAATTTATCCTCGTCGAATAGCCGATCAGATTAATAAATCTGCCCTTGCCCCAGCCAATGCATGAACTCCAAAAAGCCGAATACTACTATTTCATAGAGTGGCTGTGGCACAGACCGATCGGCATCAGGCTTAGATGTTTGGCCAATTAGATTAATAAATATTCCCTTGCCCCAACCAATGCATGAGCCCCAAAAAGTCGAATATTAGTAGTTCATGGAGTGGTTGTGGCACAGATCGATCGGCATCAGGCTTAGATGTTTGGCCGATTAGATTAATAAATCTTCCCTTGCCCCAGCCAATGCATGAACTCTAAAAAGCCAAATATTAGTAGTTCATGGAGTGGTTGCGCCGTAGACCGATCAGCATCGGGCTTAGATGTTTGGCCGATTAGATTAATAAATCTGCCTTTACCCCAGCCAATGCATGAACTCCAAAAAGCCAAATATTAGTAGTTCATGGAGTGGTTGCGGCGCAGACCGATCGGCATCTGGCTTTTGGAGTTTAGCATTAATGAAATCGCCTTGGGCTTGCTACAAGCGTTAGAAATAAATGGGGTGGACTCTTCGCGCCAGTGATTCCACTTATTGGGTTCAGACTCAATTTAGACAAGTTTGTTGCGTAAGGTTAGACAAGTGCGAATGTCAAATAGACTGTTCTTCAACAATAGAGGAAAAGGACGAACATTGGCTGAGCTTGACACTGCAATGAATCGCAGCAGCGAGCCTACACGTATGGGAGGTAGGACGTCCAAGTAAAGGGAAAAACGTCAGCCCTCAACTCGTCGAAGCAGATCACCCCGTAATGAGAAACAGCAATGGGGAAGCTCTCCACAACCGTGATCGAGAAGAGAGGCTGACGCGATGCCATGACCGTTGAGTTTTGCGGTTTTTGTGGGGAATAAACCGATGACGGAGGTGGACTCCATTGTCAACGACCCAGGTGTAGCAGTCGAGTTCGCTCGACAGATTTTTCCACCGGAAGTCCAGTAGTCGATGGTCGGCCGACAAGATTTCAAAGTATTTCGAGAGGGCATCCATGGAGCGGTGAGAGGGCTGTCCACCGCCTATGAAGTCGGCATGCATCTGCGCGCCGCGCGACGAGAGATAGAAAAGAAGGACGAACGAATTCAGAATTTGGAGGCTTGCGCGGAGAAGGCCGAGCGTGAGCTTAGGGAGCTTAGGAAGGCTCAAACCGCTGAGCCGCGTGCGGTAGGTCAATCTAATCTGGTCGTGGAGGAGAAGGTGACCTAACGGCTGTTAAGTCATGCAATTGCTGATCGAGATACAACAAGCATGTTTCCCGTAGAAAATGCAAGGAGCATGGGTTATGAAAAAGGCTTCCACGACGGTCAGAAAGTCGGGATAGACAAGACCAAAGAGAAACTCGCGGAGGAGGTCTGCCAATGCGAGAACCGGGGCTTTAGGCATGGATGGATTAAGGCTTTCCAAGCCTCAGAGGCACTCCAAGGAGTAGGAATTGAATCGGTGTCACCATTATATCAATGTCAGCACTTTCCTTTTGGCGCTTTCGAAATTGACAAGAGCGATGATGAGGGCGACGCTGAATAGATCTAAACGTGTTGTAAACGCTCCAATGTACTAAACTAAATGTATTTTTCGGTTAATGTAATAAAATATTTGGTTTTAAATGTTTGCGTATCATTTTGAATGAATGTATATTTTAATTTGCTTATGCCGTTTTAATTCGGAGACTTAATTAAGCATTTCACTTTGAACATATATGAACGTGTATATGGTTTTTGCCGGCTCAAGTTGATTAAGAATTTAATTTGTTTGTGCTTTAACATGTCACGGTTTTTGCCGGCTCAACTTAACGAAGCATTTCACTTTGAACATATGAATATTTAAGGCTTCGACTTCTTATTCGGCCGAATACATGCTATGCACGGCTGTGGCTCCGAGTTCGGAGGCTTAAATATTGGCCAATCATGATATCCACGAAGGACGCTCCGAATCCGGAGGCTTAATCGGCCACAGGTGTCATACACCGATGAGGCTCCGAATCGGGAGACTTGTATTGGCCACTCGTGATATCCACGAAGGGCACTCCGAATCCGGAGGCTTAATTGGCCCAAAGGTGTCTTGCACCGATGGGGCTCTGAATCCGGAGACTTGTATTGGCCAATCGTGATATCCACGAAGGGCGCTCTGAATCCGGAGGCTTAACCGGCCCAAAGGTGTCATGCACCGATAGGGCTCCAAATCCGAAGACTTGTATTTAGCCAATCGTGATATCCACGAAGGGCGCTCCGAATCCAAAGTCTTAATCAGGCCAAAGGTGTCATGCATCGATAGGCTCCGAATCCGGAGACTTGTATTGGCCAATCGTGATATCCACGAAGGGCGCTCTGAGCTGGAGGCGTAATCAGGCCAAAGGTGTCTTGTACCGATGGGGCTCCGAATCCGGAGACTTGTAAACTGAATTGCGTGATGAAGAAATAAGAAACTTTGCATTGTAAAAGTGAAATATGTACAAGTATCAAGCCCCACAAGTCGGGTCAATGATAGAATTTACGTAAATGCGTTGAATTCCAAGGCCGTGGCAGACTCCTTTCAGACATGTCTTTGAGCCGATATGCCCCTACTCCCGTGATCGAATCGACCTGATAGGGGCCGTTCCAGTTACGGCCCAATTTTCCATCAGCCGGTTTCTTGGCAGCTGGGAGTACTTTCTTCAGGACCAACTCTCCTGGTGTGTAGCGGCGCAGCTGAACACGTTGATTATACGACTTAGCAAGCTGCTGTTGATACCGCGCCATGGATGCAAGGGCACGGTCTCTTCGTTCTTCAATCAGAATCAAATCCAAGGCCAGCATCATGTCGTTTTGGCCCATATCGAAAACTTTCGATTTCAAGGTTGGGAGGCCGATCTCCAGCGGTATGATTGCTTGGGTTCCAAAGCATAGAGCAAACAGCATTTCCCCAGTAGATCTCCTCGGCGTTGTTCGATAAGCCCACAACACACTCGGCAATTCTTTGACCCATTTGCCTTTAGCTTTCTCCAACCTCTTCTTGATGCTGTCCAAGATGGATTTGTTAGAGGCTTCAGCTTGACCATTGCTTTGTGGATAAGTCGGCGTGGAAAAGTAAGGCTGAATACCATATTTGCTGCACAACTCTCGGTAGACGCCACAATCGAATTGGGTGCCGTTGTCTGAGATAAGTGCTCTTGGAATGCCGAATCGTGTTATGATATTTCTCCAAACAAAACGCTTCACGTCGGTATCTCGGATGTGCGTTAGTGCCTCCGCTTCTACCCATTTTGTAAAATAATCTATCGCAATAATCAAAAATCGCTTGTTATCTGGGGCACAAAGCAGTGGTCCGACGATGTCAAGTCCCCATTGGGCGAACGACCAAAGACTGGTTATGGAGCTTAGCTCTTCAGCAGGTAAGTGAGTCAAAGGAGAGAACTTCTGGCACTATTCACACTTTTTCACGTAACATTCGGCATCGGCTCTCATTGTCGGCCAGTAATACCCTTGTGTCATGCCTTGATGAGCCAAAGAGCACCCGCCAGAATGGGCGCCACAACTGCCTTCATGTATTTCAGTCAGAAGCTCTTTGACTTTGTCCAGATGCACGCATTCCAAATATGGACCAGAAAGGGATTTTTTATAAAGCTTTCCTTACGGATCCAAGTAGTATCACAGGGCTTTGTTTCACAGCTTGTGCGCTTCTTTTTTGTCCTCTAGGAGCTGTTCGGAAGACAGGAATGCACCAATAGGATCCATCCAACTCGGTCCAGATTTTATGACGTTGACCTGGACTTCCTCTGAAGGGCCAATGCTCGGCTCTGGGATGAAACCTACTTCGATGGTCCGTTTAATCTCTGAGTTGATGGAGGAGGCTAGGCAAGCCAGGGCATCTGCATGTGTGTTCTAATCACGTGTTATCTGATTCAATTCATGATGGTCAAACTTTGCCAGCAAGGAGTTAGCCGTTTTCATGTAAGCCGCCATACGGTCGTTTCTTGCTGTGTACTCCCCCTTTAGCTGATTGATCACCAGTTTTGAATCGCAAAATACAAGCAAACGCTGAGCACCCAGAAGATGTGTATTCTACAAACCGATCAGAAGGGCTTCGTATTCGGCTTCATTATTTGATGCTTCGCAGCCGAGCTTAACGGCCTGCTCAATTATTGCACCATCGGGAGCCATGATTACTACTCCGGCTCCACTGCCCCGCTGATTGGATGATCCATCATGGTACAACTTCCAAATGTCCCCAACATAAATTCTTTAGTTCGGCTTCAGTCGAATTTCATCAGACTTGAAGTCGGCAAGACACCCAGTGAATTCAACAACAAAGTCGACAAGCACCTGTCCCTTGATTGAGGTTCTAGGTAGAAACTGAATATCATACTGGCCGAGTTCAAGAGCCCACTTTGAAACACGTCCTGATGCTTCTGCACTATGTAGTACTGATCGGAGGGGATAATCTATTAGCACCCCGATGCTATGCCTCTGGAAGTAATGCATCAATTTTCTTGTCGCCATGACTAGGGCTAGGATGAGTTTTTCTAGCGGAAGGTAGCGTGTTTCGGCATCAACCATTGCCTTGCTCACATAATACATTGGTCGCTGCTCCCCCATCTCTTCCTTTATTAGTACGACGTTGACGGCCTGGTCGGAAACTGCCAGATACAAAATGAGCGGGTCACCTGCTGAAGGTGTTGTCAAGAGTGGTACTGATTAAAGGTAGGTCTTAAGGCCGCTAAAAGCGGCTTCACACTCGGCGGATCATTCGAAAGGCTTGCCCTGCCGTAATGTATGAAAGAATTGTCGGCAGTGATCTATTGACCGACTGATGAACCTGTTGAGTGCGGCAGCCATCCCCATCAACTTTTGAACCTCTTTCACTGAACGAGGGGAGCTGAGCTCCAAGATTGGTGTGATTTGCCTCGGGTTGGCTTCGATTACTCGGTGGTTGACAGTGTAACACAAGAATTTGCCAGAGTCGATCCCAAACGCGCATTTGGAAGCGTTCAGCTCCATTTTGTATTTACGTAAAATGCCGAATGTCTCTTCCAGATCGGCTAGATGAGTTTGCTCTTCTTTGGACTTGACCACCATGTCATCAATGTACACTTCCATAGTCTGGCCGAGTTGCTCCTTGAACATGGCAGTGACCAGTCTTTGGTTAGTTGCCCCTCCATTCTTCAGCCCAAAAGGCATAACCTTATAGCTGTAGGCTCCTCTTAGGGTGAGGAATGCAGTTTTGTCTTGGTCCTCCGGTTGCATGGAGATTTGATTGTAGCCTCTGTAAGCATCGAGGAAGCTCATACGCTAATGGCGTGCCGTCGCATCTACAAGTTGGTCAATTCTGGGTAGGGGAAAACAATCCTTGGGGCAGGCTTTGTTTAGGTCCGTGAAATCAACGCACACTCACCAAGTTCCATTTTTCTTCTTTACAACCACAGTATTAGAGAGCCATGTTGGGTAGGTCACTTCCCTAATTGCCCCGGCGTCAAGTAACCTGTCAACCTCCTCAACAACGGTGACAGTGTGCTCTGCGGCTGATTGCCGGCTTTTCTGAATGATCGGCTTGCATTTACGGTCAACATTCAAATGGTGCCGCGAAACTGACGGATCTACACCCGGCATCTCATATGGAGTCCATGGAAATACATCAAGGTTGCCGAGCAGGAAGGAAATTAGCTGCTGCCTGTCAGCTTGATTCAGGGAGGCGCCGACCATAAAGAACCTGTCTGGGTTGCCGTCAATCTCAACTCGATCTAGGGCTTTCGTGGCCTTTTCACTTGGGAGGCGCCCAACATCATCGAAGCTCTCTCGATCCGGCACCTTAATTGAATTCACTTGCAACTCTTTTGGCGTCTTTCCAACAAGGAGAAAACATGCTTGTGCTGATTTCTGGGAGCCACGGATTTGCTCAATGCCGTGTTCTGTCGGGAAGCGTAGCAGCTGATGATAGGTGCTTGGCACGACCTGCATAATATGCAACCAAGTTTGCCCCATGATGAGATTGTGCGGCGATGGTAGCTTGACGACTAAGAATTCCACATCCACTGCTCGGGAGCCCGCTCGAATTGGTAGTGTGATCTTCCCCAACGGGTATTCTGGATTCGCGTTGAAGCCGAATAATGGGTAAGGAGATGGACAAAGATCCGATTCGGAGAAGCCGAGTTTGGTGAAAGTCTTGTAATACATAACTGTAGATGTCCCCGAACGCCCCGGGAGGAAAATCCCGTTTTGTTCATCTTGGGGTCACTACAGTTCAGGACTCAGTGTCACGTTCTTAATCTGATCTTGCAAAGTGCAATGCAAGACTGATAATCACCAAAGAGTCCAAATCTGGCAAATCGTTTTGGAAAATAGATTTTTAGAAAGAAGTGCCAAACATGGACTACTTTGCCAGATAGAGAGTCGCCACCTAAATATTTTTTATGAGGGAATTTAGGAAACCCTGACTCGTTTCCCTAAGGCCACGTGTCCGTCATCACCAAAGTTGCCTCGGCTCGGGAACTTGGGTATGATTGGGGAAGGTCAGCTATGAGCACCCCCGCTCGCCCGATCAAAGATCGGCCTCTACAAACCATGATATCTAGTTTTGAAAACAGTATACGTTCTTATTCTAGTTAATTAGCTAATCTTACTATGTGATGCGCACAACACAAAAGTATAGACTAGATCGCCTAATTTGGAACAAAGCATTGCATATCAGCTCGTTTGGAAAATGGTTTGAAATTTGCTACTCGCGAGTAGGTTGGAACACGGATTTCAATGAGTCGTTCCAACTCAAACAATCCAACCTTCACCCACAGGCATTCATGCAGTTTATATCACATAAGCATATAGCCACATGGTAAGCATGCTGTCATGTTAACATTCACACTCATGCAAGATGCTGAAGCATAAAAAGCTTACCAAGTACTCCGAGCCAAAACAAAGAACTTGTTAGCAATCAATGTATGATTCAAGTCCATGTTAAGTGGATAATGTATCGCATACAAAATGCAACTAGAATAGGCTCGGCTAATCCTAGGATGGCATGTGGAATGCAACAAATAACACGTATTCAAGTTAGATTTGAAATACTATGCAGTTAGCATGATGCGCCGAGCCCGGTGCATGCAATACAAATGAGTGGATGCACGCATGCATAGCATAAGGATGCTAAGTGAAATATGCCCTAATACTAACCATCAAAA
This sequence comes from Camellia sinensis, assembly GCF_055761805.1. Lineage (NCBI taxonomy): Eukaryota > Viridiplantae > Streptophyta > Magnoliopsida > Ericales > Theaceae > Camellia > Camellia sinensis. The sequence continues at coordinate 147,809,712 of NC_138968.1, read as the reverse complement.
GCAGATAAGTAGAAGGGAGAAAGACGTGGGTTGGGAAAACATTCACACACACACGCACACTTATTAAAAATTCGCCCTCACTTGGAGGGACCAAAAGAATAATACAATTTAATCAACTAACAAGCTAATTAAATAGTTACAAACCAATTAACTAGTTAAGAAAATTAACTAAGCTAATAAAGTGATAAAACAGCCTCAGGAAAAGGGACCAATGCACGCATGCTCGGCTCCGCTCAGAAATCCAACGCCATGCACAAGCTGCCTCTGTTTTCACTGTTTTCCTCCTCTGAAAATTTCACAAGTCCCAAGAAGCACTCTTTGAACACCGTGGGGTGCCACCGACCATGAGGAAACATCACTGGCCGTGGTAAAGTGGTCATCGACCATCTATTGAGCTCTCGGCCACCAATTCATGGCCGACCGGCACTGAGTGTAGTCGGTCGGCCATCTATGCCTGCAGAATCCTGTTTTAACAGCAACAGAGGACAAACATGGCATGGCAATGCATTTCAAGCAAATGTTGTCACCACCATACCCCTCATCATGTTTATGACTCAAAGGGGGATGGTACTCAATTCTCGAACCACCAATCATGCATTTCGATGCGTGATGGCCCAAGAAACCAAGTGTGCCATTTCAATGTGGAATGAAATGCACATAAACAAACAATAGGCCCAACCTCTATCACTTGATGAAATCAAGAGGCAAGGCATGTATGCCAAATGCAATCCTAGCATGCGGGCTAAGTATGCAACATGAACATGCGAACAAATATGCAAGCTAACAAACATGCAAAGTGTAACTTAACCATGCAAGTATGCAAGATGCAACATGGACAACATAATAAGTACAATGCATACAAAATGCATCACAACCTAAGTATACAACAACATGTCATATGACTCAAGCAATGCAACTAAATGCAATATGGTTAAGCATGTGTCAACAATGCAAGTAATGAGCATGCAAAACACTATGCAACCAAAGCATGCAAACATGAAGCAATGTAACAACATTTGAGCAACATGCAAAGGGCAGATTTAGACTAATATGGACAAGTCTCAACCATGTCCAAATTAGTAGCCAAATGCTATAGGAATGAGGTCAAATTTACATACAAACATGCATGCAAACATGGTCCAACACTTAAGCATAAAGAGGGGACTTTTAAGCACACTTAAAAGAGGATAAACGTGGACTAATGGCAAGCATAATAAACTCTAAAAATCATGTTAAGGATGGTGCCAAACCAACTAAACAAAGCAATCAAAGCGTGCAAGCAAGCCCAAAGCTTGAAGCTATCAAAGGGGCTTAAACCAAGACCATGCCAACCAAGCCTCAATGGGCCAAAAGGACTCAAAACAGTCCCAAGGCAGACCAAAACAAGGTCAAAAACACACCTACATGGCATCTAAATGGCCTAAGTCTAAAGGCATGCACAAAGGTCCAAACATGGAGCATAAGACATCAACCTTTTGAAACATTGAAGGAGCCATAAATGCAAGTATACAAGCATGCTATATGGACTGAAATGGTGTTATGAGGGGTGCCAAACCACTGAAACAAGCCAAGTAATGCATGCTCAACACCCACACACCCAAAACCACTGAAACAAGCCAAGTAATGCATGCTCAACACCCGCACACCCATGGCTAACAAGCCAAAATGCAAGGTGGCTATACAAAACATGTCATGGATGGCCAAAACAACCACAAACAGACCTTAAGCATACTAAAACATGCATAAAAACTTCACAAAGCTAGGCCAAAACAAGTAAGCATAGTAGTCTAAATGCTAAGTACATGTTCAGGCAAATTCATGGCATTACAAGACAAGTATGTAGGGAAAGCACGGTGTGTCTAAACCATTTAAAAATAGTGCTACATCATGACAAAATAAGCACAAACATGCATTGAAAAGAAGCTAAACAAAGCCAAGCATACAAGCTACAACACAAGCCATTTGTGTGAGCATCAAAGGCAATATGGAGAGGGGATGGCCCTCTCCCATTTAGGACCTCAAAACCACCTCTCCACCACTGAAAATCTTCTGGATTTCAGTGGTAGAGAGGTCATGCAAAGACCACAACAATGGCCAAAATAGATGGCCTTAAACAAGACCTAATGAGGCCTTGGAGGGGGGAGACAACCCCAAACCTCAAGCAGACCTTAAACAAAGTTCTAAAACTAACAAAATCAAAACTTTTATATGTTATACACTAAGCTCAAAAAATAGATGCAAGATAGGTTAAAAGCTAATGCAAGAATGGGGAATAAAGAAGGTAGGTTCTTACCCTTGAAGAACACTTCAAGAACACCAACCTCAGACCTCCCTTTGGATCAAAATCAGCTCAAAAACCTTGAAACCAGTCCTTCAACACCTCCACAATCGGAGTATGGTGTAATACTAGGTGCCTTAGTGCAAAACTAAGAACAAAAACACCCTTTTGGAACACCAAACAAACACAACTATCTAGAGAGAGAGAGATATAGATATATATATATATATATATATGCTCTAATCTCAGAGTTGTTCAACCTCTGGAAAGGGAGGGGAGGCCTTCCTCTTATAGGCAAGGCCAATCCAAGCTTCCAAGGGAAGCTAAGTTAAGGAAGCAAATCCCTCCATACACGTGTATGGAGGGGGTGCAAAGTGTATGCCAGCTATCACAGCTGGCATAAAATATCTGCCAAAAGCAGATGCACAGTGATCGGCCAGCCAAAAATGACAAATTGGCCAAAACAATGGTCGGCGGACCACAAAGAGTGCCGGCCGGCCAAATATTTGGCCGGTGGCAACAAAACAATGGCCGGTGGCCTCAAGCCATGGCCGGTGAGGTGTGGGGATGGCCAACAAGCCATTCCCTGCCCCTCAAAAGCAAAACACAAGTGGTTGGTGCAAAACCAAACACAAAATAGTCGAGTCGAAAGGTCTTGAGGCAAGGCGCATGCCGAGACCTCCGAGAACTCAGGACGAACACGAACAAGGATGATCACCGAGCGTTCAAACGGTGACGTCCAAGTCTCAAGGACGGTCAAAAATGGGGTGTCTACAATTGCCCCTCTTTGACAGAACTCGAAAGTCATAACAATGACGGGAGTGAGTGACAAAGCCCAGAGACGACCCATTTTTGACAAGGCCGAAGACTTAGACAAAGCATACAAGCTACAGATAAAATATGCGCCCGAAGGCAGGGGCAAAATGCAAGACAATGTAAAAAGCCGAGCATAACTTATGATCATGTAAAGAAAGCTGTAACGAAGCAAAACATGCGACAGTTTAAGCAATCTAACATAAATCCAACTACATTACAATGCAAAAAGGATGTAAGAGAATTATGTAATTCTCGCTACGTTTCACACGGAGAATACAATACCTGTCCGGCTCGTCTGGTTGCGCCAGCTTCAAATGAACCGTACATACAATATCGTGCCTGAAAGAGAAGGAAACTCAATAGGTACAATATCGTTAGCAATATGCATAACAATGCAATCTAGAGCTACGTGACAACGCAAGTAAAGGAGTGCATGATAATGCAACCTATGCATGACAACGCGAAACAATGCAAAATGGATGCGAAATGATAATGCAATATTTACAAAACTATGTATAAACAATGCAAATGATATGCAATGCATTTAAAACATGATCAAAACATAAGCAGGTCAAAACCACACAAATATCATAAAGAGATGGAGATGCAAAGTCCGTCTACCATAGAAAAGGTGCCGACACCCTCAAACCATAATACCAGCAGTGGAATAGGCACGTACACATGCAGAACTATGAGTTGTGTAGACGGGACACAAGGTACAAGTAATTGAGTGGAATGATATAAGTGGGGAATGACCCGCTGAGGAAAGATCGTGATCCTAAATGCTGGATGCAACAAATTACACTACAATGTAATATATACAATGGATAAGGCATACAGCCAAACCGTATCTTGTCTAGGAAAGGCATGGACACATACAAACCATGCTTAACACGGAAACGGTGCCGTCACCCACAACACTAGGTGCGTACATATAATATCATAACCGTGCTTTAATGTGAAAAGTACGGGCACATACCAAACCAAGCTCAACACAGAAAGGCGAAAGCTGTAGATGGATGTGATGCAATGAATGCATGCAAGCTACAATGCGATATATACAATGGATGAGGCACGCGGCCAAAACATATCTTGCCTAGGAAAGGCATGGACACATACAAACCATGTCTAACACAAAAATGGTGCTGTCACCCACAACACTTGGTGCGTACACATAATATCATAACTGTGCTTCGACGTGAAAAATATGGGCACATACCAGACCAAGCTCAACAAGGAAAGGCGCAAGCTGTAGATGGATGTGATGCAGTGAATGCATGCAAGCTACAATGCGATATATACAATATGCAATGGAATGTAATATTTAGAATGTATGCATGACAATGCAATATATACAATAAATGCATGACATATGCACTATTTACAATGAAATGCATGATATGTGCATGTTTGTTTTTGTTTTTTTGTTTGAAATGCAAATGACAATGCGAATGGACTCGAAATGCGCGACAACGCGTGTCTTTTGAGATGCATGACAATACATGTAAACTTGAATGCGCGACAACTCGCGTCTTTTGAAATGCATGAAAAGTGCATGATGATGCAAATGGAACGAATGCGTGACAACGCACGTCTTTTGATATGCATGACAAGTGTATGATGATGCAAAAGAAACGAATGCGTGACAACGCGCGTCTTTTGATATGCAAGACAATGCATGTGAATGCAAATGAAATGAATGCGTGACAACACATGTCGCTTGAGATGCATGATAATGCATGTGATGCATGTGAGGTACGCATGACAATGCGACCTAAAGAAGATACAAAACAATACAAGTGTGGTGTGCGTGACAACGCACAACATATGTGCATGACAATGCGAGTATGATGCGCGCTGCAACGCATACGAGATATGCATAACAATGCAACGTATTTAAAGCAGTTTCCAGACTTCAGAAGATACAAAAGGATACGAAAAGGATACACCTTGCACGTATTCAAGGATCGCACATAGAAAACACGGTCCGAGGTCAAAACGGAGACCGGTTAAGCATAAAAAATACAGTTTCTTGCACTGTCTTGAGCAATGAAGGCCCCGAACCACATCAGAGACCCAAACAAAGGTGTAGGAGGTTCACCGGCCATCAGGGGAGGTCACCGGCCATCCACCGGCCATCAAAAAAGTCCATCGGCCAAATATTTGGCCGACCGGCCAACAATGTAGCCGACCGGCCAAATATGCCTGAATCGGGGCAGTTTTGTCTTTTTAGCCGTGGGTCTTTAAATATAGGGCTTGAAGCCCTATTTTTCCACTTCCCACTTGCTCGAAAACTCTTTCCCTCTCCCTCTAGGTGATTTTTCTCCTTCCGATCCCCGTTTTTCTTTGGTTTTTGGGCCCGTTTCGTCGTTCGATTTGCGAACTCCTTTGCGTTTCGAACATTTTGAACCGAACAAATCTCAAATTCAGTGCACTTTTCTCGATTTCTGCCACTCGGGGTTTGTTTCCCTCGAGTTCATCTCGATCTCTGTGCCTTTTCCGCACCCCGACCTTTCCGGCCATTTTTCACCCTCCCGGGGTTGACTTTTTTAGTTGACTTTTCAGATTCTCGCCCGGTTTTCACCTTCCCGGCCATTTTCGCACCATTCTCGAGATGGCAGACGACATTCCAGGCGGTGGGGCTCCCCCGGAGATAGATATGGACCCAGAGGCTGAGCTCTTGCCGCTTCATATCCGGCCGTTCGATACGGCGGCCTACAGACCTGTGATTCATGTGTTGCCTCCTGACGGCCTCCGCCACTTCCGGAGCTACGCGCGAGGCGCGCCACTGGAGCTTCTACTGCACGAGCCAGAGTCACATCTGTCACATGGCCCTTCTAAGGTACAATCTTCCCTGTTTCATTTTCTACGATATAGAACATATCACTGTGCTAGTCAATACTGTTCTTTAACTGCTTAACCCATATACACTGGTATATCGTATGCTGTGGTCCACTGTGAACACACCTACACTCGATATTTGTTTGATCTTTGAGCACATACACACACGCCGTCTTCTCACTGAACCACTCAAGCACACTGACACATCATATGCTGTAGTTCTCTGCAAGCACACCGACACTCGATGTCTGTTTGAATCTGAACACGTGCACACACGCTGTCTTTCCACTGAGCCATTCAAGCACACTGACACATCATATGCTGTAGTTCACTGCAAGGACACCCACACTCAATATCTGCTTAACTGGAAACGTGCGCACACGCACTGCATTTTCACTGATCTTGAGTGTATTCAACACTGTATTTGTAACACTGCTTTGCAATTGTTCGTTTTGACCACAAGGGGATTTCCATGCCTTCCGGGGGTATGGGAATGTCATGGCCCAGGGGTGGTATATGGAGCTTCCCAAGGCGGTTCGCCGTATCATTGACCAGGCCAGCTTAGGCACTTTCTGCATGGGGCTCTCGCGCCACACAGTGAGCAGACCTCTTCTTGCCGCTTTGGTGGAGAGGTGGTGGGACACCACCGATTCCTTCCACTTCTCTGCCACCGGAGACATGACGATGACTCCCTTCGACTTCTCGGTGCTCACCGGCATCGGGGTAGGGGGTGATCCGATCCCCTTCGACACTGACATGGATGAGTGGGAGGCTGCCCAGATATACTTGCTTGGCGAGCTGCCACCTCTTGCCCACCCAAGATTCGTCAGATACTCGTGGTCCGAGGACCACTTCAGGATTCAGGCGCCAACCACTCAGGAGGAGGAGGAGCAGTATGCTCGCGGCTTCCTTATGTTCTTGCTGAAGACGACCCTTTTCACCGACCGGGCGAACACCGTGCGCCTCTGTCTGCTGAGCGCTTTGGTGGACGTCACACAGATTCGCCGCTATGACTGGGGTGGCGCAGGTTTGGCCACACTATGGCTATATGAGCTTATCCTCTCACCTCAGCGGATAGCTGCTCGGAGGCTACTGGTGGGCTTAGGAGGTACGTCTTCTTCTTCTGTTTTACATTTCTGCTTTACATTATCTGTACTCTGTATACTGTACACACTGCAAACATGCAATCTGCTTTACACTGACTGTATACTACACACACTGCACACGACACATCGCACACTGTTTTCTGATTTGTCTGTTTTCTTCTTCATTCTACTTTATCTAATAAGCATACTGATATCTGTTCTATTATACTCTGTATAGTTGTGGGTATACGCCTACTTCCCGAGGCTTGCCCCAGTACCAGAGGAGGAGATGCCTCTCATGATCCCATTCTCCCACTGCTTCGACGTGAGGTGCGAGCGGAGGCCTCGGGAGTCTTTCATATTCTTCCACTGCTATTTCGATACTATTACCGTCGCAGAGGTATGTCAAACATTACACTTCATCTAAGCTTCGTTTTGCATTGCATTCTCAATAGCAGTAGATAACAAACTGTATTTCGTTTGCAGATCACTTGGCAGCCGTGGGCCTCCTTGCCCATCACAGTACATGAGCGGTATGAGGGCGCTCAGGAGACCTCCTGTTTCAGGATTTTGTTAGAGGGTCTGGTCTGCCGGGCATGGTACCTGGGCGAGCGCTTCTTGCGGCAGACCTTAGGTGTGCCAGAGCAGACAGTTTCGGGTCCGCCCCCTACTCACGTGAGGCATACCAAGAGATACACTCTGCGGAAGCTGACAGAGTATACCATCGGCTGGGAGTGTGATCGCTTCAAAGGCGAGGGCGATTACGCCGAGTACGTCTAGACCTACATCATGCGGCCTTTTAGCAGTGGCCGTCGAGTTAAGCGAGAGAGGCCCGCGGCACTAGCGGCTAGGGCAGGAGCGGGAGCAGGAGCATCGAGGACGGCTCGGGTCCGTGGCAGGAGTGGGACCCGGAGAGGATGGGGGGCTAGTTGGCCAGTACTGCCCACGACGATGACATGCAGAGAGCAGGATGGGGAGACTTACCAGATCCCCATCGCTCTTCTTCTGGCTGATCACGAGCTAGTCGGGTTCTATGACTTGCCTCCGGTATGTATTATTGCATTTTGTATTTTGCACTGTCATTTCATTTGATATTTCGCAGAATACTGATGTTTCTAACACTTTTGCAGGCCTCCTCCGAGTACACTCGTCAGTCCCTGGAGTTGACAGCCTCTGTGATGGGGATGTTCCAGCGGAGCCTCGACCTTCTGGCCATTTACAGTATTCCGGTATGCTTTTCTGGCCACAGTCTCAAACTCAACATAAACTGTTTCACATAATCTGATGCATCGAACTGTCAACATAACACTCGATACACTGCCCTCACAGCATTTAATACACTGTAACCCACAGACTGTTCACAGCATTACTCACGGCATTCATACACCGCACTCTGTCAGTGCATTCTGTACCGACATATTGCTCATATCATTCATACACTATACCCATACACTGCATTCTGTACTGATACACTGCTCACAGCATTCATACTCTATTTTGCGTAGCATACTGATGCGTTTGCCATTTGTGCTTTTTAGCCTCCATTTCAGATTCCTACTACAGGGGGTGCTCTAGCTGGGCCTTCCGTTCCTGCTCGAGGAGGAGGGCGAAAAGGCACAGTATATCCCCGCACCAAAGCGGGGCGTACTCATGTTGGGAGTAGCTCTCGGGCACCAGTTCCCGATGATGATGGGTCCGAGGCAGAGACAGAGGCAGAGTCAGAGGCAGAGTCATCCGAGGAGGAGACCGGAGATGACTCGGGCTCAGGCTCAGATGATCGTGCTGACGATGATGCTCCTGGACCTTCGTCTAGGAAGAGGACGAGGACAGACTTTCAGGCCTGACATGACTGCTGCTAATTCGGACTTTTACTGCCCTATTTTTTTTTTTGCTTTTTGTTTTGCTTTACTTTTTGTTGATAGCTTGAGCACACTGTACTGCCGCAGGCAGGTTTTTGTTTTCTCCAAAGCTATGTATTTGGAAAATAATGAAATGAAACAAACTTTTTATCTGAAAAAGTGTTACATTTGTACATTTCATACTTTACATTGCATTGCATCATATTACACCTCAATGTAAATGAGATCGATCCCCTGTCTGAAAATCAAACACTTGTATTGCAATAACCAGATAATGAACCGGCCAACAGCAAAACAACTCAACCAACCCACTGCTCATTTTGAACACACAGCCCATAACACAACACTTGGTTCAATCAGCACGCAGCTTGTACAATGCACTGCTCATTCTGAACACACAGCCCATAACACAGTATTCTGTTCATTTGCAGACGGCCCATTATGAACAAACAATTCAATCTTGAAAAGACGGGATACAAAGGTGGAATCTGTTGAAGCTGAAACACACTCGGACACAATCCGGAACCCATACGTTCACTATTTCCAAGTGACCCGGGGTTGATCGCCTGTGGTTTTACAAAAGAACCAAATCATGTTTTGCATAAATGTGGAGAATGGCACAGCACTCTGAGCGCACAAAGCGATTTGAGAAAAGGGTTTTCAACCGGGTGTTGGGCCTACGACTGAACACAGCGAACAAAAAGACTCAACAACGTAAAACAAAAACGTAGACTACCTAAACACAACAAGACACGCTCGGAACAGACCTAAAACAAGAGTTAAGGTAAACAAAACAAAAGACACGACACACAGACGTGTTACAAAGACAAGAGACCTCTCAAATCACAAGGAGCCATTTTCTTCGGATATTGTTCCCCACCATTTCTTATTTGTGATTCTCACATCACTCGGTCCTTAGGCTCGATTTTTCTCTCAAAACCCTTTTCCTCACTTTTTCTCACAACGCACATCTCTCTGTTCTTTAATCTCTCATTTTTTTCATCCCTCCCCAGGGTGTTTGATGGATAAACAAGAGGTTGTGGGTTCATGCCCAACACTGTTAGATCACAGCAATATGTTTTGGTGGCATTTAGTTGATGCCCCGGCTGAGGGAATGGAGTATCTTGATCCATTCTGATTCGTGCTTCGCACTTGGTTTGATACCTCGTTGCTCGGAGGATGTTGAGAGCTCTCAGTCCTTTGTTGTTAACCTCAGTTGTGCCCTTTGTTGGCAGGTAGAGTGCCCTTCTAGCAAGTATGTTGACGACGGGGGAAAGACTGAACACTTGACTCAACTGTGCCCCTAGTTCATTATTTTGACCATTTTTTTTTTTGGGTTTTCTACTAAAATAATTTTGACTAACATAAGAGTTAGATCAGCATGCTTGTGTGATTCTTGATTCAAAATCATGCAAGTTATGCTATGAGCACTGAAAATTTTTTCTTTTTGGGTCCGAGAAATGGTTCAGTTTTGGAAAAGATGAAATAATTTTCAAGAAATTTGTCAACCTTAGTAAAAATTCTCAAAAACCGTTTTGGCAAACAGCCAGTGCTCAACGAGCACGGAACCTACTCTCGAGATGCGCAACCTCGGATCTGAAGAAAAATTACCCCTTGCTTGGAGAGAGCTGTATGTCAACGGAAAGTTGCCCCTTGTTTGAATGGCGACTCATGGCAACGGAAAGTTGCCCCTTGTCGGGATAACGCCGCAGCATACTGTGAACAATTCTCATTAGTGATGATCGCAACCGAACTCTCGGATATAGAGAAGACGAAGATGGTCAAAACCAATATATGGACACAGTCACTTGAAAGTGCGTGTGGCTGGACTTCAGGATGAAGTTGCCTACGTATCCCAAACATGGGAATCAAGCCTTGCGTAGTTCAGGTTGTCATAACCGAACTATCGGATTTAGAGAAGGCAAGGATGATCAAAACCATTACATGGACACACTTGATTTGGAAGTGTTTGTGGCTGGACTTCAGGATGAAGTTACCTACGTATCCCAAACATGGGAATCAAGCCTTACGTAGTTCAGGTTAGGTACACTCGTGTATTAACCCTCACCACGCTCTAACTGTTGCCAAAGTCGCCCTTTTGAGTTTTCAACCTTGCGAGCTATGTTTTTCTTTTCTTTTCAATTCTTTTTGTATCTTTTCATTCCTTTTTCTTTTTCATCTTTTTTGCTTCTTTTTTTTTTTACATTTTTTTTTTCTTTTTTTTTTCTTTTTTTGTATTATTATTATTATTTTTTTTTTTGCTCTAACTTTTGCCTGGGTCGCCCTTCCTGGTTTTCGGCCCAGTGAGCCTCTCAAGGGTAAAAGTGTAGCTTTGTCCATGCCAAATGGTTTTGAGATCCTGAAGTCATCTAAATCCAGGAGAATAGCTGTTGTATTGATTTGCAGAAGGATTCATCTTCGGCTCTTCGAGTACATTGGACGTTTTTTGCCCCTAGTTCGAGGGGCGCTTCTATTTTAGCTTCGCAAGCTTCTTCTGACGATATCTGATCTTCTTGATCCGACTTTGGTGCCTCTTGTTCGAGGGCTGCTTACAATCTGGCCACACAGGCCTCACATTGCGGTTGACTGTTGATCCTTCTGAATTCAAGGTCGAGGTTTTGAGAGCAAAGGGATTGAATCTTGAGGCTGAGAGCGATCCTAAGCTGCACAATCTCAAGAGCGATTCCACACAGGTCTTCGCAGGACTGCGCAAAACATTTTGTTTATGAAAGTTTTTAAGAAAATGACAAATCGCTCGTGCTGAAGATAGTGTGGAACCAATCTGGATCAAGCTAGGGTCCTTTTCAGTACTCACGTTTAGCAAACATGATTTCATTCACTAAGGGCTTAGTATGCCTCTCTTTCTCTCAGTTTGATCAAATTTTGCAAAACCCAAAGAATTCTTTCATCTTCGTTTTCATCACATTGTTCGAAAAGTTTTGAAAAACTTAGGTCAATACAATGACTTATAGGCACAAAAGACCAGGTAAAATGTGCTGCCGTTTCATTCTAAACTTGTTGACACGACAGGCTCAAAGTAGCAATAGGCATGGAAACATGATAGCCACAGCTGTTTCATTCAGATTTCCTGGTTGCAACTGGCTCCATGGCAGAGACAGACTCAAAAGAAAGCAAAAGGATAAACACAAAATAAAATAGTGATGTCCGAGGTAACACCCCCGAAATCACCGAACTTTTATATAATGGGACTGACTCGACACAACAAGACAGACCCTTAAACAAAAAGACTGACTCAAAACAATGAGATAGACACAAAACAAGACCACAGAGCCGACTCAACGCCCAAGTCAGAAACTACAAAATTAGCATTCACAGATGCTCAAAAAAAGTACGTGCCAGACGCCACATCTAAAATACACCGGGCGCCGCCCGCAGGTGGTCCAACCCTTGATCACATATTTGCAGTATCCTCGAAGTCCAACAGCTCAGTAGTGACAGACTTTGCTGAGGTAGGTGGGAGGATGACCTCATTGTCGATCAAATCTTGCACTTCATGGCGAAGGCAGAAACAACCATCGGTGCTGTGACTGGTTTGCTGGTGGTATGCGCAGTACAAGGTAGCATCATGTGTGAGAGGGAGATTCTTTGGGAGAGGCCGAGGCTCAAGGGGTTTAAGGTGCCCCCTTTCAGCAAGGATCTGGAGCGCCTTAGACAAAGGCATGTAGAGAGCATGAAAGACCCTGCGGCCTCGAGGCAGGTATTTTGAAGCCTGAGAATTCTTCCTAGATGCACTAGCGAAAGGGTCGGCAGGCACAGCCTTGGCTTTCTGATCTTTCCCAGGTGCAGAGTGGGGAATGGAAGGAACTGTTCTGGCATAGTTGAATAACTGTACTCTACTACTGATCACTGTTCCCCAAAATCACTACCTTGAAAACTAAATCTTATACCCGCAGATAACTGATCCTCAAAACACTGGTGCCCGCAGACCTGGTGCCCAAACGTGCGAACTGATACATGCATTCCCTGTAGAGGCCAACTCCAAAGCACATAACAAACAAGTGAGAGCCAAAACACCCCTATGTTGGGGTAGGGTTTCCCTGTCCTATTTTGTCAGGAACTAGGGTTTCACTATGCACGCAGCGGTTTCAAACAACCTATAATCGGGTAAGCAACCCGTTCTAGCTTGGAATGGTCACTATGGATTCCGAATATGCACTAGGTCGAATGGTCAAAAAGGGTGCCCCGGTAAAACCAGGGTTTGTGTTCCCATACTGGCAGAGCCCGTAACCGGTAAGCCTTATGGCACGCAGCCTCTGGCAAACCGCTCAGGAATAGCAGATGGCAAACACGGTGTCCTACACGCACCAATGCACATGCAATGCAAAGAAACACATAAGTGTAGTCCAAACAAGATATCATGAGTTCGAGTCAAGTTCTCTAACTCCCCAGCAGAGTTGCCAGAAACTCTAGATGTCCCCGAACGCCCAGGGAGGGAAATCCCGTTTTGTTCATCTTGGGGTCACTACAGTTCAGGACTCAGTGTCATGGTTCTTAATCTGATCTTGCAAAATGCAATGCAAGACTGATAAATCACCAAAGAGTCCAAATCCAGCAAATCATTTTGGAAAACAGATTTTTAGAAAGAAGTGTCAAACATGGACTCCTTTGCCAGATACAGAGTTGCCACCTAAATATTTTTTATGGGGGAATTTAGGAAACCCTAACTCGTTTGCCTAAGGCCACGTGTCCATCATCACCAAAGTTGCCTCGGCTCGGGAACTTGGGTACGATTGGGGAAGGTCAGATATGAGCATCCCCGCTCGCCCGATCAAAGATCGGCCTCTACTAACCATGATATCTAGTTTTGAAAACATTATACATTCTTATTCTGATTAATTAGCTAATCTTACTATGTGATGCGCACACCACAAAAGTATAGACTAGATCGCCTAATTTGGAACAAATCATTGCATATCCGCTCGTTTGGAAAATGGGTTGAAATTTGCTACTCGCGAGTAGGCTGAAACACGGATTTCAATGAGTCATTCTAACTCAAACAATCCAACCTTCACCCACAGGCATTCAGGCAGTTTATATCACATAAGCATATAGCCACATGGTAAGCATGCTGTCATGTTAACATTCACACTCATGCAAGATGCTAAAGCATAAAAAACTTACCAAGTACTCCAAGCCAAAACAAAGAACTTGTTAGCAATCAATGTATGATCCAAGTCTATGTTAAGTGGCTAATGTATCACATACAAAATGCAACTAGAATAGGCTCGGCTAATCCTAGGATGGCATGTGGAATGCAACAAATAACACGTATTCAAGTTAGATTTGAAATACTATGCAGTTAGCATGATGCGCTGAGCCCGGTGCATGCAATACAAATGAATGGATGCACGCATGCATAGCATAAGGATGCTAGTTGAAATATGTCCTAATACTAACCATCAAAAGCAGGTAAATAAAAGGAAGAAAGACGTGGGGTGAGAACGCATTCACACACACACGCACACTTATTACAAATTCACCCTCGCTCGGAGGGACCCAAAGAATAATACAATTTAATCAACTGACAAATTAAATAGTTACAAACCAATTAACTAGTTAAGAAAATTAACTAAGCTAATAAAGTGATAAAATAGCCTCGGGAAAAGGGACCAATGCACGCATGCTCGGCTCCGCTCGGAAATCCAACGCCATGCACAAGCTGCCTCTGTTTTCACTGTTTTCCTTCTCTAAAAATTTCACAAGTCCCAAGAAGCACTCTTTGAACACTGTGGGGTGCCACCGACCATGAGAAAACATCACCGGCCATGGTAAAGTGGTCATCGACCATCTATTGAGCTCTTGGTCACCAATTCATGGCCGGCCGGCACTGAGTGTAGTCGGTCGGCCATCTATGCCTGCAGAATCCTATTTTGACAGCAACAGAGGACAAACATGGCATGGCAATGCATTTCAAGAAAATGTTGGAACCACCATACCCCTTATCATGTTTATGACTCAAAGGGGGATGGTACTCGATTCTCGGACCACCAATCGCGCATTTCGATGCGTGATGGCCCTAGAAACCAAGTGTGCCATTTCAATGTGGAATGAAATGCACATAAACAAACAATAGGCCCAACCTCTATCAGTTGATCAAATCAAGAGGCAAGGCATGTATGCCAAATGCAATCCTAGCATGCGGGCTAAGTATGCAACATGAACATGTGAACAAATATGCAAACTAACAAACATGCAAAGTGTAACTTATCCATGCAAGCATGCAAGATGCAACATGGACAACATGTTAAGTACAATGCATACAAAATGCATCACAACCTAAGTGTACAACAACATGTCATATGACTCAAGCAATGCAACTAAATGCAATATGGTTAAGCATGTGTGAACAATGCAAGTAATGAGCATGCAAAACACTATGCAACCAAAGCATGCAAACATGAAGCAATGTAACAACATTTGAGCAACATGCAAAGGGTGGACTTAGACTAATATGGACAAGTCTCAACCATGTCCAAATCAGTAGCCAAATGCTATGGGAATGAGGTCAAATTTACATACAAACATGCATGCAAACATGGTCCAACACTTAAGCATAAAGAGGGGACTTTTAAGCACACTTAAAAAAGGATAAACATGGACTAATGGCAAGCATAATAAACTCTGAAAATCATGTTAAGGATGGTGCCAAACCAACTAAACAAAGCAATCAAAGCGTGCAAGCAAGCCCAAAGCTTGAAGCTATCAAAGGGGCTTAAACCAAGACCATGCCAACCAAGCCTCAAAGGGCCAAAGGGACTCAAAACAGTCCCAAGCCAGACCAAAACAAGGTCAAAGACACACCTACATGGCATCTAAATGGCCTAAGTCTGAAGGCATGCACAAAGGTCCAAACATGGAGCATAAGACATTAACCTTTTGAAACATCAAAGGAGCCATAAATGCAAGTATACAAGCATGCTATATGGACTGAAATGGTGTTATGATGGGTGCCAAACCACTGAAACAAGCCAAGTAATGCATGCTCAACACCCACACACCCAAGACTAACAGGCCAAAATGCAAGGTGGCTATACAAAACATGTCATGGATGGCCAAAACAACCACAAACAAACCTTAAGCATACTAAAACATGCATAAAAGCTTCACAAAGCTTGGCCAAAACAAGTAAGCATAGTAGTCTAAATGCTAAGTACATGTTAAGTCAAATTCATGGCATTACAAGACAAGTATGCAAGGCAAGAACGGTGTGTCTAAACCAGTTAAAAACAGTGCTACATCATGACAAAATAAGCACAAACATGCATTGAAAAGAAGCTAAACAAAGCTAAGCATACAAGCTACAACACAAGCCATTCGTGTGAGCATCAAAGGCAATATGGAGAGGGGATGACCCTCTCCCATTTAGGACCTCAAAACCATCTCTCCACCACTGAAAATCCTCTGGATTTCAGTGTTAGAGAGGTCATGCAAAGACCACAACAATGGCCAAAATAGATGGCCTTAAACAAGACCTAATGAGGCCTTGGAGGGGGGAGACAACCCCAAACCTCAAAGAGACCTTAAACAAAGTTCTAAAACTAACAAAATTAGAACTTTTATATGTTATACACTAAGCTCAAAAATAGATGCAAGATAGGTTAAAAGATAATGCAAGAATGGGGAATAAAGGAGGTAGGTTCTTAACCTTGAAGAACACTTCAAGAACACCAACCTCAGACCTCCCATTGGATCAAAATCAGCTCAAAAACCTTGAAACCAGTCCTTCAACACCTCCACAGCCGGAGTATGGTGTAATACTAGGTGCCTTAGTTCAAAACTAAGAACAAAAACACCCTTTTGGAACACCAAACAAACACAACTATCTAGAGAGAGGGAGATATAGAGATATATATATATATATATATATGCCCTAATCTCAGAGTTGTTCAACCTTTGTAAAGGGAGGGGAGGCCTTCCTCTTATAGGCAAGGCCAATCCAAGCTTCCAAGGGAAGCTAAGTTAAGGAAGCAAATCCCTCCATACACGTGTATGGAGGGGGTGCAAAGTGTATACCAGCTATCACAGCTGGCATAAAATATTTTCCAAAAGTAGATGCACAATGATCGGCCAGCCAAAAATGACAAATTGGCCAAAACAATGGTCGGCCGACCACAAAGAGTGCCGGCCGGCCAAATATTTGGTCGATGGCAACAAAACAATGGCCGGTGGCCTCAAGCCATGGTCGGTGAGGTGTGGGGATGGCCAACAAGCCATTCCCTGCCCCTCAAAAGCAAAACACAAGTGTTTGGTACAAAACCAAACACAAAACAGTCGAGTCGGGAGGTCTTGAGGCAAGGCGCGTGGCCGAGACCTCTGAGAACTCAGGACAAACACGAACAAGGATGATCACCGAGCGTTCAAACGGTGACGTCCAAGTCTCAAGGACAGTCAAAAATGGGGTGTCTACAATAACTTCCGATGTGCTCCCCGGGTCAATGAGTACGCGCTCAATGTTGAATCAGTTTATGCGTAACTCGATTACCAAGGGATCGATGTGTGGGAGTGTCACTCCGGCCAAATCTGAATCATTGAAAGCAATGCTCGCAGCTTCATGGGGCCGTTTAGCTGGAGTGAGTTGATTTTGAGGGTCGAGATTCGACTGAATCGTATGCACCGTGGATGACATTGGTAGGATGTAAATCATGTGGATCACGCCGAATAGAGGTGAATCCTGTCGTAAGGCTATTGTTTTGGTTGAGTTTCCTTTTCGGACGTACTGTTGTAGCCGACCATCTTGTACCAGTTCCTCAAGGTGATCCTTCAATGCATAATAACTCTCAGTATCATGGCCGTGATCCTTGTGATATTCGCACCGCCTATCCTGTCTTCTCATTTCGGGAGGTCCCACCATTTTGGACGGCCATTTGAAAAACGGAAGGTGTTGGACTTTGGACATGATCGCGCTGATCGGCTCAGACAAATCCGTGTATTTCTTGTCAGTGTGCCTTGTGCGCTTGCCATCGACCTGTAGTTGTTCATTTGCTCGGTGGGGGCATTGGTCGCTTAATCGGTGAGAATCCCGTCACTTGTCTCGTTTAACCCGATGTTGTGGTTCAGGGCTCTGAGGTGGTACAGAATTTATCGACTGAGCAATTTCAGAAGGGGCCGTCTTGTTGGCCACATTTCCGGCTTTAACCCGCAAGGCGTCATCCTCCACTTTGCAGTATTCCTCAACTTTCTTCATTAACGACCAAACTGTTTTGGGGGGCCGTCTGGTCAAAGAGCTATGGAGGGCACTGCCGGGATGTAATCCCATCTTAAAGGCGGTAATGGCCATGGAGTCATTTCAAGCATCGTCCACCAAATTAAAATACTCCGAATATCGCGCCGAATACGCACGAAGGGTTTTCCCTGGTTGAATCTGCATTGCCCAGAGAGAATCGGTTTGCTTTGGCTGGACCTCATTAGTGATAAACCTTGCCTTGAAGGATTTTTGGTGTTGGTGGAAGTTCTTGATCGAAGCCGGCTCTAGTTTATAATAACACCTGACAGCTAGTGGTCCTAAACTGCTCGGAAATATTCTGCACATGAGAGCCTCGTCGTCTGCATGCAGCATCATGGCTTACTTGTAATGGTGGATATGATCGATGGGGTCTGATTTACAGTCATACAAGGTGAATGACGGTGCTTTGAATTTTTTGGGTAGCACTGCTGTAGACGTCCCCGAACGCCCCGGGAGGGTTAGCTCCCGTTCTGTTCATTTGGGGTCACTACAGCTCGGACTCTTAAAAATGCCATGGTTCCTATTCTGAACCAAAGAGTCCAAATCCGGCAAATCGTTTTGAGAAACTGATTTTTTGAAAAAGTAGTGCCAAACATGGACTGCTTTGCCAGATACAAAGTCGCCACCTAAATATTTTATTTTGGGAAATTTAGGAAACCCTGACTCGGTGCCAAAAGGCCACGTGTCCGTCATCACCAAAGTTGCCTCGGCTCGGGAACTTGGGTACGATTGGGGAAGGTCACTTCGTGAGCACCCCCGCTCGCCCGGTCATAGACCGGCCTCTACTAACTATGATATCAATTTTTGAAAACTTTGTATGCCCTTAAACCGGTTATTAGCCTAGGTTACTATGTGATGCTCACAACATATAAGTATAGACCGGGTCGCCCAAATTGAAACAAAACATTTCATGCTTGTTTTTGAAAATGGTTTGCTACCCGCAGGTAGGCTTGAAACAATTGATGATTTATTCCAATTCAGATAACCCAACCTTCACCCACAGGCATTCAGGCAGTTATATCATGTAAGCACATAGCCTCATGGTAAGCATGCTATTCGTGGTAGTCACTCACACGCATGCAAGGATGCTAAAGCATAAAGCTTACCGAGTACTCCAAGCCAAAATAGGAATTCATTAGAAATCATGCATGATCCTAAGTATACAGAAATGCCTAATGCAACACATGCAAAATGCAATTATAGCAGGCTCGGCTATTCTAAGATGGTATATGAAATGTTACAACTATCATGTATTCAATTTGGAATTGAAAGTATAATGCAGTTAGTATGATGCGCCGAGCCCGGTGCATGCAATACAGATGAATGAATGCAAACATGCTGTCATACTGTATGCTAATTTAAAGATGCCCTAATCTAGCCATCATAAGAGGATAAATAAAAGGGAGAAAGACGTGGGGTTGGAAGACATACATCACACTCACGCACACTTATTACAGTTATGCCCTCGCTTAGAGGGTCCGAATAAATATACAGTCCCAATATTACAGTCCCGAATAAAAGAATATTACAGTCCAAAATATTACAAAATCCTAATTAATTAATGAATTAACTAAGAAAGCAAATAAAACTGGCATGCAAGCCAGGGACTGCCTTGCTTCTGATGGATGATGCATGTCCGGGTTGTCTTGCGCGAAAATCCACCGGAATGCCCCAATTAGCCTCTGTTTACACCTGTTCTTGAAACGCGTGCCAAGCCCCGGAAAGTTGCTGATTCCTCATTTTGCTGCAACAGAGAGCAGGAAAGGGGCATAGCAATGTATTTGCACAGATATATGCATGTCTCGATCCTCGTGCCACCAATCACGCATACCGAGGCATGATGGCCGAGGAGTCGAAATGTATAACTCAATATAGGATGAATGCACATGAAACTACAACTAAAACCTAACTCTATCATGGATAATCCGGAGTGTCGGTGACTGGGGAAATTGAGACACATTCCGTCACTCGGAGTACGAAATGTACCTCGTTTCCCGTGCCCGGGCTAACTTCTGTTCCGGACATGATGCAATATGCATGATATGCATGAAATGCAACTAAGATATAATCCTAACATACACAATGCAATGGAATGACATGCCTCAAAATACGTGCACACGGGCGCGCAAACCGAGAAAATGACAGAATGCTATGAAAATGAGGTGCCTCGAAATACGTGCACGCGGGCACGTAAATCGAGAAAATGACATGTCTCGAAATGCGTGCACGCGAGCACGCAAACCGAGGCGATGATATGTGTCTCGAAATACATGCACGTGGGCACGCAAACCGAGGCGATGATATGTGTCTCAAAATACGTGCACGCGGGCACGCAAATCGAGGCGATGATATGTGTCTCGAAATGCGTGCACACGGGCACGCAAACCAAGGCAATGATATGATGTGATGAAATGACATGGAAATGATAAATGGACTTATACCAATCATGAGTGAGCCTCAGCCACACTCACATAGGATGCCGGCGGATAAAAATGGAGTGCCTCAAAATGCGTGCACACAGGCACGCAAACCGAGGTGATGATATGTGCCTCGAAATACGTGCACGCGGGCACGCAAACCGAGGCGATGATATGTGTCTCGAAATACGTGCACGCGGGCACGCAAACCGAGGCGATGATATGATGTGATGAAATGACATGGAAATGATGAATGGACTTATACCAATCATGAGTGAGCCTCAGCCACACTCACATAGGATGCCGGCGGATAAAAAAGAGGTGCCTCGAAATGCGTGCACACGGGCACGCAAACCGAGGCGATGACAGAATGTGATGAAATGACATGGAAATGATAAATGGACTTATACCAATCATGAGTGAGCCTCAGCCACACTCACATAGGATGCCGGCGGATAAAAAAGAGGTGCCTCGAAATGCGTGCACACGGGCACGCAAACCGAGGCGATGACAGAATGTGATGAAATGACATGGAAATGATAAATGGACTTATACCAATCATGAGTGAGCCTCAGCCACACTCACATAGGATGCCGGCGGATAAAAATGGAGTGCCTCAAAATGCGTGCACACGGGCACGCAAACCGAGGCGATGGCGGAATGCGATGAAATGACATGGAAATGATTGCAATCATTCTAATGGAATTTCAGCAGCAAAATATGGGGGAAAACAGTCCCGAAATGAAACGAAATGATACCAAATGCATGGAATTGTCCCGAAATGCAACAATAGGCACCCGAAATGACCTATAGCTATGCCAAACATGCACAATATGGACATGCAATGCAAAGACAGAAGCTAGACAGTCCCAAAATATGCACTTTCACAGTTATAAACATGGCCAAACAGCAAGCATAGGTATGGCAAAAATAGCATGCAAGAATAGGGGCCAAAAGAGGGGTAATGAAGCAAGTGATATAAGAAAAACTCAAACTGAAAAATTTCCTTCTAAAACACTGAAGAGGGACCAAAAATATGAATATTTACAGTATATGGCAGACCTCAAATCAGTATACAAACATGATAGAAATGTGATGCAAAATTAGGCTCAAAAGTGGCTACAACATGACGTATACAAAATAATCACCAAACAGTCAAAGACCCTTAATAAAACATGTAGAATGGACCAAAATAAGCACTTTTCCAGAACTGTAAAATGGCCAAAAACAAAAGCATGGTAGGCTAACTAAACATGCAAGAATGGGGAATAAAAGAGGGATATAACATGAAGTGACCTATGGAGGTCCCAAACCATGAAAGGACCTAAATGAAACATGAAGTATGGACCAAAATAAGAACCTTTTCAGAACTGTAAAATGGCCAAAAACAAAAGCATGGTAGGCTTCCATTGCATGCAAGAATGGGGAAGAAAAGAGGAGTATAAAGGTAGGTACAACATGGAAGTCCCAAATGGTGTTGAGCCCTTCTTCAATGTTGAAGAGGGGCTCAAAATAAGTCTCATATCAGTTTACAACATGCTCTAAAATAAATTGTTCATGGGTCAAAAATAGCATGCAAAATTATGACATACAAGAGGATCAATGAAGCAAGTGTGTCATGGAGGGCTCAAACAGGGTTGATCCCTTAATGACAAGTGAAGATGAGCTCAAAATAGGGCCCTTTTCAGTTAGGGCCGGAGCTTGAAACAAAAAGCAAGTGGGGCTTACAAATAGATCAAGAAAAAGGGTCAAAAGGGTAAAAGTATTACTTACCCTTGAAGACTCAAACTTTTGTTGCTTCTTGGATGAATTTGCAGCTTCTTTGGCCTTTGAGAAACCTTCCTTGTTGCTGGAAATGAGGTGGTGGTGGTAGAGCTTGGTGGTGTAGAAGGAATGATGGTTAGGGACTTAGGGTTTTTCAAAGAATTGAGAAGGATGAAGATGGAGTTGAGTATGGAGACTTGAAGAACAATTTTTCTAACCCTTGTAAGTGAAGCCATCAGCTGGTTATAAGGGTTCAAAAGGGGGTGTAAAGCTGGGGGAAAAGGAGAGCAAAATTCCCCCACAAAATATCCCGCGGATAAATATCTTTTCTGGGGGATATTGCCCCACAGCTGTAAAGTGCACAGTGCAAGGAACACGGCCGGCCTATCACTTTTGCTCCAGGTGGCCGGCCGGCCACACCCCCTAGCCGGCCGGCTAGGGGTCAAAAGGTTCAATCATATTTTCTGGCCGGCCAGCAACTGGTGAGGTACTCCTATGTGTGTACAACACAACCATGTGGTTAAAAGTCCAAGAAAATGGGTCCAAGGGGTTCAACATTAGCTCGGAAAGAGGGGTTCAAAAGGGTCAATTTGAATTACTGGCCGGCCATGAACTTTTAGGGTCCTCTCATGTGTGTACATCACAAATATGTGGATCAAAGTTCAAGAAAAAGGGTCCAAGGGGTTCAACATTAGCCCGGAAGGAGGGGGTCAAAAGGGTCAAGTTGAATTAATGGCCGGCCACCAACTTTTACGGGCCTCCCATGTGTGTAGATCACAGATATGTGGTTGAAAGTTGGCAACATTAACTCCAAGGTGTTCAACATTAGCCCGGAAGTCAGAAAAACGGGCGTCGGAGGGCCTCGGAGGAGATATAACTGGCTGCTGCAACAATTACTAGCCTCCCGTCCTTCAGTGACCTTCCCCGTGATAAAACAGAGGTACCTGCCAAAAATGAACGAAAACCGTTGCAAAACGAATGTTCGGGAGCCAAAACACGCAGTTCGGGATCCCGAAAATGGGCTGTTAAGCACCGAAAGTGGCATTCGGCTACGAAGTGGGTTTCTCAGACCCCAGTGTCCCTCAAAAGGGAGCAAATAAGAAGTATGCCAAAAATTAGAGCAATAGGAGATGGTTAAGCGGTCCTGAACCAAGGCACACGGCCTGACGGCTCCGAAAACCAGGAACCGGACTCCGAAATGGGAAAAAGGGCCTACGGCCACCAAATGTAGCCGACGGACATTGAGAGTTGGTCTACAGGACCTCTCTCTTCCCTCAGGAAAAGAAACAGAGAAAACCGAGTCTGGTTCGCAAACCGAGACAAGGCACAGAAGAGGGTTCGGAAGTCCGGAGGCAGGGCTCACGGCCGCAACTCTGGAACTTCTGAACGAGCACATTATGCAACATCACCAAGCGCTCAATCGGTAACGTCTGAGTCTTAAGTTCGGTCAAAAATGGGGTGTCTACAACTGCCCTCGCAATCCGTCGTACAAAGGGATCGTGCTGGTCTTCTTTGTTTGAACTGTTTCTTCTTCGCTTATGCCTTATACGTGGACTCTCTTCAGAGGAACTGGTAATTTCGGGTGGTCCCTTCTTCTTGGGCTCTGGCGATAATGAGTCGGAGTCGCTATCAGTGTCTTGTTGTCGGGCTCGAGGTCATCGACCACCTGCCCTTAGAGGTCATTCTGGACCTTGGCGTACAGCTTGCTTGGACTTCGCCACTTCCATGGCCAAATCCTGACGAAGACGTTCATTCTCAGCGATCATGTTTTCCAACCTTTGTTCATTTTGCTTTGCTTGTTCCATGATCGTTTCCATTGTCTCATGTGCTGAAGTCGAGGGTGAGGCGATGTTCAAGGTGCGTCTTGCGGCGATAGTCTCTGGTCCAAGCATGTTTGTTGGAGTGAGGTCGTCTCTCTGTGTGGTTTCGTCAATGACTATCGGAGGGTCTTCCGTTACGCCCGCCGTGGATATATTTGAGTATTCCCACAGACGGCGCCAATTGAGGAGAAGGTAGTTTGGAAATACTCTTCAGATCCTAGGGGACACTCGTGATCCTCAGCTAGTCACCTGAAAATGAATGAACACTCCGGTCGGGGGTGCAAAATTAGCACTCCGACGGATAAGTCAGTGTATACTCTCTTGATTGCTTGTATCTTAAGTTAAGCATATTAGTTCTCACATACCTCTTTCTGTCTGACGTTCTTCTATTTATATCTTTTCTTTCCTGGGCCTCGTGGTTGGCCCCAGTTCCAATTTATCGTATAACTACTTATTCGGCTCCTCCTGTTACAAAATCGCTTTCCACTCGGCCTCTCAATCAATCGGGCTATTTGGCCGAATAGGGCCAAATGTGATGTATATATTTCGACTCGCCTGGTTAATCTATTTGGCCTATTTACGTCTCTCAATATTTCGGCCCCCACAAATGTAATGATTGTTGTACCGAAATCTGTTATGAATAAGAATAACACATCTTTTGCTTATATTCTTGAGTCAAATATATGGCATGGTAGATTAGGACATATGAATTTTGATACTTTGTATAAACTAATTGGTTTGGATTATATACCAAAGTTTGAAATTGATCCTAATCACAAATGTGAAATATGTGTAGAAGCAAAACTAACTAAGGCTCCATTTAAATTGGTTGAAAGAAAAACCGAACCTCTAGAATTAATTCATACTGATGTGTGTGATCTTAAATTTGTTCAAACTAGAGAAGGCAAAAAATATTTCATAACATTTATCAATGATTGCACAAGATATTGTTATGTATATTTACTTATACGTAAAGATGAAGCCTTGAAAATGTTTAAATTCTACAAAACTGAAGTTGAAAATCAGCTCGGTAAAACCATTAAAATGGTTAGAAGTGATAGGAGTGGTGAATATGATGCACATTTAAATGAATTTTGTGCACAACATGACATTATTCACAAAACTATAGCACCCTATTTTCCACAGCAAAATGGAATTGTTGAAAGAAAGAATAGAATCCTTAAAGAAATGATGAATCCCATATTACTAAGTTCAGGCTTACCACAGAACTTGTAAGGGGAAGCAATATTGTTTGCTAATTATGTTCTTAACAAAATACCCCACAAGAAAACTAACAACACTCCTTATGAATTATGGAAAGGTCAACCACCTTCCTACAAATACTTAAAAGTGTAGGGGTGTTTGGCAAAGGTAGAAGTTTCTATTCCCAAAAAGACTAAGATAGGACCAAAAATAGTGGATTGTGTGTTTATTGGCTATGCGCATAATAGTAGTGCATATCAGTTTTTAACTTATAAATTAGAAGTACCTGATATACATATGAACACTATTATAGAATCAAGGAATGTAGTAGTTTTTGAACATGTTTTTCCTTACAAGAAAGGACAGGAATTAAGTTCATAGAAAAGAACTTATGATTGTACACAAAGTCAAGAGACTAATGACAATCAAACGCAAGAGACTAGTAATGGTCTCGATCAACAAGATTTAACTGATGATGAACCAAGACAAAGTAAGAGAGCGAGAATATCAAAATCCTTTGGTCCAGATTTTCTGACATACCTATTAGAAAATGAGCCTCAACGCTTTAAGGAAGCAATGTCAGATCCTAAAGCACCTTTGTGGAAAGAGGCTGTTAATAATGAAATTGAATCCATTATACAAAATCATACTTGAGAATTGGTAGATCTTCCACCGGGTTCTAAACCTTTTGGGTATAAATGGATATTCAAGAGAAAAATAAAAGCAGATGGTTCAACAGACAAGTATAAAGCAAGACCTGTGGTGAAAGGTTACAGACAAAAGGAAAGTCTGGACTATTTTGACACATATTCTCCTGTGACAAGAATAACATCCATCTGTGTTAAGACAGCTTTCTTAAACGATGATCTAAATGAAGAGATTTATGTGGAGCAACCCAAAGGGATTGTAGTGCTAGGGCAAGAAAAGAAAGTTTGTCGACTTGTAAAATCTCTCTATGAATTAAAACAAGCTCCTAGGCAATGGCATGAGAAATTTGATCATGCAATACTAACTAATGGTTTCAAGATAAATGAATGTGACAAATACATCTATATTAAAAACACTGACAAAGGTTATGTCATTGTTTGTCTTTATGTAGATGACATGCTTATCATTGGAAGTAGTCAAAAAATGATCAAATCAACCAAGAAAATGCTGAACAAAAGATTTGATATAAAAGATATGGGGGTCGCAGATGCTATATTAGGAATGAAAATTACTAAAACATTTGATGGATATGCATTATCACAATCTTATTATATTGAGAAAATTCTTGGTAAATATATCAAGGATGATGTGAATGTAGCAAGAATACCTATAGACATCAGTCTTTATTTATCGAAAAATAAAGGTGATGTGGTGACTCAATTAAAATAGTCTCAAATCATTGGAAGCCTAATGTACCTAATGAATTGCACATATCCTGATATAGTTTATGCTGTCGGTAAATTAAGTGGGTGTACTAGTAACCCTGGAGAAGACCATTGGAAAGCGATCATTCGGGTTCTTAGATATTACTCGATATCCAGCAGTACTCGAAGGTTATTGTTATGCAAATTGGATATCAGATACTAAAGATTAAAAATCCACTAGTGGATATGTCTTTACTCTGAGGCTTTGTTTCTTGGAAATCCATGAAACAAACATGCATCACATGATCAACAATAAAATCTGAGTTCATCTCTTTAGACAAAGCAGGAGAAGAAACTGAATGGCTTCGCCACTTGTTAGAAGACATTCCAATGTGGCCAAAACATGTGCCAGCTATTTACATTCATTCTGATAGTCAATCTGCAATAGGCAAAGCACAGAGTCATATGTATAACGATAAGTCACAACATATTCGCTGTCGACATAATACCGTAAGGCAATTGCTCTCAAGTGGAATAATCTCAATAGATTATATAAAATCAAAAGAGAATATTGCAGATCCGTTAACAAAAGGTTTGGCAAAAGAGCAAGTGTATAGTTCATCGAAGGGGATGGGATTAAAGCCTATTACATAAGAATCACCATAATGGTAACCCTACTTAGATGACTGGAGATCCCAAGAACTAAGTTCAAAGGGACAACTAAGTTATGTGTGGCTCGCCAGAAATCACCAAGGGATTAAAATTCCCTACCCATTCCTATTGTGAAAGTGATATCTGCAACATGTGTTGTATCCAGGAGTTAAGGATAAGCTTTGCTTTTAATGATTATTTATATCTTGATTCAAGCATAAAAATCAAGATGAGTATAAGAGATACTCACAATAAGAATCACCTATATGAGTGTTGAACTGGGGCTGGTTCTATGAGAATGAAGAGGCTAAATTCTCTAGAAACACTTACAAATAACCAGGAGCTTTGAAGGCCAAAATGAACACAACAGTGAGAACAATGATGTGTCAGAAGATATTTTGCGTGAAATCTACTGTCTTTGCTTACACTACAGCCGAACAATTCAAGGCATTGCGTCCATTGGTTAGCTAGTAAGTCCAATAGGTTATCACTAGGGAAGGTTCAAGGCCAAAAGCTGCTTATCCTGATGCAAGATATTTTCGATTTATACTCTCTCGACAAATTCTACATGTTATTGCATTTCCGTTGTCATCAAATTCCATTCATATGGGGGATTGTAAGAATGGTTTTGGAAAAAAAAACAGATTCTCTCCTTTCTTTAATCCTTTCTTTGAATACAATGAAGATTGTCCAACAATCTTAAGATATATTTGTTTTCTTTATTAAGTCTTCATTGTATTTATAATTTCGTTTTATAACCTAGAGAACCGCGATGTGTCAGAAGATATTTTGTGTGAAATCTATTGTCTTGGCTTACACTAACAGCTGAACAATGGCCTAGACAACATGCTGTATAATGTTTATAGTCCTCTGAAAATAGCAAAAGAATTGTGGGATTCTTTGGAGAAAAAATATAAGACAGAGGATGCCAGCACAAAGAAATTTGTTGTTGGTAAATTTCTGAATTTTGTTATGGTAGACTCCCAAATGGTAATTTCTCAAGTTCAAAGTTTTCCATTAATTTTGCATGATATTCATGTTGAGGGTATGTCTCTTAGTGAGTCTTTCCAAGTCGCTGTGTTAGTGGAAAAGTTACCACCGGCTTGAAAAGATTTCAAAAATTATTTAAAACATAAACGCAAAGAGATAACCATGGATGAACTGATTATAAGACTAAGAATTAAGGAAGATAACCGTAAAACTAAAAAGAGGAATGGTAAAAATCCTATTGAGTCCAAGGCTAATGTAGTGGAACAAGTGCCCAAACTACATAACAAAAAGATGAAGTTTGCTGGAGATGGTCCTAAACAAGGCGACAACAATGGCAATAAAAAATTCCACCAACATACCATTTTCATGGAGCTCATTTTTGCATCAATTTACTATTCACCCGATAATGGTTTTGAGCAACCAAATATATGACGTGAATCGTTACGCAGCAAAGAACGCGTTGCCACATGGACCCGCCAACTTTGGCGTATGGGTCCCACCTAAAAATTAGGAAAAATCTATTTTGTTTCAAAACCATTCTTACAATCCCTATCTCTTGAAGCGAAGAGGAGACAACCCAAAAATCACTGGCGATGAAACCATGAACTACTTGGATCAAAAGGAAGCCCTTGACCAGATCTATAATCTTTCTCAAAAGACCAATGTGAAAAGATAGCCCTAGGTGAGTAGATCTAAAGATCTAAATGAAAAAAAGTTGCGTTTAGAGAGAGAGAGAGAGAGAAGAGAGACTCACGGTGTTGAGATGAAAAAGAGAAAGAGAGAGAAAAGAAATAATGAGGACAATGTGTTTGGAGCCTATTTATAGTAGTAGAATAATAGTCCCAAAGTCAATGAAAAGAATAAGTCAAAACCCCCCAAAAGTGGGGCCCAAACCGTACCCAAAAATCTGAAATTTACTCACAAGGGTCGACCCTCAGGACAATGGTATCGACCCTTAAGAAGAAATGCTGAGACACCAATGTATGCAGCAGACAAGGGTTGACCTTTGGAACCAGTGGTGTCGACCCTTTATTTTAGTAGCAATACCCAGAACACAGCAGCAGACAAGGGTCGACCCTTAGAACCAATGTTGTCAATCCTTTAAACCATCAAAGACACTAAGAGAAAGGCAAAAAGGTGGTGTTGACACCAGAACAAATTTTCCAAGTTTCCAAAGAACTTTTCAATGAAAACAAGCACGAACGAACAATCCCAACAAGTCTAAATCGAATTTGTACTCCTCCAAAATCAAGAAACAACAACTCCAAAGACTCCCAAAATGAAAATAAAGGAATTAAATGCACTCTTCAATAGTTTAAAGGACACAAGTACTACAGAAAACACAACAAATAAAATATATCACACTGAGAAGTAGGAGAAGGATACCCCCAACTTAAAGGAAATGGAACCTGCAAGAGGGTGAGAAGAAAAAACATAAATATACAAATATTGTTTTGTTTTGTTTTAATTATTATTTTATTATAGATATATATATTTGATTTGTTTTTTTTTCTTTTTTTTTTCACTCTGTTGAAGCACGAGCAGCTTCTTTTTTTTGTTCTCTCCTTTTTCTCATTCGTCTCCTTCTCCTGGCCTTTCTCTCCACCAAAGCATCGAACGTCACATTTGAATTCACAAATTCAATGGCAGCGGCGATGATACATCAGACCTCGATCCTCTCCTACCACCCTTCCATTTGTCCTCATCTTTTGCTTCTTTATTTCATTTATCTTCTTAAAGCCGGCCATACAAAGGAAACGACAAAGTGAAAATCTGCCAAACTCTGCCAAAATCAATCTATCACACCTCAGAAATTTCTTTTTTCCTTTCTTTTGTTTTTCTAACAAGATCTATACTCGATCTCTCAACCTCTTCCCTGATTTAAATGAAACGCCAGAGGAAGTACATGATACCACCACCTTAGACCCTCATCGAAAATTTCCAGCCCCAATTTTCAACCCAGTAGCTGTCACTTGACCAATTGCTACCAGCCAAATCCGACATGGATGCTAATACTCACACACTAAATCTGTGTGTAGAGACCATGACTTTAGTGCCAAACATGTCCCGCTGATTACAGAGTCGAACGAATGAAGTACAATTGCTGACTGAACAACTCTTCCTATTTTAGCGGATGTATCAGAATGCTCAGCTGGAGATCAGCCAGTTGAAGAAGCAGAACAAGGAACTAAAGAGAAGGACAACAACTATGGCCCGAACTTTGGCGCCTTGTTGTTCTTCGTTCGACAGCCGACGGCGTGTAATCTCCTTCACAAACCCTGCAAATGCAGAGGCATGGCCTTCGAGGGCGTCACCAGAATGAACCCCGAAGTGAGGCGATTGGCAGTAAGACGAAAGGTGAAACTTCTTACAAATTAGAACCGGTGGAGAACCTTTTTCGACGAGCTCTTGCACGTCGTCGAGACCTAAGACCAAAAAAAAAAAACAAAAAAATGTCCTTTTGTGTTTTTTTTTAGGTTTTTGTTTTTGTTTATTTATTTATTTATGAATGAATAAAGTTTATATTTTTTTTTTGTTTTTGTTTTTATATATATGAAATAAACAAAGAAAATAGACAATGAAACAAATAATAAAAAAATAGGCAAAAATAAAATACAACAAAATAAAAATAAAATTGGTCTTTTAACATCAGATTCCAAGACGATGTAGGGCATCAAATTGGCTGTTCCTTAAGTAATCCCTCTTAGACCAAATTTCTTTGATCCTACTCAGCGGTTCCCTACTAAGGTAAACCCGTTTCATTTGCCCAGATCAAGTTAGCTCCAAACCCTTACACGGTTTCTCATTTTCTCTTCAGACCAAATTACAATTGAATCTCTCACATCTCTAATAACAACTGTAACACTCAGCAATTTTATGCATGAATACACCATAACAAGCATAGCAATATACAGAATAGCCATCTTTCTCACTAAACTAGATTCAAGAATTTACAATTTCAAAGTTTACATTTCCAAGGTACTTTGAACTCATTCCCCAAGTTCAATGAACTAGATGACATTACCAATAAGGGAAAAGCCCAAAGGGCATACAAGTCAACAAGGCACTTGCCTACACAACAAAATAAATTTAAAAGTCTTAACAGCAAAATGTTCTCAAGCTATCACTCCTAAACTAACACAATCGCCTACTCGAAGTCACCACGGTGGTGTGTCACTAGTTCCTGAAAAATTAGATAGGGTTGAGCTATGTGCCTAGGAAGAATACATTTAACCAAGTATCTAATCTTTTGAAGAAACGCATGGCACCATCATAACCAAAATAACACAAGTTAATAAATATAATTATATATCCAAATAGGTAAATTGTAGTTAAATAAGAATAAAGCTACTTCCTTCTCACACTAAACCATTATGAATAGCAGAGAGAGAAATGCACCATGAGTCCCTTACGAGAGTCCAAAACACACACAAGTCACTTTCATTTTTTTTTCAAAAAAAACAACCTCACATTTACTGACTATTATAAGGCAAGACGTGGGCACCCAAAATCATCCATTTTTCCACTTTTACTGATTACAATACGGCAGGACCAGTGGGCACCCAAAAATATTTTTCCACATTCATCCGACAATAAGCTCAAACAGGGCAATTGGACACCTTAACTTCCCGCGCAAGTACTAACACAACATAGCCTCATCAAAATCGACTCTTGACATGGACTCATGCTCAATGTACCACTCTACCAAACTTTCAATCAATTAACAAGTATTCAACATGGTATGAGATGAAATACAAACATAACATTCAAGAAGAATAAATTCCCAAGCCACAATTTCAATACCACAACAATGTCCATATGTTTCACCTCTTTATTAGTCTCAACATTCCTTGAATTTTTCAAAATTCCAATCTAAATACTATTTTCTATTCAATTTAGAAATTAGGGTTTCACCAAAGTCGGGAATTATCAAATCAAGTCTCAAGTCACAACAATACTAGGTTAAAAGTAACCCTACCTCAAGTAAAGAGCAAGAAAGCAAGACTTCAAGGAGAATCCTTCGCAAAATCAATAATCCAATTAGTAAAGACGATGATCTTCAAGTGTTCTTCACCCTTTGCAAGAGATTTGGGTTGGATCTTAGGAGAATGAAGAGTATTTTGGGGTGGAAACTCAGGTTTTCTGGAAAGAAGAATGAGAGAAAGAAGATAGAAAGAGAAGAGTAAGAAAAAGATCTAGAATGTCCCTTTTTAAACTGTTGATTTTGGGCAGACCGCTCGAGCGCAACTTCCTTCGCTCGAGCGAATAGCACCACTACGAAAGGATTGCTTGAGCGACCATTCCACTGCTCGAGCGAAAAATGTGAAGTCCCAGAAATTTTGCAAAGCTACAGTGAAACTACTGGGAGCTCACATTCTACGCTCAAGTGACAATTCCTTCGCTTGAGCGGTCTCGCCAGTAAACTTGCGAGGTATTAAGAGCAACAATTCTCCACTCGAGTGACACTTTCTTAGCTCAAGTGATCACCTGGAAGAAGATGTCACAATCTCTCTCCCTTAGGAAATTTTGCCCCCGAAATAGCATTCACTCCCAATTTCATAATAAAGTATGGCAACAACAATATGCTTATCAATCCTTAACAACACCTAATTGAACAATATATCAATATAAAACCAAAACTAAAGACAAGGGAGAATTAGAAGATTATGGTTTATTTCCAATTTATCATATGCAAGGAAAGATCAAGGAGACAATTACATCACAAATTTAAAAATAAGTCCCGGTATTTCTTGCAGACCTCAGCTTCACGTTCCCATGTCGCTTCTTTAATACCGTGATGGAGCCATAATACTTTAACTAACGGAATTGTCTTACCCTTTAACACTTTCTCCCGTGTATCTAAAATTTGGATTGGTCTTTCTTCATAAGACACATCGTTATCCACTTCAATCTACGTCCAATCTAACACGTGAGAGGGATCGAGTTCATATTTGCGAAGCATAGACACATGAAACACATTGTGAACTCCGGAAAGTTGTGGTGGTAAAGCAAGACGATATGCAACTTCTCCAATCCGTTCAATGATATCAAATGGGCCAATAAATCTTGGAGATAATTTTCCACTCTTGCCAAATCTCATTAATCCCTTCCTCGAAGAGATTTCCAAAAACACGTGATCCCCAACTTCAAAAGACAAAGGCCTTGACAACGATCGGCATAGCTTTTCTGTTGGCTTTGAGCCGTGACTAATCTTCATCAAATAAGGGATACCTTTTTAGTTGTCTCACGAACTAACTCGGGCCCAAGCATAGATGAGTCTCCAACTTCTATCCAACACACCTGTAATCTACAAGGACATCCATAAAAAGCTTCAAAAGGTGCCATTTCAATACTGGCCTGGTAGCTATTGTTATAACCAATTTCAACTAAGGATAGGTGTTTCTTCCAAGACCCTTTAAAATCTAGCACACATGCCCTTAACATATCTTCTAAAATTTGAATGGTACGTTTAGATTGTCCGTTAGTCTGTGGGTAATAAGTGTAGACACCCCACTTTTGACCGTCCTCAAGACTTGGATGTTCTTGCAAGTATATCCAGTGATGAGTTTGATTGCTTGTTGAGTGCTCGAAGTCCACGGCAGAACGCCACAGGTTTGAGTTTTCCAAACCCTACATCAATTCTGTCTCATTTTTTGGCCATGTTTAGGTCCTTTCAACATGATGTTGTTGATGGCCTGCCGGCCATATTTGGGCACTGTCGGCCATGGATCCTGGCCTGCAGGCCATTGATGTGCCCTGCCGGCCATTAATGAGTCCCTGCTGACCATCACAGATGGTCGGCCGACCACCAGTGTGTCAGCAGATATTTTTTGATATTTTGTGCCAGCTATTTGCACAGATTGAGCCATCTTCTTGCACGTGTATGGCTGGATCCCTTTGAGGGGATTTTGCATTCTCTATATATTGAGGCCCTCTCTTGTATGTGGAGGGGTTGGAAATTTTGAAGACAAAAAAATTTCTCTCTCTAGAATTCTCTCTCTCTAAATATTTTGTGCCTTATAGCCTAAATTCTCTACACTCTTGCATATAAGCCCTTGATCAAACTTGATCACCATTGAGTTGAGGTTGCTTGAGGTCCTATTTGAGCTCTAGGAGAGGATATTGGCTTGATTTTGGTGCCTAAATTGTATCTTGTCTTCAAGAGGTAAAACACTTTGTGTTTTAAGCTTATTTTAAATACTTGTTTTGCCGTCTTTGCAAACTATTTTGAGGCTGGTTTTAACCTCTGAAAATCTCTATTTTCATGGTTTAAAATGGTGGTTTGAGGTTTGATTGGAATTAGGGGTAGTACACCCTTCTTGTTGCTTGATTATTAAGTTGTTGTGCCATCTTTCAAAGCTTTCTAAAACAACTTTTTTGGCCTTTTTAACCACTGAATTCTAGGAGATTTTTAGTGGTAAAAACCATGTTTTAAGGTCCAAAATGGGAGGGGCTAGCCTCCCCTCCTTGTGTCTTGTTTGCAAGCCTTGATAGCCTAACATGTGAGCATGATTTTCTAGCATTTTGTACCTTAATCTCAGCATGTTTTTGCTATTATTTTGGCATGTTTAAGCTCTGTTTTGAGCTGGTTTGGTCCCTTGAGGCATGCTTTGTATGCTTGTAGTGCAATTGTGCTTAATAGTCTAGCTTGTGCTATGTGTTGGCCTTTTATTCCAGCTATTTTTAGCTTACTTCAAGTATGTTTTAGGACTCCTCTTAGGCTATTTTAGGACTATTTTGAATTGTTTGTACCTTGTGAGCTTTGCATTGCATGCCTATGGTGTAGTGATCTTACTAGCTTGGTGTTTTTGGATTTTAAACATGATTTGCATGAGTTGCTTACATGTTGTAGTATCATTTTGCATGCAATTTCAGCACATATAATATCTGCAATCTCCCTCATTTCATCACTTTTTTCATTTGCTTTGAGGGTTGCTGAACCTTAGTGTAGATGTGCCCGAACGTCCCGGGGCTCCGTACGCCAAATATCGGGCGCGAAATCCCATTTTGTTCATTTGGGCTTACTACTACAATTCAGACTCAATGTCACGGTTCTGAATCTGATCCCGCAAAGTGCAATGCAAGATCGATAAATCACCAAAGAGTCAAAATCTGACAAATCGTTTTGGAAAACTGATTTTATAAAGAAGTGCCAAACATGGATTGCTTTGCCAGATGCAGAGTCGCTATAGACACCCCATTTTTGACCGTCCTTAAGACTTGGACGTCATCGTTTGAACACTCGATGATTACCCTTGTTTGTGTTCATCTTGAGTTCTCGGAGGTTTCGGCTATGCGCCTTACCTCAAGACCTCTCGACTTGTTTGTTTTGTGTTTGGTTTTGTATCAAACACTTGTGGTTTTGCTTCTGAGGGTGGGAAGTAGCTTGTAGACCATCCCCACACCTCACCGGCCATGGCTTGAGGCCACCAGCCTTGTTTCCTTGCCACCGGCCATTGGTTATGGCCGATCGGCACTATTGATGGTCGGTCGGCATTGTGTTTGGTCGGCCGGCCACTGTTTCTGATCAATCGGCCACTTGTCCTGACCGAGACCTTTTCTTGAGGAAGCTTGACCCTTTTGAACCTTTTTTTAGCTTCTCCAAGAAGCTTGACCTTTTTAGCTTCTCTAAGAAGCTTGACCTTTTTTAGCTTCTCCAAGAAGCTTGACCCCTTTTTTTAAAAGCTTCTTGAAGAAGCTTGAACCTCTTGACCCCTTTGCCTAGCTTCTCTAAGAAGCTTGGCCTTTTTGATCCAAACTTCTAAGAGAAGCTTGGCCTTTTTGCTCAAAGCTTCCAAGAGAAGCTTTCCCCCCTTGGTTTCTCTATATAAGGAGAGCCTCTCCTTCCATTTTAGGGGTTAAAAAAATCTGATATATATCACATATATATCACTCCCTCTCTATATCTCCCTCTTTCTCTACATTTGGGTGGGTTAGAGGGTCCAAAAGGGTCTAGTTCTTGGCCATTTGAACTACACCTCCTAGCACAACACTTCCATCATCACTTGGAGGTCCTTGGGTCTTATTTTCAGAGGTTGAGGGTTGCATTTTTGGGTCTAGAGGCTGCTGTCCCCTTTTGGCTACAAAGGTAACCCATTTTCCCTCTTTATTCCCCGTTTTTGCACACCCTTTTAGCCTGTCTTGCTTACTGATTTGAGCTTTGTGTATAACATAAAAAAGTTCTGTTTTTTTGTGTTTAAGATACTTCATTGAGGTCACTTTTGTGTTTGGGGTCGTTTACCCCCTCTTAGGCCTTGTTTGGCCCCATTTTGTGCTATTTTTGGTGAGTTTCGGGACCACCTTGTTTGGGCCTCCTCACCACTGAAGATTTCAGTGGTGAGGATGGTGGTTTAAGGTCCTAGGAAGGAGAGGGCCATCCCCTCTCCTTGTTGTCTTCAAAAAGTGCCATGTTAGCCTCATGAGTGAGCACCATTTTAAGTTCATGTTGGCCATGTCTTAAATGTTATTTATGCCTATTTTTCCATGATATAGCACTATTTTTACTTGGTTTAGACACACTATGCTTGCTTTGCATACTTGTCTTGTAATGCCATGAAATTCACTTAACATGTATCTAGCATTTAGACCACTAAGCTTACTTGTTTTGGCTTAGCTTTGTGAAGCTTTTATGCATGTTTTAGTGTACTTTAGGTCTGATTTTGGTTGTTCGGGTCATCCATGACTTGCTTTGTATAGCTACCATGCAATCTAGCTTGTATGCTTTGAGTGTTGGCTCCTCTACCATGCTCTATTTGCATCATTTCAGTGGTTTGGCACCATTAGCTATGATATTTCAGTCCTTTCTCTATGCTTGTATGCTTACATTTGATGCCTCTTTAATGCTTTAAAAGGTTGGTGTTTCATGCCCCATGTTTCGACCTTTGTGTATGCTTCCTTGTGTAAGCCATTTAGATGCCATCTAAGTGTGTTTTGGGCCTTGTCTCGACCTACATTGGGACTGTTTTGAGTCCCCTCGGCCCTTTGGGACTTGTTTCATATAGCCATGGTTTAAGCCCCTTGGCTTGCCTTGAGTTCTGAACATAATTGCATGCCTTGCTTGCATTGATAGGTTGACTTGGCATCATCCCTCATGTATTTTTCAGAGTTTAATGTGCTTGTCATTTGTCCATAATAGTCTCTTTTAAATGTGTTTAAAAGTTGCTACTTTGTGCTTAAGTGTTGGACCATGTGTGCATGCATGTTCGTATGAACATTCGCCCTCATTTCCACAACATTTGGCCACTGTTTTGGACCTAGTAGAGAGCTGTCCAAATTAGTTTAAGAGCATCCCTTTGGCATGTTGTTGCATGCTATACATGTTTGTATTTTTAGGTACTTAGCCTATTAACATGTTGCATGGTTAAGTGTCATTGCATTTGGTATGCTTCTTGTGTTAAGTCGCTTTGCATATTTACATGTGTTATGCCTTTCATGTTGTTTCATGTGTGTCATTAACATTGATGTTATATGCCTTGCATGCTTACTTGTTTAGTTCATGGCCCATTGCACATGGTTTTGTTGTTTGCATGATCATGTTTCACACTAAGCTCACATGCCTAGGTTGTATTCCATTTGCATGCATGCTTGGCCTCTTGAAATGCTTGTGATAGAGGTTGAGTCCCATTGGTTTGTTCATATGCATTGCATTCCATATAAAAAATGCATAACTTGGTCTCTTGGCCCATCACGCATTGAAATGCGCGATTGATGGTCCAAGAACCAAGGATCATGGCTGTCATGACCCGAACCCGCCCCTATGGGTTAAGGACATAACCGGCCAGCAATCTTGAGATTACCTACGGCCTCGGACCAAAGCAGACATAATTTGTCAGAGTAAAGGGGCCAAACGGAAGGAATAAATAAAAACTTTTTCCATAGAGCCGTGCTTACATGCACCTCAACAGACCATATTCAGTTACGTTAATAACCCACATCAAAAGTACAGTTTCACCAAAATTCATTACAGACAGGATCAACCAAAACGAGTCAACCTATGACAGACTATTTACAGATATACATAAAGTCCTTGCCGGCAAGACAAAACATAATTACATAGCAAAAAGGCAAGGGTAGGTCTCAAGAGTGAGACGCAAGGCTAACTTCCTCAAAACTCGGATTTTTCCTAGCGGACTTCACTGGGGCTGGGTTTGGACTTCCCTCGGCTCACCTACAAACACATGAATGAGCGTGAGCGATAGCCCAGTGAATAATATCAAATGCAGAAATTACATAACAATGTAAAACAACATGTTCCAAACGGCCTTGGGCCCAATTCATACTCCTATTTATGGCAAAACGGCCTTCGGCCCATTCACTTATGTCAAAACGGCCTTCGACCCATTCATTTATGTCAAAATGGCCTTCGGCCCATTCATTTATGTCAAAACGGCCTTTGGCCTACTCGTTCATGTCAAAATGACCTTTGGCCTGCTCATTCATGTCAAAACGACCTTTGGCCTACTCGTTCATGTCAAAACGACCTTCGGCCTGCTCATTCATGTCAAAACGACCTTTGGCCTACTCGTTCATGTCAAAACGGCCTTTGGTCCATTCATTTATATCAAAACGACCTTCGGTCCCTTCATTCACATCAGGACGACCTCTGGTCCATTCATTCACATCAGGACGACCTCTGGTCCATTCATTTATATAAAAACGACCTTCAGTCCATTCATTCACATCAAAACGACCTTTGGTCCATCCATTTATATCAAAACGACCTTTGGTCCATCCATTCATTCCTGTCAGACTTTTGTCCACAATCCCAATTAACAACTCATAAAGTTTAAGGGAATAAATAATGGGACATTGACAAGCTTTCGAATATTGATATTACTCACAGTGATCGGCTTGTGGATTTGCCCTGGAGCTTGACCCTACACATTTCATGAACACAAAAGGGTCATTAATAATTCAATCCGTTCTTTAATTCACATATTCCTCTTTAGGCCTTATTCCTATCTCATTAACTCATTTACAATGCTTAACATACGCCTAAGAGTGCTTACAAGTGAAAGAGAACAGAAAACGAAACACAGAACGCATGAACAAAATTCCAGAAAACGGGGTCCCCGCTCGAGCGTCAACTTAGCCGCTCGAGCGGACCCTTAAGGCCTGCAAAAGTACTGGTTGCATGAAAAATGCGCTCGAGCGTGGAATAGAGCGCTCGAGCTGAAGGCCTGTCTACAAAACTCCACGCTCGAGCGTGAGGTATCCCGCTCGAGCGGACATCCAACTCTGCAAAAGTGCTAGGAGCACGATTTTTCCGCTCGAGCGGCCATTACCCCGCTCGAGCGGACATCAAAATTCTGGGTTTCCCAGAATGTGTTCTTGAGCTCCAAATCGGTTTTCCAGCTACATTACTTGCATGCAATGGCTCAAATCTCAATATAATCATACTAACATGGCACCAATGCAAGATTATAACATTATGAAGCTCAATTTCTTGATTTATCCATATGCATGTCCCAAAATATGTCAAACTCCACATCAATATAACAAATTCATGCATTCAAGCTCATATCTTCTCAATTTGCACATGCATGTGATGAATTAGCCACATTCTCAACTTAGATAACACAAATGGTGATCAAAACATGAGTTTCAACCAAAACTCTACATGAATCATGTGTTTCAAGCTCAAACATGCAAATTCAAGGTAATTTCTTACATGCATGAGTTCTAAGACTTCAAACTCAACAAGAATCAACTTGTTACATGCTCTTGATCACAAACAACTCTTGAACTCACGAGATTACAAGTTCAATTCATAATTTCAAGAGTCAATGGCTTACCTAGAAGTCCAATTCTTCAATCTATGGTCCAATTTGAGCTGGACTTCAAGATTCCAAGCCCTCAAGATCAAACACAAATTTTTCTCTCTTCTCTCTCTCTAATGGCCGGCCCTCTCCTCTCCTTAGAGTGTATATCAGCCAAGTGAGAATTAGAGAGGGAGTTTAATTGAGTAGTGCTCATATACAACAAGCCCCACTAAGTCACAATGTAATAGTAGAGAGTAATTGGGCACTCATTTTACCAACTTAATCAACTTAATCTGGTCCAAATCAATTTTTCAATTAAATTTCACCGTAGGCTCTAAAACTTATGCCAAACACAATGGCGTAATCAATTTCGGGTTCTGTGGCCGATAAGGCCCTCAATTTAATTTCCAAAGCTAATTATTCAAACAGATGTTCCTACGGTGAACAGATAAAACTTTCAAGATCACATATATTCACATAATGGCACATAAAATCATGGTGAACATATAATCACACTCAATTTAAGGACCAATTAGCATATTACGGAACAGGGGTATTACAGTCTTCCCCCATTTAGGAAGTTTGGTCCTCCAAACTTAATTTACCTTCGTCGAGAAACAAATGTGGATAGCGTAGATGCATTTCCTCCTCTTTTTCCCATGTAGCATCTGTCCCATAGTGTTCCTTCCATTCCACTTTCACCATTAGAATGGATCTGTTTCTCAATTCTTTCACTTGTCGGTCAACAATTCTTTCCGGCCATTCAGCATATTCCATATTTTCATCAATAGCAACTCGGTGAAAATCAATCACATGCAACGGGTCTCGGAGGTAACCCCTCAACATCGACACATGAAATACGTTATGGATTTGCTCGAATCCCGGTGGCAAAGCAACTCTATAAGCAACTGGGCCAAGCCTCTCCAAAATCTGAAACGGCCCAATGTAATGGGGCGACAACTTGCCCTTTTTCCCAAACCTGGCTTGGCCTTTCATCGGAGAAACTCGGATGAACACATGGTCGCCAACCTCATACTCAAGAGGTCTTCTCCGAACGTCTGCATAATTCTTCTATCGGTCTTGAGCTGTTTTGAGCCTTTGCCGAATAGTTTTGATCTTTTCGGAGGTGTCTTGTACAATTTCAGGCCCAAGCAAAGCTCTGTCTCCGACCTCTGTCCAACAAATAGGTGACCTACACCTCCTACCATACAAAGCCTCGTATGGTGCCATACCGATGCTGGAGTGGAAGCTATTATTATAAGCAAATTCTGCAAGTGGCAGGTAATCTTCCCAACTCCCTTGAAAATCTAAAGCACACATGT
Organism: Camellia sinensis; assembly: GCF_055761805.1. Taxonomy (NCBI): domain Eukaryota; kingdom Viridiplantae; phylum Streptophyta; class Magnoliopsida; order Ericales; family Theaceae; genus Camellia; species Camellia sinensis. The sequence continues at coordinate 147,768,308 of NC_138968.1, read as the reverse complement.
GAAGCATATGTTCCAAAGTCTGTATTGTTCGTTCTGACTGCCCATCTGTCTGTGGGTTGAATGCAGTGCTGAACCTTAGTTCTGTTCCCATAGCTTCCTGCAAACTTTTCCACAATCTAGATAAAAATTTCGGATCCCTATCTGACACAATGGATACCGGAACTCCGTGTAAACGGACAATTTCATCAACATAAATAGTAGCCAACCTATAAGCAGTAAATGTAGTTTTGACAGGCAGAAAATGTGCAGATTTAGTCAGTCTATCAACTACAACCCAAACAAAATCCATACCTCGGGAAGTCCGAGGTAGGCCAACAACGAAATCCATGGTCACATGTTCCCACTTCCACTCATGAATGGGGAGAGATTGAAGTAGACCGCCTGGTTTCTGATGTTCAGCCTTAACTTGCTGACACTGAAGGCACTTGGACACATATTCTGCAATCTCTTTCTTCATTTTAGGCCACCAATAGGTTTGTTTCAAATCCCGATACATTTTATTGTTACCCGGATGCATAGCAAATACGGATCTGTGGGCTTCATCTAAGACCCTCTTCTTTAGTTCCGTGATATCTGGGACACATATTCGGTTTTGAAATTTCAACATTCCATTCTCGACACCGAACTCCGCTTTTGGGCTTACTTCAAATTCATCAATTACCTTTCTGAGGAACTCATCTTCTTTCTGTTTCTGCTTGATTTCATCAACAATTGCCGGTTCGGCTGTAATAGCGGCTATCAATCTGCCCTGTTCACATACCACCACTTCAATTTCAGACTTTTCAAAGTCTTGAAAAATCTCCCTTTGTTCAGTAAGCAAACAAGCTATACTCCCTGTTGATTTTCTGCTCAAGGCATCTGCCACTGTATTAGCTTTCCCGGGATAATACTGAATCTCTAGGTCGTAATCTTTTATCAGTTCTAGCCATCTTCTCTTACGCATATTCAACTCTTTTTGTGTGAAGAAGTATTTTAGGCTCTTATGATCTGTGTAGACTTCACACTTTGCCCCATACAAATAATGCTGCCAGATTTTCAAAGCAAAAACAACTGCGGCCAATTCTAGGTCATGTGTTGGATAATTCTTCTCGTGCGGCCTCAATTGCCGGGAGGCGTAGGCAATAACCTTTCCGTTCTGCATTAACACACAACCCAAACCTTTATAAGATGCATCACTGAAAATCACAAAATTTTCCGTACCTGAAGGTAGTGTCAAAATTGGTGCAGTGGTCAATCTTGTCTTCAATTCATGAAAGGCTGATTCTCTTTCACTATTCCACTCAAATGGTTGTCCCTTACGTGTCAATTGGGTAAGAGGCACAGCTAATTTCGAAAAGTCCTTTACAAACCTCCTGTAGTACCCAACCAAGCCCATGAAACTGCGAACTTCTGTCACATTAGTTGGTGTAGGCCAATTCACAATTGCTTCTATTTTCTGCGGGTCCACCGAAATTCCTTCCTTGTTAATCACATGCCCTAAGAAAACAACCTCATCCAACCAAAACTCACATTTCTTTAATTTAGCAAATAGTTTTCTTTCCCGAAGTATTTGTAGAACAGTCCTCAAATGATGTTCATGTTCAAGTCTATCTTTAGAGTATATCAAAATATCATCGATGAAGACAACAACAAACTCATCAAGGTAGGTTTTAAAAATTCTATTCATTAAGTCCATAAATGCTGCCGGAGCATTAGTCACTCCAAATGGCATAACAAGAAACTCAAAATGATCGTACCTCGTTCTGAATGCGGTTTTCTCAACATCCTCTGCTTTAACCTTCAGCTGATGATACCCGGATCTCAAATCAATCTTAGAAAACACTTGTGATCCCTGCAACTGGTCAAATAAGTCATCAATACGGGGTAAGGGATATTTATTCTTTATCGTTACCTTGTTCAATTCCCGGTAATCAATACACAGGCGCAAAGTACCATCCTTCTTCTTTACAAATAACACTGGTGCACCCCAAGGCGAAGTGCTAGGCCGGATAAACCCTTTATCAAGAAGGTCTTGCAACTGTTCCTTCAATTCTTTCATTTCGGCAGTAGCCATTCTGTAGGGAGTTTTAGAAATAGGCTGGGTGCCTGGCACAGTCTCAATAGTAAACTCTATCTCCCTATCTACCAATTCCCCTGGTAATTCATTCGGAAACACGTCCGGAAATTCTCTAACAATAGGAATATTATTCAATTCAACATTCACGGATTGTTCAGTCAATACATAACACAAATAACCCTGGCACCCCTTCCGGATCAATTTACATGCTTTCATTGCAGATATCAAATATGGTGGAGGCACTACCCCATTTCCCACAAACACAATTTCTTTCTGTTCTGGTGGTTTAAATACAACCCTCTTTGTTACACAATCTATAGTGGCACAATATTTGGTCAACCAATCCATGCCCAAAATTACATCGAAATGTCTAAAGTTCAAGGGCAACAAATCTACATATAGGGTAGCATCCTCAATATGCATGTCACAAAACCGATATATATAGTCACATAGCACAGATTCCCCCGATGGAGCAGACACACATAACAAATATGGCAACAATTCTAGGGGTCTTTTCAGTCTAGATGCAAATGCATATGTCACAAATAAGTGCATTGATCCAGAATCAATTAACACAAAAGCATCCTGATTACATATTGAGATAGTACCTGAGACAACGGCATTGGCGTTCCGTGTGTCACCTGGAACAAGCGCAAAAACTCTCCCCTGTCTCACTGTGTCCCCGGTAACAGCGGATCTCACAGCATTTCCCGACTTTGGAACCGATGCAGTTGAACTAGCTACCAGCTTCCCACCGTTCTGATTGCACTCTCGGGCTATGTGCCCTTGTTTCCCACACTTGAAACAGGTTCCCGATGCACGGTAACAGACTCCACGGTGCCTTTTGCTACAAATGTTGCACATGGGAGCTGTGTCTCGGGAAGAACTTGAAGTAGTGGAGGAGCCCGTGTTTTACTTTTTCAAAAATTTCTTCTTCGGAAAGAAGCCTTGTCTTTTGTTGCCTTTCCATTCTGTTGTCGGCTTAGTTTGTCTAGCTATGTTAGCCTCTGATATGATGGCCCGGTCAAGCACCCCGATGTAGGTCTCCAACTTCAGGACATTCACCCGCTCTAGGATGTCACTTCGGAGACCTCCTTCAAAATGCCTTGCCTTCTTATAATCAGTATGCATTACGTGCGGCGCAAACCTGGCCAAGTCAGTAAATTTGGCCTCATACTCAGCTACAGTCATGCTGTCTTGCTTGAGTTCCATGAACTCTGCCACTTTCCTATCCCGGACGCACTGCGGGAAGTACTTGTCATAGAAGATTTCCAAAAATTTCGCCCAATCCACATCTCTGTGGTTTTCCCTCATCAACATCCACCATCTTCTCGCTTCATCTTCTAGCATAAAGGTGGCCAGAAGCACTTTCTGTGTATCCGAGCACGGAAATACCTCAAACAGTTTTTTGATCCCAAGAACCCAAGCCTCAGCTTTCAAAGGATCTAGTCCGCCATGGAACTGTGGTGGTTTCATTTTCTTGAATTCCTTGGTGAGAGCTATTATCCGGTCATCATTTTGATCATCTGGCACAGGTGGTGCCGGAGGTGGAGGTGGCGGGTGTGGTTGCTGCCACTGTTGTTGCCATTCCTGTTGCTGTCTCAAAGCTTCTGCCATTTCTTGGATCAGTCTTTCCATTCTGTCCAGTCTGGCAGTAGAGGATTCCTCTAACTCATCACCTCTGGTTCTCACAATCTGATTAAACTTGCATTATATTTCATACAAAAGGTACACAAGTATGCATACACTAAGGAGCACATATTTCCAGATAATTTGCAATGCCAGTAGTTCACAACTTACACATATAATTATTCATAACAAAACATTTAAGCATATAATCAATGCTTCCAAACTCGTATTCATCACATTAATGCATCTTGGATCTCATCTAGACGCTTATTGCTCTTTCGGACAAGTGTGTGAGTTATTAACTCGTGCTCTGATACCACTCTGTCATGACCCGAACCCGCCCCTATGGGTTAAGGACATAACCGGCCAGCAATCTTGAGATTACCTACGGCCTCGGACCAAAGCAGACATAATTTGTCAGAGTAAAGGGGCCAAACGGAAGCAATAAATAAAAACTTTGTCCATAGAGCCGTGCTTACATGCACCTCAACAGACCATATTCAGTTACGTTAATAACCCACATCAAAAGTACAGTTTCACCAAAATTCATTACAGACAGGATCAACCAAAACGAGTCAACCTATGACAGACTATTTACAGATATACATAAATTCCTTGCCGGCAAGACAAAACATAATTACATAGCAAAAAGGCAAGGGTAGGTCTCAAGAGTGAGACGCATGGCTGACTTCCTCAAAACTCGGATTTTTCCTAGCGGACTTCACTGGGGCTGGGTTTGGACTTCCCTTAGCTCACCTACAAACACATGAATGAGCGTGAGCGATAGCCCAGTGAATAAAATCAAATGCAGAAATTACATAACAATGTAAAACAACATGTTCCAAACGGCCTTGGGCCCAATTCATACTCCTATTTATGGCAAAACGGCCTTCGGCCCATTCACTTATGTCAAAACGGCCTTCGGCCCATTCATTTCTGTCAAAATGGCCTTCGGCCCATTCATTTATGTCAAAACGGCCTTTGGCCTACTCGTTCATGTCAAAACGACCTTTGGCCTGCTCATTCATGTCAAAACGACCTTTGGCCTACTCGTTCATGTCAAAACGACCTTCGGCCTGCTCATTCATGTCAAAACGACCTTTGGCCTACTCATTCATGTCAACACGGCCTTTGGTCCATTCATTTATATCAAAATGACCTTCGGTCCATTCATTCACATCAGGACGACCTCTGGTCCATTCATTCACATCAGGACGACCTCTGGTCCATTCATTTATATCAAAACGACCTTCAGTCCATTCATTCACATCAAAACGACCTTTGGTCCATCCATTTATATCAAAACAACCTTTGATCCATCCATTCATTCCTGTCAGACTTTTGTCCACAATCCCAATTAACAACTCATAAAGTTTAAGGGAATAAACAATGGGACATTGACAAGCTTTCGAATATTGATATTACTCACAGTGATCGGCTTGTGGATTTGCCCTGGAGCTTGACCCTACACATTTCATGAACACAAAAGGGTCATTAATAATTCAATCCGTTCTTTAATTCACATATTCCTCTTTAGGCCTTATTCCTATCTCATTAACTCATTTACAATGCTTAACATACGCCTAAGAGTGCTTACAAGTGAAAGAGAACAGAAAACGAAACACAGAACGCATGAACAAAATTCCAGAAAACGGGGTCCCCGCTCGAGCGTCAACTTAGCCGCTCGAGCGGACCCTTAAGGCCTGCAAAAGTACTGGTTGCATGAAAAATGCGCTCGAGCGTGGAATAGAGCGCTCGAGCTGAAGGCCTGTCTACAAAACTCCACGCTCGAGCGTGAGGTATCCCGCTCGAGTGGACATCCAACTCTGCAAAAGTGCTGGGAGCACGATTTTTCCGCTCGAGCGGCCATTACCCCGCTCGAGCGGACATCAAAATTCTGGGTTTCCCAGAATGTGTTCTTGAGCTCCAAATCGGTTTTCCAGCTACATTACTTGCATGCAATGGCTCAAATCTCAATATAATCATACTAACATGGCACCAATGCAAGATTATAACATTATGAAGCTCAATTTCTTGATTTATCCATATGCATGTCCCAAAATATGTCAAACTCCACATCAATATAACAAATTCATGCATTCAAGCTCATATCTTCTCAATTTGCACATGCATGTGATGAATTAGCCACATTCTCAACTTAGATAACACAAATGGTGATCAAAACATGAGTTTCAACCAAAACTCTACATGAATCATGTGTTTCAAGCTCAAACATGCAAATTCAAGGTAATTTCTTACATGCATGAGTTCTAAGACTTCAAACTCAACAAGAATCAACTTGTTACATGCTCTTGATCACAAACAACTCTTGAACTCACGAGATTACAAGTTCAATTCATAATTTCAAGAGTCAATGGCTTACCTAGAAGTCCAATTCTTCAATCTATGGTCCAATTTAAGCTGGACTTCAAGATTCCAAGCCCTCAAGATCAAACACAAATTTTTCTCTCTTCTCTCTCTCTAATGGCCGGCCCTCTCCTCTCCTTAGAGTGTATATCAGCCAAGTGAGAATTAGAGAGGGAGTTTAATTGAGTAGTGCTCATATACAACAAGCCCCACTAAGTCACAATGTAATAGTAGAGAGTAATTGGGCACTCATTTTACCAACTTAATCAACTTAATCTGGTCCAAATCAATTTTTCAATTAAATTTCACCGTAGGCTCTAAAACTTATGCCAAACACAATGGCGTAATCAATTTCGGGTTCTGTGGCCGATAAGGCCCTCAATTTAATTTCCAAAGCTAATTATTCAAACAGATGTTCCTACGGTGAACAGATAAAACTTTCAAAATCACATATATTCACATAATGGCACATAAAATCATGGTGAACATATAATCACACTCAATTTAAGGACCAATTAGCATATTACGGAACAGGGGTATTACAGTCTTCCCCCCTTTAAGAAGTTTGGTCCTCCAAACTTAATTTACCTTCGTTGAGAAACAAATGTGGATAGCGTAGACGCATTTCCTCCTCTTTTTCCCATGTAGCATCTGTCCCATAGTGTTCCTTCCATTCCACTTTCACCATTAGAATGGATCTGTTTCTCAATTCTTTCACTTGTCGGTCAACAATTCTTTCCGGCCATTCAGCATATTCCATATTTTCATCAATAGCAACCCGGTGAAAATCAATCACATGCAACGGGTCTCGGAGGTAACCCCTCAACATCGACACATGAAATACGTTATGGATTTGCTCGAATCCCGGTGGCAAAGCAACTCTATAAGCAACTGGGCCAAGCCTCTCCAAAATCTGAAACGGCCCAATGTAATGGGGCGACAACTTGCCCTTTTTCCCAAACCTGGCTTGGCCTTTCATCGGAGAAACTCGGATGAACACATGGTCGCCGACCTCATACTCAAGTGGTCTTCTCCGAACGTCTGCATAATTCTTCTATCGGTCTTAAGCTGTTTTGAGCCTTTGCCGAATAGTTTTGATCTTTTCGGAGGTGTCTTGTACAATTTCAGGCCCAAGCAAAGCTCTGTCTCCGACCTCTGTCCAACAAATAGGTGACCTACACCTCCTACCATACAAAGCCTCGTATGGTGCCATACCGATGCTGGAGTGGAAGCTATTATTATAAGCAAATTCTGCAAGTGGCAGGTAATCTTCCCAACTCCCTTGAAAATCTAAAGCACACATGTGAAGCATATGTTCCAAAGTCTGTATTGTTCGTTCTGACTGCCCATCTGTCTGTGGGTTGAATGCAGTGCTGAACCTTAGTTCTGTTCCCATAGCTTCCTGCAAACTTTTCCACAATCTAGATAAAAATTTCGGATCCCTATCTGACACAATGGATACCGGAACTCCGTGTAAACGGACAATTTCATCAACATAAATAGTAGCCAACCTATAAGCAGTAAATGTAGTTTTGACAGGCAGAAAATGTGCAGATTTAGTCAGTCTATCAACTACAACCCAAACAAAATCCATACCTCGGGAAGTCCGAGGTAGGCCAACAACGAAATCCATGGTCACATGTTCCCACTTCCACTCATGAATGGGGAGAGATTGAAGTAGACCGCCTGGTTTCTGATGTTCAGCCTTAACTTGCTGACACTGAAGGCACTTGGACACATATTCTGCAATCTCTTTCTTCATTTTAGGCCACCAATAGGTTTGTTTCAAATCCCGATACATTTTATTGTTACCCGGATGCATAGCAAATACGGATCTGTGGGCTTCATCTAAGACCCTCTTCTTTAGTTCCGTGATATCTGGGACACATATTCGGTTTTGAAATTTCAACATTCCATTCTCGACACCGAACTCCGCTTTTGGGCTTACTTCAAATTCATCAATTACCTTTCTGAGGAACTCATCTTCTTTCTGTTTCTGCTTGATTTCATCAACAATTGCCGGTTCGGCTGTAATAGCGGCTATCAATCTGCCCTGTTCACATACCACCACTTCAATTTCAGACTTTTCAAAGTCTTGCAAAATCTCCCTTTGTTCAGTAAGCAAACAAGCTATACTCCCTGTTGATTTTCTGCTCAAGGCATCTGCCACTGTATTAGCTTTCCCGGGATAACACTGAATCTCTAGGTCGTAATCTTTTATCAGTTCTAGCCATCTTCTCTTACGCATATTCAACTCTTTTTGTGTGAAGAAGTATTTTAGGCTCTTATGATCTGTGTAGACTTCACACTTTGCCCCATACAAATAATGCTGCCAGATTTTCAAAGCAAAAACAACTGCGGCCAATTCTAGGTCATGTGTTGGATAATTCTTCTCGTGCGGCCTCAATTGCCGGGAGGCATAGGCAATAACCTTTCCGTTCTGCATTAACACACAACCCAAACCTTTATAAGATGCATCACTGAAAATCACAAAATTTTCCGTACCTGAAGGTAGTGTCAAAATTGGTGCAGTGGTCAATCTTGTCTTCAATTCATGAAAGGCTGATTCTCTTTCACTATTCCACTCAAATGGTTGTCCCTTACGTGTCAATTGGGTAAGAGGCACAGCTAATTTCGAAAAGTCCTTTACAAACCTCCTGTAGTACCCAGCCAAGCCCATGAAACTGCGAACTTCTGTCACATTAGTTGGTGTAGGCCAATTCACAATTGCTTCTATTTTCTGCGGGTCCACCGAAATTCCTTCCTTGTTAATCACATGCCCTAAGAAAACAACCTCATCCAACCAAAACTCACATTTCTTTAATTTAGCAAATAGTTTTCTTTCCCGAAGTATTTGTAGAACAGTCCTCAAATGATGTTCATGTTCAAGTCTATCTTTAGAGTATATCAAAATATCATCGATGAAGACAACAACAAACTCATCAAGGTAGGTTTTAAAAATTCTATTCATTAAGTCCATAAATGCTGCCGGAGCATTAGTCACTCCAAATGGCATAACAAGAAACTCAAAATGATCGTACCTCGTTCTGAATGCGGTTTTCTCAACATCCTCTGCTTTAACCTTCAGCTGATGATACCCGGATCTCAAATCAATCTTAGAAAACACTTGTGATCCCTGCAACTGGTCAAATAAGTCACCAATACGGGGTAAGGGATATTTATTCTTTATCGTTACCTTGTTCAATTCCCGGTAATCAATACACAGGCGCAAAGTACCATCCTTCTTCTTTACAAATAACACTGGTGCACCCCAAGGCGAAGTGCTAGGCCGGATAAACCCTTTATCAAGAAGGTCTTGCAACTGTTCCTTCAATTCTTTCATTTCGGCAGTAGCCATTCTGTAGGGAGTTTTAGAAATAGGCTGGGTGCCTGGCACAGTCTCAATAGTAAACTCTATCTCCCTATCTACCAATTCCCCTGGTAATTCATTCGGAAACACGTCCGGAAATTCTCTAACAATAGGAATATTATTCAATTCAACATTCACGGATTGTTCAGTCAATACATAACACAAATAACCCTGGCACCCATTCCTGATCAATTTACAGGCTTTCATTGCAGATATCAAATATGGTGGAGGCACTACCCCATTTCCCACAAACACAATTTCTTTCTGTTCTGGTGGTTTAAATACAACCCTCTTTGTTACACAATCTATAGTGGCACAATATTTGGTCAACCAATCCATGCCCAAAATTACATCGAAATGTCTAAAGTTCAAGGGCAACAAATCTACATATAGGGTAGCATCCTCAATATGCATGTCACAAAACCGATATATATAGTCACATAGCACAGATTCCCCCGATGGAGCAGACACACATAACAAATATGGCAACAATTCTAGGGGTCTTTTCAGTCTAGATGCAAATGCATATGTCACAAATGAGTGCATTGATCCAGAATCAATTAACACAAAAGCATCCTGATTACATATTGAGATAGTACCTGAGACAACGGCATTGGCGTTCCGTGTGTCACCTGGAACAAGCGCAAAAACTCTCCCCTGTCTCACTGTGTCCCCGGTAACAGCGGATCTCACAGCATTTCCCGACTTTGGAACCGATGCAGTTGAACTAGCTACCAGCTTCCCACCGTTCTGATTGCACTCTCGGGCTATGTGCCCTTGTTTCCCACACTTGAAACAGGTTCCCGATGCACGGTAACAGACTCCACGGTGCCTTTTGCTACAAATGTTGCACATGGGAGCTGTGTCTCGGGAAGAACTTGAAGTAGTAGAGGAGCCCGTGTTTTACTTTTTCAAAAATTTCTTCTTCGGAAAGAAGCCTTGTCTTTTGTTGCCTTTCCATTCTGTTGTCGGCTTAGTTTGTCTAGCTATGTTAGCCTCTGATATGATGGCCCGGTCAAGCACCCCGATGTAGGTCTCCAACTTCAGGACATTCACCCGCTCTAGGATGTCACTTCGGAGCCCTCCTTCAAAATGCCTTGCCTTCTTATAATCAGTATGCATTACGTGCGGTGCAAACCTGGCCAACTCAGTAAATTTGGCCTCATACTCAACTACAGTCATGCTGTCTTGCTTGAGTTCCGTGAACTCTGCCACTTTCCTGTCCCGGACGCACTGCGGGAAGTACTTGTCATAGAAGATTTCCAAAAATTTCGCCCAATCCACATCTCTGTGGTTTTCCCTCATCAACATCCACCATCTTCTCGCTTCATCTTCTAGCATAAAGGTGGCCAGAAGCACTTTCTGTGTATCCGAGCACGGAAATACCTCAAACAGTTTTTCGATCCCAAGAACCCAAGCCTCAGCTTTCAAAGGATCTAGTCCGCCATGGAACTGTGGTGGTTTCATTTTCTTGAATTCCTTGGTGAGAGCTATTATCCGGTCATCATTTTGATCATCTGGCACAGGTGGTGCCGGAGGTGGAGGTGGCGGGTGTGGTTGCTGCCACTGTTGTTGCCATTCCTGTTGCTGTCTCAAAGCTTCTGCCATTTCTTGGATCAGTCTTTCCATTCTGTCCAGTCTGGCAGTAGAGGATTCCTCTAACTCATCACCTCTGGTTCTCACCATCTGATTAAACTTGCATTATATTTCATACAAAAGGTACACAAGTATGCATACACTAAGGAGCACATATTTCCAGATAATTTGCAATGCCAGTAGTTCACAACTTACACATATAATTATTCATAACAAAACATTTAAGCATATAATCAATGCTTCCAAACTCGTATTCATCACATTAATGCATCCTGGATCTCATCTAGACGCTTATTGCTCTTTTGGACAAGTGTGTGAGTTATTAACTCGTGCTCTGATACCACTCTGTCATGACCCGAACCCGCCCCTATGGGTTAAGGACATAACCGGCCAACAATCTTGATATTACCTACGGCCTCGGACCAAAGCAGACATAATTTGTCAGAGTAAAGGGGCCAAACGGAAGCAATAAATAAAAACTTTGTCCATAGAGCCGTGCTTATATGCACCTCAACAGACCATATTCAGTTACGTTAATAACCCACATCAAAAGTACAGTTTCACCAAAATTCATTACAGACAGGATCAACCAAAACGAGTCAACCTTTGACAGACTATTTACAGATATACATAAATTCCTTGCCGGCAAGACAAAACATAATTACATAGCAAAAAGGCAAGGGTAGGTCTCAAGAGTGAGACGCAAGGCTGACTTCCTCAAAACTCGGATTTTTCCTAGCGGACTTCACTGGGGCTGGGTTTGGACTTCCCTTGGCTCACCTACAAACACATGAATGAGCGTGAGCGATAGCCCAGTGAATAATATCAAATGCAGAAATTACATAACAATGTAAAACAACATGTTCCAAACGGCCTTGGGCCCAATTCATACTCCTATTTATGGCAAAACGGCCTTCGGCCCATTCACTTATGTCAAAACGGCCTTCGGCCCATTCATTTCTGTCAAAATGGCCTTCAGCCCATTCATTTATGTCAAAACGGCCTTTGGCCTACTCGTTCATGTCAAAACGACCTTTGGCCTGCTCATTCATGTCAAAACGACCTTTGGCCTACTCGTTCATGTCAAAACGACCTTCGGCCTGCTCATTCATGTCAAAACGACCTTTGGCCTACTCGTTCATGTCAAAACGGCCTTTGGTCCATTCATTTATATCAAAATGACCTTCGGTCCATTCATTCACATCAGGACGACCTCTGGTCCATTCATTCACATCAGGAGGACCTCTGGTCCATTCATTTATATCAAAACGACCTTCAGTCCATTCATTCACATCAAAACGACCTTTGGTCCATCCATTTATATCAAAACAACCTTTGATCCATCCATTCATTCCTGTCAGACTTTTGTCCACAATCCCAATTAACAACTCATAAAGTTTAAGGGAATAAACAATGGGACATTGACAAGCTTTCGAATATTGATATTACTCACAGTGATCGGCTTGTGGATTTGCCCTGGAGCTTGACCCTACACATTTCATGAACACAAAAGGGTCATTAATAATTCAATCCGTTCTTTAATTCACATATTCCTCTTTAGGCCTTATTCCTATCTCATTAACTCATTTACAATGCTTAACATACGCCTAAGAGTGCTTACAAGTGAAAGAGAACAGAAAACGAAACACAGAACGCATGAACAAAATTCCAGAAAATGGGGTCCCCGCTCGAGCGTCAACTTAGCCGCTCGAGCGGACCCTTAAGGCCTGCAAAAGTACTGGTTGCATGAAAAATGCGCTCGAGCGTGGAATAGAGCGCGCGAGCTGAAGGCCTATCTACAAAACTCCACGCTCGAGCGTGAGGTATCCCGCTCGAGCGGACATCCAACTCTGCAAAAGTGCTGGGAGCACGATTTTTCCGCTCGAGCGGCCATTACCCCGCTCGAGCGGACATCAAAATTCTGGGTTTCCCAGAATGTGTTCTTGAGCTCCAAATCGGTTTTCCAGCTACATTACTTGCATGCAATGGCTCAAATCTCAATATAATCATACTAACATGGCACCAATGCAAGATTATAACATTATGAAGCTCAATTTCTTGATTTATCCATATGCATGTCCCAAAATATGTCAAACTCCACATCAATATAACAAATTCATGCATTCAAGCTCATATCTTCTCAATTTGCACATGCATGTGATGAATTAGCCACATTCTCAACTTAGATAACACAAATGGTGATCAAAACATGAGTTTCAACCAAAACTCTACATGAATCATGTGTTTCAAGCTCAAACATGCAAATTCAAGGTAATTTCTTACATGCATGAGTTCTAAGACTTCAAACTCAACAAGAATCAACTTGTTACATGCTCTTGATCACAAACAACTCTTGAACTCACGAGATTACAAGTTCAATTCATAATTTCAAGAGTCAATGGCTTACCTAGAAGTCCAATTCTTCAATCTATGGTCCAATTTGAGCTGGACTTCAAGATTCCAAGCCCTCAAGATCAAACACAAATTTTTCTCTCTTCTCTCTCTCTAATGGCCGGCCCTCTCCTCTCCTTAGAGTGTATATCAGCCAAGTGAGAATTAGAGAGGGAGTTTAATTGAGTAGTGCTCATATACAACAAGCCCCACTAAGTCACAATGTAATAGTAGAGAGTAATTGGGCACTCATTTTACCAACTTAATCAACTTAATCTGGTCCAAATCAATTTTTCAATTAAATTTCACCGTAGGCTCTAAAACTTATGACAAACACAATGGCGTAATCAATTTCGGGTTCTGTGGCCGATAAGGCCCTCAATTTAATTTCCAAAGCTAATTATTCAAACAGATGTTCCTACGGTGAACAGATAAAACTTTCAAGATCACATATATTCACATAATGGCACATAAAATCATGGTGAACATATAATCACACTCAATTTAAGGACCAATTAGCATATTACGGAACAGGGGTTTTACAATGGCCCTTTCAGTCATAAACATGATAAGGGATGTGATTGGTGCATACATTGCTTGAATTGCATTGCCATGCTCTGTCTTGCCCTCTATTGCTGTCAATTGCAGATTCTGCTGGAACTTTCTGCCGACCGGCAGTGTTCAGTGCCGACCGGCAATCCTTCCTGAGCTGATAGCTTCATCAACAGCCAATGATTACACATTACTGTCGGTGGTCATTATACTCAGCCGGTGGTGTCTCCCAATGTCCAGGGAAGCAATCCTGAGACTTTGGCAGTCTTCAAATAGGCAGAGCAGGGAAAACAGAGGCAGCTTGTGTATGGCAGTGTAATTCTGAGCAGGACCGAGCATGCATTGCATTAGGCTCTCTTCCCGAGGCAGTTTATCTGTTTTCTCTAGATTAGTTAATTTGTTAATTAATTAGGTGATTTGTAATATTTAATTAGCTTGTAGGTTAATTATCTGTAATATTTATTCGGTCCCTCCGAAGCGAGGGCTAATTTGTAATAAGTGTGGGTGCGTGTGTGCATGTCTTCCAACCCCCACTTCTTTCTTCCTTTTACTTACCCGCTTTGATGGTTAGTATTAGGACACGTTTAATTTAGCATACCTTATGCAATGCATGCGTGCATTCATACATTTGTCTTGCATGCACCGGGCTCGGCGCATCATTCTAACTGCATTTGTACTTCAATTCCAAGTTGAATACGTGTTAGTTGTATCATCATCATATTCCATCTTAGAATAGCCGAGCCTGTCTAGATTGTATCTTTGCATGTGTTGCACTAGCCATTTTTAACATGAGCTAGGATCATGCATATGATTACTAACTAGTTTTTGTTTTGGCACGGAGTACAATGTAAGTATTTATGCTTTAGCATCCTTGCATGCGTGTGAGTGTTGCCATGATAGCATGATTACCATGAGGCTAGCTTCTTATGTGATATAACTGCTTGAATGCTTGTGGGTGGAGGTTGAATTACCTAAATTGGAATAATGCATTAAAACTGTGAGTTTTAAGCCCACTAGATAGTGGCAAAACCATCTTTTCTAAAGCCCACTTGAGAGTGGTAAAACTTGCATTTTAAGCCTACTTGCGAGTAGCAAACCATTTTCAAAACAAACATGCAATGTTTTGTTCCAATTTAGGCGACTTGGTCTATACTTGTTTGCTATGCGCACAACATAGTAATTCTAGGCTAATAACCGGAACAAGAACACATAACGTTTTCAAAAACGGATATCACGGTTAGTAGAGGCCGATCTTCGGATCGGGCGAGAGGAGGTGCTCATAGTTGACCTTCCCCGATCGTACCCAAGTTCCCGAGCCGAGGCAACTTTGGTGATGACGGACACATGGCCTTTGGCACTGAGTCAGGGTTTCCTAAATTCCCCCAAAATAAAATATTTAGGTGGCGACTCTGTATCTGGCAAAGTAGTCCATGTTTGGCACTTCTTTTTCTAAAAATCTGTTTTCTCAAAACGATTTGCCAGATTTGGACTCTTTGGTTCAGATTAAGAACCGTGACACAAAATCGAGTCCGAGATGTAGCGCGGGGTCGCTCACGGGCACGTCTACAGTTTTTGGCGACTTCGCTGGGGATTTTAGAGAGCTTGACTCGAACTCGTGATATCCTGTTTTGATTACACTTATGTGTTTCTTTGCATTGCATGTGCATTGGTGCGCCTAGGACACCTTGTTTGCCATCTGCCATTCCTGAACGGTTTGCCGGAGGCTTGTCTTGTCAAGGCATGACCATAAGGCTGACCGGTTATGGGCTCTGACAGTATGGGAACACAAACCCCGGTTTTACCGGGGCACCCTTTTTGACCATTCGACCTAGTGCATATTCAGAATCCATAGTGACCATTCCAAACTAGGACAGGTTGCTCACCCGATGTTAGGTTGTTTGAAACCGTTGTGTGCGTAGTGAAACCCTAGTTCCTGACAAAATAGAACAGGGAAACCCTACCCCAACATAGGGGTGTTTCGACTCTCTCTTACTTGCTATGTGCTTTTCGAGTGTATCTCTACAGGAATGCATATACCAGTTTACAAGTCTGGGCATCAGGCCTGTGGGCATAAGCATCAATATTTGGGGAATCAGTTTTACTCGAGGGTATCAGTTTACAAGCAGATATTTGGGAAACAGTGATTAGTATTGAATACATTCATCCTAGTATGCTCAAATCCGTTCCAGTGAAATTAGGCTGAGATGCTCTCTGTTTTCCCTTTTGCTAGGTAGTCCTAGAACCATAGCTTCAGAAGGCTCCGATATCCCTCGAGGTTCATCAGACTTGTACTGATAGACTTTGTCAGGTCAGAGATTCAGTTCAAGGGTAATCAGGGCCAGAGAAGGCTAGTCAGGCACAGACCACCAGTACAACAGCTACCAGATCAGTGATCTTTGAGCAGTCTGGCTGAGATTTCCGAGCCTATTGCCGACACAGATATACCGGTTGCTCAGTTAGATTGGAACAGTATGTCGAGTCTGGAAGAGATGGTGCGCCAACTCCAGGATAGTATGAAAGCCATGCAGCAAGACACTGTCCGTCAAGCAGAATTCGCCAAGCAAGAGGCTGTGGTCATAGCCCAACAGGCGGAGACAATTGCCAGATTGGAGCAGCAAACTGGAGTATCTACTTCGTACCAGGCTCCTCCCCCACCAAGAGTTCCCATACTCAGGGAGGCAACCCACATCCAGGATGATACGGACATTCCAGTCGGGCCAGCTCCGTCCCCGGTTCTACCCCAGCTATCCAGGACACCCATCAACCTTCACCCGCAGGCATTTAGGTAGTTATATCACATAAGTAGTTAGCCTCATGGCAAGCATGCTATCGTGGCAACATTTACACTCATGCAGTATGCTAAAGCGTAAGAGCTTACCTAGTACTCCGAGCTAAAACAATAGCTAGTTAGTAATTAATGCATGATCCTAGCTATGTTAAGATGGCTAATGCAACACATGCGAAGATGCGACTAGAAATAGGCTCGACTATTCTAAGATGGCATATGAGATGCGATTAGATAACATGTATTCAATTTGGAATTGAAATACAATGCAGTTAGTATGATGCGCCGAGCCTGGTGCATGCAATACAGATGAATGATGCAAAACATGCATAGCATAAGGATGCTAATTGAAACATGACCTAAAACTAACCATCGAAAGCGGTAAGTAAAAGGGAGAAAGAAATGGGGGTTGGAAGACATTCACACACTCACGCACACCTATTACAAAATTTGCCCTCTCGACGGAGGGCCAAAATGAATACGCTAAGCTAGCTACGCTAAGCTAAGCTAATTAATCTAATAATCTAATTAGACTAATTATTACATAACCAAATTGAATAATAAGCAACAACTAATTATTACAACAACTAACTAATTAACAAATTAATTAATTATTACAAAGCTTAAGCTAGTTAACAAATAAGGAAAACAGTAAACAATGTTGTTCTAGCTCTGGTTGGGGGAGAAGAGGATGCATGCTCAGTTGCCGTCCCGAAAAGCTCTCCGGTTACTCTTTAGAGGCTCAGTCTACAGGGTGTCCTCAAGGAATTCCTGCTGAATCTTACCAAAACTAGTTTGGGGAATACACCAGTGACCTGCCGGCCATGGGGAGCCACTGCCAACCATCTGCCGGCAAAGAATGAAGCTCTGCCGGCCATCTGCAAGGCACTGCCGACCACTGGTGTGCTGTGACACCAAGCTGCAGCAAAGCACAAAATAGAGAAAATGGAGGGTCTCCCAAGGGTATGTACGCACTATGCCACCCCATATCACCTCGAAACATCAAGGGAGAGGCATAGTCGGATCCAAGACCAACAACCACGCATCCCGATGCATGATGGCCAAAAATCCAACATGTGCAATTCAATGTAAAATGAATGCACAAAAACACATAAATGCCTAGAACTCTATCATGTAGGATCAAGAGCGTCGGCGACCGAGAATCGAGGCACGTTTCATCACTTCAAGTATGAAACGTTCCTCATTTCCTGTGTTTGGGCTAACACCTATCTCAAACACAACGCAACACAAGCATGGCATACACAATGCAACTCAAGCATGCAAGCATGCAAACATACAATGCAACTAGAGCATGCAAACATGCAATGCAATGAAACAAGCATATGAACAATATGCAAGGGACAAGCATGAAAACATGCAATGCAACATGAACAACCTAACAAGGCTAATGGCATGCAAATAATGCTAATGCAACATAAGCATGCAAACAACAATGCGATGTAACAATAAGCAAAGAACATGCTAACATAATGCAATGCAACAACATGCAAACAACATGCTAAATGGACTAAAACCAAAAGGGGTGGACCTCATTCATGCCCAAATCAGCGGACAAAGTGCATCAAAACTAAGGCACGAAAGCATATATAAGCATGCATGCCAATTGGTTCACCAGTTAGGCTTAAGAGCACAACTCTCAAGAGTGCTCAAAGAGTGACAAAAGTGGAAGCGTAAGAACACCAAGTGCACTAAAATGAGGTAAGAAATGATGCCAAATCATTTAAACAACACAAGTAAAGGATGCAAAGGTCCTTAAAAGCATGGAGCTATCAAAAAAGACTACAAAGGAGGCATGCAATACATGGCACAAATGCATGAACTAAGCATGGACAGAGCTCAAATAGGTCAAAATAAGGACCTAAACATGCTGAGATAAGGGCCCAAAGACCTAGGCATGCAAGTATACATGCTAAGCCATAAACTAGGAAATAATGCACAACACTCAAAGGCACTTAAAGCATGATTGAAGTGGGAATATGGAAACGCTATAGGCTCTGAAATGTCATGTTAAGTGATGCCAAATCACATACACAACAAAAACGAAGCATGCAATGGTGCTCAAAGCTTGGGGCAAGCAGGAACATTTATACTACAAGTATACGAAACATGAAGCACGTGGTTAAGGCAACCCAAAACAGTCCTAGAACATGTTAAAATGAGACTAAAACATGTATGGAAGTAAGCCAAAACAAGCTAGCATGGTGAGCATGAGGCATGATGCATACAAGGCAAATAAGGTGGATTACACTACACCTATTAAGACCAAGCATGGGATCACTCAACCAACAAAAATTAGAGTTAAGGCATGTAAAAATAAGCCCAAAAACCCACTAAGATGGCATCCCAAAGACCTAAGCATAGAAGCATGCACAATGATTTATTCATGAGGCACAAAACACAAACTCTCTAAGACATTGAAAGCATGTCAAATGCAAGTGTATGACCACATTACATGGACTGAAATAACATAACAAGTGATGCCAAATTGTTGAAATAGGCCAAGTAACACATGCTAGTGGACTTGGTGCACAAAGCTAACAAGTTAGATTGAACCATGGCTATACAAAGCAAGTCATGCATGGCCAAAATAACCAAAATCAGACCTTAAACATCGTAAAACATGAACAAAATCTTCTTAGAGCTAAGCAAAGAGCATGCTAAAATGACATGTTAAAGCATGATGCATGTTAAGGCAATAGAGAGGATTACACTACAAGTGCATGAGGCATGCAAGGGCCAACCAAACCAAACCAAAATAGAGTCATGACTTGGAAAAACATCACCAAAAACATGTTGAAATGGAAAGAAAACAGGCTAGAATGGCGTGCTACTTCATGAGGCATACAAAGCTAGTTTGTGTGATTTACACTACAAGTGTATTAACCATGCATGGAGTGACAAAATCAACTCAAAAAAAGTGGTATGCATTAGCAAAATAACCATAAATACAAGCTAAGATATGGCTAACAAAGGCTTAACAAAGGTGCTCAAACATGAGGCATTCAAAGCAAGTAAACAAGACACAAAGGAGAGGGGACCCTCTCCTATTTAGGACACCAAAACCACCTTTCCACCACTGAAAATCCTCTGGATTTCAGTGGTAGAAAGGTCATGCAAAGGCTTCAACAAGAGCCTAAAGGGATGGCTCAAAACAAGGCCTAACAAGGCCTAAGAGGGGGTAAACCACCCCCAATGAAAAAGTGAGCTTAAAAAAAGGTCTAAAGCATCCAAAAATAGAACCTTGTTTAGTTGAAAGCAAGGCCTAAAACAATATGGAAGGATGGCGAAAATGAGGTACAAATAAATGCTAAAAAGGGGAATATACTCACCCTTGAAGTTCAACTTCGAAACTAGCAAGCTCTGAGGCTAAAAACCAACTTTCAGAGCTCAAGTAACACTTCCAAGAACCTCAGCCCAAAGGTGGTGGTGTACCACTATGGGTGGTGGTGTACCACTATGGGTTGTAGTGCAAAAGTGCAAGAAAAATGGACTTTAGAACACTATTCTATGCAATATATAGAGAGAGAATGAGAAATATATATATAGAGAGAGAGACACAACTTCTCCAAAAAAATCTTCAACCTCTGATAGAGAGGAAAGGCCTCCCCTTATATAGAAGGGAGCAATGCAAAGCTTGTTGAACAAGCTTAGCAAGAGTTTCATCCCTCCATACATGTGTATGGAAGAGAAAGGAGTGAAAACCAGCTGGCTCAAAAGATCTGGCGTGAAACCTGCTGAGACAAGGGCTCTGCCAGCCATCAGTGGTGGCCGGCAGTGGCTCATTGATGGCCGGTAGGCTTCATCAATGGCCGGCAGTAACAAAGGCATGGCCGGCAGTGGCAGGCAGTGGTCGACAGTGCACCAAGAGAATCAAGCTGAAAGGGCCAATACATGGTCCAAAAATGGGGCAGAAAGGATACAGGGTTTGGAAAGCTTAAACCTGTGACGTTCCGCCGCGACAGTCGAGTACTCGACGAGCAATCAAACTAGTGGTTGGATGTACCTGCAAGCACAACCAAGTCTTGTAGACGGTCAAAAATGGGGTGTCTACACTTAGGGTTATGTTTAAGCTTGAGATTGAGATTTGTGCTTAATGGTTTTAATCCTCTTTTGACGGTTTTTACTAACCAAAGGCATGATTTCTCTCTTGCCTTAAGTCTTCCCTTGGTTGACACCACTCGCATTAGAGGACTCTCACTTTTGGACTAACCGGTTCAAGAATGGATCGGTAACTAAAATGAGTAAACAAAAGTGACAAGTAAAACTTGAGCAAGATAAGCATGTTGTGTTGCATTCCTTGTGTTCAATCGGACGTTATATTGAACACAAGGAAGATTGGAGCATTTTATACTTAAAGTGATGAAATGAGCCAATCTCCTTGGTCTCCATTGCCATTGATCACTCATGATAAGGTGGTGGTCTTGAGTCTTGTATTTGTGTATTTATATAAAATTGTACAACTTGGACCTTTGGCCATTATGCAATGAAATTGCTTGATTGGTGGTTTTAGATCCAAGTGTGCCACTTCTTTGAGCTTTTGAGATGATAAGGAGGGGTACAGTACTAACATACCCTTGGAAAAACCTTCCTTTTTTGCTCTGTTTGTGCTCTGTTGCACTGTGGTGACTCAGAGCACTAGTGGCTGGCAAGGCACACTTTTGGCCGGTAGATGGCCAACAGCAACCTCCCATGGCCGGCAAGCCACTGGTGTAATCCTCAGCATTGATTTGGTAAGGTGGAGCAGAAAGATTCTGAAGTATGGTCAACCTTGCAAACAGAGCCTCTCGAGAGCATAATGGAGGGCTTTTCGGGGTGAGAACCGAGTGCATGCATCCTCCACTTCTCGAAGCAGACCTGTGGCAGTGTAGTTTAGTGCTTTGCATGATTAGTTAGTGTACATTTGCTTTAATTAATTAGTTGCTAATTAGTTAAGTGTTGTAATAATTATTAATTAGTTTGCTAGTTACTCAATTGGTTTGTAATGATTAGTCTAATTAGTTTAATTAGATTAGTTTAATTGGCTTTGCTTAGATTAGCTTAGCTCTTATTCATTCAGACCCTCCTTCGTGAGGGCACAATGTTGTAATAAGTGTGCGTGCGTGTGTGCATGTCTTCCAACCCCGCGTCTTTCTCCCTTTTATTTGTCCGCTTTCGATGGTTAGATTAGGGACATTTTCAATTAGCATACCTTATACTCGCATGTTTGCATCCATTCATTTGTCTTGCATGAACCGAGGCTCGGCGCATCATTCAAACTACATTGTCGATTTCAATACTTCTTTGAATATGTGTTTCAAAGCATGCTATCAAAGTGTTGCAAATATCATGATTAGGTAGTCGTGCCTATTTTATTGCATTATTGCATGTGTTGCATTAGGCATCTTGTATAGTTAGGATCATATATTTTTCTAACTATTTTTATTTTGGCTTGGAGTACTCTGTCAGTTTTATGCTTTAGCATACTTGCATGATTGTGATTGCCATATTGACATGATTCGCATGCTTGTCATGAGGTTATTTGCTAAAATGATTAACTACATGAATGCTTGTGGATGAAGGCTTTGTTGTTTGGATTGGAATAATTCAATAAATGCACGTTTTAAGCCCACTTTGCGAAATGGCAAATCATGTTTTAAGCCCACTTGAGGTGGCAAATCCGCATTTCTAAGCCCACTTGAGGATGGCAAATTCAAACCATTTTTGAAACCAAACATGAGTTGAATTCGTTCCAATTCTTGTGATTTTAGTCTATACTTGCTTATGCGTGTCATGTAGTAAGGTTAGTCTAATAACCGGAATAAGGACGCATGAGGTTTGTAAAACATCATATCATGATTAGTAGAGGGCGATCTTTGATCGGACGAGCGGGGTGCTCATTTCAAGACCTTCCCCTCTCGTACCTAAGTTCTCGAGCCGAGGCAATTTTGGTGATCATGGACACATGGCCTTTGGCACGATTCAGGGTTTCCTAAATTTTCCAAAAACAAAATATTTAGGTGGCGACTCTGTAATTTGGCAAAACAGTCCAGTTTTGGCATTATTTGATTCAAAATCGATTTTCCAAAATAATTTGCCGGATTGGACTCTTTAGTATTTATCAGTTTCACATTGCACTTTGTGAGATTAGATTCAGAACCGTGACAGGAGTCCGAACTGTAGGACCAATTCGAGCTCTCCAAAAGAGGCTGCAGAAAAGTCGAGCTACAGTTTCTGGCGACTCCGCTGTGGATTTAGAGAACTTGACTCGAACTCATGATATGTTGTTTTATTTACACTTATGTGTTTCTTTGCATTGCATTTGCATCAGTGCGCCTAAGTCACAGTGTTTGCCATCTGCTATTCCAGAGCGGTTTGCCGGAGGCTTGCTTGGAAAAACGTATCATAAGGCTGACCGGTTACGGGCTCTGCCACGATGGGACCACAAGCCTTGGATCTAGACTACCGTTGTACCGTTTGATCCTCATTTTACCTCTCAGTGTTAGGAGCGAGAGGTATAGTAGGTGGTCTTGCTGAGGTACCCTTTTTGACCAATCGACCTAGTTGCATAACAGAAGCCTTAGAGATTTTTCCAAACTAGGACAGGTTGCTCACCCGAATGCAGGATTGTATGAAACCGCTTGTTCACGTAGCGAATCCCTAGCTCCTGACGAGATTGGGACAGGGTAACCCTACCCCACCATAGGGATGTTTTGGCTCTCACTTGCTTGATATGTGCTTTTAGAGTGTAACTCTGCAGGAATGTATGTAGCAGTTGCAAGTTTGGGTATCAATTTGAGGGTATCAGTTTTGAGGTAGAAATTTGGGGCAGAAATCAGTGTTTGAGTATGGATTGTCCAACTTATGATTACGACTGCGTGTTGTCTTTGTCTAAGTCGAGGTGTTGTGCGTTTTCCGATTTTTGTTTCTTTTTTGCTTTATTTTTCTTTTTGCAAGGTAGTATTTCACAATTGCTTCCGATGAGGCAGTTACCCCCCGAGCACTCTGGACTCGAGTTAGGAGGATTTACCGATCTGAGGATCTTATTGGAGGACAACCAGTGTTTGCTTCACTACCTACAGTTACTAGACAGAGGAGAGTTAGGCATAGCTCACCAAGTTCAGCAATCACCAATTCATCGATTATTGACTACTTCATTTGTGCTCAGTTGAACCCAGTTATCTGCTTCCACTTCAGAAAGAGAGTACACACCGGTTCTGATAGATCAACACCTCGTAGACAACATGGAGGATATGTTGCGTCAACTTCAACAGGCTATTGAGTCAATGCAGCTAGACGCTACTTGCCAAGCTGAAGTCACCACCCGCCAAGTGGAAATTGCAGCCCAGCAGGCTGAGTTGATCGCTAGGCTTCAACAGCAATAACCACAAGCAGCAGATTCTGTTTCACAACCACCCCCAGTCAAAGTTCCAATCCCCGGGGTTAGTACTAATGTCCAAGAGAATGCAAACATTCCGGCAGAGAAGCTTTTTAAATGAGCTCAAGGTGTTAATTTGATCCGGGATATAGAGGATGGCTATACCGATGTAGCAGTGACCTTGCCGAATAGATTTAAAATGCCACATATAGACTGCTTTGATGGCTCGGGTGATCCCATGGTCCACTTGCGGCTATTTTCAGATATTCTGTGCCCGATGAGCCTAACTAGACTGTAAAAGTCATCCCTCTTCGGCCGGACCTTGTCAGGTATCGCTGTCATTTGGTATGCTAAACTTGAGGATTCTGTGAAGAGGAGCTGGGAAGAGATGGCTGAGGCCTTTATTGCTCAATACTTTCATAATACTCAAATCGAGGTCACAACTCATGATCTCGAGGCAAATCGTCAAGAGCCGAAGGAGGGCTTCTCTGATTTCGTCACTCGGTGGAGGGCCAAGGCCTCCATGATGACCACCCCGGCCAGCTGAAAAGGACCAAATCAGGATGGTCGTCCTCAATTTGCAACCGAGGCTGCTACCAAAGATGATAGTCTTACCTCTACCTACATTTCCTGACCTTCATGAGATAGGGGTGCAGATAGAGGATGCGATGAAACAGGGTCTAATAGACCATGAGAAAGAGCAGCCCAATAGGGCTTTTACACGCAGTTCAAATGCGGCTACGAGTAGTAATTAAGCTGCAAGGACTTCTAATGTTAGTATGGTCACCACCACACTGAAAACAGCCACCCCCTTTTCCAGTACATTCGAAACTACCTCAAAACCTGCAAAGCATCAACCCAAGGCCAGAGGATTTTCACCCCACTCTATATGTCTCTATTTGCGGCCTTGAGGGTCCTGATCAGAAAAGAGCATCTGAAGCCCCTAGAGTCGCATCCATTGCCTAATCCCCTCCCCACTACACACAACCCGGCCAAGTACTGCGCTTTCCACCAACAGCATGGTCATGATACCGACCTATGCTTTAGATTACGTCATGAGATTCAGGATCTCATTGACAACAAAGTAATAGCGTCTCCTCAAAAGCCTAACGTCACTACAAATCATCTCCCACCACATAACCAACCCCCGCCACATAGGCAATTAAATCTTATCCAAACATTGGCCATCCCATATGACCCCAATATATACATCACCTCCTCCGACCTACCTAAGCCGGTGCTGTTCATCCCCAAAAGCACAGATTTGTGCATGATGAGCGCGTCCATATCCCAACCCGAACTTGTGGTGGTGGCTGTGGTAGAAGAAGGCATGCCTGAGGGCTCCATAAGCTTAACTGAAAGGAATACAACCCGTGTTGCTACATTGTGCCAACATGTTAGGCCAGACCAGGGTTGGAGCTACTAACAGGAATGGAGGTAAATGTAGTCCGAGACGACGGACCAAGCCAGGGACTAGATGGCTTAGCCGAGCTTAAGGAGGACATCAGTAATCTAAAGTTCTTCGATGAACAAGATCTAGAGAATGTACAGATTGGCTAGTTTGATATGAACGGATCAACAAACAATACAGAATGGCTAAGCGATGAACCGGATGTTGATGAGGGGTCTCAACCAAAGCAGGGCCTGCTGGAAACAGGAATTGATGCAACGGCCGGAATGGTCGACGACAAGGAAAAGTTGCTGGAGAGCATCGGTACTAAGAATTTTGCTCAAGAATTGGGTAGCGTTTGTACAAACGATACAAAACAGGAGGCCATGCTGAAGCGGTTCGAGCATGAAAGAACTGAGAGTGATCAAAAGGCCAAAAAAGCCAAAGGCCCTATAGAGACTGACTGTGTTGCGGATACAGGAATGCTTACAACGGAACTGGACAGTTGTTTGTCGGTTGCCGGAGGAATGTGGTAGAAAGATGATGATTTGCATCTTGCCCACACCGATGAAGATTGGGGACAGAATCTGCCAGATGATACATGGTATTCTGAAGAAGTCGATCACATGACTCAGAGCGGGCTGTATTTTAAACCCCTACACCTAGATTAACCAAAAGCATCAGGGAAGGATAAGGAAGCTAAGAAACAGAAGGATAAACTGTTGGAGGAGGAAACTGTACTGAAGCAGCTGAAAAAGATTCAAGCAGACATATCCATTTGGGGATTGCTCATGGCTTCAAGGGTACACAGACAAGCTGTTTTATCAGCAATGGATAAGGCTAAGCTCTCTATCAAGACAACTCCTGAGCAATTAGTGGGACTGGTTTTCCCAAGAGGCGCTTCACCGACTTTGTCCTTCATAGATATGGAATTGCCGCCTGAGGGCTTTGAGCATAACAAGCCATTATAAATCCCTATTGAATGTAAAGAGAAGTGGATACCAATTGTCTTGGTTGATACCGGGTCTGCAATTAATGTGTGTCCGTCACGCACGGCCTATGCCATCGGCTTGAAGCCAACATACTTTCTACCAACGGCCCAGGTGATTCGGACTTATGACAATACAAGCCAGGAAGCGATGGGGATGGTTCGGATCAGAACGCAGGTTGGCCCAGCATAACATGATATTGAGTTTCACGTCCTAATTGTGCCGGCCACTTTTAACTTACTCCTTGGCCGGTCGTGGCTACACCAAGTGAGAGCTGTCTCTTCTACTCTGCATCAGATGCTGAAGTACCCCCATGGGAAAGGGGTAGCTATTATTTTTAGGATTTCTTCTATACATCGTCCGTCGGAAGTCACTACATCGATACTGGAAATTGTACACGGCGATGATGATGTCTTTTTGTCTGGGTTCACCTTGGCCGAGGCCCGGGTAGTGCAAGATATTCTGGCTATTGATGAGGGGTTGTACGTCAGTGCTCAATTCGTCTACCTCATGTATAAGCTGCAACATGTACCCGGAATGGGATTGGGAAGGAGTGGCTAGAAGGGCGTTGCTGTGTTGGCCGAAGTGCCACATAACCCTCATACCTTTGGTCTAGGTTACACATCTACCAAAGAGGATTGGGTAAGAAAGGGAAAGAAAATGGTAAGAAGGGCGAAAGCTAAGAAAAGCGAGAAGCACTATGAGTTGGTGCATAGACCTATTCAATGAACCCTAAATGGCTGCTTTGTTTGGGAGGGGGAAGATTTCCCATTTTGCGGCTTTCCTGAGCCATGGCTGAACTCTGAAAGGCGGCGTTTGCCCGGCTTTGAGATCTTCTTCGACCTACAGTTACAAGGGGATGAAGTTAAAGAAGAATAGATTGACCTACTAGCTGAGGCTGAACAGAGTGCAGAGGATGAGTCCAATGGCAGTGAACTTGAGATAGGAGCAGCGCTGGCCTGTCTCTTTTCAGATCTTCAAATCAAACCGAAGAGCTTAGGGGATGACTTCACCATTTCCGTGATCGAAGATCAAATGAATGTGGACCCTTCCGGTCGTATTCTAGATACATCTATTGCACCCTCCCTCGTTTGGCAGTTCGAGGAGGGCTTTTTGTCCAACAGTTCTGAACCAGGTAATGAATCGGAATTTGATTCCACAGAGTCTGTGGAGTCGAAATCAGATTCTAGTTCTTCTGAGTCGGAGTCTGGTATTCCTAGGGTTGATAACCTGGATGCCATTGTTTTGCCAAGGTTGTCTTTTTCCTTTTCTTTTGAGTCGATTGTAATCAAGGAATCGGACGAGCTAGAAGCTTTGAATGAGAATGGCACCACTATTGTTTCTGAGTACTTTTCAATGCCACTTGTATATTGCATTGATCACGACTTTCAAAATTTTGATAAAAACGATGAGGAAGGAATTCCTTTGGTTTTGAAACATTTGATTGATCGAGAGGAGGAGAGGTTTGTAAAACCTTTGGTTAATGAAATCATTTCAATTAATGTGAGTACTGAGAAGGATCCGCATCTGGTCCATATCAGGTCCACATTGTCTTCGGAGGAACGCGAGCGCTTAGTTACTTTATTAAACGATTTCAAAGATGTTTTGGCGTGGTCCTACGAAGACATGCCTAGAATCGATCCTGAGATTGTACAACACCGGATCCCTCTTGACTCTGAGGCCCGACCCATCAAGCAGAACCTTCGAAGAATACGCCTGGATTGTGCTCTAAAAATCAAGGAAGAGGTCACCAAGCAGATTGATGCAGGGTTCTTGCTAGTATCTGAGTATCCTACTTGGTTGGCCAACATTGTTCCAGTGCCGAAGAAAGATGGCAGGATTCAGGTGTGTGTGGATTTCAGAGAACTGAACAAAGCTAGTCCAAAGGATGACTTTCCTCTACCGCACATCGACGAATTGGTGAACTTCACCGCAGGCCATGCGTTGCTCTCCTTCATAGATGGGTTTTCTGGGTACAACCAGATCTTGATGGCACCCGAGGATAGGGAGAAAACTACCTTCACCACGCCATGGGGAACCTACTGCTATAGGGTGATGCCGTTCGGTTTGAAGAATGTTGGGGCTACTTATCAATGCACTGCAACCACGATCTTACACGATATGATCCACAAAGAGGTTAAGATGTACATGGATGACATGATTGTCAAGTCTAAGGAAAGAGAGGGCCACTACACCGCCTTGAAGAAATTTTTCCAACGAATTAGAGAATATCGGTTGAGACTGAATCCTCAAAAATGCACTTTTGGTGTCACAGCAGGGAAAATGCTGGGGTTCTTGACTACATAAAGGGGCATCGAAGTCGATCCTTCCAAAATCAAGGCCATCCTAGAAATGCCACCACCAAGGACTGAAAACGAGGTGCGAGGCTTTCTGGGTAAAGTGCAATTCATAAGACAGTTTATTGCAAAATTAACCTTAACTTGTGAACCACTATTTGGTCTCCTGAAGAAATGAAAGAAATTCCAATGGGATGATTGATGCCAGGTTGCTTTTGAGCAGATCAAACAGTATCTACAGAACCTACCCGTATTGTCACCACCAGAGTCAGGGAAGCCGTTGATTTTGTACCTGTCAGTAACCGACACGACAATGGGCTGCATGCTTGCACAAGAATATAAGGATAGAGTGGAGAAGGCCATCTATTACCTAAGCAAGAAGATGTTGGAATATGAGACCTGCTACACGCCGCTGGAAAAGGCTTGCTTGGCCTTGGTATGGGCTACCAGGAAGTTGAGGCACTACCTATTAGCTCACTCCGTAATTTTGGTTTCAAGATTAGATCCCATCAAATATCTCTTCGAGAAACCAGTGCTTATGGGTAGGCTAACCCGTTGGTTGTTTTTTCTCTTCGAATTTGATTTGAAATATATGACTCGCAAGTCTGTCAAAGGGAGAGCGGTAACGGAGTTCCTAGCCGATCATCCAGTGGAAGGGGATGAAGTAGTAGAGTATTTGTTCCCAGATGAAGGTTGTAGACGTGCCCGAACGTCCCGGCTCCACGCGCGGAAGGGCGCGAAATCCATTTTGTTCATTAGGCTGCTACAGTTCGGACTCAATGTCACAGTTCTAAATCTAATCTCACAAAGTGCAATGCAAGATTAATAAATCACCAAAGAGTCCAAATCCAGCAAATCATTTTGGAAAACTGATTTTTATAAAGAAGTGTCAAACATGGACTGCTTTTCCAGATACAAAGTCGCCACCTAATTGTTTTATTTTAGGAGAATTTAGGAAACCCTGACTCGTGTCAAAGGCCACGTGTCCGTCATCACCAAAGTTGCCTCGGCTCGGGAACTTGGGTACGAGAGGGGAAGGTCATGCAATGAGCACCCCCGCTCGCCCGATCAAAGATCGACCTTCACTAACATGCTATCTTGTTTTTGAAAACACATGTGCTCTTATTCTGGTTTATTAGCTAATCTTACTACGTGATGCGCACAACACACAAGTATAGACTAGAGCACCTAAATTAGAACAAAACATCTTATGTTTTTATGTTTGAAAATGATTTGAAGGTGCTACTCGCAAGTAGGCTAAGACGTGGATTTGCCACCCTCAAGTGGGCTTAAAACTCGCATTTCGATGAATTGTTCCAATTCAAGCAATCCAACCTTCACCTATAGGCATTCAGACAGTTATATCATTTAAGCAGTCAGCCTTATGGCAAGCATGCTATCATGGCAACACTAACACACATGCAAGATGCTGAAGCATAAACACTCACAGTGTACTCCGAACCAAAACAACAACTAGTTAGAAATCATGCATGATTCTAGTTTATGTTAAGATGGCTAATGTAACACATGCAAAATGCAACTAGAAATAGGCTCGGCTATTCTAAGGTGGCATGTGAGATGCAACTTGATAATCATGTATTCAAGTAGGAATTGAAACACAATGCGGTTAGTATGATGCGCCAAGCCCGGTGCATGCAAGACAGATGAATGAATGCAAACATGCAAGCATAAGGATGCTAATCAAAACATGACCTAGAACTAACCATCGTAAGCGATTAAGTAAAAGGGAGAAAGACGTGGGGTTGAAAGACATTCACACACTCACGCACACTTATTACAAAATTCTCCCTCTCGACGAAGGGTTCGAATGAATAATACAAACCAACTAATTAATTAACTACCCTAGATAATTAATTATTACAAAACCTTAACTAATTAAGCAAATTAATTAAATTACAAAACCAACTATTTAAGAAAAGAAAGAAGCTGAATTTGAGTTGCCACAGCTCTGCCTCGGGATGATGAATGATGCATGCTCGATCGCCTCACTCGTAAATCCGTTGTCGTGCCTCATGTTGCCTCTATCTGCACTGTTTTTGACTTCAGAAAACTGTGAAAATTTATGTGATGCTTTTGAACCACCTCATGGATGTGCTGAGAGGCCATCGGCCAAAGGATGAGGGTCATCGACCAGTTATGAGGCTATCGGCCAAGCATTGTTAGCCGATCGGCGCACCAGATAGCCGATCAGCCATCTCTTCCTGTAGACTGCTCCTTTTGTTGCAGAAGAGTACAAACAAGGGCATGGCAATACATTTGCAAGAAAATGTTGTGCAACTACACCCCCTTATCATATTTGAGACTCAAAAGAGTGTAGTGTTCGACTCTCGAGTCATCAACCACGTATTTTGATGCATGATGGCCAAAGAGGCCGAATTGCATAAATCAATATGGAATGAATGCACAAAAATACATGAATGCCTCACACTTTATCATGTTGGATCAAGAGTGTCGGCGACCAAGAATTGAGGCACGTTTCATCACTTCAAGTATGAAACGTCCCTCGTTCCTCGTGTTTGGTTTAACACCCAAACCAAACACAATGCAATGCATGGAACATGGAGATATTATGCAGTGCAACATAAGTATGCCAAATGTAATGTAACAAGCATGCAAAATGCAAAGATGGACTTAAACCAAAATGGGCAGACCTCAGCCAGGCCCAAATCAGTGGCCAAGTGATGAATTGATGACATGAAATGCAAGGCAAGCATGCATGCCAATTGGCCCAAGAATTAAGGCATGAAGACACCAACTCTTAAGAGCACTTAAAGAGTGAAAAGTGTGGACAAGTGACAATACTATAGGCCCTGAAATTAAGCATGGAATGATGCAAAATCAACCAAACAATGCAAGTGTAGCATATCAAGAGGCTCAAAGCCCAAGGTTAGCAAATTGGCTTAAACCATGGCCATGCAAAGCAAGCCTCAAAGGACTAAGGGCAACCAAAACAGTCCCAAGGTAGGTTAATACAAGACCAAAAGCATGCTCGAATCTAGCCAACACAAGCTAGAACAAAAGACCAAAAGCATGAAGCATACAAGGCTAACAAGGGGTGTTACACTACACCTATTAAAACCAAACATGGCATGACTTAACCAATAAAAATTAGAGTTATGGCATGTCAAAATAAGTCCAAAAACCCATTGAGATGGCATCCTGCAGGCCTAAGCATAGAGGCATGCACAATGGTCCCCTCTTAAGGCATAAAACACCAACTCTTCAAAGCATTGAAAGAATGACAAATGCAACTGTATGGCTACACTACATGGACTAAAATCACATATGAAATGATGCCAAATCATGAAAATGGTCTAAGCAATGCATGCTAATGACTTGGACACTCAAAGCTAACAAGCTAGATTGAACCATGGATATACAAAACAGTGCACGCATGACTAAAACAACATGAAACAGAGCTCAAGCATGGTAAAACATGACTAAAAGCTTCTTTGAGTTGAGCCAAAACATGCAAGAATGATGATCCAAATGCAAGATGCATGTTAAGACAATAGAGAGGATTACACTACAAGTGCATGATGCATGTAAGTGGCAATCAGACCAACTTTAGATAGAGGTATAGCATGCTAAGATAACACCAAAAAGTTGCTGAAATGGGGCCAAAACATGCCAAGAAAACATGCTACTATTATGAGCCATTTACACTAGCAAATGAGACACAAGGAGAGGGGGCGTCCCTCTCCTATTCAAGACTCCAAAACCACCTTTCCACCACTGAAAATCCTTTGGATTTCAGTGGTAGAAAGGTCATGCAAAGGCTAGAACAAGGGCCAAAAGGGATGGCTCAAAACAAGGCCAAACAAGGCCTAAGAGGGGGTAGACCACCCCCGACCAAAAAGTAACCTTAAACAAACATCACAAGCATGAAAAATCAGAACTTTTTTTAGTTTATAGTTAAGCTTAAAACAATATGCAAGTAGGTTTAAAAGCTTAAGCCAAAATAGGGGATTAAAAGCTAGAATCTCACCCTTGAAGAACACTTTCAAGAACACAACTCCAGCAACTTTTATGAGCTTAAACCACTCCAAAAACACTAAAACCAACTCCTCAGTACCTCAGCAACAAAAGGATAGTGTTCTAGTAGGTGTTTGTGTGCAATAGTGTGAAGGATTTACACTTTTGGGCACAAACAAGAGCAAATGGAGAGAGAGAGATAAAATATAGAGAGAGATATAGAACTTGTATCTCAGATTTTCAGAACCTCTGGAAAGGGAGGGGAGGCTCCCTTCTTATAGAATTTCAATTCTCAAGCTTGTTGAACATGCTTGAGTCTTGATTGCAATCCCTCTATACACATGTATGGAGAATAAGAATTGTGCCCACCAGCTGTCACAGCTGGCACCAAATATCTGTAAAAAGCAGATGGAAAGGTCTCGGCTCAAAAATATGGCTGATCGACCAAAAAGAGTGCCGATCGACCAAAAAGCGTGCCGATCGGCCAACACTTATGGCCGATGGCAAGAAAACATGGCCGATGGCACAAAGCCTTGGCCGATGGGTTGTAAGGATGGCCAACAAGCCACCCTCTTCCCTCAGAAGCAAAAGCACAAGTCCTTGGTCCACAACCAAGCACAAAACAGACAAGTTGAGAGATCCTAAGGCAAGGCGCGTAGCCGAAACCTCCAGAAACTCAAAACAAACACGAGCATGGATGATCATCGAGTGTTCAAATGATGACGTCCAAGTCTTAAGGATAGTCAAAAATGGGGTGTCTACAAGGGTATTCTGTAGGTTGAAGAAGAGATTTGGACTATGTACTTTGACGGCGCGTCTAACCAGTACGGTTATGGGATAGGGGTGTTACTGATAGCACCCGACAATTCCCACATACCTTTAGCTTTCAAACTCTGGTTCAAGGTATCAAACAATAAAGCAGAATACGAGGCATGTATCGCTGGCTTGGAAGCCGCTATGGAACTAGGGGTAAAACGGTTGGACATCATTGGGACTCAAACCTGGTTGTGTCTCAAGCAAAAAAAAAAACTGGAAGGTTAAGGAAGAAATGATGAAAATCTATCACCAAACCTTGGACGTTCTGATTCCCAAGTTTGAGAAGTTAACCTTCAAGCATCTGTTAAGAGAGAACAACATGTTCGCTGATGCTTTATCAACTTCATCTTCCATGATAGACATCTGTAGACACCCCATTTTTGACCGACCTTAAGACTTAGACGTCACCAGTTGAGCGCTTGGTGATATTGCATAAAGTGCTCGTTCAAAAGTTTCAGAGTCGCGGCCGTGAGCCCTGCCTCCGGACTTCCGAACCCTCCTCCGTGCCTTACCTCGGTTCGCGAACCAGACTCGATTTTCTCTGTTTCTTTTCCTGAGGGGAGGGAGAGGTCCTGTAGACCATCTCTTAGTGGCCGTGGGCTACGTTTTGTGGTCATAGGCCATTTTGCCCATTTCGGAGCCCAGTTCCCGGTTTTCGGGACTGTTGGCCGTGTGCCTCGGTTCAGGACCGCCTAACCATCTCCGTTTGTTCTGAATTTTGGCATACATCTTATTTTCTTCCTTTCAAGGGACACTGGGGTCGGAGAAACCCACTTCGTGGCCGAATGCCACTTTCGGTGCTTAACAGCCCATTTTCGAGACCCCGAACTGCGTGTTTTGGCCCCCGAGCATTCGTTTTGCATCGATTTTCGTTCATTTTTGGCAGGTGCCTCTGTTTCATCACCAGGAAGGCCGTAGAAGGGTGGGAGGCCAGCAATTATCCTAGCAACCAGTTATATTCCATTTTTCGACCTCCGGCGCCCGTTTTTCTCACTTCCAAGCCAATGTTGAACACCTTGGAGCTACTTTCTTCAACCCCAAACCACATATTTGTGATGTACACACATGGGAGGACCCTAAAAGTTCATGGCCGGCTAGAAAATCCAATTGACCCTTTTGAACTCCTCCTTCCGAGCCAATGTTGAACAACCTGGGCCCTTTTTCTTGAACTTTGAACCACATATTTGTGTTGTACACACATGGGAGGATCCTAATATCATATGGCCGGCCACTATTTCCTTTTGACCCTTTTGAACCCCTCCTAAAATTGGCTTGTTCTCTCTCCTGTTTTAGAATTTCCAAATTCGAACTACAGGGTTGTGATGAAGAGGCATGGGAGGACACCATTATGTGGTGGCCGGCCACTATTTCAAGTTGACCCTTTTGACCCCTAGCCGGCCGGCTAGGGGGGGTGGCCGGCCGGCCACTTCCAAGCCCAATAGGTGGCCGGCCATGTTCCTCTCTCCTTCCACTTTACAGCTGTGTACCCCTTTCCCCCAGAAAATATCTGTATCCGGGGGATATTTTGTGGGGGAAAGTCTTGATCCTTTTCCCCCACCCTTTCCTTCCATACTCCCTCTCCTTTTGGTCCATATAACCAGCAGGCCATGTTTTATTAAGGGGTTGGAGAAAATCATCTTCAAGCCTTGATGCAAAGTTCATCCTCAATCTCTCTCATTTCCTTGAAAACCTCCAAGTCCAACACCACCATTTCTTCTACACCACCACCCCCATCCTTCCATCCTCCATTCCAGAAGTGTGAAGGTGTTCTCCAAGGCCTAAGGAGCCACAAACTCAAGCCAAGAGGCAACCAAAGTCAAGCCTTCAAAGGTAAGTCCACTTTCCCCCTTTTTGAGCTTATTTTTGTAACATTTTTAAGCCATACATGCTTATTGATTTGATCTCCGACCAAAACTGAAAAGGCCATTTTTTTGAGCTCATTTTATTGTTTCATTAAGGGCTCAACCCTGTTTGAGCCCTCCATATTGCACTTGCTTCAATATCCCTCTTTGGTCCCCTTTTCTTGTATGCTTTGGCAGCCTATCATGCTTCTGTTTTTGGTCTTTTTACAGGCCTAGAAATAGTCTTATTTTGACCTTCTTAACATGTTTCATTAAGGGTCTTTGGCTGTTTGGTGAATGCTTTGCATACTTTGTGTTATAGCAACCTTTTGAGCCTCATTTTGCATTGCATTTCTAGCATGTTTTTATACTGTTTTGGAGTTTTTACAGTTCTGTAAATATGTTTACTTTTGGTCCCTCTTCAATGTTTTAGAAGGGAATTTTTCAGTTTGGGCTTTGCATATACCACTTGCCTCTTTGGCCACCTTTTGGCCCTTTTCCTTGCATAGGAGTGCAGCCATACCTGTGTTTGTTTTTAGGGTTTTTACAGTTCTGGAAAACATCATATTTTGGGCCTCTCTTCAACTTTTTTGAAGGGCCCTAACCTGTTTGAGGACAGCAGCTACGAGTTGCTTCTTAATCCCATGTTTAGGGCCATTTCTTGCATGTTAGTTTTGCCCTATCTTTGCTTGCTGTTCGGCCATGTTTTGAACTGGAAAAATTCTTATCTTGGGATTGCCTTGCTTCTGTATTTTCATTGCATGTCCATATTGTGCATGTTTGGTATAGCTATAAGCCATTTCGGATGCCAAAATTCATGTTTCGGGAGAAATTCCATGCATCGGGTGTGTTTTCGCCTCATTTCGGGGCTGTTTTCCCCCACATTTCATTGCTGAAAATCCATTAACATGTTTGCATATCATTTTCCATGCATTGCATTGCGTATGCCATTGCCTCGGTTTGCGTGCCCGTGTGCACGCATTTTGAGGCACTTCATTTTCATCCACCGGCCTCTTATGTGAGTGTGGCTGAGGCTCTCTCATGTTAGTATAAGTCCATGTTGCATTCTATATGCCATTTCCACGCATTTGCATTGCGTATGACATTGCCTCGGTTTGCGTGCCCGTGTGCACGCATTTCCAGGCACTTCATTTTCATCCACCGGCCTCTTATGTGAGTGTGGCTGAGGCTCTCTCATGTTAGTATAAGTCCATGTTGCATTCTATATGCCATTTCCATGCATGTGCATTGCGTATGCCATTGCCTCGGTTTGCGTGCCCGTGTGCACGCATTTCGAGGCACTTCATTTTCATCTACCGGCCTCTTATGTGAGTGTGGCTGAGGCTCTCTCATGTTAGTATAAGTCCATGTTGCATTCTATATGCCATTTTCATGCATTTGCATTGCGTATGCCATTGCCTCAGTTTGCGTGCCCGTGTGCACGCATTTCGAGCCACTTCATTTTCATCTACTGGCCTCTTATGTGAGCATGGCTGAGGCTCTCTCATTTTAGTATAAGCCTATATCATATTTCCATGTCATTTGCATTGTGTATGTCATTTCCTCGGTTTACGTGCCCGTGTGCACGCATTTCGAGGCACTTCATTTTCATCTACCGGCCTCTTATGTGAGTGTGGCTGAGGCTCTCTCATGTTAGTATAAGTCCATGTTGCATTCTATATGCCATTTTCATGCATTTGCATTGCGTATGCCATTGCCTCAGTTTGCGTGCCCGTGTGCACGCATTTCGAGGCACTTCATTTTCATCTACTGGCCTCTTATGTGAGCATGGCTGAGGCTCTCTCATTTTAGTATAAGCCTATATCATATTTCCATGTCATTTGCATTGTGTATGTCATTTCCTCGGTTTGCGTGCCCGTGTGCACGCATTTCGAGGCATCTCCTTTTTACAGCATAGTGCATGCTAGGTTGTATCTTAGATCGCATTCATGCATTTCCTCGATTTGCGTGCCTGCATGCACGCATTTCGAGACATCTCATTTTCATAGCATTGTGCATACTAGGTTGTATCTTAGTTGCATTTCATGCATATCATGCATATTGCATCGTGTTCGGGATAGGAGTTAGCCCGGGCACGGGAAACGAGGTGCATTTCGTACTCCGAGTGACGGAATGTGTCTCAATTCCCCAGTCACCGACACTTCGGATCATCCATGATGGAGTTAGGTCTTGTTGTGTTTTCATGTACATTCATTCTACATTGAATTGTGCAATTCAGCTCCTCGGCCATCATGCATCGATATGCGTGATTGGTGGCACGAGGATCGAGACATGCATATATTTGTGAAATACATTGCTATGCCCCTTTCCTGCTCTCTGTTGCAGCAAATCAAGAATTAGCAACCTTCTGGAGCTCGGCACGCTTTCCAAGAATAACTGCTAAACAGAGGCCAATTAGGGCATCCCAGTGGATTTCCGCGCAAGGCAGCCTAAATGTACATCATCCATCAGAAGCAAGGCAGTCCCTGGCTTGCATGCCAGTTTTATTTATTTTCTTAGTTAATTTGTTAATTAATTAGGAATTTGTATATTATTTGGACTGTAATATTTGAACTGTAATATTCTTTCAT
Organism: Camellia sinensis; assembly: GCF_055761805.1. Classification (NCBI taxonomy): domain Eukaryota; kingdom Viridiplantae; phylum Streptophyta; class Magnoliopsida; order Ericales; family Theaceae; genus Camellia; species Camellia sinensis. Next base: position 147,730,267 of record NC_138968.1, on the reverse strand, counting down.
TCGGGACTGTATATTTATTCGGACCCTCTGCGCGAGGGCATAACTGTAATAAGTGTGCGTGTGTGTGTTGTATGTCTTCCAACCCCACGTCTTTCTCCCTTTTATTTATCCGCTTATGATGTTTAGATTAAGGCATATTTCAATTAGCATACAGTATGATAGCATGTTTGCATTCATTCATCTGTATTGCATACACCGGGCTCGGCGCATCATACTAACTGCATTGTACTTTCAATTCCGAATTGAATACATGTTAGCTGTAGCATTTCATATGCCGTGTTTAGAATAGCCGAGCCTGCTATAGTTGCATTTCGCATGTGTTGCATTAGGCATTTTTGTATACTTAGGATCATGCATGATTTCTAATGTAGTTTCTATTTTGGCTTGGAGTATTCGGTAAGTTTTATGCTTTAGCATCCTTGCATGCGTGTGAGTGACTGCCATGAATAGCATGCTTACCATGAGGCTAATTGCTTACATGATATATCTGCCTGAATGCCTGTGGGTGAAGGTTGGGTTATCTGGATTGGAATAAATCATCAAATGTTTGTTTTAAGCCCACTAGATAGTGGCAAAACCATCTTTTCTAAGCCCACCCGAGGGTGGCAAAATCTGTATTTTAAGCCTACTTGCGAGTAGCAAACCATCTTTCAAAAACAAACATGAAATGTTTTGTTTCAATTCGGGAGACCCAGTCTATACTTATATGCTGTGTGCATCACATAGTAACCTAGGCTAACAACCGGAATAAGAACACACAAAGTTTTCAAAAATAGATATCACGGTTAGTAGAGGCCGATCTTTGATCGGGCGAGCGGGGGTGCTCACGAAGTGACCTTCCCCAATCGTACCCAAGTTCCCGAGCCGAGGCAACTTTGGTGATGACGGACACGTGGCCTTTGGCACCGAGTCAGGGTTTCCTAAATTTCCCATTAAAAAATATTTAGGTGGCGACTCTGTATCTGGCAAAGCAGTCCATGTTTGGCACTTCTTTCAAAAAACCTATTTTTTCTCAAAACGATTTGCTGGATTTGGACTCTTTGGTTCAGACTTAGAACCGTGACAAATTTGAGAGTCCTGAGCTGTAGTGACCCAAAAAATGAACAGAACGGGAGCTCGTTCCTCCCGGGGCATTCGGGGGACGTCTACAACATCCCTTTGGGAGTCCGGATACGTCCGATCATTATTGACCAGAGGTATGTGCCGACCTACGAGCTGATTGCCGCAATAGAAGAAGTACATGATCAAAACCCCTGGTATCATGATATCTGGAACTTCTTGGAAAAGGAGGTTTATCCACTAAGGGAAAATATCAAAGATAAGAGGGCAATACAGCGAATGGCTACTCATTTTATCATCAACGGAGGTAAGTTTTACAAGCGGGGCCATCTGAGAATACATAAATTGTGTGTTGATGAAGAAGAGTCGAAGCACCTAATGGAGGCCATCCACGGAGGAGAGTGCAGATCGTACATGAACGGAGTGATGCTTGCTCGAAAAATTCTCAGACAGGGTTACTACTGGTCAACCATGGATGAGGATTGTATTGGTTTTGTTTGGCGATGCCACAAATGTCAAATTTATGCAAATCGCATGAACATTCCGCCGTCGAAGCTGTACAACATGACTTCACCGTGGCCGTTTTCAGTCTGGGGATTTGATGTTATTGGGGCAGTCACTCTGAAGGGGTCAAACATGCATACATCCTGGTGGCAATAGACTATTTTACAAAGTGGGTCGAGGCCCAATCCTACGCAGTGCTAAAAGTGTCACGCATAGCCAAGTTCATCAGGAATAATATCATCTGTCGTTATGGGGTCTCGAATTAGATCATCTTAGACAATGGTTCCCACTTTAAGAAAGAAGTGATCGACTTGTTGGAGAAATACAACATGGCTTTTCATAAGTCATCCACATATCGGCCGCAAACCAACGGAGCTGTTGAGGCCGCCAACAAGAACATTAAACACATTCTATAGAAGATGGTGGAAACCTATAGGGACTGGCCAAATAAATTGTCATTTGCTCTTTAGGGCTACAGGACATCAATTCAGACATCTACAGGGGCAACTCCATATTCTCTAGTTTATGGGATGGAGGCTGTTCTGCCGATTGAAGTTGAAGTTTCGTCGCTGCGGGTTATGGCTGAGTGCCAGATAGCAGAAGCGGATTGGCGACAATGCAGGTTCGAGGAACTAATGTTGTTCGACAAGAGGAGGCTGAAAGCACTGTACCACGTCCAAAGTTATCAACGCAGAATTGTCAGGGCTTTCAACAAGAAAGTTAAGTCCAGGAATCTGAAAGAAGGAGATCTGGTGCTCAAAGACAACCGAGCTCCCATCCACGACCCTATGGACAAGTTCAGACCCAATTGGATTGGTCCTTACATCATCAAATCTATCTAGTCGGGTGGAGCTGTCATTCTTATGGATCTAGATGGCCTTGAATTCTCCCAACCAATCAACATGGACAAATTAAAGAAATATTACCCTTGAGAGGCTCGCTAGGCCGAAAACCCGAAAGGGCAACCTAGGCAAAAGTTAGAGCACAAAACTTTTTAAAAAAAAGAAAAACTGAGCTCGCAAGGTTGAAAACCCTGAAAGGGCGGCCTTGGCAAAAGTTAGAGCACAAAAGGAGAATGTTAATACCCGAGTGAACCTGAACCGAACTACGTAAGGCTTGATTCCCATCTTCGGGATACGTAGGCAACTTCATTCTGAAGTCCAGCCATAAACACTTCCAAATCAACTGTGTCCATGAGATTGTTCTGGTCATCTTTGTCTTTTCTGCATCCAAGTGTTCGGTGGTCTTTACTATGAGAGCTGGTTACAGTGCAGTGCAGTGCTATTCAGATAAGGGGCAACTTTTCATTTACTGGATTCAGAGTTGTACATCTCAAGGATGGATTCTGGGTGTGTCCAGTTATGATCCTTTCTGAAAATGGTTTTGAAAAACTTTAATAAAAGTTGATTTTGTTCAAATTAATCTTTTTACATCTTAGACCATTTTTGGACCAAAAGGAAATTTTTCAGTGCCCACAACCTTCAGTTTCATTGATTTCAATACAGAGTTCTCCACCTCTTGATACAAATCAAAGTTGCTTTTTATTACATTCAAAAGGAAAACTTGAAAGTTAGAATCAAAGTAATAAACTTGGGGCACAGGTGAGTCAGGTGTTCCTGCGTCCCCTTCCAGAGCTTGTGGAAGCTTCAGATGCTAAAGTAGGTCCAGTTTGCGCGTCATCTTCAAGCCAAGCCATGCATTCGCTAGAAAGGGCATAACTGAAATTGGGAGCGGGAGCCAAAAGTTCTCTTGTCTTCCAAGTAGTGGGATATCGAGCTAGTTGTGAACCTCGGATTGGAAATGAAACCGGGTGCTCTACCTCCTCTTCTGGGCAAGTCTGGTCGTGTTCAAACTGACGCCTGAACCGGAATGGAAAGTAGAAAACATAGTGTGTCAAGCCAATCAACTGAATGCCAGGTTGTCGAGATATGCTGTAGCTTATCTCGGGCAAATCAAAGTAGATGCAACGCCAAACAATGTCAACAGCAGACCAGTTGCACATCCAATGGCACCACCACCCCTCGTTTGGAAAATTAACTAGCTATTGGTGAAAGAAATAGCCTTGTGCTGAATATGCAGGGCAAGAGTCCACTACTTTTAACCCGTACATGAGCCATATCTGGGGAGGGATGAAAAATAAGAGAGATTAAAGAATAGAGAGGTGTATGTGGAGAGAAAAAGTGAGAAAGGGTTTTAGAGAGAAATACAGAGCCTGAGGGCCAAGTGATGTGAGAAACACACATGAGGTAGGATGGAAAACATTACCTGCAAGAGTAGTGGAATTCTTGCGAATTTGGTTGTTTCTTGCTGGTGGAAAGCATCCAAGCCCATCAAAGTCTCGACTAGTGTCAAGCCAATGCAACTCTTGCCCTCTTTCAAGCCTTGGGCTACTTCGATCAAGCGAATGCTAGACCCTCTGAAGCCAGGGGCAAACAGGAAATGGGCCAACATACACAAGCAAAGGGCATGTTGCCGAAAGCGTTGCCAAAAATAGTCACCGCAGTCGCCAGCGTCAGAAAATTGATGAATCAAACTGGGAATATCCAACTCCCCATTGTGAACCAAAGATCGGGCGTCGTGTAAAGTGAGCCCACACATCCTTCCAAGAGCTGGGATGTGACCAAAACGAGACTGGGGAAAGATTTCCTCGTCACGCCGGGATTCTATCAAAACTTGGAACTCTTCAATTGTTGGACATATCTCTTGTCCCCCAAAGCTGAAAACATGCGTAACTGAATTCCAGCACCTAGCTGCGGCATGGAGGAATGGAAAACACAGCAGGGTACGACTCAGCGAGAATAGTGCATTTATTCCGAAACCTGGGAAATTCAGCTTTTTCGAGCCATCTAAAATTGCAAGCCAATTTGAGAGTTTTTCGACAAAGAATGGCTTCATTTGTGGCAAAAACAGAGCTGGAATGAAGAAATCACGAAGCTGGAGCTTTAATAGAAGATAAGGTAGTGAGTGGAGGGCAAGTGTCAATATTTTGGAGGTTTTGCACATTGATGGCCAGCAGGGCTCATTGATGGCCGGCAAAGGCTCATCAATGGCTGGTAGGGGCACATTGATGGCCGACAGAGCGAGTAGATGGCCGGCAGGCCATCCTTCATAGCCGGTAGCCTCCCCTTTTATGCCCACTGTCCTCCTTTGTGAAGATCCAGTTGCATGCAGCAGTTGTATTCTGCTATTCACGTCTTTTGAGGTCTTATTTTGAGTCCTTTTTGGGCTTATTGAGTTGCATTTGTCTAGTTTTGCTTATTGAGTTGTAATTGTGTTGTTTATCAAGTCCTTATTTTGCTTATTGAGTTGTATTTGCATTGATTGTCGAGTTGTTGTTTTGTTTATCGAGTTGTTTTACTCTTTTTGTCTTTTTAGTTGTTGGTCAGTTCATTACATAATTAAGACAACACTAATAGAATGTGCAAATTTTCAATCAAGGCCAATCTCATTTCTTTTTATGCTGTGCAATGTTATGCGATGCTCAGAATGCAAAATATAACACTTTTTTCATCAAAAGTTGTTTTCATTCCGATCATGGTCACTTTTTGCAAAAGAGTACAAGCTTTTAAAGAAATAAAACTCATCTAAACTGTACAAAGTGCCAATACTACTAGCAAAAAGAAACTAAGTCAAAATATAGAAAGATCAGTGCCAGCTGTCTCAGGCTCGAGAGGCCCTCTTCGTCTTCTTCCTCGGTGGAGCAGACTCTGAAGCACTGTCTCCATTGGTGCCACTGTCCGAATCTGAATCAGAGTCTGAATCGGAGCCCTCCTCAGCTTCCACAGCCTCACCATTAGCAGAATCCGAGCCAGCATAGTCGTCTCCGTCCTCAGATGACTCTGACTATAGACTCGCTGCCTCCTTATCCTAGCTCATCTCATCATCATCGTCGCCGAAGATGGGCTCTGAAGGGCCACTCCCATCACCATCGCCCCTAGCTCTACCTCGGCTGCGTACCGAAGCCTATCTCCCTCCCCTCCCTGCTGCTGGAGGAGGTGCTGAAGGTCTTGCTGCTGCTGCTGCTGTCGGTAAAGGTGGGACCTGAAAAGATAATTGGTATGTGTCAGCTATAGTATATGTATCAGATGCAATAGTAGTATGCAGAATAGGTACATGCAGAATATGAATACAATGCGAGAATGTTGTGTGCCTGGTGTGATCTATACATGCAGTGTATTAGTGCAGGGTGAAGAAGTGCTAAGTTGAAATGTTAGTTTCAGTATGTCAGCAGAGATATGATGACTGAAATGCAAGAAGACTGAATTTTTACCTCAATGCCATGGAAGTCGAGTATCGACTCCCTCCTCAAGATCATGCCTTCGAATGAGGCCAACATCTTGAGTAACCCCTCAACGTACCCTGTGGAGGTCTGCAAAATGCAATTTGAAATGATCAGTGTTTGGAATGAATGAATGACTGAGTATCTAAACAAGAATGAAAACTGAAATGAAAATTAAAGTGCGTACCGAAGGTGCATCAAGCGCCCTGACGTATCTATAACCTGCCAATGGAGGCTTGATGGAGATCTGATAAGCCTCTCCGGAGTACCGCCAACCAGTGAGCTCGGTCGGAAGCTCCGACCAACCAGCCCTCTACTCTACCTGGGGAGTCTCTCTGCCATGGGCTGTGCTCGCTCGACTCGCTCTGCGTGTCACCGTCACGGTCGGAGCTCTCACTCCCTCACCTCCACGAATGCCAGTCAGAGGCGGCATCAGGTGTGGCTGAATGAAGGTCGTATAATCGCCCTCTAAACGGAAATACTCTGCCGCCAACTCTATTATGAACTGAATCACCTCGTCAGCAGACAGTCTGTGTGTCGCTCTCATGGACGCTGGAGGTGCCATCGGTATGAATGGGGCAGGCAAGCCCAAAGTCTGGCGCGCGAAGTGCTCGCTCAAGAACCAGGTGCGGTAAATCGGGCCCTCGAGAAGAATGTGATGGCGGGTGATGACCAGAGCTGTATCATATTGGGCTCGGAGCCCTGACAGTATCATGGCCCAAGGCTGCCATGTGATCTAAAATAGAAAGTAAACAGAGTATTAGTCACTATTAGCTGTTAATATGTGGATTCAAATGGTTGAAAAGTGGGATAACTTTGTTTTAGGTTACCTCATGCGCCGCGACGACATCAAAATACTGGTCGGTGGTTCTACCCCTTGGCCGGTGACATCCCTCAGTGCTCGGGGAGTGGTTCAGAAGCAGCTTTGGGACTTGTGCAATTTTTAGAGGCATAAAACAATGCAAACAGAGGCAATGTAACGCCCTCAAAAAAATACGTAAAACCCATCATTTTAGACATGCAAGGATATAAGAAGATAACCATCTTTCCATTAATCAGAGTAGTTCTTACAAAAGTATTACATGTTAACAACAAAAGCAAATGCCCTACGGGCTTACAGCTTTCCAAGTTAACACTTGGTTACGAAAAGAAGAGTACTAACTCAATACATATTAAGCCCTTGGCTTGAATTTACATGTAATACATCAAAAGAAAACAAACAACAAAAGCAATCTGTCTGCCTCTAGCCTCTCAAACTATGTCCTTGGAGGTGGCATGTTACCTGTACCTGAAAATGATGTCCCATAAAGGGTGAGCCACAGCCCAGCAGAAATACACTAAACCAGCTATGAACAATGACTAAAAGATTAGTAGTTGATAGATGGTCAACACCGATACACTCACTTATATCACATTCCAGTTTCATGACATTTAAGTCCATGTTACATTTCATTTCTCATTTCTTTTTCAACCTTGAGTTTGAAAACAAGGCTCAAAACTTAGCCAAATAACTTAATGAGAATAAGACTCATCTTAAAAACACTTTCGAAATTCATGATGGATACACATTTTGATGCTGTATCAATAACACATAAAGCCCTCCCATACTACACAAATGATACACATTTTGGTGCTGTATCAACATAACATTGAAACACTTCTATACTTCACAATTAATAACGATATACATTTTAGTGCTATATCAAATCAATTTAAACACTTCCATAATCAACACTTGATACACATGGTAGTGCTGTATCAATGTCATACACAATCCGGTTTAGAGGTTCATCCCCTATCTTCCCCTAAACCGTGGAGTACATCCCCTATCTCATCCCACACACACAATGTATATAAACATAGATCATATACATAAACAATCAATACATAAAGTTGATGTATTATTCCAACCGCTATATTCGATAGCATACTCAATCGATTAGTTTTAGTTTGCCTAATCATCATGATTTGTCTACAACAATCAAGACTATTCTCCATCGATAGCCCAAAGCAGTTATTTCTAAACAGAAAGTAAATGCACCAAATGGATATATTATCAGCATTCATCCTGGGTGAGCGATTTAATGAATCCAACTACACCCGTTAATCCCATAATCTTTTCAATTTGAATATTCTCAATTCAATTCCTTATTTCTCAAAATTAATTATACAAATTAATTTATCCAACTAATTAGGGCATTTTCCCACAATTAACATAACAACCCCAAGGTTCCACTTTCATCTATAGTTCATAATCTATATCATTTCTCTATGCCAAACATGCATATAGGTTTAATTATAAATAAAACCCATCTTTTGTAAAATTACACAAAGACCCAAACTTTCTCAAAATTACCCAACAACCCCCAACATATCAAAATGCTAAAATTCAAAGACAAAGCTCATAAAGAGGAGTAGGATATCCCTACCTCGAAGTTAAAGCTCAAACGGGGAAGGAAAAGAAAATGAAAATCCTCCAAACACCAAGATGCTCGGATCAAAACGAAGCCCTCGATGATCAACACACTTTTTACAAAGGCCGGAGGATAGGGAGACACTCTAACTAGATCAAACCCTAGAGAGAAGGGAGATCCAAGAGAGAGAAGCTCTCAAAAAGTGTTTTTAGAAAGAAGAGAGAGAGAGAGAGAATGTAAGAAGTGATTTTAAAACGCCCAGCTGCCAATTGATATACGACATTCCCACTCGAGCGGATAACAGGACACTCAAGCGTCAAGAACGGAAAACTTGGTCCGCTCGAGCGCCAAGACACAAAGACAAAGCACACCCGCTCGAGCGTATATTTTCATCTCCCAGAACTTTCACCAACGAGGTACTACCTGCTCGAGCGCCAGCAAGCCTGCTCGAGCGCAACCCACTCGAGCGCAAGAAACCCGCTCGAGCGTAGAAAACACAACTGCAGAAGTTTTGCAGGGACTCGAAATGCTGGAAGGGTGTAAACCCCGCTTGAGCGCACCACTCAAAAGCTGGGCAACAACAATGGGAGCCAAAGCTCTACCAACCTATAACAACCAAGCCCAACACATCCTAAAACTCAAACAAAAAGATTTAAAGGACGACAACAAGATAGATACAACTACCAACTCCATGGAACCGAGTCCGGAATACAACTGAACAGAAAAGGGACAACCGGGATCGCTATAACCTCCCCCCTTAAAGAATTTCGTCCCCGAAATTAAATGCAAGTTTTCAAAAAAAATAAGTTTTCCTCAATTCCCAACAATGTTATAACACAACATTAAACAACCCGACTCATTACCGGTCGATCTCATCTCTTTTCAAGAGGCAAAACACATTATATATATATCAACCTGCATTATCAACATGCATTCCCTTGAAATTTACCAATTTCAACACATTTTCCACAATTCTACCACATCTGCAACATTAATGTCATATTTGCATTTCCACAATATTTTAACATACACGATGTTAAAACAAACTTCCATTTTCAAGGCAAGTTCTACAACATTTCCATAAACCAAAACATCACTATGTTTTACAACTTAAGACATATACAATGCTCTTAAAGCTCAATAATATTACAAAATCTCAATGCATAATTATACATCAACAAACAAGTCCGGATAATTCTCACGGACATCCGCCTCACGTTCCCAAGTGGCTTCTTCCACTCCGTGATGTTTCTACAAAACCTTTACCAAGGGGATGGTCTTGCCTCGCAAGACTTGATCCCTCCTATCCAAGACCTGAACCGGTCTCTCCTCATACGAGGCATCCTCATCAACCTCTAAGTCGGTCCAATCCAATACATGGGACGGATCCGGCTCGTACTTCCGAAGCATACTCACATGAAATACGTCATGAACTTTGGACAACTGCGGCGGCAAAGCTAAACGATAGGCAACCTCGCCAATCCTCTCAAGGATCTGAAAAGGGCCAATAAACCGAGGGGACAACTTCCCACTCTTCCCAAACCTCATCAATCCCGTCTTGGTGATATCTTTAGAAAGACATGATCACCCACCTCAAATACCAAAGGTCGCCTCCTACGGTCAGCATAAGATTTCTGACGACTCTGGGCTGTAACAAGCCTCCTACGGATAAGCTCAACTTTCTCCTTCGTTTCCCTCACCAACTCCGAACCCAACAAAGGTGTATCACCCACCTCGGCCCAACAAACTGGAGACCTGCACGGTCGGCCATACAAGGCCTCAAACGGTGCCATACCGATACTCGACAGAAAGCTATTGTTGTAGACAAACTCCATCGAGGGCAAGTGCCTCTCCCACATCCCACTAAAGTCAAGGACACAACCTCGAAGCATATCTCCAAGGATCTGAATAGTACGCTCGGACTGCCCGTCAGTCTGAGGATGATAAGCCGTACTAAAGGTCAACTTAGTACCTAAGGCACTCTGCAAACTCTGCCACAACCTGGCAGTAAAACGAGGATCTCTATCTGAGACGATCATCACTGGGACCCTGTGTAACCTCACTATGTCCCGAATATACAAGTCGGCAAGATGATCTACCGAATCTCTCGCGCGCATAGGAATGAAGTGCGCCGACTTAGTCAACCGGTCTACAACCACCCAAATGGCATCACTACCCTGCTGAGTCCTCGGAAGACCTACAACGAAGTCCATAGTGACATGCTCCCACTTCCACTCAGCAATAGGCAAGGGTTGTAACAAACCCGCTGGCCTCTGATGTTCGGCCTTCACTTGTTGACAAGTAAGGCACTTAGATACGAAAACTGCCACATCTTTCTTCATACCCCGCCACCAAAACTAGCGACCCAAATCCCGATACATCTTAGTGCCTCCCGGATGCACTGCAAGGCGTGAATGGTGGAACTCTCGGAGTACCTCCTCTCGGCAAGACTCCGGTAGAAACAAACGGTCTCGGTATCTCACACTCAGGTCAGGATACAGCATCAAACCCTTCTCAACTTTCCCGCTGGAGATCTTCTCTCGGAGGGACTCTACCTCAAGGTCACCTCTCTGTGCCTCTAACACTTGTGTCACAAGTGTAGGTTGCGCGACAACAGAAAACAAGGCCGCAGCCTCAACAGATTCACCCAAAAGCAAATCAAACTCACCAAGAGCACCCAACATCTCCCACTCCCAGATGGCTATACAAGCTACATCACTAACGAATTTCCTGCTAAGGGCGTCGGCCACAACATTGGCCTTCCCCGGATGATAATGCAACTCGAAGTCATAATCCTCAATAAACTCCATCCACCTCCTCTGCCTCAAGTTCAAGTCTTTCTGTGTAAACAGGTATTTCAGACTCTTATGATCCGAGAACACCTCGAATCTCTCACCATAAAGGTAGTGCCTCTAGATTTTCAAGGCAAAGATCACTGCTGCTAGCTCTAGATCATGTGTAGGGTAATTCTTCTCGTGTATTTTCAACTGACGTGAGCCATAAGCAACTACTTTCCCCTCTTGCATCAACACACAACCCAAACCCTCTCGTGAGGCATCACAATAAACTACATAACCCAACCCTCTCTCCGGAATAATCAAAACCGGAGTGGTGGTCAATCTAACTTTCAATTCCTGGAACGACTTTTCACAAGTCTCATCCCATACAAACTTGACTCCCTTCCGAGTCAGTCTAGTCAACGGCGAAGCTAGCTTAGAGAAATCCTTCACAAACCGGCGGTAATACCCAACTAATCCCAAAAAACTGCGGATCTCAAAAACGCTCTTAGGCTGTGCCCAATCCTGCACTGCCTCAATCTTGGATGTATCAACGGACACCCCTTCCCTGGTTACCACATGGCCTAAGAACTTGACTACCCCTAGCCAGAACTCACATTTCCCAAACTTGGCATACAGCCTATGGGCTCTGAGCTATTCAAGCACCACTCTCAAGTGTTCCCCGTGCTCCTCCTCTAAAGGCGAATAAATCAGGATGTCGTCCACGAAAACGACTACAAAACGGTCTAAGAATTCCCGGAAGATCCGGTTCATCAAATCCATAAAGACTGCCGGTGCATTGGTGAGCCCAAACGGCATCACTAGAAACTCATAGTGGCCATACCGCGTACGGAATGCCGTCTTCAGAATATCCTCCTCCCTGACCCTCAACTGGTGGTAACCCGATCTCAAGTCTATCTTAGAGAAATAACGGGAACCCTTCAACTGGTCAAACAGATCATCTATACGGGGCATAGGGTACTTATTCTTGACTGTAGCCCGATTCAACTTCTGGTAGTCTATACACAGTCTCAAGGCACCATCTTTCTTTTTAGCAAAGAGGGCCGGAGCTCCCCACGACGAAACACTAGGACGAATAAAGCCCTTATCCAGCAACTCTTGGAGCTGAACCTTCAACTCAACTAACTCGGCTAGGGCAAAATGATAAGGTGCCATAGAAATCGGCGCCATGCCGGGCACTAGATCAATAGAGAACTCAATCTCTTGATGAGGTGGCAAACTAACGAGATCCTCGGGAAAGACATCCGAGTACTCACAAACCACTCTCGGCAACACAGTCTGGGTCTCACCGCACTCACTACTCAAAAAGCTAGCAAGTAGACCACTAAGCTCACTCCGCCCTCACGGATCATACACCGGTGGCAATACACTACCAACCCAATCTCCCAAGAAATGGAAGCACTCCCCGCTCAAGGTGCAAACTATGACCCTCTGGCGGTAGCAATCAATAACAGCTCGGTATGACGATAGCTTGTCCATACCCAAAATAACATCAAATCCCGACATGGGCATCACCACAAAAGGAAACGGAAGCCGGCAATCGGCAACCTCTATATCACGACCTCTAACACCTTGTTTCAAGATCAACTCACCGCCAACAGGTGATACTACACATATAGGAGAGGCTAACTGTGCCAATTCCAATTCCAAAATGGATGCAAATGCAGCAGATACAAAAGAATGATATGCACTCGTATCAATCAATACACTAGCAACCGAGTTGCAAAACAAGAAGGTACCTCTCACAACTGACGGAGCAGGTACAAGATCTTGCGCGGTAACAGCATACACGCGCCCTGTAGGCCTCTGATCCAACTACTCACCCCTCGGAGCAAACGACTGTTGCACTGACTGGGACGACGAACCTCCCGGATTGGGCCTCGAGGCCTGCACGGACTGAGCTGGCTGAAAACCCTACATCTGCCTTGAACCAGACGCGCCCGAAGTGGCACTCAACTGTGGGCGAAACCTCTTCAGGTGCCCAGGCTGACCACACTGATAACAAGACAAGGGCTGGCCCCTGCCCTAACTCTGGCTCTGCGGTCTAGCAGAAGATGAAGCAGCTCTCTGACCTCCTCCCTTCTATGGGCAAACTGAAGCCTTGTGGCCCAACTGACCACACTTGTAACAGGTGAAATCCCCCTGATTACCTCTCCCTGAGCCTGCACTCAGCACCGGAAAGGTCGATCTAGCAACACCCACCTGAGACTGCTGAGGGTTAGCACTCCTCTGTCTCCTGCCATCACCCTGACCATCCTGGCTCCTCTTGGAGCCTCTCTGCCCCTCCTCTTCCTGCATCATGATCTCCATATGGGCTGCAGCATCAACCAAGCGCCCATAGTCTCGGATCATCGAACCTCCAACCCTCATCTTGAGGCTGCGCCTTAACCTTTTCTCGAACTCGATACAGCGGCGTTCCTCGGACGCCACAAGTTCAGGTGCTAACCTGGACAAGCTAGTAAAAGCAGCCTCATACTCGGCTACTGAAGAACTCAACTGCAAAAGCTAACAGAACTAGTCTCTCAGCTTCTCCCTTACTGCTAGAGATAAATACTTCTCCTGAAAAGCCTCCACAAAAGCCTCCCACGTGCCAGCAATACGGCCCCTCATGTATTTCCACCACTGACCCGCACCCCCTTTATTCTGGAAGGATGCCAAGGTCACTTTCAACGCTCCGTCCTCGATGCCAAGCATCTCAAACGTCTTACTCATTTGCTCTAACCACTCGTCAGCCTTCAGTGGCTCCTTCGGATCCCCAATAAACTCGTCCGGGTTAGACCAGAAGAACTCCCCTTTCAAGAAGGAAGGCCATGCCTCAACAACCTGGGCCTGAACTGGAGCCTGAACTGGATTCTCAGCTCTGAGAATTCCCATAGACTCCCTCAAAGCATCGGCTATTCCTCGGGCTAAAGCGCCCATAGCCTCCTGACCTGTTGGGTCGGCCACATTGGCCTGGCCAACCCCCTCCTGCTGTGCCGGAACATCATCCGGTAAAGGCATCTCCTGCCTACCACGTCTGCCTCGTCTGCCACGTCTATCACCTCTTCCTCATCTTGACATCTTAATAAAGGTAACGGAGAACATTAGCACATTCATAAATGTGCCCAAAACTAAACACTCGCGTTCTAATACATGGACAACTGTAATTCATTCCACGCAAGCACATAAACACATAAGCACTTACGAATTTCATTTCTGGATAATGATAGTCCCGAGGCGTTACTAGAGTTCCAGTTAGAAACAGCATTGATCAAGTGCTTTTCCAACAAGACACACAGAAACCCAAGGATCCAATCAACATCTTAGAAACTAAATCCCATACCCAAGTAGTCATATAAACATGTTATCAAATAAACACATAATGTCACACATAAGTCTCTAACAAGCGAGACAAACCCATTGTGATACTAATCACTTCCCACGTACTCAAAGTATTCGAACCCGGTACACTCTAATACCAAGTTGTGACGCCCTCAAAAAAATACGTAAAACCCATCATTTTAGACATGCAAGGATATAAGAAGATAACCATCTTTCCATTAATCAGAGTAGTTCTTACAAAAGTATTACATGTTAACAACAAAAGCAAATGCCCTACGGGCTTACAGCTTTCCAAGTTAACACTTGGTTACAAAAAGAAGAGTACTAACTCAATACATATTAAGCCCTTGGCTTGAATTTACATGTAATACATCAAAAGAAAACAAACAACAAAAGCAATCTATCTGCCTCTAGCTTCCCAAGCTATGTCCTTGGAGGTGGCATGTTACCTGTACCTGAAAATGATGTCCCATAAAGGGTGAGCCACAGCCCAGCAGAAATGCACTAAACTAGCTATGAACGATGACTAAAAGATTAGCAGTTGATAGATGGTCAACACCGATACACTCACTTATATCACATTCCTGTTTCATGACATTTAAGTCCATGTTACATTTCATTTCTTATTTCTTTTTCAACCTTGAGTTTGAAAACAAGGCTCAAAACTTAGCCAAATAACTTAATGAGAATAAGACTCATCTTAAAAACACTTTCGAAATTCATGATGGATACACATTTTGATGCTGTATCAATAACACATAAACCCCTCCCATACTATACAAACGATACACATTTTGGTGCTGTATCAACATAACATAAAAACACTTCTATACTTCACAATTGATAACGATATACATTTTAGTGCTATATCAAATCAATTTAAACACTTCCATAATCAACACTTGATACACATGGTAGTGCTGTATCAATGTCATACACAATCTAGCTTAGAGGTCCATCCCCTATCTTCCCCTAAACAGTGGAGTATATCCCATATCTTCTCCCACACACACAATGTATATAAACATAGATCATATACATAAACAATCAATACATAAAGTCGATGTATTATTCCAACCGCTATATTTGATAACATACTCAATCGATTAGTTTTAGTTTGCCTAATCATCATGCATTGTCTACAACAATCAAGACTATCCTCCACCGATAGCCCAAAGATATTATTTCTAAACAGAAAGTAAATGCACCAAATGGATATATTATCAACATTCAACCTGGGTGAGCGATTTAATGAATCCAGCTACACCCGTTAATCCCATAATCTTTTCATTTTCAATATTCTCAATTCAATTCCTCATTTCTCAAAATTAATTATACAAATTAATTTATCCAACTAATTAGGGCATTTTCCCATAATCAACATAACAACCCCAAGGTTCCACTTTCATCTATAGTTCATCATCTATATCATTTCTCTATGCCAAACATGCATATAGGTTTAATTATAAATAAAACCCATCTTTTGTAAAATTACACAAAGACCCAAACTTTCTCAAAATTACCCAACAACCCCCAACATATCAAAATGCTAAAATTCAAAGACAAAGCTCATAAAGAGGAGTAGGATATCCCTACCTCGAAGTTGGAGCTCAAACAGGGAAGGTGAAGAAAATGAAAATGCTTTAAACACCAAGATTCTCAGATCAAAATGAAGCCCTCGACGATCAACACACTTTTTACAAAGGCCGGAGGATAGGGAGACACTCTAACTAGATCAAACCCTAGAGAGAAGGGAGATCCTTGAGAGAGAAGCTCTTAAAAAGTGTTTTTAGAAAGTAAGAGAGAGAGAGAGAATGCAAGAAGTGATTTTAAAATGCCCAGCTGCCAACTGATATACGACATTCCCGCTCGAGCGGATAACAGGACGCTCGAGTGTCAAGAACAGAAAACTGGGTCCGCTTGATCGCAAGAATTCCCGCTCGAGCGCCAAGACACAAAGACAAAGCACACCTGCTCAAGCGCGAAAGACCAGTCCGCTCGAGCGCAGATTTTCATCTCCCAGAACTTTCACCAACGAGGTACTACCCGCTCGAGCGCCAGCAAGCCCACTCGAGCGCAACCCGCTCGAGCGCAAGAAACCTGCTCGAGCGTAGAAAACACACCTACAGAAGTTTTGCAGGGACTCGAAATGCTGGAAGGGTGTAAACCCCGCTCGGGGGCAAGATGACCCGCTCGAGCGGACCACTCAAAAACTGGGCAACAACAATGGGAGCCAAAGCTCTACCAACCTGTAACAACCAAGTCCAACACATCCTAAAACTCAAACAAAAAGATTTAAAGGATGACAACAAGATAGATACAACTGCCAACTCCACGGAACCGAGTCCGGAATACAACTGAACAGAAAAGGGACAACCGGGATCGCCATAGGCAACATGTGGCATGACAACGGGTTTCCGAGCAAGGCGAATCGAGCATGCATCATCCAATCATTTCGAGGCGGAGCTGCGGTGGCCTCTTTAATTTCATATTTAGGTTGCTTTGTAATTAATTTGTTAATTAATTAAGGGTTTTGTAATATTTAATTAGCTAGGGTAGTTGATTAATTATTCGGTTTGTATTATTCTTTCGGTCCCTCCGTCGAGAGGGCGCAATTGTTTAATAAGCGTGCGTGTGTGCGATGCATGTCTTGCAAACCTCCATTTCTTTCTCCATTTTACTTAACCGCTTACGATGGTTAGTTCTAGGTCATTTTCAATTAGCATCCTTATGCTATGCATGTTTGCATCATTCATCTGTATTGCATGCACCGGGCTCGGCGGATCATGCTAATTGTATTGTATTTCAATTCCAACTTGAATACATGTACTAAATTGCATCTCACATAACATCTTATATTAGCCGAGCCTATTCTAGCTGCATTTTGCATGCGATGCATTAGCCATCTTAACATGGACTTGGATCATACATTTGATTACTAACATGTTCTTTGTTTTGGCTCGGAGTACACTGTAAGTATTTATGCTTTAGCATCTTGCATGTATGTGAGTGTTAAGATGACAGCATGCTTGCCATGAGGCTAAGTGCTTATATGATATAACCGCCTGAATGCCTGTGGGTGAAGGTTGGATTGCTTGAATTGGAATAATTCATCAAAATCCGTGTTTTAGCCTACTTGCGAGTAGCAAACTCCGAACCATTTCCAAACAAACGGATATGCTATGCTTTGTTCCGAATTAGGCGATCTAGTCTATACTTGTGTGTCGTGCGCATCACATAGTAATTCTAGCTAATTAACCGGAATAAGAACGCATGTTTTTTAAAAAACAAGATATCATGTTTAGTACAGGCCGATCTTCCCCAATCGTACCCAAGTTCCCGAGCCGAGGCAACTTTGGTGATGACGGGCACGTGGCCTTAGGCAACGAGTCAGGGTTTCCCAAATTTTCTCAAAACAAAATATTGAGGTGGCGACTCTGTATCTGGCAAAGCAGTCCATGTTTGGCACTTTTTTCTTAAAAATCAATTTTCCAAAACGATTTGCCGGATTTAGACTCTTTGGTGATTTATCAATCTCACATTGCACATTGTGATTCGGACTCAAATATTCACGGTTCTTAATCTGATCTCACAATGTGCAATGTGAGATTGATAAATCACCAAAGAGTCTAAATCTGGCAAATCGTTTTGGAGATTGATCTCACAATGTGCCATAGAGACTGTTCCAAACTAGGACAGGTTGCTCACCCGAATGTAGGTTTGTTTGAAACGCTTGCTTGCGTAGCGAATCCCTAGTTCCTAACGAAACTAGGACAGGGAAACCCTACCCCATCATACGGATGTTTTGGCTCTCACTTGCTTGATATGTGCTTTTAGAGTGTGACTCTATAGGAATGTATGTATCAGTTGCAAGTCTGAGGATTAGTTTGAGGGTATCAGTTTTGAGATAGAAATTTGGGACAGAAATCAGTGTTTGAGTACAGATTGTCCAGCTTATGATTTCAACTGTGTTGTCCTTGTCTAAGCTGAGATGTTGTGCGTTTACTGATTGTTGTTTCTTTTTTTACTTTATTTTCTTTTTACAAGGTAGTATTTCACAATTGCTTCCGACGAGGTAGCTACCCCCCGAGCACTCTAGACTCGAGTCAGGAGGATTTACCGATCTGAGGATCTCATTGGAGGACAACCAGTGTTTGCTTCGCTACCTCCAGTTACGAGACAGAGGACAGTCCGGCATAGATCGCTGGTTCAGTAGTCGCCAATTCAGCGGTCATTATCTACGTCACCTGTGTGCAGTCGGGCCCAGTTTTCTGTTTCCACCTCAAAAAGAGAGTATACACCGATTCTGATAGATCAGCACCCCTCAAACAGTATGGAGGATATGATGCGTCAACTTCAACAAACCATCGAGGCCATGTAGCTGGACGCTGCTTGCCAAACGGAAGTTACCGCTCGCTAAACAGAGATTGTAGCCCAGCAGGCTGAACTGATTGCTAGGCTTCAACAGTAACAGCAACCCTAACAAGCAGCACATTCTGCTCCGCATTCATCCCTAGTCAGGGTTCTAATACCCGGGGATACAACTAATGCCCAGGAGAATACGGGCATTCCAGCAGGGCCAGTCCCATCTCAGACTTCCAAAGCACCGGTCTACCCAACGGAGGCACTGTTTGAGTTTGAGGTCGACCCTCCGCTCTGAAAATGAGCAAGCTCGAGAAGCTTTTCAAACGAGGTCAGGGTGTCAATTCGATCCCAGATATAGAGGACGGCTATACAAATTCAGCGGTGACATTGCCGGATAGATTTAAAATGCCACACATAAACCGCTTCGACAGCTCGGGCGATCCCATGGTCCACTTGCGGCTATTTTCAGATATTCTGCGACTGATGGGCCTGACTAGATTGCAGAAGTTATCCCTCTTTGGCCGGACCTTGTCGGGTATCGTGGCTATTTGGTATGCTAAATTGGAAAATTCTGTGAAGAGGAGCTGGGAAGAGATGGCTGAGGCCTTTATCGCCCAATATTTCTATAACACTCAAATCGAGGTCACAACTCGTGATCTCGAGGCTACTCGTCAAGAGCCGAAGGAGGGCTTCTCTGATTTCGTGACACGGTGGAGGGCCAAGGCCTCCATGATGACAACCCGACTAGCTGAAAAGGACCAAATAAGAATGGTCGTACGTAATCTACAACTGAGGCTGCTGTAAAAGATGATAGTCCTACCTCTACCTATATTTGTTGGCCTTCATGAGATAGGGGTGCAGATAGAGTATACGATGAAATAGGGTCTGATTGACCATGAAAAAGGGCAGCCCAAGAGGGCTTTTACACGCAGTTCAAATGCGGCTATGAGTAGTAACGCAGCTGCAAGGACCTCTAATGTTGGTATGGCCACCACCACACCGAAAACAGCCACCCATTTACCGGTACATCCAGAACTACGCCACAACCTGCAAAGTACCCACCACGAGGCCAGAGGGCTTTCAGCCCACTCTACATGTCTCTATCTGCGGCCTTAAGGGTCCTGATCAGAAAGGGGCATCTAAAGCCCCTGGAGCCGCGCCCATTGCCTAATCCCCTCCCTTCGACACACAACTCGGCCAAGTATTGCGCCTTCCACCAGCAGCATGGTCATGATACCAACCTATGCTTTAGACTCCGTCATGAGATTCAGGATCTCATTGACAACAAAGTGAGAGCGCATCCTAAAAAGCCTAATGTCACTATGAATCCCCCCCCACCACATAACCAACCCCTACCACCTGGGCAAGTAAACCTTATCCAAACAATGGTCGTCCCATACGACCCCAACATATATATCACCCCCTCTCACTTGCCTAAGCCAGCGCTGTTCATCCCAAAAAGCACAAACTTGTGCATGATGAGCGCGTCCATATCCCAACCTAAACCCGTGGTAGTGGCTGTGGTAGAAGAAGGTATGCCTGAGGGCTCCATGAGCTTAACTAAAGAAGAGTACAACCCCTGTCGCTACATTGTACCAACAAGTCAGGCCAAACTAGGGGTGGAATTGTCGAAGGGAATCGAGGTTAATGTAGTCCAGGAAGACGGGCCAAGCCAAGGACTGGACGACTTAGCTGAGCTTGAGGAGGACATCAGTAATCTGCAGTTCTTTGATGAACAGGATCTGGGGAATGTACAGATTGGCTGGTTTGATATGAACGAATCAACGAATAATTCAGGGTGGCTTAGTGATGAGCCGGATGTTGATGAGGGGTCTCAACCGAAACAGGAACAATTGGAAATGGGGATTGCTGCAATGGCCGGAATGGTCGACAATAAGGGGAAGTTGCTGGAGAGCACCGGTAATAAGAATTTTGTTCAAGAATTGGGTAGTGTTTATACAGCCAATACAGAATAGGAGGCTGTGCTGAAGCGGTTCAAGCATGAAAGAACTCAGACTGATCAGAAGGTTAGAAAAGCCAAAAGCCCTGTGGGGACTGACTGGGTTGCGGATACAGAAATGCGTACAATGGAACCGGACAACTACCAGTCGGTTGCCGAAGGAATATGGTAGGAAGATGATGATTTGTATCTTGCCCACACGGATGAAGATTGGGGATAAAATCTGCCAGATGATATATGGTATGCTGAGGAAGTTGATCACATGACTCGGAGTAGGCGGTACTTTAAGCCCCCACAGTTGGACCAACCAGAAGCATCAGGGAAAGATAAGGAGGCAGAGAAACAGAAAGATAAACTATTGGAAGAGGAAGCTGTACTGAAGTAGCTGAAGGAGATTCAGGCGGATATATCCATTTGGGGATTGCTCATTGCTTCACGGGTGCATAGACAAGCCGTCCTATCAGCAATGGATAAGGCCAAGCTCTCTATCGACACAACCCCTGAGCAGTTAATGGGACTGGTTTTCCCAAGTGGCGCTTCACCGACTTTGACTTTTACAAATAAGGAATTGCCGCCTGAGGACTTCGAGCATAACAAATCACTATACATCTCTGTTGAATGTAAAGAGAAGTGGATACCAGTTATCTTAGTTGATACTGGGTCTGCAATTAATGTGTGTCCGTCGCGCACGACCTATGCTATCGATTTGAAACCCGCAGACTTCGCACCAATGGCCCAGGTGATTCGGGCTTATGACAATACTAGTCGGGAAGTGATGGGGATAGTTCGGATCATAACTTAGGTTGGCCCGGCACAACAGGACATTGAGTTTCACATCCTAGATGTTCCCACCTTTAATTTACTCTTTGGACGTCCGTTGCTGCACCAAGTAAGAGTTGTCTCTTCCACTTTGCATCAGATGCTGAAGTACCCCCATGGGAAGGGGGTAGCTATTGTTTTTGGCAAGTCTTCCATACATCCTCCGCTCGAAGTCACTACACCGGTACTAGAAATTGTACACGGCGAGGTGGATGTCTTTTTGTCTGGATTCACCTTGGCCGAGGCCCGTGTTATGCAAGATATTCTGGCTATTGATGAGGGGTTGTATGTCAATGCTTAATCCGTCTACTTCATGAATAAGCTGTAACATGTACCGAAATGGGATTGGGAAGGAGCAGCCAGAAGAGCGTTGTTGTGTTGGCCGAAGTGCCACACAACCCTCACACCTTTGGTCTAGGTTACACGCCTACCAAAGAGGACTGGATAAGAAAGGGAAAGGAAATGGCAGAAAGAGCCAAGGCTAAACAAACTGGGAAGCACTACGAGCTGGTACATAGGCCCATTCAAGGAACCCTGAACGGCTGTTTTATCCAGGAGGAGGAAGATTTTCCATTTTACGACTTTACCGAGCCATGGCTGAACTTTGAAAAGCGGCGTTTGCCCGGTTTTGAGATCTTTTTCGACCTACAATTGCAAGGGGATGAGGTTGCAGAATAGCAGACTGACCTACCAGATGAGGCTGAACAATGTATAGAGGATGAGTCAGATGGCATAGAACTTGAGATACGAGCAGCGCTGGCTTATTTCCTTTTAGATCCTCAGATCACACCAGAGAGCTTGGGGGATGACTTCTCTGTTTCCATGATTGGAGATCAATCGGCTGTGGGCCCTTCTTCCGGCATTCTGGATGCATCTATCACACCCTCCCTTATTTGGCAGTTCGAAGAGGGCTTTTTTGTCTAGCAGTTCTGAATTAGATAGTGAACCGAAATCTGATTCCATAGAGTCTGTGGAGTCGGAATCAGATTCTAGTTCTTCTGAGTCAGAGTCCGGTATTCATGGGGTTGATAACTTGGATGCCGTTGTTTTGTCCAGGTCGTCTTTTTCCTTTTCTTTTGAGTCGGTTGTAACAGAGGAATTGGACTAACGGGAAGCTGTGAATGAGAATGGTACCATTGCTATTTCTGAGTACTTTTCTGTGCCACTTGTGTATTGCATTAATCAGGACTTTCAAAACTTTGATAAAAACGAGGAGGAAAAAATTCCTTTGGTTTTGAAACATTTGATTGATCGAGAGGAGGAGAGGTTTGTAAAACCCCTGGTTGATTAAATCACTTCAATTAACATTGGTACTGAGAAGGATCCACGTCTAGTCCAGATCGGGTCCACGTTGTCTTCGGAGAAACGCGAGCGCTTAGTCACTTTATTAACAGATTTCAAAAATGTTTTCGCGTGGTCTTACGAAGACATGCTTGGAATCGATCCTGAAATTGTACAGCACCGAATCCCTCTTGACCCTGAGACCTGACCCGTCAAGCAGAAGCTTCGGAGAATACGCCCGGATTG
This sequence comes from Camellia sinensis, assembly GCF_055761805.1. Classification (NCBI taxonomy): domain Eukaryota; kingdom Viridiplantae; phylum Streptophyta; class Magnoliopsida; order Ericales; family Theaceae; genus Camellia; species Camellia sinensis. Next base: position 147,707,221 of record NC_138968.1, on the reverse strand, counting down.
GGCTCTGAAAATCAAGGAAGAGGTCACCAAGCAGATAGATACAGGGTTCTTGCTAGTATCTGAGTATCCTACTTGGTTGGCCAACATTGTTCAAGTGCCGAATAAAGATGGCAGAATTCAAGTGTGTGTGGATTTCAGAGAACTGAACAAAGCTAGTCCGAATGATGAGTTTCTTCTACAACACATCGACGAATTGGTGGACTTCGCCGTAGGCCATGCGTTGCTCTTCTTTATGGATGGGTTTTCTGGGTACAACCAGATCTTGATGGCACCCGAGGATAGGGAGAAGATTGCCTTCACCATGCCGTGGGGAACCAATTGCTATAAGGTGATGCCGTTTGGTTTGAAGAATACTGGGGCTACTTATCAACGGACTGCAACCACGATCTTACACGATATGATCCACAAAGAGGTTGAGATGTACATGAACGACATGATTGTCAAGTCCAAGGAAAGAGAGGGCCACTACACTGCCTTGAAGAAGTTTTTCCAATGGATTAGAAAATATCTGTTGCGACTGAATCCTCAGAAATGCACTTTTGGTGTCACAGTAGGGAAAATGCTGGGGTTCTTGATTACACAAAGGGGCATTGAAGTCGATCCTTTCAAAATCAAGGCCATCCTAAAAATGCCACCACCAAGGACTGAAAAGGAGGTGCGAGGCTTTCTAGGTAAAGTGCAATTCATAAGACGGTTTATTACAAAATTAACCTTGACTTGTGAATCACTATTTGGTCCCCTGAAGAAAGGAAAGAAATTCCAATGGGATGACCGATGCCAGGTTGCTTTTGAGCAGATCAAGCAGTATCTACAGAACCTACCCATGTTGTCACCGCCAGAGTTGGGGAAGCCGTTGATTTTGTATCTGTCAGTAACCGACACAACAATGGGCTGCATGCTTGCGCAAGAATCTGAGGATAGAGTGGAGAAGGCCATCTATTACCTGAGCAAGAAGATGCTAGAATATAAGACCCGTTACACTCCGCTGGAGAAGGCTTGCTTGGCCTTGGTATGGGCTACTAGCAAGTTGAGGCACTACCTATTAGCTCACTCCATAATTCTAGTTTCGAGATTGGATCCTATCAAATATCTCTTCAAGAAACCAGCACTTACAGGTAGGCTAGCTCGTTGGTTGCTTCTTCTCTCCGAATTTGATTTGAAGTATATGACTTGTAAGTCTGTGAAGGAGAGAGCAGTAGTGGAGTTCCAAGCCGATCACCCAGTGGAGGGAGACGAAGTAGTAAAGTATTTGTTCCCAGATGAGGCCATTCTGCAGGTCGAAGAAGAGATTTGGACTATGTACTTTGACGGAGCGTCTAACCAGTACGATAATGAGATAGGGGTGTTGCTGATAGCGCCCGACAATTCCCACATACCCTTAGCTTTCAAACTCCGGTTCAAGGTATCAAACAATGAACAAAACCAAGTTCATCAGGAATAATATCATCTGTCATTATGGGGTCCCAAATGAGATCATCTTGGACAATGGTTCCTACTTCAAGAAACAAGTGATCGACTTGTTGGAGAAATACAACATGGCTTTTCATAAGTCATCCACATATCGGCCGCAAACCAATGGAGCTGTTGAGGCCACTAACAAAAACATCAAACACATTCTACAGAATATGGTGAAAACCTACAGGGACTGGCCAGAAAAGCTGCCATTTGCTCTTTGGGGCTACAGAACATCAATTCGAACATCTACTGGGGCAACTCCGTATTCTCTAGTTTATGTGATGGAGGCTGTTCTGCCGATTTAAGTTGAGGTTCCGTCGCTGCGAGTTATGGCTGAGTGCCAGATAGCAGAAGCGGATTGGCAGTAGAGCAGGTTCGAGAAACTAATGTTGTTCGATGAGAGGAGGCTGAAAGCACTATACCACGTCCAAGGTTATCAACGTAGAATTTCTAGGGCTTTCAACAAGAAAGTTAAGTCTAGGAATCTGAAAGAAGGGGATTTGGTGCTCAAAGACAACCGAGCTCCCATCCATGACCCTAAGGGCAACTTGAGACCTAATTAGACTAGTCCTAATATCATCAAATCTATTTGGTCGGGTGGAGCTGTCATTCTTATGGACTTAGATGGCCTCGAATTCTCTCAACCAATCAACATGGACAACTTGAAGAAATACTACCCTTGAGTGGCTTGCTAGGCCAAAAACCCGAAAGGGCGACCTAGGCAAAAGTTAGAGCACGAAAAATTAGAAATAAAAAAAACTGAGCTCGCAAGGTTGAAAACCAGAAAAAGGCGGCCTTGGCAAAAATTAGAGCGCAAAAGAAGAGTGTTAATACCCGAGTGAACCCGAACCGAACTACGTAAGGCTTGATTCTCATCTTTGGGATACGTAGACAACTTCATCCTGAAATTCAGCCGTAAACACTTCCAAATCAACTGTGTCCATGAGATTGTTCTGGTCATCTTTGTCTTTTCTGCATCCAAGAGTTCGGTTGTGATCTCCAGTGCAGTGCTATTCAAACAAGGGGCAACTTTCCAGTTATTGGATTCGGGGTTGTACATTTCAAGGATAGATTTTGAGTGTGTCCAGTTGTGATCCTTATCGAAAATGGTTTTGAAAAGTTTTAATAAAAGTTGATTTTGTTCAAATTAAACTTTTTACAACTTAGACCATTTTTGGACCAAAAGGAAAATTTTCAGTACCCACAACCTTCAATTTCATTGATTTCAATACAAAGTTCTCTACCTCTTGATACAAATCAAAGTTGCTTTTTATTACATTCAAAAGGAAAACTTGAAAGTACAGATTAAAGCAATAAACTTGGGGCACGGCTGCGTCAGGTGTTCCTGTGTTCCCTTCCAGAGCTTGCGGAAGCTTCAGATGCTAAAGTAGGCCCGGTTTGTGCCTCATCTACGCATTCGCGAGAAAAGGCGTAATTGAAAGTGGAAGCAGGAGCCAGAAGTTCTCTTGTCCTCCATGTAGTGGGATAGCAAGCTAGCTGTGAGCCTCGGATAGGAAATGAAGTCAGGTACTCTACCCCCTCTTCTGGGCAAGTCTAGTCGTGTCCGAACTAATGCCTGAATCGGAATGAAAAGTAGAAGACGCAGTGTGTCAAACTAACCAACTGAATGCCAGGTTGGCGAAACATGCTGTAGCTCATCTCAGGCAGATCAAACAAAAGGGCAACGCCAAGTAATGTCGACGGCAGACCTGTTGCACATCCAGTGTCACCACTACCTCTCATTTGGGAAATCAACTAGCCGTTGGCGGAAGAAATAACCGCGTGCTGAATACGCAAGGCAAGGGTCCACTAATTTCAACCTATCCATGAGCCATATCTGGGGAGGGATGAAAAATAAGAGAGATTAAAGAATAGAGAGGTGTACTTGGAGAGAAAAAGTAAGAAAAGGGGTTTTTGAGATAAAAACAGAGCCTGAGGGCCGAGTGATGTGAGAAACACATGTGAGAAGCGTGGGAAATATTACCTACAAGAGTAATGGACTTCCTGCGAACTTGGTCGTCTTCCGGCGGTGGAAAGCATCCAAGCCTATCAAAGTCTCAGCTAGTGTCAGGCCGATGCAGCTCTTGCCCTCTTTCAAGCGTCCGAAACCAGGGGCAAGCAGAAAATGGGCCAACATACACAAGCAGAGGGCATGCTACCGAAAACTTTGCCAAAGACGGTCGCTGCGATTGCCGGAGTCAAAAAATCGATGAATAAGATTGGGGATATCCAACTCTCCGTTGTGAACCAAAGATCAGGCATCGTGTAAAGTAAGCAGACACATCCATCCTAAAGCTTGGATATGGCCAAAATGGGACTGGGGCAAGACTTCCTCGTCACGCCGGGATTCCATCAAAGCTTGGAATTCTTCGATTGTGGGGCATATCTCTTGCCCCCCGAAGCTAAACACATGTGTAACCGGGTTCCAACATCTAGCTGTGGCATGAAGGAACGGAAAATATAATGGAGTATGACTTAGCGGGAATAGTGTATTTATCCCGAAACCCTGAAAATTCACTTTTTCTGAGCCATCTAAAGTCGCAATCCAATCGGAGAGTTTTTTTGCGAAGAATGGCTCTATTTGTGGCAAAAACAGAGCTGGAATGAAGAAACTACGAAGTCCTAACTTTTGTAAAAGATAAGGCACTGAGTGGAAGACAAGTGGCAGCAGTCTGGAGACTCCCTGCATCACTGGCCGACCGGCCACCTTTTGTGGCCGACAATCACCACCAAGTGGCTGACAGCCACTGCTTGTGTCCAACAAAATGTCTTTGGTCTTCCTGTGTGTTGAGAATGTTGAGAACTTGTGTTTGGTTCTACTTTGGATGCATTCTGCTGCTTCGTTTTAGTAGTTTTGTTGAGTTGCTCTCAAGTTTGTTTCAATTTGTTTATCGAGTTGTCGCAATTTGTTTATCGAGTTGTTTTGTTATTGCTTGTCGAGTTGCATTTGTTTCATTTATCGAGTTGTTGTTTTGTTTGTCGAATTGTTGTATTAGTTTTTTTTATTTGAGTTGTTTTACTCTGTTTGTTATGTTTTGGTCAGTTCATTACCTGACTAAGCAATTGTCAAGACAGTGTACAATATTCAATTTTCATCAATCCCGTTTTTGTGTAAAATGGTACGATGCGATGCTTAGAATATAGAATACAACACGTTTTCATCAAAAAAGTTGTTTTCATTCTAATCATGGTTTCTTTTTACAAAAAGTACAAGTTTTTAAGAAAATAAAACTGCCTAAAGCTGTACAATGTGCTAACACTACTAGTAAAAAGAAACAAAGCAAAAACACATGAATCAGCACTGGATATCTCAAGCTCTAAAGGCCCTCTTCGTCCTCTTCCTCGGTGGAACGAACTCTGCAGAGCTATCCCCATCCGCGCCACTGTCTAAACCCGATGAAGAACCGGAACCAGAGTCGTCATCCTCTGCATCTGAACCTAACTCAGCCTCGTCTCCACTAGTGGAACCCGAGCCGGCATCATCATCTCCGCTCTCGGATGACTTGGTGTGCAAATCCCTGGCCTCCTCGAACTCAGCCTCGCTAGTCTCATCATCGTCATCGCACATAACGGGCTCCCGACGCCTCCCCTGGCCGCGTACCAGAACCTCTCTCTTTCTCTCTGCTGTTGGAGGGGGCGCTGATGGTCCTGCTTTAGTCGCCGCCAGTCCTGTCTGTAGAGGTGTGACCTGAAAAGGCAGTTTGAATGTATCAGCCATAGTATGTGTATCAGATGCAAGTATGGTGTGCAGAGTGAGTACATGCAGAAGTTAGATACGGTATGTGAATACAATGTGTCAGATGTGATCTATACATGCAGTGTATTAGTGTAGTGTGGGGAAATGTTCAGTTGAGATGTCAGTTTCAGTATATCAGCAAAAATATGATGAACGAAATGCAAGAAAGCTGAAAAATTACCTGAATACCATGGGAGCCAAGTATCGACTCCCTCCTCAAGATCATGCCCTCGAATGAGGCCAACATCTCGAGTAACCCCTCGACGTACCCTATGGAGGGCTGCAAATGCAAGTTGAAATGATCAGTGAATGAATGAATGTCTGAGTATCTGAGCGCGAATGAAAAAAAAAATGAAAGCTATAATGCATATCAGTGGTGAATCGGGTGTCCTGACATATCGATGACCAGGCAACGGAAGCTCAATCGGGATCTAATAAGGCTCTCCAGAGTACCGCCAACCCGTCAGCTGGGTCGGAAGATCTGGCCATCCAACACTCTGCCTAGCGAGAGGCACCCCTCTAGCCTTGCCCCTCGGTGCTCGGGCCCTGCTCGTCGAAGGGGCATCTGTTACTCGGGCACTGCTCAACGAAGGGACATCAGCTGCCCTCCCTATGTGAGCACGAATGCCTGTCAAAGGAGACATGAGGTACGTCTGGATATAAGTCGTATAGTCCCCCTCCCCATTGAAGAGGTTTGCATCTCCACCCCACATGAAGTCAATGATCTCCTGAGGGGAGAGACTTTTTGTGGCTCGCATAGAAGGCGAAGGTGGTAAGGGAACCGACTGTAACGGCAGACCTAGCGTCTGGCGCATAAAGCCCTCACTTAGGAACCAGGCTCGGCCTACTAGTCCCTCGAGCACGAGCCATTATCGGGAAGCGCCCAAGCTCCGGCAAACTGAAATCTGGCATCCTCTAGCATCGTCGCCCAGGGCTACCACGTGATCTGCAGACAGCAAGTGCATAGATTGATAAGTTGCCATCAGATATCTAAAATGAATTAGAGCTGAAAGCAAGAAGAACTGTGAGTTTTGAGTTACCTCTACCGCCCTCACTGTATCGAAATACTTGCGAAGGAATGAGAGGCTCTCCCGGGTCCTCAACTAACACCGACCATCGTATCAATGCAAGTATGGCACTCCAAGAGGCATCTCGACCTCCGGCTTGGGAGTAAGTGTCGGGAAATAGGCGTACACCCATAGCTGTGAAAAGAAATAGGGCGATAGTGAGAATACAGATGAGCACAGATAATGTGGAAAGCAAAGTATGTGTGCAATGTCCAAAGAATGCAGAATACAGAGAATACAGAATACACAGATAATACAGAAAGTGAAGTACGTAGTACAATGTAAAGAAAGTACAAATGCAGAGATCAGACTATGTGTGTGCAGTGTACGGTGGGTGCCGTGTACAGAAAGTACAAAGTAGAAAGCACGACAGAGAATGTAAACCAGAAAAGTAAAGCAGACCTCCCAGGCTCTCCAATAGCCGCCAACTCTGTTCTTGCTCTTGCAGGAGGTCGAGCTCATATAACAATACAGGGTAGCAAGGTCGGCGCCGCCCCAACCATAATGCCGAACCTGAGCTAAGTCCACTAAGGCGCTCAAAAGATATAGTCTGACTGTGTTTGCCCTGTCGGCGAATAAGGTAGTGCCGAAGCGGAACATCAGGAAACCTCGAGCATACTGCTCGGTCCCCTCTATAGTCGTTGGGGCTGTCCCTCTGTAGTGGTTTGTGAACCAGGTGTATCAGACTATCCCTGATGTAGACACCCCATTTTTGACCGCCCTTAAGACTTGGGCACTACTGATGGTTTACTTGGTGGTGAAAGGTGTGCAGGGCAAAAGTTCGATTTCTTCGGCAAGAGAAGAGTCAAATCCTAACCTCACACCCCATTTTGGACCAAAGCTATTTTGAATGGTTTTTAGACCTTAAAACCCTCTCTTTCAAAACCTTTTTGAAAATTGGTTCCTACGATGTCCCGACACTCGCATTTTGTTAAATGTTGCGTTTTTCAGCAAACCGAGCAAGGACAAAGTGGAAATGAATGAAAGAGAGATGAAATCTTTGAAAAATCTTTCAAAACACCTTTTTTAGGGGTTTGGAGCTGAAGAAAATGGGAAAGGAGAGAAGAGAACTAGTTTGGGAGAAGTTCGGCATGACTCCGGGTAGGACCAAAACTGCGCGGCTTCACCAAAAGAGGGATATCTCTTAGCACAGCTGGAGGTTTGATGCAAGGCTACCACCATTGGAAAGCTTACTTCCAGGGCTTCAATTTTCACACAAGAATGACCTGCAAAGGCATCCAGATGATGGAGTTAGGCTTTCTTTAAGTCGGGGACTAAGGCTGATTTTTTATGCTGGCCTCTATGGAAGTGTGCCGGCCATTTATGGCCAATGCCTGCCCCATGCCGGCCAAAAATGGTAGGGTGCCGGCCAACAATGATAAGGTGCCGGCCATTGATGCCAGAAAGCAGATTTCAACCGATATTTTATCTCCAGCTGGCACAGCTGTCTTGGCTGAGATATTTTCGACCAAACCTTTGTTTTTTGCTATATATGAGGCCATATATCATATATTCAAGGAGGTTAGAACAATTAGAACTTCTTGAGCAATTTTTGAGAGCCTCTCTCTCTACACCTCTTTCTCCTCTTCCATTCCATGGGTTGACAAAAAGATTTGGCTGGAGCATTGCATACTCCCCTCCATAACTCTCCATTCCAAACTCAAAGCACCCTTTTTCTTGGCCATTTACACTACACCTCTAAGCCTAACACCTCCACCATCCATTCTAGCACCTTGGAACTCATTTTCAGAGGTTCAAAGCTCACTTTCTTGGTCCAGGGTTGGCTGCATTGCTGTGCTACAAGGGTAAGTCCTCATTTCCCCCATTTTTGCATTATTTTGCTCTATACCTTAGCTCCATTTGAAAGCATTTTCGAGCTTTGACATGAACTGAAAAGTGTCTTATTTTGAGCCCCTCTTGAACTTTGTTTAAGGATACTTTCCTGTTTGAGATCATCTACCTCCTTGTTTGCTCTATTCTCTCTTTTAAGGCTTATTTTGCATCATATCTTAGCCTCACTTGAAAACCTTTTTGGACTTCTACATAAACTAGAAAAAGTCTTGTTTTGACCTCCTCTTTAAGTTTGATTGAGGTCACTCTTCTGTTTGGATTCATCTTCTTCCTTGCATGCTTCATTTCCTCATGCTTTGAGCCATGCATTTGAGCATTTGCATTGGCCTTGTTTTGGCCTCTTAGCCACTGAAATCCAATGGATTTTCAGTGGCTTTGATGTATCTTTGAGCTCCAAAATCATAGAGGGGTGACCCTCTCACCCCTCATTCTCTTTACTAGCGTTGTTGGCCTTCCAAAGGAGCTCCATTTTTCATGTTGTGAAGTCATATTCCAGGACTTATTTTGTGATTTTTATAGTCTGCATTAGTTCTTTCCAGAGCCCATTTTGCCATATTTTATGTCTATGATGCATGTGTAGAGCAATCCTATTCAAGGCCCTTCAAAGGGACCTTTAATTGCATGCTTCCTAGACCAATTCCAGGGCCTATTTGGTGAGTTTTAAGGTTGTCATAACTCATTTCCAGAGGTGGTTTTGACCTTTCATGTGTCCATCATATAGGTGTGGAACAACCCCTTGCATGACCCTCCAAAGGAGCCTATCATTTTTGCATGCATTGACTGAGTTTCAGTGGTTATTCGGGCATATTTTAGCATGGCATACTTCTTTTTTTGGCTGGTTTGGTGAGCTCTCATATGCTTCATATAGTTGTAGTACAACTCATGGTTCACTAGCTTTCTTTGCATGCTTTGTTGACCCTTCATTTTAGCACTTTTTGGCCATGCCTTAAACTGATGTTATGCATATTTTGGACTGCCTTAGCTCTGTTTTTGGGTCTCATGGTCGAATGATGTTTGTTTTCCATGCTTGTAGTTCAATACTCATGCTTAACTTTGAGTTTTAAGGCTCATTCCATGCATATACTGAGGTGTTTTCATGCTTTGGGGTCATTTTGCATCATATTTCAGAGCTTGTATGAATGCCATATCACCATGTTTTCTACTCCTTAAGTGTGCTTGAGAGTTGTCCACGAGTGCCTTGTTTTCGGACCATTAAATGAACTCCATTTCTTTGCATTCTGAGCCATCATTTTAGGCCATTTCCCCACTATTTCAGACCTGCCTAGGGTCTGTTTGAGGTTAGTTTTGCCATTTGTGCATTGTTTTGGGTACCTCTAGTGTAACGCACTTCACTAGTTTCGGTACCCGGGCCCCCTAGCATGCATTGTGTGACATATTTGCATATTTCGGGACCATCTTTTGTGCCATTTCAGAGCTGTAGTATATGTCATTCTATGCCATACTTCATCCTCTGCCATGCTTAGTTAAAGTTGCATGCTATGTCTTAGGATCGGTCCTTTGCATCCATGCATGTTTGCATGTGTTTCGGTCGCCTCATTTCCATCATATGGCCACTAATTTGGGCTAAGTTGAGAGCCGCCCACATTAGTTTAAGTCCAACCCTTTGCATGTTGTCGCATGCCTGTCTTGCATATTGTTGTATGCTTGCTCCATCTTTGCATGTTGTCGCATGCTAGCCCCATTACATGTTGTTGCATGTTCATGTTGCATTTTGTCATGTTGTCTAAGGTTGTCACCTCACATCATGCCTATGTGCTTGTTGCATGTCATTAGCCTTGTTAGGTTATTCACATTGCATATTTGCCATCCTTACGTGTTGCATTGTTTGGATTAAGTGTTAATCCGAGCACGAGGAACGAGGGGCATTTCATACTCTGAGTGATGGAACGTGTCTCAATTCTCAGTCGCCGAAGCTCTTGATGATTCATGATAGAGTTCTAGGCTTTACTTGCTTTATTTGTACATTCATTTTCATATTGATTTGCACAAGTTGGATCTTTGGCCATCATGCATCGGGATGCGTGATTGATGGTCGTGGATCCGACTATACCTCTTCCTTGATGTTTTGAGGTGATTTGGGGTGGCATAGTACATATACACCCTTGGGAGACCCTCCCTTTTCTCTATTTTGTGCTTTGTTTCAGCTTCGTGTCACAGCACACCAGTAGCCGGCAGTGCACCACTAATGGCCGGCAGTGTCACACCCTTGGCCGGCAGTGCCCTGTTGTTGGCTGGCATCTCTCCTTTCATGGCCGGCAGGCCACTGGTGAATTCCCCAGCAATGTTTTGGTAAGTTGCAACAACAAACACTGGAAGACACCCTGCAAACAGAGCCTCTAAAGAGCAACCGGAAGGCATTTTGAGGCAAGAAACGGAAGCGAGCATGCATACCCTCCTCTTCTTCAAACAGAGCTGGAGCAATTCTCTTTTACTGCTTACTAGTTAGTTAGCATTTGTTATTTTTAATAATTAATTTGTTAATTAATTAAGTTGTGTAATAATTAGTTGTAACTAGTTATTCATAGGGTTTTGTAATAATTAAGTAGCTTGTTAGCTAGTTAATTACGCGGCTTGTATTATTTATTCGGACCCTCCGAGCGAGGGCACAATTGTAATAAGTGTGCGTGCGTGTGATGTATGTCTTCCAACCCCACGTCTTTCTCCCTTTTATTTACTCGCTTATGATGGTTAGATTAGGGCATGTTTCAATTAACATACTTATGCTTGCATGTTTGCATCATTCATCTGTATTGCATGCACCGGGCTCGGCGCATCATACTAACTGCATTGTATTTCAATTCTGAGTTGAATACTTGTTAGTTGTAGCATTTCACATGCCATCCTTAGAATAGCCAAGCCTACTATAGTTGCATTTTGCATGTGTTGCATTAAGCATTTCTGTATATTTAGGATCATGCATGATTTCTAATCAGCTTCTGTTTTGGCTTGGAATACTCGGTAAGTTTTATGCTTTAGCATCCTTGCATGCGTGTGAGTGACTGCCATGATAGCATGCTTACCATGAGGCTATTTGCTTATGTGATATAACTGCCTGAATGCTTGTGGGTGAAGGTTGGGTTATTTGGATTGGAACAATTCATCAATTTTGAGTTTTAAGCCCACTTGAGAGTGGCAAATCATCTTGTTTTCTAAAGCCCACCCGAGGGTGGCAAATCCACGTCTTAGCCTACTTGTGGGTAGCACCATCAAACCATTTTCAAATAAACAAACATGAAATGTTTTGTTCCAATTCAGGCGACCCAGTCTATACTTATATGTTGTGCGCATCACGTAGTAAATCTAGGCTAATAACCGGAATAAGAACGCATAAAGTTTTCAAAACTAGATATCATGGTTAGTAGAGGCCGATCTTTGATCGGGCGAGCGGGGGTGCTCACGAAGTGACCTTCCCCAATCGTACCCAAGTTCCCGAGCCGAGGCAACTTTGGTGATGACGGACACGTGGCCTTAGGCAACGAGTCAGGGTTTCCTAAATTCCCCCAAAATAAAATATTTAGGTGGCGACTCTGTATCTGGCAAAGCAGTCCATGTTTGGCACTTCTTTCAAAAAAATCTATTTTCAAAAACGATTTGCCAGATTTGGACTCTTTGATGATTCATCGGTCTTGCATTGCGCTCTGCGAGATTAGATACAGGACCGTGACATTTCAGTCCGAACTGTAGTGAGCCCAAATGAACAAAACGGGATTTTCCTCCTGAGACGTTCGGAGACGTCTACACCTGATCGAAAGATAGGTGGGTGTGCTCCCAACAAATAGGTCCAGGTGACCTCCCACTCGCCCATATCGGTATCATATGGGATCGGCTGGCCCTCTACCTTGAGGCCCGTCAACATGACAAAATCATATAGGGTCATCGTCATATCCCCAGCAGTAGAGAAATGGAAAGAGTTGGTGGTATCCCACCATCTCTCTACCAGTGCACTCAGAAGGGTCCTGCTCGCCATGAGGTGAGACAGCCCCATGCAGAACAAAACCAAACCCTACCTCATCGATGATCTGTCGGACACCATCGGGGAGGTCCATGTACCACTCCCTCACTGAGGTGGACCCATATCCTGGGGTAAAGCGGGAGTCTACCTGTGTTTAGAATGAGTAGAAGAAATACAGTGTGAATGTGTTTAGAATGAGTAGAAGGAATACAGTGTGAATGTGTTCAGAATGAGCAGACAAAATACAATGTGTGAGTGTGTTCAGAATGAGCAGATGAAATATAGTGCAAAAGTATGAGCTATGCAAGAAATGTAAAATACATCGTAGAAAATTTAAGAATATAGTGCATACCTCGGAGGCACCCTGAGACAGGTGAGACTCTGGCTCTCGCAGCAGGAGATCTGCTAGTGCGCCTCATGCAAATCCACTGAAGTGACGGACTGTACTGGGTGGTAGTGCATACGCCTCAGGGCGGTACCTCTCCAAGTCAAAAGGTCGGACTCTAGGCGGCAATTGTATGTACTCAGGCTCTCCCTCCATCCTTGGAGAACCTCCATCGTGAGGAGCGTCGTCTGCCATCTGGAAAGAAGAAGAGAAAGTAGGCAAAAATGAGCAAAATATGTGGAAAATGCCAAAAGTCAATAAGAGTCAACTCTCGAAGAGAGAAAATGGAAGAAAAAATCAAAGCCCAGGAAAAGGCATCAAACTCAAGATAAACTTGAGGGAAACAAACCTCAAGTGATGAAAATGGAGAAAAAAGCTTCGAAGACAAATTTTAATCGGTTCAAAACGGAGGAAATCGAAAGGTTTTAGCGAATCAACTTCGCGAGGGGTGTTGGAAAACGCGTGGAAGTCACGAATCTAGGAGGAAAAAGTGTCTAGGGATGAAGAGCAAGCAATTTTGGCAATGGGGGTGTGAGGAAATGTGATTTGGAAATGTGTTTTTAAAGATCTCTATGCAAAAAGACCAAAATGGCCCAGATTTACCACAACTGGCCGACCGGCCAGTTTTTGTGGCCGACAATATGTGCAACTAGCCGACACTGCTTCAGGGTGGCCAGCAGGTGTCCAGTGTTCTCCCTGTGTGTTTTTATGTTGTTTTGTGTCCATGGCTCTCGAGAAAGTGCAAGAAAAGTCCACTTTTCAGCTCAAAGTGTTTCTGCGGAAGTTTCAACTCATGCCTTTGATGCATGACTCATCGTCAGCCAGCATGAACGAGGTGTATCCTTTTGAAATATATTATAACTCCTTCGAGAGGTAAATCGGAGGTTGCAATTGAATTGGTTCTATTAGGACACGTCCTGTTTGTCACTACATAGAATGCACGTTTCTTTATTCGGTGTTTTGCATCGAACATGCTATTGATGTTGCATTGAATATGCATTGTTATTATTGTGCACAGAATGTGTATGTTGCATTACATTTCATCACACATGTTCTCGTGTTTGCATAGAATATGCATGTCACATTGCATTGCATTGTACATGCCTTTACATACGCATAGAAAATGTTCGTACCTGTTGCATAGAAGATGCATTTGGTATTTAGCATAGAACGTGCTGTTAATCTTGCATGGAACATGCATTCCTATCTTGTTGTATCAGTTAAGTTTCTTTCTTATGCAGGCATGATATTGTATGTACGGTTCATTAAAAGCTGGTGCAACTAGACGATATTGTATGTATAGTTCATTCAAAGGAACTACAGGTAAGATCATTCCTGTCCCTTAAACATCTTGTTTGGTTAGAGACACTCGGGTACGCCCGGTGTTTATACCACCTCTTTGGTTAGAAACATTGGAATGTGTGCTCGATGTTTATCCCCCCATTTGGTTAGAAACATTAGGTCGTGTGCCCGATGTTTATACCTTGCTTTGGTTAGAAACATTGGGACATGTGCCCGATGTTTATACCACCCTCCTGGTTAGAAGCGTTTGGAAAGTGTTCCGATACTTATACCACTCTGTTTTGGTTAGAAACATTGGGACATGTGCCCGATGTTTATATCACCCTTCCGGTTAGAAGCGTTTAGAACGTGTTCTGATGCCTATACCTTACTTTATTTAGAAACATTGGGATGTGTGCCCGATGTTTATACTCCCGTTCCGGTTAGAGGCGTTTGGAACGTGTTTCGACGCTTATACCACTTTGTTTTGGTTAGAAACATTGGGACGTGTTCCGATGTTTATATCACCATCTGGTGTTCGCACCACTCTCTTTTCCCTCTCGCACGCGGCGCGTTAGGACGTTTTGGTTAAAAGCATCCGGACGGATTCTGATGCTTATATCGCTCTTTGTTTTGGTTACATAATGGTTGGATGTGTTTCACTTGTTATCACCATTCTCTGTGGTTCATAGCCTTAGGGCGTGTCCCTGGCTTCACACCATTTCTCTCCTCGCGTGTGCCATGCGTTAGAATCTTGTTTCACGCCTCGGATGCGCCTGAGGGTTGTGTTGTTCTTTATCTTTCCTGCGTGAGGCGCAGTTAAGCTTGCATAATTTTCTTACATATCCTTTCTGCATAAAATATGGTTTGGTTCATGTTTACTTGCTTAGGTACGAGTTTGTTGTAGCGTTTCTTTGCATAACATTTGCATCTAGATGTTTCATTACAGCACTCATTGCATAATCATAAGTTATGTTCTACATCGTGCATATCATTTGCATCTTGCCCCAAAACTACGCTGGCTTGATTCCTTGTAAAGAGATGCGTAGGCAGCATACAGGCGCAACCGTTCTTTGTTTTGTTTGCTTGTTTGTCTGAGACTTCGGCCTTGTCAAAAATGGGTCGTCTCTGGGCTTTGACATTCACTCCCGTCATTTCAGGACTTCTGAGTTCTTTCAAAGAGGGGCAACTGTAGACACCCCATTTTTGACTGACCTCAAGACTTAGATGTCATCACTTGTGCACTCGATGATTGTGCTTGTTTGTGCTTGTTTTGAGTGCCTGAAGTTCTCGACGGAACGCCTTATCTTTGAGCCTCTAAACCCCTTTTGTTTTGTGCTTGTTTTTGGGCTAAACCTTGGTGCCTCTTGCTTGGAAGGAGGAGAGGCCTTGTCGGCCACTTTTCTCTCTTATCAACCACTTGAAGTGGTCGGTCGTCTAGTTGAGGTGGCCGGTCGGCCACCTAAAGTGGCCGATGGCCATTTTTCTCGTTTTTCAGATATTTCTTAGCCAGCTGTGCCAACTGTTGTTCACTGAAGGCCATCTCCATACACGTGCATGGAGAGATGAATACAAGCCTTTGGCTTGATTTTCTATATATAGGGGGGTCTCTACCCCATTTTGAGGGGTTGGATATTTTTGAGCAAATTTCTCTCTCTCTCTCTCTCTCCTCTCTTGTTTTATGCTTGATAGTTAGAATTCTCTACACATTTGCACACTAGCCCTTAACCAATTGGACCACCTTGGAGCTGAGGCCTCTTAGAACCTATTTTGGGTTGTTGGAAGGTTGTTTAAGCCTAAGAGAGTGGCTATTTTGTGCTATGCTTCAAAGGTATAAGGCTTACCTCATTTAAGCTCTTTGTACATACTTGTTTTGCCATCTCTTTATACTGTTTTGGGCCTAGTTTTCAACTACAACAAGTTCTAATTTTTTGGCCTTAACATGTTGGTTTGAAGTCATTTTGTGTTAAGGGGTGTCTACTCTTCTTGTTGCGTATTTGTTTGAACCTTTGCACCATCTTTTAGCATGTTAAAGTCAAACTTTTTGGGCCTTTAAACCACTGAAATTCAGAGTTATTCCAGTGGTAAAACGTATGTTTTGAAGTCCAAATATGGAGAGGTTAGCCTCCCCTCCTTGTGTCACACTTCCATGCCTAGTTAGCATCACATGGTAGCATGTTTTTGTAGCTTAACTTAGCTTATTTCTAGCATGTGTTTGCCTCTGATTTAGCATGATTTAACTATGTTTTGGGCTGCTTTGGTCATGTGGGCTTTGTTTTGTATAGTTGTAGTGCAAATGGCTTCACTAGCTTGACATTTTAGGCCTCTAAACATGTTTTGCTTGGAATAATTGCATGTTGTAGTGTCTTTTAACATGTAATTTTAGTGTACACAGCTCTGCCACATGCTCATTTATTTCACTCTTTCATTGCTTTTGAGAGTTGTGTCTTGAGTCTTGTTTGCAAGCTAACATGTGAGCATGTTTTTCTAGCCCTTTGTACCTCAATCTCAGCATGTTTTAGCCACTATTTTGGCATATTTTAACTCTTTCCAGAGCTAGTTTGGTCACTTGAGCCTTGTATTGCATGCCTATAGTGTAGTGATCTTCACTAGTTTGGTGCTTTTGGCTTTTAAACATGTTGTGCATGATTTGCTTGCATGTTGTAGTATCATTTTACATGTCATTTCAGCACTAAAATATCTACAACCTCCCTCATTTCTTCACTTTTCCATTTTCTTTGAGGTTGGTTAGCCTTAAGGTTATGTTTAAGCTTGAGATTGAGACTTGTGCTAAATAGTTTTAATCCTCTTTTGAGGGTTTTTACTAACCAACGACATGATCTCTTTCATGTCTTAAGCCAACCTTTGGTTGACCCCTCTATCATTAAAGGACACTCACCTTGGACTTAACCGGTTAAAGAATGATTTGGTAATGTAAAATGTGTAAACAAATTGGACAAGTAAAACATGAACAGGATAAGCATGTTGTGTTGCATTGCATGTGTTTGGATCGGACGTTAATCCAAACACAAGAAAAATTGGACGTTTCATACTCAAAGTGATGAAACGTGTCATTTTTCTTGGTCACCGTCACCCTTGATCATGCATGCTAGGGTGGTGGTTGTTTTAGTCTTGTTTGTGCATTCATTGACCTTGTATAAGCTTGGCTCTTTGGCCATCATGCATTGAAAATGCTTGATTGGTGGCTTAAAAGCTAAGAACCACACTCCTTTGAGCTTGAGAGATGACAAGGAGGGTAGCAGTACACACATTTCTTGAAAATGCATTGCTTTGCCTCTATTTGCTCTCTGTTGCAGCAAAAGTAAAAGTCCGGAAATGGAGGTGGCCGACCGGCCATTTGAAGTAGCCGACCGGCCACTTAAGGTGGCCGACAGCCACTTTTTGTGGCTGATCGGCCACCAGTGAATTTTTGTGCAATTGTGTTCTTGTGTTGGAGCAGAGGCAATCTGGAAGTTGGTATAGTTTTCTGAGATCAAACGAGTGCAAACAGAGGCATCCGATGGCAAGGCAAGGGCATTTTTTGGTGGAGCAACCGAGCATGCATGCGTCCCTCGTCCCTCAAGGCCGTTTAAATCACTTTACTAGTTAGTTAGTGTAGCTAATTATTCAAGTCAAGTGTTGTATTTTAATTAGCTTAGCATAGCTAGTTATTCAATTGTGTTGTAATAATTAGTTAACTAGAATAGTTAATTAGTTTCGTTTTGTAATAATTAGCTTAGCTTAGTGCTTAGTGTAGCTTAGCTTATTCATTCTAACCCTCCTTCGCGAGGGCGCAATGTTGTAATAAGTGTGCGTGTGTGTGCGTGTCTTCCAACCCCATGTATTTCTCCTTTTTGTTTAATCGCTTTAGATGGTTAGATTAGGGACACGTTTTGATTAGCATACCTTGTGCTCGCATGTTTCCATCCATTCATTTGTATTGCATGCACCGAGGCTCGGC
Organism: Camellia sinensis; assembly: GCF_055761805.1. Lineage (NCBI taxonomy): Eukaryota > Viridiplantae > Streptophyta > Magnoliopsida > Ericales > Theaceae > Camellia > Camellia sinensis. Next base: position 147,689,512 of record NC_138968.1, on the reverse strand, counting down.
GCATCATTCAAATTGCATTGAATTTCATACACTTATTTGAACATGTGTTTCAAAGCATGTTATCAAATTGTATCACATGCCATATTAGTAGCCGAGCCTATTAATTGCATTACTGCATGTGTTGCATTAGGCATCTTAACATAGTTAGGATCATACATTCTTTCTAACTAGCTTTTATTTTGGCTTGGAGTACTCGGTAAGCTTTTACGCTTTAGCATACTTGCATGAGTATGAGTGTTGCCATGATAGCATACTTGCCATGAGGCTATTTGCTTAAATGATTAACTGCATGAATGCCTGTGGATGACGGCTTGATTGTTTGAATCGGAACAATTCGACAAATGTACGTTTTAAAGCCCACTTTGCGAAGTGGCAAATCATGTTTTAAGCCCATCATGTTTGATGGCAAATTCGCGTTTTAGCCCACTTGAGGGTGGCAAGTTCAAACCATTTTCGAAGAAACAAACATGAGTTGAATTTGTTCCAATTTTTACGATTTTAGTCTATACTTGTATGTGTGCGTCACATAGTAAAGTTAGCTAAATAACTAGAATAAGAACATATGTGTTTATAAAACAACATATCATGATAATAGAGGCCGATTTTTGATCGGGCGAGCAGGGGTGCTCATTTCAGAACCTTCCCCTCTCGTACCCAAGTTTCCAAGCCGAGGCAACTTTGGTGATGACGGACATGTGGCCTTTGGCACGAGTCAGGGTTTCCTAAATTTTTCCAAAATAAAATATTTAGGTGGTGACTCTATAATCTAGCAAAGCAGTCCACTTTTGGCATTATTTGATCTAAAATCTGATTTTCCAAAATGATTTGCCGGATTGGACTCTTTGGTGTTTATCAATCTCACATTGCACTTTGTGAGATTAGATTCAGAACCGTGACAGGAGTCTGAACTGTAGGACCAAATCGAGCTCTCCGAAAGGGAGGTGCGAAGAAAGTCGAGCTACAGACACTGATATACCTACCCAATCTAGCGGATCAAGCGGTACGGGGTGATCCCGATTCCATGGCCTGTGCTCCCACCATATTAGAGCCCATGTTCGTCTATCCGCCCAAAGCCGAATAGCCGTCCAGGATAACAGGTGATGAGCACAGGACCTAGGCACACCAATGCATGAAATGCAATGAACATATAATTAAAAATAAAAATCATATCATGGAGTTTGAGTCAAAGTTTCTTAATGTCCCCAACAGAGTCGCCACAAACTATAACGTGCCCAGCGGTATCCGCGCGCGTTAAATATTTCGGACCCTTGATTTCTTCGATCTAGTCTCATGAGTGCAATATGAAACATAGATGAGAGTCTAGATTCGACAAGTTTTATAGAAATTCATTTTATTGCAAGAATCTTTGCCATAAATATATTGCACCTTTAGATCTCAAAGTCGCCACCTAATATTTTGAAAAAATTAGGAAACTCGTGACTCGTGCCAAGGCCACTGACCATCATAACCAAGGATGCTTAGCTCGGAACCTTAGGTATGAAGAGGGAAAGTCATTAATTGAGCAACCCCACTTAACCGATCAAAAGATCAGCCTTTACTAAACCATGATATGATTTTTATTTACTTTATATGTTCATTTTCTAAATATTTAATAAATCCTAAAATTTACTATGTCAAGCAAACAAATATAGACTGTGTCATTCATTTTGTAATAAACTTGATTTCATTATTTTGAAAATGTTTTGACTAGTGTATAAAACACAGAAAATTGAATTTTACAAACATGAAAATCAATTTTATTCCAAATTAAATAACGCAACCTTCATCCACCGGCATGCATAGAGTTATATCAAATAAGTAAATACCCACATGATACGATACTAAACATAATAAGAAAAACACACACAGGTAGGATGCTAAAGCACGAAAATTTACATATTTATCGACATCCCGCAAATAATTACAAAAACAAAATTAGTAAACACATGCATGATCCTATATATAAGATCCTAATTTAATTCACTTATGAAATGCAACTAAAGATCCAGCTTCTAATATATGATATCTGAATCATATCAAGACATGAGGTAGCGCACAAATCACATAATAATTGATTAAAACCACATATACAAATTTAGCTGAATCTTAATGCCTAAACCATGGTTGCAAAAAAATGGATATGATGACAAGCAAAATATACTACATATTTACAGATAAGGAAAACAAGTAAAAGAATGGGATAGAAAGAAGCGGGGTGGAGAATTATTACATCACTTGAATAATTGCATTTCCGAATAAAGGAGGAGGAGGAGGAGGAGGATGAGGAGAAGAAAATATTACAACAAAATAAAACTCACAAATCTCTCAACAAAAAAAGAAAAAAAACAGAAACTGCATAGGTTTTGGAGATCACCTACCGAAAATTTGTTTGTCGCTCTATTTCGCCTTTGGAAAATTATCTAGGAATTCCTTCTGAAGAACTGATGAACCGCAACAAGACTAGCATAGTCTACATCTCCACACTAAGAGACCTGCACCCCTTGACAAAATACCTGACACCCTATTTTGACTGATCCTAAGACTTGGGCACTTTTTTCCAAATATCAGATGATGAAAATTAGAATATGCTATTTTGTGAAATTTCGCAACAGAAAGTAAGATTTGAGTTTTAATTCCAACCTCACACCTATTTTCACAAAATTATTTTAAACTTATTCAACAATATTTTTCAAATTTTTTTCTTATCCGAATAATTTAGCACTTTTAAAAAAAAATTAGCTTTCATATCACATGAGATGGCCACGTGGTTTTGAGAAATGGCTTGTGGGTAGCCATGTCGTTTCTTAGAATTATTTTGGAGGGTTGAGAAAAGTCTTGATGGCAAGAAAGTCTTGTGGGGTTTTTGTTTGGTGAGGAAAAGGAGGGATTTGGCTTTGATTGTCAAAAAAAGAAGAAAGGACTTGTCGGATCTTGGATTGTTGGTTTTGATTGTCAAAAAAGGAGAAAGGAGTTGTCGGATCTTGGATTGTTGTCTGAGGAGAGAAAGGAAGTTGATTTAAGAAAAAGGGGTGAGGGTATTAAAGAAGAAAAAGGAGAGCAGAATGAAAAAAGAGAGAAAAAAATTAAGTTAAAGGAGAGGGAAAAAAAAAAAAAAAATCACCTTTCTCTCTCTACCTTTGCATGTCATTAACCTCTCATTTCTTCGCTAAGATACCACTCAAAACACTAAAAAGTCACAATCAACACAACAAAAAAACTTAATTTATGGTGTAAACAGATACCTAAGTAGAATCTTCAATGAGAAACATGCATGCTGATTTCTTTTGTCACTAACAATTTTAATTTTTTAACAGCTTGTATTAGTCTACTAATTTTTTGATTGAAAGTTGCAAAAGTGTTATTATATGGGCTTTATTATATTCAAGAATTTTTTTCAATCTCTTAGTGAAGTAATTCTTTTCGTGTGAGTGAAAAATTGTTCATATCACAATCATCTTTTTCTTTGGCAAAAACATTTTGAAAATATGGTTAAAAATTGACGTTTCGATTTTTTTTTTTTTTTACTTTTTCCAAAAAAATATATAAAAATTATGAAAAATGATATGATCCAAAATAAATTAAAAGCTAAAAAATGATTTTTAACCTTCCCAAAATAGGCCATTTCTCTTTAGTAAAATGCATATAAATGGCCATTTTTGTACATCAACTATGTTTCAATTATACGGTTCTCAAAATGGTGAGTCACTCTGATGCATACAAAGCAGCATCAGGGAAGAAACAAAATTCCATCGAAATCCTCCGCAATTTCTGGAGAGAAAATGAAGGCACGATACCGATAGTAGACCGACGTGGCAACACGATCCTCCATTTCCTTGCCATCCACGGCAACATAACTGCCATTAAAAAGCTGGACAAGCATGGCTTACTTACCACTGAACAGCTTAAGAAAAGTAATGCAAATGGCGAAATTGCTTTGCATGAAGCTGCGCGGTTTGGCCACAAGGATGTGGCAGAAACAATGCTGGAGAAGGAAGGAGATTTAATCAATGCGCGCAATGAGTTGGGAGAGACGCCGATTTATGTTGCTGCTGCATTTGGGAATAGGGCTGTTTTTGATTTTTTTTCAAAAATAAGTGATGATGAGTGGTTGATGGGATTGAGGACAAGAGATGGTTGCCCTGTTCTTCATGCTGCTGTGAAAGGAGAATATTATCGTATGTTAATTTCTGTATCCATTTTTTCATTCTTTAACTTCAATTCAAAGTCATAAGGTTAGTCCACAATCTTTATATATATTTGGGATCGTGATACCCGAACTATTTTAGGACGCTCGGGTCAAAGTTCTAATTTTGAATTTTGTTTGGTGAGAAATTCAGGCGCTGAATTAGTTTGTCCATGAGAGGGTAATTTATATGCATAAGTTGGGCCAAGCTAGGTTCATTTGTTTTAAGAGTTGGGCGAGCTAAGTAAATTCAATTCGTTGGGGCACGCTTCCGGCCGAGCTAGGAGCTTCAGTAGCTCGGTCTTGAGTTGTACAAACATTAGGCCGAGGTGTGGAACAGATGAGCTAGATGTAATCAGCAGCTCGAACCGGGGTATGATTTGTATCGTACCGAACTAGGGTTTATCTCGGTCGGGGATCATTCGGGTTTTGTCCAGCGTAGGGCAAGGCCATGCTAGCTCGATTGAGTGTACTACCGAGCCAAGGTAGGAGATTTGAGCCTTTTCACTTGGTTGGTAGTGAGTAGGGTGTTATCAGGATGGATATTATCCTTGGGAGTGTGATTCCTAGCAGGAATCTACTAAAGAGAGTTGGAGTCCTACTAGGATTTGTGCCAGGTGGAAATCTATAAAAGCTCATGACAAGACCTATGTACAGGTATCACAACTCTTACTTTAAAAAACACAAAACTTTTGTGTCTATTGTCTATTGTATTGATTTAGGCATCGGAGAGGTTTCCGGCACACCCACCGTCAGCTAACTCACGTTTGTGTTTTCATGAAGTAAAGCGACGACGTTTGGAGGAGTGCAAACTTGATCAACAGGATTAGACGAGAAGATTATTTCGTGCTCGTATAATTGGCACCGTCTATGGGAAAACACACAAAGAATAAACTTTTTGATCGAGTTTCTCTTAGTTGAAATCTATGGCGCACAATGAAGACTTACCACATTTTATTATTGATGGGCAAATCGCGAAAGAGACGGAAGGCACGAAGGTTTGCCTTTCGTCCTGCAAATGGTAGAATTAGATCCCCAGTGACGGAATCTACAGAGGAACACATGAGAAAGACGGGGTTCCAGTCCTCGTCGCTCCCAAAGCCCTGAAAGTCAGAGACGGGGGTTGGATCCTCAAGTTCTGGAAGATCGCATAAGGGAGCAAGACGAGTTGATACGAAGGATGGCGGCGGACATGGAGACAATGAAACACCAGATAAAAGGCAAAAAGGGTGGCAATAGAAGATGAGCGCAAAGGCAACACATGATCTTACCACTCAGAAGTTCGTGACAGGTAAGTCACACCATCACAAGCTGAAAGAAGAAGCCTCAGAATAGGCAATACACAATCAAGGACTTCCAGGACTTCTAGGACTTGTTACTCCAGGTCTAAGAGAACGAGGACTGAAAGGTCTTATATAGAGGGAAGCAGTTATCGACCCTCACATTCGCACCAAACAACATCTAAGCACACAGAGTTGCCTAGGTCGGTAGACCTGCGGACAGTGCTAGAGGAAAGGGCTTGCAGGAGAGAAGACACTCAGGCTCGCGACCCCTACAGAGTCTCTGCACTACAACGGTTGGCTCCTAGGACACGTGGGAGTGTCAAGGTTGGAATGCCAGAGCCACGCCTTGCTTATGAACCAGCAGACAATGTGTTAGCAAGGTTGCAGAGCTTGCCGTTCATTCCAGTGATAGAGAGCGTACCATTACCCTGAGGCTTCTACCAGCCTGAATTTACTACTTATGAGGGGAAGTCAGACCCCTACATGCACTTAAGCCACTTCCACCAGGTTGTGGCCGTGTATCGGCGAAATGAGACTCTAATGTGTATCCTGTTTCCCTCCAGCCTAGGTGACCTAGGCTTAACATGGTTTGAGAGGTTGCTAGAAGGTAGTATAGCTTCATGGGCATAACTAGAGGAGGCATTTGTGACCAGATTCAGAATAAAGACCAAGACGCCAGTGGAGATTGACCAGCTTCTCTCCATAGACATGGGCAAGAAGGAAACATTGAGGTCATACAATAACTGGTATTGGAAGACTTTTAATCAGATTGGAGATTGTCCCACAAACCTAGCTATCGTACAGTACAAACGAGGTTTGCCGACTGGCAATAAATTAAGGGATTCAATGACGATGACACCACCCCTTACAATGGAGGCCCTAATAAAAAGAGTACATCAGCACATCCGGGTAGAAGAAGATGTCGCGCGCACCAAAACAAAAGCTGGCACAACAGCGATGTCAGATAAAAAACTGGTGGCAAAAGTTAACACGGTTGAGCGGGAAGAACAACCAAACAAAAATGGACGAGGCAGACGAGCCAACAGAGAGGACCCCCAAGCAAGGAAGTTGAGAGTCCGCACTGCCATCACCACAGTATTCAATAAACCTATCATCGGATTCTTAGCAAGATAAGCGATGAAAACTTCGTTCGGCGGCCAGCCAGGTTGGGAGAAGCGCAGAGGGGCTATGATAATAGGTACCGTTGCACCTTCCATGATGAAAAGGGACACCAGACTGAAAACTGTACGCCATTAAGGCAACATTTGGAGGAATTAGTGGCCGCGGGCCACCTGGACCAATATATTGAAGGGGAACACGGCCAGCCCCCCAGGACCGCAACAGGCCGAATCGGATACCGGTTGATGGTCCGCCCCAAGGCATAATCAATGTAATACACGGGATCATCGAACCTGAACGAGTATGTGAACTCAGGGGGATGATCAAAAAGGCTGAGCATATGAGAGAGGCACTGAGTGCACAACCTATCGTGAAAAAGGGAAAAATGGAAGCAACAAACGTCATCACCTTTTCTGACAAAGACTTAGTAAGGTTATGAAGACCTCACAACGACGCACTGGTAGTTACTCTGTGCATCAAGAACTTCAACATCAAGCGGATCCTAATTGACCAAGGGAGCTCATGCGAGATAATGTACTATGAGACCTTCAAGCAACTAAAATTGGAAGACAATGGCCAGTTAACAAGATAATCCTACCAGTCAAGGCAGGAACGATGACAAAACAAGTGGAATTTTAGGTATCGAAAGTCCCTTCCACTTACAACATAATCTTGGGAAGAGAATGGTTGCACGCCATGCGAGCGGTGGCATCGACCTTCCATCAGGTGTTATGGTTCCCTAACGAAGCTGGAATGATTAAAGAAGTCTTAGGAGACCAAATCATGTCCAAACAGTGCTTCGTTACAGTAAACGACAGCCAGGCTGCAAAAGGGTTTGTACAAATGGTAGAAGAGCGAAAAAACAACAAGCTGTTCGCAAACGTCGGTAAAGCAACCGAACAGAAGGCAATGGAAGACTTGATAGAGGTAAGGATAGATGAAAAAAACCCAAAGAAGTTCTTTTTGCTCGGTTCGTCTCTGTCCAGCACCGAGAGAATAGAGATCATGGAATTTTTGACCTCTAACATCGAAGTGTTTGCCTGGACACCGTATGACATGCCCGGCATTGACCACAATTTCATCTGCCATCAACTCAATGTCCACCTAACTACCAGACCAATTATACAACGAACTCGCCGATCTGTACTCCACCACGCAGAGATAGTGGCGGAAGAAGTAGGAAACCTACTGGAAGCAGGGGCAATCAGAGAAGTACACTATTCCAGGTGGATTTCCAACACTGTAGTGGTACCAGAAAAGATCGGCAAATGGTGTGTTTGCATGGACTACAAAACAGTTAACAAAGCATGCCCGAAAGACAACTTTCTCCTACCACGAATAAAGCAACTGGTGGACCTAACTGCGGGGCATAACCGACTGAGCTTTCTTGATGCATATTGCGGTTACCATCAGATCGCTATGTATAAACCGGACCAGGAGGTCACATCGTTTACAACTCCCTGAGGATTATATTGTTACAAGGTCATGCCCTTTGGCCTAAAAAATTCAGGGGCAACATTCCAACAAATGATCACCAAAATGTTTGAACCATTCTTAGGCAGAACATTTGAGGCTTACATAGATGATATGGTGGTCAAAAGTAAGAATAAGGGGGACCATCTCAAGGACCTAGATGAGATGTTTCAAATTTTGAAGACCCATAAGTTGCGACTTATAGACTCGACTTTCTTCGCGCCCTCTTTCGGAGCGCTCAAATTGGTCCTACAGTTCGAACTCCTGTCACGGTTCTGAATCTAATCTCACAAAGTGCAATGTGAGACTGATAAACACCAAAGACTTCAATCCGACAAATCATTTTGAAAAATCAGATTTTGAATCAAATAATGCCAAAACTGGACTACTATGCCAGATTACAGAGTTGCCACCTAAATGTTTTATTTTTGGGAAATTTAGGAAACCTTAACTCGTGCCAAAGGCCACGTGTCTGTCATCACTAAAGTTGCCTCGGCTCGGAAACTTGGGTACGAGAGGGGAAGGTCATGACATGAGCACCCCCGCTCGCCCGATCAAAGATCGGCCTCTACTGATCATGATATGTTGTTTTATAAACCTCATGTGTTCTTATTCTGATTATTAGCTAACATTACTATGTGACGTACACAAACAAGTATAGACTAAGTCGCAAGACTTGGAACAAATCGACTCATGTGTGTTTTCAAAAATGGTTTGAATTTGCCACCCTCAAGTGGGCTAAAACGCGGATTTTCCATCAAACATGATGGGCTTAAAACATGATTTGCCACTTCGTAAAGTGGGCTTAAAACTCACATTCATCGAATTGTCCCAATTCAAGCAACAAAGCCTTCATCCATAGGCATTCATGCAGTTAAGCACTTAAGCAAATAGCCTTATGGCAAGCATGCTATCATGGCAACACTCACACTCATGCAAGTATGCTAAAGCGTAAAGACATACAATGTACTCCAAGCCAAAACAAAAGCTAGATAGAAATATGCATGATCCTAACTATACGACATGCCTAATGCAACACATGCAATAATGCAATTAATAGGCTCGGCTACTAATATAACATATGATTCAATTAAATAGCATGCGATTAAACACGTATTCAAATAAGATATTGAAATAATAATGCAGTTTGAATGATGCGTTGAGCCTCAGTGTATGCAATACAAATGAATGGATGCAAACATGTGATATGCTAATTTGGAACATGTCCCTAATCTAACTATCGAAAGTGGTTAAATAAAAGGGAGAAAGACGTGGGGTTGGAAAAACATACACACACGCACGTGCACTTATTACAACATTGCGCCCTCTCGAAGGAGGGTCCGAATGAATAAGCTAAGCTACACTAAGCTAAGCTAATTATTACAAAACAACTAATTAACTATTCTAGCTAATTAATTATGACAACACAATTGAATAACTAGCTATGCTAAGCTAATTAAAGCAATTAAACCAATTAACTATCTAAGCTAATTAAATAATTACAACACTTGAATTGAAAAGATTAGCTACGCTAACTAACAAAGCAATTAAGGGGGCCTCGCGGGCGAGGGATGCATGCATGCTCGGTTGGCTTCCTTCCGAAAATCCACCGCCTTGCCTTTAGATGCCTCTGTTTGCACTTTGCATTGATCTCTGAACATTGCACCAATTTCCAGACTACTTCTACTCCACCTCAGGAACATTTTGAACAAATTTCCCACTGATGGCCGGTCGGCTACCATAGGTGCCTGTCGGCCACTACTACTGGCCAGTCGGCCACTATTTGTGGTTGTCGGCCATCAATAATGGCCGGTTGGCTGCCCTTTCCCTAGAATTCTCCTTTTTGCTGCAATAGAGAGAGCAAATAGAGGCAAAACAGTGTATTCTCAAACAATATATGTACTATTACCCTCCTTATCATTTCTTAAGCTCAAAGGAGTGTAATTCTTGGCTCTCAAGCCACCAACCAAGCATTTTCAATGCATGATGGCCAAAGGGTCAAGCTTGTACAAAGTCAATGAATGCACAAATAAGACTCTAAGTACCACCACCCTATCATGAATGATCAAGGGTGATGGCGACAAGAAACATAACATGTTTCATCACTTTGAGTATGAAACATCCCACATTTCTTGTGTTTGGATTAACGTCTAATCCAAACACATGCAATGCAACACAAATGCTTAACTTGTTCATGTTTTACTTTGCTCATTTTGTTTACACATTTTACATTACCGATTAATTCTTTAACCAATTAAGTCCAAGGAGAGGGGTCAAGCTAAGGATAGTTTAAGACATGAGAGAGATCATGCCTTTGGCTAGGAGGAACCCTCATAAGAGGGTTAAAGCCATAGAGCACAAACTCTATCTCAAGCTTAAACACAATCATAAAGTTAACCAACCCTCAAAATAAATGGAAAAATGAAGAAATGAGGAGGTTGTAGACTTTTCAGTGCTGAAATGGCATGAAAAATAATGCTAAAACATGCAAGCGACACATGCACAACCTGTTAAGAGCCAAAAAGCATTAAACTAGTGAAGAGCACAACATTATAAGCATGCAACACTAAGCTCAATTGACCAAACCAGCTCTGGATAGAGTTAAAACATGCCAAAATAGTGGCTGAAACATGCTGAGATGGAAGTACAAAAGGCAAGAAAAACATGCTCACATGTTAGGCTACAAACAAGGCTCAAGGCACAACTCTCAAAAACAATGAAAGAGTGAAATAAGTGAGAGTGTGACAGAGTTATATACACTGAAATCACATGTGAAATGATACTACAACATGTTAGAGGCCTCAAAACACTAAGCTAGTGAGGGCCTTTGCACTACAACCATGCATAACAAGTCTTATATGACCAAGACAACTCAAAACAGTCCTAAAAGAACTTAAAAGAAGTCCTAAAACATGCTTGAAGTAAGCTAAAAATAGCTAGAATGAGAGGCCAACACATAGCATAAACTAGACTATTAAGCACCATTGCACTACAAGCATGCAAAGCAAGCCTCAAGTGACCAAACCAGCTCAAAACAGAGCTTAAACAAGTCAAAATAATAGCAAAAACATGGTAAGATCATGTCACAAAATGGTAGAAAAACATGCTCACATGTTAAGCTATCTACACATGCAAACAAGACACAAGGAGGAGAGGTCACCCCCTCCTATTTTGGACCTCAAAACATGGGTTTTTTGTCACTAAAAAACCTCTGAGTTTCAATGGTAAAAAGGCCCAAAAAGTTTGATTTGAAAGTGATGAGAAATGGTGCAAAAAGCTTAACAAGCTAAAGAGCAAAATGGGGGACAACCCCCTAACTCAAAAGGCCTTAAACCACCATTTTTAAGCCTCAAATCAGAGGTTTTTGTAGTTTAAAACCAAGCCAAAAATAGTTTGAAAAGGTGGCAAAACAAGTGCAAAATAAGCTTAAAGAAGGTAAGTGTTATACCTTTGAAGCAAAGCACACAATAGGCACAAATCTGAGCTTAAACCTCCTTCTAGAGCTCAAAGGAGGCTCCAAGAGAGCTTCAAGCAACCTTAGCCCAAAGATGAACCACTTTGGTCAAGGGTGTATGGGCTAAAGTTTGATGTATGCAAGCTTCTAAGCACAAAAGCTCAAGAGAGAGAGAAATCTAGAGAGAGAGGAATGTAGAGAGAGAAAGAGACTTTAGAGAGAGGCTCTCCCAAACTTTCTAACCTTCCAAAATGAGAGATATGGCCTCCATATATAGAAAAATACAAGCCTTGGTCGAAATATCTGATTTAGAGATTGCTGGAGCAGTGGGGAACAGTTGGAGGAGAAATATCTGCAAATTCTGAGCTTTCTGGACATTTGTGGCCAACCGGCCCCATTGGTGGCCGACCAGCCACTAATGGTGGCCGACAAGGATCACTTCTGGCCGACCTATGGTCGGAAAACTCCATTTGTGGCCGACACACTCCCCCAATGGCCAACAGCAAAAACTAATTCTGGCCCGACTTCAAACAGACATATCTCCTTCATCTGGACTTCTTTTCAGATCATTCTTGTGCCTAAATTGAATCCTTGAAAGTCTTCTTTCCAATCCTGGAAGCTTCACATCAAAATTCCAAGTGTGCTAAGAGATATCCCTCTTTTAGTGAAGACTACTTAGTTTTGGTCCAACCGGATTGATACCCAACTTCAACCAGCCATATCTCTTTCATCTGGCCTCAACTTGAGGAGATTCTTGAGTGTAAAATGAAGCCCCGGAAGTCCACTTTCCAACGGTGGTGGTCTCATAGCCGAAGTTCAAGTGTGCAAACGGATCGGCCTGATTTAGCGAGGGCTGCTCGACTCTCTCTTAACGGTTCATGCCCAACTTCTCCCTGTAGGCGCACCCTTGGGCCTCACTACAGTTCGGACTCAATTTGTCACGGTCCTGTATCTAATCTCGCGGAGTGCAATGCAAGACCGATGAATCATCAAAGAGTCTAAATTCGGCAAATCATTTTTTGAAAACAGATTTTTTTGAAAGAAGTGCTAAACATGGACTGCTTTGCCAGATACAGAATCGCCACCTAAATATTTATTTTGGGGGATTTAGGAAACCCTGACTCGTTGCCTAAGGCCACGTGTCCGTCATCCCCAAAGTTGCCTCGGCTCGGGAACTTAGGTACGATTAGGGAAGATCACTTCGTGAGCACCCTCGCTCGCCCGATCAAAGATCGGCCTCTACTAACTATGATATCTAGTTTTGAAAACATTATGCGTTCTTATTCCGATTACTAGCCTAGATTTTACTATGTGATGCGCACAGCATACAAGTATAGACTGGATCGCCTGAATTGGAACGAAACATCTCATATTTGTTTTGAAAACGGTTTGCTACTCGCAAGTAGGCTAAAGTGCGGATTTGCCACCCTCGGGTGGGCTTTGAAAACATGGTTTTGCCACTCTCAAGTGGGCTTAAAACTCACATTTAATGAATTATTCCAATCCAAATAACCCAACCTTTACCCACAGGCATTCAGGCAGTTATATCACATAAGCATTTAGCCTCATGGTAAGCATGCTATCATGGCAGTCACTCACACACATGCAAGGATGCTAAAGCATAAACACTTACCGAGTACTCTAAGCCAAAACAAAAACTATGTTAGAAATCCATGCATGAACCTAACTATACAGAAATGCCTAATGCAACACATGCAAAAATGCAACTACAATAGGCTCGGCTATTCTAAACATGGCTTATGATGATGCTACAGCTAACACGTATTCAATTTGGAATTGAAATACAAATGCAGTTAGTATGATGCGCCGAGCCCGGTGCATGCAATACAGATGAATGAATGCAAACATGCGAGCATGAGTATGCTAATTGAAACATGTCCTAATCTAACCATCATAAGCTGGTAAATAAAAGGGAGATAGACGTGGGGTTAGAAGACATGCATCACACACACGCACACTTATTACAACATTGCCACCCTCGAGGGGTCCAAATAAATAATACAGTCCGAATAATAAGTACAGTCCGAACAAATACAAAGCCCTAATTAATTAACAACTTAACTAGGAAAGCGGATAAATTAGCATGGAAACTATGGACCGCCTCAGCTCCGTTCCGAATGATGAAAGATGCATGCTTGAGTTGCCTGGTGCAAAAATCCATTGCGATGCCCCGATTCGCCTCTGTTTACACTTAATCCCGAAATACTGCACGAAGCTCCAGAAGGCTGTTGATTTCTGATTTGCTGCAACAGAGAGCAAGAAAGGGGCATGGCAAACTATTTTCACATATGTATGCGTGACTACTCTTCAGGGAGTGTAGTCCTCGATTCTCGTGCCACCAATCACGCATCTCGATGCATGATGGTCGAGGAGTCGAATTGCACGACTCGATGTGAAATGAATGCACATGAAAACACAACAAGACCTAAACTCCATCATGGGTAATCCGGAGTGTCGGCGACCAGGAATTGAGACACGTTCCGTCACTCGGAGTACGAAACGTTTCCCGTTTCCCGTGCTTGGGCTAACTCCTATCCCAAACACAATGCAAATGAGGTGGCATACACAATGCGACTAACATACAACCTAGCATACGCAATGCTATGAAATGGCATACACAATGCTCGATGTAACATGGCATATACAATGTTCTAACATGCAACCCAGCATACGCAATGCTATGGACCGAAATGGCATGCACAATGCACGATGTAACATGGCATACACAATGCTCTAACATGCAACCTAGCATACGTAATGCTATGGACCGAAATGTCATACACAATGCACGATGGACTTATACCAACATGAGTGGACCTCAGCCACACTCACATCAGTGGCCATGAGATGAAAATGAGACAACCGAAATGGGTGCACACATGCACAAATACCAAGGACCGAACCTGAGGCATGGAATGCCACTCTACCAAAGCATGGCATGGATGAAACATGACATGGAATAGCATAAATTACAGCTCTAAAACAGCATGAAATATGATCCCAAAACATGCAAATATGGCATACAATGCGAGCCAGGGGGCTCGGGTACCGAAACTAGTGAAGTGTGTTACACTAGAGGTACCCAAAGCAATGCACCAGTGGAAAAACCAACCCCAAACAGACCCTAGGCAGGTCTGGAATAGTGGGGAAATGGCCTAAAATGATGGCTCGGCATGCAACGGAATGGAGCTCATTTAATGGTCCGAAAACAAAGCATACAAGCCCGACTCTCAAACGCATTTAAAGAGATGAAAACATGGCAACATGGCATTCAAACAAGCTCTGAAATGTGATGGATAATAGGCTCAAAACATGAACACACCTCAGTATATGCATGCAATGAAACTCAAAACTCGAAGCTAGGCAAATGCGTTGAACTACAAGTATGCAAAATAGACATCATTCGACCACGAGGCCCAAAAACAGAGCTAGGGAAGTCTAAAATAAGCACATTATTAGTTAAAGACATGGCCAAAAGGTGCCAACATGAAGGGCCAAAACAACACGCAACCTAGGCTAGTAAGCATGGTTTCCATGGCATGTACATGAAGCATAAGAGAGGTCACCAAACCAGCCAAAAATAGGAGCATGACATGTCAAATAAACCCCAAATAACCACTGAAATACATCCAATGCATGCAAAAATGATGAGCTCCTTTGGAGGGCCATGCAAGGGGTTACTCAACACATACAACAAGAACACTTAACATGGCCAAACCAACTCTGGAAATCAATTATGACAGCCCTAAAACTCACCAAATTAGCCCTGAAATGGGTCAATGAAGCATACAATGAAAGGCCCCTTTGAAAGGCCTTGAATGGAATTGTTCTACACATGCATTATAGACATAAAATATGGCCAAAGGGGCTCTGGATAGAGCTAAGGCAAACCTTGAAACTCACCAAATTGAGCCCAAAAAGTGACTTCACAGCATGCAAGTGAGGGGCCCTTTGGAAGGCCAAAAGGGCCAACAAACAAGACAAGGAGAGAGGGGGTCACCCCCCTCTGATTTTAGCTCTCAAAAACACATCCAAGCCACTGAAAATCCACTGGATTTCAGTGGCTAAGAGGCCAAACCAAGGCCAATGCAAATGCTCACATGCATAGCTCAAAACATAAGGAAATAAAGCATGAAATGGGGTAGATGACCCCAAACAGAAAAGTGACCTCAAGTAATCATGTTTATAAGCTCAAAAGGAAACTTTTTTAAGTTTATGACAAATCTCAAAAATGCTCATAAGTAGGACTAAGATATGATGCAAAATAAGCCTACAAAGATGGATAAAGCATACAAGGATGTAGGAGGACTCAAACGGAAACGTATCCTTAATCAAAATTCAAGAGGAGCTCAAAATATGACACTTTAAAGCTTATGATAAAACCCAAAAATGCTTGCAAATAGGGCTAAGCTATCATGCAAAACAAGGCAAGAAAAGGGGAAATGGAGGCTTACCCTTGTAGCACAGCAAAGCAGCAGCTTCTGGACCAAGTTGGTGAACCTTCAACCCATGCAAATCAGTCCCAAAGTGCTGGAATGGATGGTGGAGGTGGTAGGCTATGAGGTGTAGTGCAAATGGTGCAAGAAAATTAGGGTTTGGAGCTTGGAATAGTGAGTTATGGAGGGTGGAGTGTATATGCCTTAAACAAATTTGTTCAACCCTTCAAATGGAAGAGGAGGGTTGGTTTTATAGAGGATAAAAGCCAAGGCTTCTTGGAAAAGCCTTAAGAGGGGTTCAAAGCTTCTCAAAGAAGTTTAACCAAAAGGGTCAAGCTTCTTGAGGAAGCTAGACCAAAAAGGGTCAAACTTCCTCAAGAAGCTTGGCCAAAGGGTCAAGCTTCCTTTAGAAGCTAAGCAAAGGGACCAAAGCTTGCTTAAGAAGAGAAACAAAGGGCTCAAATCTCGGACAGTGGGTCAAATGCTTCACAGCTGGCACAGCTGTGTTACACTTGAGAAGAGCAAAAAGCAGAAAGCTGGCCGACCAGCTAAGGTGGCCAGCCGGCCAATCCCCCTAGTTGGCCAACCAGGGGTCAAAAGGGTCAATGAGAAATGCTGTCTGGCCATACCAGAAAGGTGGCCTCCCAGATGAGTGCAACACAGCTGTATGGTAGAAAACCAAAAAATCTGACCCAGGAGAGAGAAAAACCAGCTTTTTAGAAAGGTTCAAAAGGGTCAAGAAGAATTATTAGTTGGCCTACCCATATTGGTGGCCTCCCAGATGAGCACAACACAATGGAGGTATGAAAAGCCAGAAATTGTTGCTCAAAAGTGAGAAAAACTAGCTTTCTGTCAAAAAAACGGGCTTTAGGAGAAAGAAAAAGAGAAAATTGGTTTCCAAGGGGAAAAGGTGGCCTCCCACCATACTACCACCTCCCAAACAATGAAAATAGGGTCCCTACCAAAAATGGACCAAAACGGATGCAAAACGAGGGTTCGGGGGCCAAAACGCGCAGTCCGGGGCCCTAAAAACAGGTTGTTAGGCACCGGAAGTGGCGTATGACCACGAAGGTGGTCTTTCGGGCCACAGTGTCCCTCTAAAGGGAGGAAACAAGGTGTGTGCCAAAAATCGGAGCAAACGGAGGTAGTTAAGCGGTCCCGAACCGAGGCACACGGCCGACGGTTCTGAAAATCGGAAACTAGGCTCCAAACGGGAAAAATGGCCTATGACCACGAAACGTAGCCTATGGTCACTGAGAAATGGTCTACGAGACCTCTCCCTCCCTTCGGGAAGAGAAAACAGAGAAAACATGACATGGTTCGTAAACCGAGGCAAAGCACAAAAGAGCCCCGAAGTCCGGAGGCAAGGCTCGCAGCCAAGACTCCGCAACCTCAGAATGAGCACAATATGCAACATCACCGAGCGCTCAATTAGTGACGTCTGAGTCTTAAGGTCGGTCAAAAATGGGGTGTCTACAGTTTCCCCTCTTTGACAGAACTCGAAAGTTGTAATTGACGTGAGTGAATGTCAAAGACCAAAGACGACCCATTTTTGACAAGGCCGAAGACTTAGACAAACAGGCAAGATAACGAAGATGCGCCCACAAGCATGCCCGCAGGCAAGGGGCAAGATGCAAAACGATATGCACAAAGCCGGACGTAACTCATGATCATGCAAAGCAGCAAGCTGTAATGAAGTGCACACGCAACAGTTTTAAGCAAGAATGCAAAGCAACAACTACGTTTCATACAGTTTAAGAATGCAGAGAATTATTCAATTCTCGCCACGTCTCACACGGAGAAGATACAATACCTGCGCGATTCGTCTGGTTGCACCAGCTTCAAATGAACCGCACATACAATATCGTGCCTGCAAAAGAGAGGAACTTAACAAGCACAACATAGTTAGCAACACATGTTCAACGCTATATCGAACGTAGACAAACAGGGTGCCGATGGGAAAGTGCATCGCAATGCGAGAGACACGCACGTGTCAATGCAAGCTAAGCGTGAGGGTATGACAATACCCATGAAACGTGCACATCAATGCAAGTGGTATGCATGAGAATGCAAGTGACGTGCATAACAACGCAGGATAAGTGCAAACTCGAATGCATGTTTGACACGAAACAACGAGCAGAGAAATACAAGTTTTGATGAGTGCGACTCAATCGCGACCTCCGGTTTACCTCCCGGAAGGGTCACAGCGTGCTCAAAAAGGATACATTTTGCTCTTGATGAGTGACGATGAAACATGCATCGAAAGTTGGAGTTGAAGTTCCCGCGGAGGGATTTCGCGACAAAAAGTGCACTTTTCTTGTACTTTCTCGGGTGCCGGGGACTCTGATCACTACCAAAATTTGCAGGGACCTTAGAGACCATCTTGGGAACACCACCGACCAGGTTTGTAGTCCACTAGAGGCCACCGACCAGGTTTAAGTGCAGGGGGTGGTCGGCCTACCAGAAAAGGTGGCCGGCCGACCACCTAGCCCAAATCCGGGGCAATTTTGACTTTTCACACTCATTTCTTTAAATATACAAAGCCAAACACTCTTTGCTCACAACTTCAGCTCCGAAAACACCTCCTCCTCCTTCCTAGACCTTTCTCTTTCGCAGATCTGCGCTCTATACGTGTTTTCCAACACCCCACACCAAGTTGTTTCGCGAAAACTTTCAGTTCTCTTCACTTTGAACCGATTAGATTTTGATTTCGGAGCTTCTTTTCTCATTTTCACCACTTGAGGTAAGTTTGTCTCGACATTTGGAAGATTTTCTCAGGAGTTGACTTTTGTTGACTTTTTCATTTCCCGAGAGTTGACTTTTGTTAACTTTTTCTAATTTTGGCACATTTTGCTCATTTTTGCTCCTTTTTGCAGATATCTTGAAATGGCGGGTCATTTCCCTTATGGCGGAGGTCCTCCCGGTGTTAGAGGTGATCTAGACATCATGTCCTTGCCCCTGAGGGTTCGCTCATTCATTCCCGAGAGGTATGATCCTCCGACGCACATCCTCCCTCAGGCGGTTTTTTATCATTTTACCGACTTTGATGCTCGGGCACCTGCGGACCTGCTATTACGGGAGCCGGAGTCCTATCTCTCTCATCAGGCACGAGAGGTATGTACTTCGCCTTTTTTACATTTTCCGCCTTAATTCTGCATTTTCTGTGCATTTTATGCTGTGCAATGCTTATTTGCTCGCTCTGAACACATTCGCATGCCATACTTCTGCTCATTCTAGCACACAGCTTGTTCTAAATGCTTAGTCTATAACACAGTACTTTGTTTGCATCTTGAACATACAGTTCAATCACTTGAATTTTTGAACACGTAGCTCATATTTGATGGTGAACACGCAGCACACACTATCTCGGAATCTGAACACATAGCTCATATTTGTTTGTGAACACGCAGCACACGTTTCAATCCTGAACACACAGCCCATATTTGATTGTGAACACGCAGCACACATTTGTTGAAAGTTGAACACGTAGCCCAAACTTTGAATTTCTGAACACGCAGCCCATATTTGTTGAAAGTTGAACACTCAGCCCAAACTTTGTTTGTGAACACGCAGCACACATTTGTTGAAAGTTGAACACGCAGCCCAAACTTCGAATTTCTGAACACGCAGCCCATATTTGTTGAAAGTTGAACACTCAGCCGAAACTTTGTTTGTGAACACACAACCCAAACTTCGAATTTCTGAACACGCAGCCCATATTTGTTGAAAGTTGAACACTCAGCCGAAACTTTGTTTGTGAACACACAACCCAAACTTCGAATTTCTGAACACGCAGCCCATATTTGTTGAAAGTTGAACACTCAGCCGAAACTTTGTTTGTGAACACACAACCCAAACTTTGAATTTCTGAACACGCAGCCCATATTTGTTGAAAGTTGAACACTCAGCCCAAACTTTGTTTGTGAACACGCAGCACACATTTGTTGAAAGTTGAACACACAGCCCAAACTTTGAATTTCTGAACACGCAGCCCATATCTTGTTGAAAGTTGAACACTTAGCCCAAACTTTTTTTGTGAACATGTAGCACACATTTGTTGAAAGTTGAACACACAGCCCAAACTTTGAATTTCTGAACACGCGGCCCATATCTTGATTGTGAACACGCAGCACACACCTCGATTCTGAATGCACAGCTCATACTGAACACGCAGTGCACAGCATTGTATTTGATCTCATTTGCACACAGCTCATACATTTTATTTGAACGCAACTTATTCATTTCATTCTGAAACTGAATACATGTGTTCATTGTGAATGCAGGTGTCCTCCCGTGTTACACGGGGATATGGCTCCATTGCTGCGAGGGAGTGGTATGCAGAGCTCCCAGAGGCCGTTCATGATTCGGTTGATCAGGCAGGGTTTGGGCCCTTTTATACTGGGATATCTCGCTATCCTGCCAGCAGGACGTTGATGGGCGCCCTTGTGGAGAGGTGGTGGGACACCACCAATTCCTTTCATTTCTCAGCTGTCGGGGATATGACTATGACCCCATTCGACTTTGTTGTGTTGACAGGCCTCGACGTGGGAGGCTGGATGATTCCCTATGATGAGGACATGGGCGAGTGGGAGGCCGCCTGGATTTATCTATTGGGAGCTCGTCCACCGGTCGACCGATCCTCGAGCCAAGTCCGGTACACCTGGTTTTCTTCATATTTCAGACAGAGGGAGCCCGAGACTCCCGAGGAGATAGCACAGTATACCCGGGGGTTTTTGATGTTCCTCTTCAAGACCACTCTATTCGCCGATAGGGGGAACACCGTTGGGCTATATCTGCTGAGTGCCCTAGTAGACCTCTTGCAGGTCAGTCAGTATGACTGGGGTGGCGCCGGCTTGGCTACCCTCTATTGCTACATGAGCGCGACCTCTCGCGGACGGGGGAACATAGTTGGTGGCTACTGGAGAGCCTAGGAGGTACCTTCTGCCCTCTTGATTTACATTTCTGCTTTCCATTATCTGTACATTGCACGCACGACAAACTTTACATTCTGTACTCACATTCTGCACTCAGCATTCTGTACTCGGATTCTGCACTCAGCATTCTGTATTCTGATGGCTTTTGCCCTGTTTTCCACAGTTATGGGTTTTTGTGTACTTCCCGACGCTAGCCCCAGAGCTCGAGGTGGAGGCGCCCCTCATGACCCCCTACTCGCTCGTTTTCGAAGGCCAGTACCGGCCGCCGGCCCGGGAGACTCTCCCCTACCTACGGTAGTTTTTTGACACAGTGCGGCTGACAGAGGTAATTCAGAACTCTCAGTCCTCCATGTTTTCATCTTTGATTTATTTTGCACATTTACGATTTCTAATCAGATTATGCATTGGTTATTTGTAGATTACATGGCAGCCTTGGGTGCCTTTGGGTGGGGACCTCCGATTTCAGCTTGCCGGAGGATGGGCCGCCTCTCGGTACAGGATCCTGTTTGAGGGGCTAGTTGGTAGGGCCTGGTTCCTGGGGGAACGCTTCCTTCGCTAGACTATGGGTTACCCCGAGCAGAGTGTCCCTGCAGCACCTCCGGTCGACATGCAATCCGCGGATAGGCTCACTCCCCAGGGTGTCACTGGGGCCAGGTTGGGCACCGATGTATTGCTACACTTGGAGGACGGGGAGTACGCGACCTACCGTCGTACATATTTGATGCCTCCATTGGCAGGTGTCCGTACTCCCACGAGGAGACCTACTGGCATGCCATCCTCGAGTCGTATCCGAGCTAGAGACATTCCTTCGACCAGTAGGGCTGGAACATCTAGGGGTGGGGCTGGACTGGTCCCCCCGATTCCCCCGACTTATCATCATGCCGGATGGCCAGACATTCTGACTGAGTTGACGGGTTGGCGATACGGGACTTCCTACCCGATTCCGATAGAGCCTCCTATGCCTGATCATCGATATGTTAGTGATCCTGACTCACCACCGGTATGCTCCACTGCTTTTCATCTATCACTCAGACACTTAGACACTCATTTATTCATTGATGATTTGAGCTTATATCTGCAGCCACCCAGAGAGTACATGGAGGGGATGCTCAGATTGGTGGCCTCACCCGAGGGCATGGTCTTGCGGAGAGAGGCGTAGCTGTCCATCATGGGTGTCTCGGTACTCTTTAGTTTTCTTGCATTTTATCATACTTCTGATGACATGCTGAACTTGATCATTTCACTGCATTGACTGACTGTATATGTAGAGCACATCTGACACACACCACATTCATATACTATATCTGCATACATCCACTCTATGTAGCTCTTTTTATCTGTGCATCTGATATACATATTTCGGCTGACGCATTCGAATTACACTCTTTATTTTCAGATGCCTCCGCTATATACTGAGCCACAGGCCGGGCCATCTGGGCCTTCCCGAGGAGCTGGGCCATCTAGGCCTTCTCGAGGAGCTGGGAGAGGGGAGTCATCTCGCAGACGAGGTGGGCGCAGAGCACATTTCATCGATGAGGGATTCAGCGAGGAGGAGGAGTCAGCGCATCCTCAGTCAGAGACGTCCGCTGGCAGAGAGGATGACTCTGAGTCCAGTTCCGACGGCGGAGGTGATGTCGAGGAGGGTTTCGAGGACAACGGCTCCGATTCAGATAGTGGTGCTGATGGGGACGACGCAAGGGCGGTTCCGCAGAAGAGGACGAAGAGGGCCTCTTTTTCTCGCGCTTGAGAGCACAGATGTTCCTGCTTTATTTGCCTTTTTTACTAGTAGTTGTAGCACATTGCACATTATTAGACAGTTTTATTTTCTGTAAAACTTGTACCCTTGTTGTAAAATGTTGTAACAAAAGAAGCATGGTGGAATGAAACAGCTTTTGTTCAAAAAGTGTTGTATTTTATGTTCTCAACATCGCGTCGCATCATATCATTTTGCACAAAATGAGATTGAATGGAATTGTGCATTTGAAAATTGCCAAGTCAGGTAGTGAACCGACGCAACAAACAAAGCAACTTAACTTACTAAGAAAGAACAGAACCTTAGCAAGTTTACAACTCGATAAGCAAGACACAACAATGTTGATTAAACAAAGAGTAACAACTCGATATACACAACTCGTCAACTCGACAAAACTTAATACCTCGATAAACTAAACAACTCGATAAGCAAAATAACAACTCAATAAGCAAAATAACAACTTGATAAGAAGGATTTAACAACAACTCGATAAACAAATGCATTTTGGACGATCTGGTGACGGAACGCATCCGAAACAGAGGAAAACACGCACCTTCAACACCACCAATGCATGGAAATGCTAGGAACTTTCTTCTAGAAGTTAGAACGAGACCAAAGCCTCCTTCCTCTCTATGGCCGACCACCAAAGGGAGCTGGCCGACCAGGTTTTTGCATTGGAGGGGAGAGGGGTGGTCGGCCTACCAGAAAAGGTGGCCGGCCGACCACCTAGCTTGGCAGCCACCAAATTTTTGATACGTGTCCCCCGAACAATGCCTCATCCTCTTTAAAAGTCCCAGCTTCGTGGTTCATTCATTTTATCTCAGTTTTGCATCAAAATGGAGGCGTTTCTCATCCAAAATCTCAAAGCTTGGATTACTTCTCTAGATGGCTCGGAAAAGTTGAACTTCCGGGGCTTCGGCTTTAACGCACTATTCACGCTGGGCCGTACTCCGCTGCATCTTCCTTTCCTCTATGCCGCGGCAAGGTTTTGGAATCCGGTAACACACATCTTTAGCTTTAGCGGGCAAGAGATGTGTCCTACTTTCGAGGATTTCCAAGTTTTGATGGAGTTCGAGCGCAACGAGGAAATCTTGCCTCAACTTCAATTTGGCCACATCCAAGCCCTAAGACGAATGTGCGGCCTCACTTTGCATGATACTCGATCATTGGTTCACGACGGGGAGCTGGACATCCCAAGCTTGGTTTGTCGGTTTTTTGATGCTGGTGACCGTGGCGACCATCATTGGCAGGGCTATCGGCAACACGCGCTTTGTCTGTGCTTGCTATCTCATTTCTTACTTGCCTCAGGTTCCGAAGGATCCAGTGTCCGGTTGATCGAGGTTGCCCAAGGTTTGAAGGAGGGCAAGAGCTACATTGCTATGGCATTGGCTGAGACATTGATGGGCTTAGACGCTTTTCATTGCCAGGAGACGGCTAGGCTGGCGGGGAGCCCACTACTATTGCAGGTAATGTTTCCCACCCAATCTCACATATGTATTGCTCACATCACTCGGCCCTCAGGCTCGATTTTTCTCGTAAAGCCCTTTTCTTACTTTTCTCTCATCGTACATCTCTCTATTCTTTATTCTCTCATTTTTCGATCCCTCCCCAGGTGTGGTTGATGGACAAGTTACAGATTATGGAGTCTTGCCCCACATACTCAGCTCGCGGCTACTTTTTTTGACAATGCCTAGTCGATCCCTTGATGAGGGGTGGTGGTACGACTGGATGTGCAATTTGTCTACAAATCGCATCGCTTGGCGCTGCCCTTGGCTCAATCTGCCGGCGATGAGTTACAACATGACCCGTCAACCTGGGGTTCAATTGATTGGCATGACACGCTGTGTCTTCTATTTTCCGTTCCGATTCCAGCGCCAATTCGGACATGATCAGACTTGCCCTCCAGAGGGGATAGAGTATCCTGCTGCATTCCCGGTTCGAGGCGCACAGCTTGCCCGGTATGCCATAGCATGGAGGACTAGAGAGCTCTTGGCCCCTGCTCCCACTTTCAGTTGCACTTTGTCTGATGAGTGCTTGGATTGGCTCAATGAAGAGGCATAGGAAGGGCCTACTTTGGCATCAGAGGCTTCGACCAGCTTTGGAGGGGGCGCAGGAACACCTGACTTAGCTATGCCCCGGATTTATTACTTTATTCGTACTTTCAAGTTTTCTTTATGATTGTAATAAAAAGCAACTTCAATTTGTATGCAAAAGCAAGAGAACTCTGTATTGAAATCAATGAAATTGAAGGTTGTGGGTACTGAAAATTTTCCACTTTGGACCAAAAATGGTCTAAGTTGTGAAAAGATTAATTTTGAACAAAATAGACTTTATTAAAACTTTTCAAAACCATTTTCGATGTGGACCAGAACTGGACACGCCTGAAATCTGTCACCGAGATGCACAACCCCGGATCCCAGCAACTGGAAAGTTGCCCCTAGTCTGGAAAAATAGTACCGCAGCACTGCGCAGCAACGAAAAGTTGCCCCTAGTCTAAAGAGCACTGCACCGGAGATCATAACCGAACTATTGAATGCTGAATAGACAAAGATGGTCAAGATGATCAAATGGACAAAGTTGATCGGGAAAAAGTTTATGGCTGAACTTCATAATGAAGTTGCCTACGTATCCCAAAGATGGGAATCAAGCCTTACGTAGTTCAGGCTCAGGCTCACTCGAGTATTTTCACTCTCCTTTTACGCTCTAACTTTTGCCAAGGCCGCCCTTTGCGGGTTTTCAACCTTGCGAGCTCAGTTTTTATAATTTCAAAATTTTTTGTGCTCTGACTTTTGCCTAGGTCGCCCTCTCGGGTTTTCGGCCTAGCGAGCCTCTCAAGGGTAATATTTCTTCAACTTGTCCATGTTGATCGGTTGGGAGAACTCTAGGCCATCTAGGTCCATCAGAACCACAGCTCCACCTGACCAGATAGACTTAATGATGTAAAGACCAGTCCAATTGGGTTTGAACTTGCCCCTTGGGTCGTGGATGGGAGCTCGGTTGTCCTTGAGCACCAAATCTCCTTCTTTTAGATTCCTGGACTTAACTTTCTTGTTAAAAGCCCTGACAATTCTGCACTGATAGCCTTGAACATGGTACAGTGCTTTCAGTCTACGTTCGTCAAAAAGCATGAGTTCTTTAAATCTGCTCTGTTGCCAATCTGCTTCGGCTATCTGACACTCAGCCAGCACTCGCAAAGATGGAACCTTAATTTCAATAGGTAGAATGGCCACTATCCCATAAACTAATGAATACGGAGTCGCCCCAGTAGAAGTTCTAATTGAAGTCCGGTACCCCCACAGAGCAAACGACAGCTTGTCTGGCTAATCCCAGTAGGTTTCCACCATCTTCTGTAATATGTGTTTGATATTCTTGTTGGCGGCCTCGACCGCTCCATTGGTTTGCGGCCGGTATGTAGACGACTTATGAAAAGCCACATTGTATTTTTCCAACAAATCAATTACTTCCTTTTTGAAGTGGGAACCATTATCTAAAATGACCTCGTTTGGGACCCCATAACGACAGATGTTGTTTCTGATGAATTTTGCAACATGTGACGCCTTCAACACCGCGTAGGGTTGGGCCTCAACCCACTTCGTGAAATAATCTATCACGACCAGGATGAACTCATGCCCATTGGACCCTTTCGGGGTAACAGCCCCGATCACATCGATTCCCTAAACTGAAAATGGCCATGGCGAAGTCATATTGTACAGCTTCGACGACGGGATGTTCATGCGGTTTGCATGGATCTGACATTTGTGGCATCGCCGAACAAAGCTGATACAATCCTCCTCCATGGTGGACCAGTGGTAACCCTATCTGAGGATTTTCCATGCCAACATTACCCCATTCATATGCGCGCCGCATTCCCCTCCATGGATGGCCTCCATCAGGCGTTTTGATTCTTCAGCTTCAACGCACAGCTTATGCATTCCCAGATGACCTCTCTTATACAATTTACCCCCACAGATGATAAACTGAACGACCATTCTTCTGATTGCCCTTTTATCCTTGGCTTTTACCCTTGGTGGATATGCTTCCTTCTCCAAGAAATTCCAAATATCATAATACCAGGGGTTCTCAACGTGAACCTCATCTATAGCCGCAATTGATTCGTAAGCCGGCACAAATTTCTGGTCGATAATGACCGGACGCATCCGGACTCCAAACAGGATGTCTATCATGGAAGATAGAGTTGCTAGTGAGTCTGCGAACCTGTTGTTTTCTCTTAGTAGATGAGTGAAGTTTAGCTTCTCAAATCGAGGAATTAACAAATCCAAGGTCTGGTGATACATAATCATCTTTTCTTCTTTGACTTTCCAATCTCCTTTCGCTTGAGATACAACAAGGTTCGAGTCCCTGATGACGTCCAACCGTTTTGCTCCTAGTTCCAGGGATGCTTCTATACCGACAATGCATGCCTCATATTCTGCTTCGTTGTTCGAGACTTTGAACCAGAGTTTGAAGGCTAGAGGGATACGGGAATTGTCGAGTGCTATCAGCAACACTCATATCCCATACCCGTACTGGTTTGACGCTCCATCAAAGTACATCGTCCAAGTTTCATCTTCGATATGCAAAATGGCCTCATCTGGGAATAAGTACTCAACTGCTTCACCCCCTTCCACTGGATGATCGGCTAAGAACTCTGCTACTGTTCTTCCCTTGACTGACTTGCGCGTCACATATTTTAGATCGAATTCGGAAAGCAACAGCAACCAACGAGCCAGCCTACCCATAAGTGCTGGTTTCTCAAAGAGATATTTGATGGGATCTAATCGTGAAACCAACATTACGGAGTGAGCTAACAGGTAGTGCCGCAGTTTCCTGGTAGCCCATACCAAGGCTAAGCAAGCCTTCTCCAATGGTGTGTAGCGAGTCTCATACTCTAGCATCTTCTTACTCAGATAGTAGATGGCCCTCTCCACTATATCCTCTGATTCCTGCGCGACCATGCAGCCCATTGTGGTCTTAGTTACTGAAAGGTACAATATCAACGGTCTCCCCAGCTCTGGTGGTAACAACACGGGCGGGTTCTGTAAGTATTCCTTGATCTGTTCAAAAGCAGCTTGGCATCGGCCGTCCCATTGAAATTTCTTTCCTTTCTTCAGGAGGCCAAAAAGTGGTTCACAAGTCAAGGTTAATTTTGAGATAAACTTTCTTATGAATTGCACTTTACCCAGAAAGCCTCGCACCTCCTTTTCAGTCCTTAGTGGTTGCATTTCTAGGATGGCCTTAATTTTGGAAGGGTCGACTTCGATACCTCTCTGTGTAATCAGAAACCCTAGCATTTTCCCTACTGTAACACCGAACGTACACTTCTGAGGATTCAGCCGCAACCGAAATTCTCTGATCCTTTGAAAGAACTTTTGCAAGGCGGTGTAGTGACCCTCTCTTTCCTTGGACTTGACAATCATGTCGCCCACGTACACCTCAACCTCTTTGTGGATCATGTCGTGCAATATTGTGGTCGCGGCCCGTTGATATGTAGCTCCAGCGTTCTTTAGCCCAAATGGCATCACTCTGTAGCAGTAGGTGCCCCACGGGGTGGTGAATGCAGTCTTTTCCCAGTCTTCAGGTGCCATCACTATCTGATTATAGCCTGAGAAGCCATCCATGAACGAAAGCAAAGCATGCCCGCTGTGAAGTCCACCAACTCATCGATATGCGGCAAGGGGAAGTCGTCCTTCGGACTGGCTCTGTTTAAGTCCCTGAAATCCACGCATACCCGGATCCTGCCATCCATCTTCGGCACTGGAACAATGTTGGCCAACCAAGTTGGGTATTCGGATACCAGCAGGAAACCTGCATCAATTTGCTTGGTGACTTCTTCCTTAATCTTAAGGGCCCAGTCCAGGCAGATCCTTCTGAGTTTTTGTTTAACGGGTCGGGCCTCGGGGTCAAGAGGGATCCGGTGCTGTACGATCTCAAGATCGATTCCAGGCATGTCTTCGTAGGACCACGCGAAAACGTCTTTGAAATCTTTTAATAAAGCGACTAGGCGCTCGCGTTCCTCCGAAGACAACGTGGACCCGATCTGGACCAGCCGCGGGTCCTCCTCAGTACCAATGTTCACAGTAGTGATTTCATCCATTAAGGGTTTAAC
The DNA here is from genome assembly GCF_055761805.1 of Camellia sinensis. Lineage (NCBI taxonomy): Eukaryota > Viridiplantae > Streptophyta > Magnoliopsida > Ericales > Theaceae > Camellia > Camellia sinensis. The sequence goes on along the minus strand of NC_138968.1, from coordinate 147,660,750 downwards.
AAATCTTTCCTGCTCTTGTTCAATTAAGCGTTGTAAAACCGGAGCAATTTCTTCCTCGTCGTTTTTATCAAAATTTTGAAAGTCTGAGTCCAAGCAATAAATCAAGGGCACAGAAAAGTACTCAGAAACCACAGCCACATCATTCTCATTAACCACATCCAAATCGTCCGATTCTTAGGTTACAACAGACTCAAAAGAGAAAGAAAAAGACGACCTGGACAAGACTGTGGTATCCGGGTTATCACCCCCTGGAATACCGGACTCAGACTCAGTCGAGCTGGAACCTGATTCTGACTCAACAGACTCGGTGGAATCAGATTCTGGCTCACTACCTGACCCGGTGCTGCTTGACAAAAATCCCTCTTCATACTACCAGATGAGAGAGGGTGCAATAGATGCATCCAAAATGTTTGCTGGTAGGCCCGCAGCCGTTCCATTCCTGATCACGCATACCGAGAAGGTATCCTCCAAGCACTTCTATTCGATCAGAGGATCTGAAAGTAGACACGCCAGCGCTACCCCCATTTCACTTTCGGCATCCTCAGACTCCATTTTCTTGCTCCGCTCAACTTCAGCTAATGGGTCTGTCTATTCTTCGGCAACGTCATCCCTGGGTAACTACAGGTCAAAGAAGATCTCAAACCCCGGCACGCGCTTCCTTTCCGCGTTCAACCACGGCTCTGGGAAGCCACAAAACAGAAAGTCCTCCCCCTCCCGGACGAAGCGTCCGTTTAGGGTACCTTGAATGGGCCGGTGCATTAAGTCAAAAGGCTTCCCTGCCTTCTTCGCTCTGGCTCTCCCAGCCATCTCCTTACCCTTCTTTATCCAATCCTCTTTGGTGGGCAGATAACCCAAGCCAAAGGTATGTGGGTTGTGTGGCACCTCGGCCAATGCTGCGACGCCCTTCCAGCCGCTCTTTCCCAATCCCATCCTGGGGACGTGTTAAAGCTTGTTCATGAGGTATACCGATTGAGCACTGACATACACCCCCTCATTAACAGCTAAGATGTTCTGTATGACCCGGTCCTCAGCTAGGGTAAAACCGGATACGAACACATCCTCTATACCGTGCTCAATTTCCAAAACTGGCGTAGATACTTCCGGCGTTGGATGGATCGATGAATTCCCACAAACAATGGCTACTCCCTTTCCATGGGGGTACTTCACTATCTGATGTAAGGTAGAAGAAACTGCCTTCACTTGATGCAGCCACGGCCGTCCCAAGAGTAGATTGAAAGTGGCGGGAACCACTAGGACGTGAAAGTTAATTTCATGCTGCCCCGGCCCAACCTTGGTCTGAATTTTCACTGTCCCCATGACTTCTCTGGTTGTGTTGTCGTATGCCCGAATCACCTAGGCTGTTGGCACAAAGTCCGCGGTCTTCAAACCAATTGCATAGGCAATCCTTGCTGGACACACGTTGATGGCGGACCCTGTGTTGACAAGCACCACGGGTATCCATTTGTTTCTGCACTCCACGGAGATGTAGAGTGGCTTGTTATGGTTTGCACCCTCAGGTGGCAGTTCTTTGTCAGAAAAGGTCAACATCGGGGTAGCTCCTCCCGGAAAAACTAAGCCCACCAGCTGCTCGGGCTCTATTGAGAGCTTGGCCTTGTCCATGGCTGATAAGACAGCTTGTCGATGCACTCGTGATGCTATGAGCAGTCCCTAGATGGAGATGTCTGCCTGTATCTTTTTTAACTACTTCAATACAGCCTCTTCTTCGAGTTGTTTCTCTTTCTGCTTCTTTGCCTCCTTATCTTTCCCAGATGCCTCTGGCTGGTCTAGGTGCGAGGGCTTGAAATATCGCCCGCTCCTGGTCATATGATCGACTTCGCCGATATACCAGGTATCATCTGGCTGATTGCTCCCCCAATCCTCATCCGTGTGGGCAAGACATAAATCATCGTCCTCCCACCACATTCCGTCGGCAGCCAACAGACACCTGTCTGGCTCCGGTACAATTGCACCCGCCGTACTCTCCGTCCACATGCTCGCAACATTCTCTATCCTCGTGCACACAGCACTTTTAGTTCCCTCAGGGCCCTTAGCTTTCTTGATTCTCTCAGAATCCTCAAACCTTTCTTGTTCCAACTGCGTCAGTACAGCTGGCTATTCAACAATTCCTACATTCACAATGCCCATGTCTTGAGCGAAATTCTTAGCACCGGCGCTCTTTCGGCGATTCATTCTGATTTCCGGCCCTTCCGGCCACCACTGATATTCTTGCCCTTGCCGGGCCCTGTTCCAACTGAGCTTCATCAACAACGTCAAGCAGGTCATCAAGCCACCCGGTGACCTCTGCTGACTCTTCAAAATCTGACCAGTTGACTACCATGCCCTCTGGCTCTTGTTCATCGAAAAATTGGAGTTTAGCAAAGTCCTCTTCCACAGCTGCCAGGTCATCTATCCTCTGACCAGATTCATCCCCTTGTATCATACAAAGCTCTGCCCCCGCCGGCAATTCAAAGTTCGGCCCAACCTGGCCCACTGATAAAATGTAGTCGCTCGGACTGTATAAAAAACTCTCAGATTCCTCATATCCTGGCTCGACAATCCCATTCTCCCCTGGAATCTCCCCTGTTCTATCTTCGACAGCCATGGTTCGGGTTGGGCTCTGGAGATGTCCAACATGCACAAGTTAGTGCAGTCAGGAAGGAGCACCTCCGGCTTGGGTAGGTGGGTTGGGGTAATATATATGCTGGGATCGTAAAACATGACCCCAGTCTGGATAAAGTTGATTCTTTTGGGAGGTGGAGCTTGGTTGTGCGGTGGGAGAGGGTTTGTTGTGACATTGGGTTTTTCTGGAGACACAATCACCTGCTTGTCAATGAGATCTTGAATCTCATGACGCAATCTAAAACATTGGTCAGTGTCGTGACCATGTTGTTGGTGATATGCGCAGTATTTTGTTGGGTTATGAGAGGGAGGGAGTGGATTTGGCAATAGCCTTGGCTCCAGGGGCTTTAAGTGCCCTTTCCTGATTAATACCCCTAGAGCCTTGGACAGGGGCATGTATAAAGGCGTAAAGGTTCTTTGGCCTCTGGATTGGAATTTGGTGGTTTGTGTGTTGCTTCCAAACGCGTCGGAGAAAGGGGTAGCTGCCATGGGTCTTGGAGGGGGAATGGTCGTGACCATGCTTACTTTTGAAGCCCTAGCATTTGCGGCATTGCTGGTGCCTGTGTTGTTGTTGCGGTTGAAGGTTCTTTGGGGTTGCTCTCAATCTTGGTCAATCAGACCTTGTTTCATAGCATCCTCTATTTGTACCCCCATCTCGTGCAAATCTGAAAAGGTAGGGAAGGGGAGCACAATCATTTTCTGCATCAGTTTTGGCTGGAGATTGGGCACAATCATCTGGATTTGATCTTTATCTATAGGCCTTAGGGTCATCATTGAGGCCTTCGCCCTCCAACGGGCCACAAAATCCGAAAAGCTCTCCTTAGGCTCCTGCTTTGTTGTCTCAAGATCACGGGTTGTAATCTCGATCTGAGTGTTGTAGGAGTACTGTGCAATGAAAGCCTCAGCCATCACGTCCCACTTCCGCTTCACATCATCTTCTAATTTTGCATACCAGATAGCGGCCACACCTGACAAGGTCCGGCCGAATAGTGAAAGCTTCTATGGTTTGGTGAGGCCCATCGGTCGCAGTATATCTGAGAATAACCGAAGATAGACCATGGGATCCCCGGATCCGTCAAAACGGTCGATTTGTGGCATCTTGAACCTATCTGGCAGCATCACAGCCACATCGGTATATCCGTCCTCGATGTCTGGGATGGACTTGACCCCCTAGGATTTCTTGAACAACTTCTCGAGCTTGCTCAATTTCAATGTTGTATTGTCTACCTCAAACTCGAAAGGAGAGTTCAGTTGATTGATAGGCGTAGGCGCCTTGGATAACTGTGGTAGAATCGGGGGCGGAGCCGACCCCGTTGGGATGTCCATATCTCCCTGGACATTTGGTGCCTCCTCGGGTGCTGGAACTCCTGGTGGGAGAGGAGCTGGGTGTAAAGCAGATGCCCCAGTTTGTTGTTACAACCTGGCAATTAACTCTGCCTGCTGGGCCATGATCTCGGCTTGTTGTTTGGCAAACTCATCCCAGAGAATAGCGTCCTGCTGCATGGCTCTCATGGTCTCCTGCATCTGGCGCATCATTTCTTCAACTCCTGTCGGTACCGCCATGCTGCCCTGATCTGTCTGAACTACTGATAGGTCTATCTCTATAGCAACAATTGAGATCTCAGTCCGACTGTCCACTGATGGGGTAATCCACTACTCTGGCAACCTCTGCTCGGATACACTGCGTCTTCTCGACCTCCGTCTGATAACCAGGGGTAGAGAATGATACACTGGTTGTCTGTCGACCAGATCCTCAGATCGATGGAGTCGGCAACCTCTTGTCCAGAGTGCTTGGGGAATATCTGCTTGGCCTGAAGCAATTATGCTAAACTACCCTAGCAAAAGATAAATAAAGCAATAATAAGGAAATAAATAAGCAGACAAACAGACAGCATAACAGCGTAAATAAACACAACGCGCAGTCGGATATAATTAACATGCAATTGATACACTGTTCTCAAAGACTGATTATTATTCCCAAATCACTATCCCCAAAGCTGAATCTGATACCCGCAGATAACTGATTCCGAAAATACTGAACTGGTGCCTGCAGGCCTGATACCCAAAATACTGAACTGGCGCCCGCAGGCCTGATGCACAAACTTGTAAACTGATACATGCATTCGTATAGAGACGCACTCTAAAAGCACATAATAATCAAGTGAGAGCCAAAACACCCCTATGTTGGGGTAGGGTTTCCCTGTCCTATTCTGCCAGGAACTAGGGTTTCACTATGCACGCAGCGGTTTCAAACAACCTATGATCGGGTAAACAACCTGTCCTAGTTTGGAATGGTCACTATGGATTTTGAATATGCACTAGGTCGAATGGTCAAAAGGGGTGCCCTGGTAAAACCAGGGTTTGTGTTCCCGTCGTGGCAGAGCCCATAACCGGTCAACCTTATGGCACGCTTCTCGAAGCGAGCCTCCGGCAAACCGTTCAGGAATAGCATACGGAAAACACGGTGTCCTAGGCGCACCAATACAAATGCAATGCAAAGAATCACATAAGTGTAATCAAAACCAGATATCACAAGTTCGAGTCAAGTTCACTAAGTCCCCAGCAGAGTCGCCAGAAACTGTAGGCGCGCCCTTGGGCCTCATTACCATTCGGACTCAATTTGTCACGGTCTTGTATCTAATCTCGCAGAGTACAATGCAAGACCGATGAATCATCAAAGAGTCTAAATCCGACAAATCGTTTTTTGAAAACAGATTTTTTTGAAAGAAGTGCCAAACATGGACTGCTTTGCCAGATACAGAGTCGCCACCTAAATATTTATTTTGGGGGGATTTAGGAAACCCTGACTCGTTTCCTAAGGCCACGTGTCCATCATCACCAAAGTTGCCTCGGCTCGGGAACTTGGGTACGATTGGGGAAGGTCACTTCGTGAGCACCCCCGCTCACCCGATCAAAGATCGGCCTTACTAATATGATATCTAGTTTTGAAAACATTATGCGTTCTTATTCCGGTTATTAGCCTAGATTTTACTATGTGATGCACACAACATACAAGTATAGACTGGATCGCCTGAATTGGAACGAAACATCTCATGTTTGTTTTGAAAACGGTTTGCTACTCGCAAGTAGGCTAAAGTGCGGGTTTGCCACCCTCGGCTGGGCTTAGAAAACATGGTTTTGCCACTCTCAAGTGGGCTTAAAACTCGCATTTAATGAATTGTTCCAATCCAAATAACCCAACCTTCGCCCACAGGCATTCAGGCAGTTATATCACATAAGCAATTAGCCTCATGGTAAGCATGCTATCATGGCAGTCACTCACACACATGCAAGGATGCTAAAGCATAAACACTTACCGAGTACTCCAAGCCAAAACAAAGCTATGTTAGAAATCCATGCATGATCCTAACTACACAGAAATGCCTAATGCAACACATGCAAAAATGCAACTACAATAGGCTCGGCTATTCTAAACATGGCATATGATGATGCTACAGCTAACACGTATTCAATTTGGAATTGAAATACAAATGCAGTTAGTATGATGCGCCGAGCCCGGTACATGCAATACAGATGAATGAATGCAAACATGCGAGCATGAGCATGCTAATTGAAACATGCCCTAATCTAACCATCATAAGCTGGTAAATAAAAGGGAGAAAGACGTGGGGTTGGAAGACATGCATCACACACACGCACAATTATTACAACATTGCCCCCTTCGAGGGGTCCGAATAAATAATACAGTCTGAATAATAAGTACAGTCCGAATAAATACAAAGCCCTAATTAATTAACAACTTAACTAGGAAAGCGGATAAATTAGCAGGCAAGCTATGGACAGCCTCAGCTCTGTTCTGAATGATGAAAGATGCATGCTTGAGTTGCCTAGTACGGAAATCCATTGCGATGCCCCGATTCGCCTCTGTTTACACTTAATCCCAAAATACTGTGCGAAGCTCCAGAAGGCTATTGATTTCTGATTTGCTGCAACAGAGAGCAAGAAAGGGGCATGGCAAAGTATTTTCACATATGTATGCATGACTACTCTTCAGGGAGTGTAGTCCTCGATCCTCGTGCCACCAATCACGCATCTCGATACATGATGGTCGACGAGTCGAATTGCACGACTCGATGTGAAATGAATGCACATGAAAACACAACAAGACCTAAACTCCATCATGGGTAATCCGAAGCGTCGGCGACCAGGAATTGAGACACGTTGAAACGTTCCCCGTTTCCCGTGCTTGGGCTAACTCCTATCCCAAACACAATGCAAATGAGATGGCATACACAATGAAACTAACATACAACCTAGCATACGCAATGCTATGAAATGGCATACACAATGCTCGATGTAACATGGCATATACAATGTTCTAGCATGCAACCCAGCATACGCAATGCTATGGACCGAAATGGCATACACAATGCACGACGTAACATGGCATACACAATGCTCTAACATGCAACCTAGCATACCCAATGCTATGGACCGAAATGGCATACATAATGCACGATGGACTTATACCAACAGGAGTGGACCTCAGCCACACTCACATCAGTGGCCATGAGATGAAAATGAGACAACCGAAATGGGTGCACACATGCACAAATACCAAGGACCGAACCTGAGGCATGGAATGCCACTACCAAAGCATGGCAAGGATGAAACATGACATGGAATAGCATAAATTACAGCTCTAAAACAGCATGAAATATGGTCCCAAAACATGCAAATATGGCATACAATGCGAGCTAGGGGGGCCGGGTACCGAAACTAGTGAAGTGCGTTACACTAGAGGTATCCAAAGCAATGCACCAGTGGAAAACCAACTCCAAACAGACCCTAGGCAGGTCTGGAACAGTGGGGAAATGGCCTAAAATGATGGCTCGGAATGCAACGGAATGGAGCTCATTCAATGGTCCGAAAACAAAGCATACAAGCCCGACTCTCAAATGCATTTAAAAAGATGAAAACATGGAAACATGGCATTCAAACAAGCTCTGAAATGTGATGGATAATAGGCTCAAAACATTAACACACCTCAGTATATGCATGCAATGAAACTCAAAACTCGAAGCTAGGCAAATGCATTGAACTACAAGTATGCAAAATAGACATCATTCAACCACGAGGCCAAGAAATAGAGCTAGGGAAGTCCAAAATAAGCACATTATCAGTTTAAGACATGGCCAAAAGGTGCCAACATGAAGGGCCAAAACAACACGCAACCTAGGCTAGTAAGCAAGGTTTTCATGGCATGTACATGAAGCATAAGAGAGGTCACCAAACCAGCCAAAAATAGGAGCATGACATGTCAAATAAACCCAAAATAACCACTAAAATGCATCCAATGCATGCAAAAATGATGAGCTCCTTTGGAGGGCCATGCAAGGGGTTACTCAACACATACAATAAGAACACTTAACATGGCCAAACCAACTCTAGAAATCAATTATGACAGCCCTAAAACTCACCAAATTGGCCCGGAAATGGGTCAATGAAGCATACAATGAAAGGCCCCTTTGAAAGGCCTTGAATGGAATTGTTCTACACATGCATTATAGACATAAAATATGGCCAAAGGGGCTCTGGACAGAGCTAAGGCAGACCTTGAAACTCACCAAATTGAGCCCAAAAAGTGACTTCACAACATGCAAATGAGGGGCCCTTTGGAAGGCCAAAAGGGCCAACAAACAAGACAATGAGAGAGGGGGTCACCCCCCTCTGATTTTAGATCTTGAAAACACATCCAAGCCACTGAAAATCCACTAGATTTCAGTGGCTAAGAGGCCAAACCAAGGCCAATGCAAATGCTCACATGCATAGCTCAAAACATGAGGAAATAAAGCATGAAATGGGGTAGATGACCCCAAACAGAAAAGTGACCTCAAGTAATCATGTTTATAAGCTCAAAAGGAAACTTTTTAAAGTTTATGACAAATCTCGAAAATGCTCACAAGTAGGACTAAGAAATGATGCAAAATAAGCCTACAAAGAGGGATAAATCATACAAGGATGTAGGAGGCCTCAAACGGAAAAGTATCCTCAATCAAACTTCAAGAGGAGCTCAAAATATGACACTTTATGGTTTATGACAAAACCAAAAATGCTTGCAAATAGGGCTAAGCTATCATGCAAAACAAGGCAAGAAAAAGGGAAATGGAGGCTTACCCTTGTAGCACAGCAAAGCAGCAGCTTCTGGACCAAGTTGGTGAACCGTCAACCCTTGCAAATCAGTCCCAAAGTGCTGGAATGGATGGTGGAGGTGGTAGGCTATGAGGTGTAGTGCAAATGATGTAAGAAAATTAGGGTTTGGAGCTTGGAATAGTGAGTTATGGAGAGTGGAGTGTATATGCCTTAAAAAAATTTGTTCAACCCTTCAAATGGAAGAGGAGGGTTGGTTTTATAGAGGAGAAGAGCCAAGGCTTCTTGGAAAAGCCTTAAGAGGGGTTTAAAGCTTCTCAAAGAAGCTTAACCAAAAGGGTCAAGCTTCTTAAGGAAGCTAGACCAAAAAGGGTCAAGCTTCCTCAAGAAGCTTGGCCAAAGGGTCAAGCTTCCTTTAGAAGCTAAGCAAAGGGACCAAAGCTTGCTTAAGAAGAGAAACAAAGGGCTCAAATCTTGGACAGTGGGTCAAATGCTTCACAGCTAGCACAGCTATGTTGCACGTGAGAAGAGCAAAAAGCAGAAAGCTAGCCGACCAGCTAAGGTGGCCGGCTGGCCGGCTGGCCAATCCCCCTGGTCGGCCGACCAGGGGTCAAAAGGGTCAATGAGAAATGCTGGCCGGCCATACCAGAAAGGTGGCCTCCTAGATGAGTGCAACACAGCTGTATGGTGGAAAACCAGAAAATGGGACCCAAGAGAGAGAAAAACCAGCTTTTTAGAAAGGTTCAAAAGGGTCAAGAAGAATTACTGGTCGGCCTACCCATATTGGTGGCCTCCCAGATGAGCACAACACAATGGTGGTATGAAAAGCCAGAAATTGTGGCTTAAAAGTGAGAAAAACCAGCTTTCTGTCAGAAAAATCGGCTTTAGGAGAGAGAAAAAGAGAAAACTAGTTTCCAAGGAAAAAAGGTGGCCTCCCACCATACTACCACCTCCCTAACAATGAAAATAGGGTCCCTACCAAAAATGGACCAAAACGGATGAAAAACGAGGGTTCGGGGGCCAAAACGCGCAGTCTAGGGCCCCGAAAACAGGCTGTTAGGCACCGGAAGTGGCGTATGACCACGAAAGTGGTCTTTCGGGCCACAGTTTCTCTCTAAAGGGAGGAACCAAGGTGTGTGCCAAAAATCAGAGCAAACGAAGGTAGTTAAGCGGTCCCAAACTGAGGCACATGGTCGACGGCTCCGAAAACCAGAAACTGGGCTCCAAACGGGAAAAATGGCCTACGACCACGAAACGTAGCCTACGGCCACTGAGAGATGGTCTACGATACCTCTCCCTCTCTTCGGGAAGAGAAAACAGAGAAAATAGGACCTGGTTCATAAACCGAGGCAAAGCATAAAAGAGCCCCGAAGTCCGGAGGCAAGGCTCGCAGCCGAGACTCCGCTACCTTAGAACGAGCACAATATGCAACATCATCGAGCGCTCAATTGGTGACGTCTGAGTCTTAAGGTCGGTCAAAAATGGGGTGTCTACACTCCCCCAACTAGGTTTCTTCCCTCTCCTCCCATTTTCTTCAACTCCAAACCTCTAAATAAGGTGTTTTGGAAGATTTTTCAAAAATACCACCTCTCTTTCATGCATCTCCACTTTGTCCTTGCTCAGTTTATTGAAAAGCGTAACATTTAACGAAATGCGAGCCTCGGAACATCGTAAAAATTTCTTTCAAAAACATTTTTGAAAGAGAGGGTTTTAAGGTCTAAAATCATTTTGGTCAATAGGCTTTGGTCCAAAAAGGGGTGTGAGGTTTGGGATTTGACGCTCTACACGACTGAATGCATCCAAGTGCGCATTCAGCGTGGGATCGGGAAAATTACTGGGCTTTTTAATAACCAACCGGGGTATAGAAGTTGATCCGTCTCAGATCAAAGCCATCCAAAATCTTGTGAGGCCCAACACAGTCAAGGAGGTGCAACATCTCACTAGCCTAACAACCGCGCTAAACCGATTCATAAGTCGATTGTCAGATAGGTGCTGACCGTTCTTCCAGGCACTGAAGGCCAAGTTTGAGTGGGATGTCAAGTGTGACCGTGCCCTGGAAAGCTTGAAAAACTACATGACCTCTCATCCATTATTAGTAACCCCCAGTACTAGGAAAGGAACTCTTTTTATACTTAGTAATTTCCTAGCATGCAGTTAGCGCAGTGTTGGTACGTGTAGAGGGAATACAACACCTACCTATCTTTTACGTTAGCAAGACCTTGCTGGACACCGAAACACGGTACCTTCCCTTGGAGAAATTGGCCTTAGCTTTAATGATGGCTTCTAGAAAATTGTCGCACTACTTCTATTCCCACACTGTGATTATTTTAACAGCCTTTCCATTAAAAGCCTTGTTTTAGAGGGCGAATTTCTCGGGACGAATCTTGAAATGGGCAGTGGAGTTACGACAGGTCAACATTAAGTTTCGGCAAAGAACCGCAATAAAAGCACAAGCTTTAGCAGATTTCATGGCCGAATTTGCCCTAGGAAGCCATCAGGTTTGCCCAATCGACATAACTGGGGAAAGGGGAGAAGGTGCCACAGGGATAGCACAGCCCCCGTAGCAGGGCACTTAACTGCATAACAAACCGTTCAACCTTTCAGAAGGGGACAAAGGAGCAACTTGCAGTACGACAAGCGAACACCCGGCTGAAAGTCCAGTCCTAAGAAGTGAGGAACAAACCCGAACAGCAGACAATAACCTGGAAGAAGGCATCATCAACGCCCCTGATCCCAAGACATCATCAGATCCCTCCACATGCTGGAAGCTATTCGTCGGAGAGATGTGGAAACTCTTCGTGGATGGAGCATCCAATATGCACGGTGTAGGACTTGGCTTAGTCCTCATCTCACCAGATGGCCTAACAATCGAACAGGCAATCAACCTTGGTTTCCAGCATCCAACAACGAGGCAAAGTATAAAGCATTATTAGCGGGTTTAAAGTCAACATTTCGCATGAAGGTCACCGAGCTGATGGTATACAGTGCCTCCCAATTGGTAGTCAACCAGATTTTAGGCGACTACGAAGCAAAGGATGATAGAATGGCTAAGTACCAAGAGTTGGTCAGAAAAGAGATCATAAAGTTTGAAGTAGTTCGGATAGCGCAAATCGGTCGAGAGAAAAATAATAAAGCAGATGAGCTAGCTGGTTTTGCATTAATGGCAAACACATCTATCCCACACCCATTGTTAATTGACTTCCTACCCAGACCAAGTATTGAAGAGCCCGAAGCAGCCAAAATATGTTGCGCAGAGCTAGGCCCTTCCTAGATGGATCCCATCATAGTGTTTTTAAAAGATTTCGTCTTACCTGAAGAAAAGAAAGAAGCCAACAAAATTAGAGCAAAGTCACAGCGATTTTCGCTCTCCCCATCCCTAGCATTGTACAAAAAATCATTCACAGGACCTTACTTGAAGTGTGTCCATCCCGGTAAGGTCGAGGCATTTTTTTTCGAAATACACAAAGGCGTTTGTGGAAGCCACCAATGGGGAAGATCGTTGGCCTACCGAGCAATTTCACAAGGGTATTGGTGGCTGTACATACGAGTAGATTCAAAGAAATTTGTCAAGAAGTTCGAGAAATGTCAAAAGTTCGCACATCAAATACATTAACCAGCTAGAGAGCTCCTACCTTTAACTAGCCCGTGACCCTTTGCAATGTGGGTCCTGGATATAGTGGGCACACTCCCAACCGCACCAGGCAATAGAAAGTTCTTTCTCACAACAACAGACTACTTCACAAAGTGGGTGGAAGCAGAAGCACTCACATCCATAAAAGAAAAAGACGTCAAGAAGTTCGTCTGGCAGAACATCATAACTCGATTCAGCATACCCAAGGCTTTAATATCCGACAACGGTACTCAGTTTGATGGCAAAATCTTTAGGGGCTTTTGCAAAGAATACAAGATAGAATTCTACAACTCTACACCAGCGTACATCCAAGCTAATGGCCAGGCTGAGGCTTCCAACAAAGTAGTCTTAGAGGGTCTGAAAAAGAGACTGGAAAGAGCAAAAGGCAAGTGGGCTGAGAGCTTCCCCATGTTTTATGGACCTACCGTACCACACCTCGGCGATCAACTGGCAAACTTGAATGGTAAGGTCTATGGCATGGAGGCAGTAATCCCATTGGAAGTGGGCCTCCCCACTATTAGAAGCGGAAATTTTGATCCAACTTGAATGGTGAGGCCATAGCCCTAGAACTCAACCTTGTAGAAGAAAGAAGAGAGAGGGCATTGGTGTACATTTCCTCATCCCAACAAGAGTTATCCAGGAAATACAACAAAACAGTGCACTCAAGGAAATTCAAGATTGGAGATTGGGTACTGCGCAAAGTAATGGGCAACACTTTGGTACCTGGAGATGGCAAGTTGGGCCCTAACTGGGAAGGACCATACAAAGTGATTGGTTTAGTAGGAAAATGAGCATATCACTTAGAAGATATGGACAACAAAGCTATTCACAGGCAATGGAATACAGCCAATCTCAAAGTATTTTATTTTTAGCTTTTTCTTAAAACACTTGTAATTTTTCTCTTTTTTCAATAAAACAAGTAGACTTTTTTTGGTAAAATTCTTTCCGCTATCTGTAAAAGTTGATAGCCCGACTGGGGGCAATCAAAAAGGTTGGAAGGTTTGACCAACACTTTTCGTTCTTCAGCCGAGATAAGGATCTAGGCTCAATATGGTTGGCAGGTTTGACCAACACTTTTCTTTCTTCAGCCGACATAAAGATCACGGCTCAAGAAGGTTGGCAGGTTTGACTAACACTTTTCTTCTTTCAACCGAGATAAGGATCACGGCTCAGGAAGGTTGGCAGGTTTAACCAACACTTTTCGTTCTTCAGCTGAGATAAGGATCTAGGCTCAAGACAATTGGCAGGTTTGGCCAACACTTTTCTTTTTTCAGCCGAGATAAGGATCTAAGCTCAAGACGGTTTGCAGGTTTGACCAACGATTTTCTTCCTTCAGCCGAGATAAGGATCACGACTCAGGAAGGTTGGCATGTTTGACTAACACTTAGTGCGTTCTTCAGCCGAGATAAGGATCTAAGCTCAAGAAGGCTAGCAGGTTTGACCAAAACTCTTCTTTCTTCAACCGAGATAATGATCTAGGATTAAGAAGGTTTTCCTTTAACCGAGATAAAAATCGAAACAAAAATCTCGGCTATAAAAGTTTTGCAGTTTCCCAAGTTGTTCTTCAGCCAAGATAAGTATCTCAGCCAAAAAAAGGGAGAAGGATAAGGAAAGGCCAAGCTAACTAGGCCGCCTAGGCTTGCAGTAAAGATGTCACACTATAAAATGGAGAAGTGCTGTAACCAAACAAAACAAAACAAAAAAAACCAAAAAAAAAAAAAAAAAAAGTTTCTTTCATTCATTGGGAATTAAGTACAAAAGGTGGGGCGTATAGCCCGGTTACATTTCATAAAAACAAAAGGAAAAAGTGTAGCAAACAAGACAAACAGGTTTTTTCTTTTCAAGTGAACAAATCATCAAGGTCAGTGTCCAGGTCAACCCGGACTTTGCCACTAGATAAACCGATTTAGGCAGCTGCCTCTTGGGATAGCTCGGTCACAGGCTTCACGTCAACTGTGCTTGGCATAGGTTGGTTGAACGGATCTACCCGAGCTTGCAGAGAAAGCTGAAGACCGAGGTCGGTGTTGGCAGGAGGGGCATTAGATGGATCTAGGGTCTTTTCCTCCTCTCCCTCTTAGGGAAACTTTTGTTGGGCCACATTGGCGTAGTCCGTCATCTAGCTCGGTATGAAATGAGGGGGAGGGTTCAGAAAGATCTCGGTATCATGCCCCTGACCAAGCTTGGCAGTCGCAGCCTTCCACCCTTATTTGAAGAATATATCTTTTGCTGCTTCGCACTGCTGGACGTAGGCTTCTTCCCCCTTCTTGTAACCTTGGTCTTCAGCATCCTCCGTCTTATTCTTCTATTCCTGGATCTCGGTGTTCTTTTTCTTTTCCAGTTTTGCCAGCTCACACAAATAATGGTCTTTTCTCTCGGCGAAGGCTTTTTGTTTATCTTCCTCGGCTGTACTAACTAGCTCAGCCAGTCGTTCGTTCTTCGCAACCACCGCGGCCAGTTTTTCCTTTAGTTCTTTCAGCTCGGCCGCCTTGGCGTTGGAGTCAGCCACAGTAGACCACGTTGTCTTGTACAACTCAAGCACACGTTTGTGCGCTATATGGTTTTTCTACAGTGCCTACGGTTTAAATAAAAGGGTGTGAGGCTGCAAACCGAGCAAATTAATGGACTTAAGCTAGCAAGTAGAGGGCTTACCAGCACCATGGACTTTGAGGCTGACCGAATTGCTTTTAGTTCGATCAAATGATCATGGTGCTCCATGTCAGCTGGCAGGCAAAGGCATTTGAAAAGGTTGAATGTGAGCATGTGGTCCTTCTCAGTAACCACCGAGTCTTTGATGGACATAGCCCGGTTCTTGTAAGACATTACTGGTGCCCATTCCAAAGAGCTCGCTTGGTCAATTCGGGCAGGTTCTGGGTTCGGCACACGGGGTCAGGAAACACAGTCTTTTCTTCATCCCCCAAATGTTGTGGCTCGATCGATGAGGTGCACGCGCGCTTACTTGGCCGAGACGTGGTTCCCCTTGAGGTTGGAAGGGCGACCACGGTCTCACGTGGTTGACCAAAAGAAGCTTATTTTTTCTAGATTACGGCGGAAGTTTGTTTAGTGATAAGAGCTCGCACGACCCTCCTTTTAGCCATTTTTTGTTCTTCGGTGAGGGGAATGAGGTTGCTCTGAGGTAATCCAGGATCTGGTTCAGGAGAAGGTTCAAGCAGGAAGTCTGTAACTCTGCTTTTTCTCCTGCCACTATAGCGGTACGTTGGCACTACTCCTAGAAGCTCGGTCCAATCATGGTGACGATACTGTAAGGCAGCTCATAGCGTGGCTTGGTTAGTGTATGCGTAGTCTGTCTTCAGGCGGTACAAATCTACAGAGGAAAAAAGGAAACTCAAGTGTTAGCACGGCTGTAGAATGGGGTTAATTATTACCACAAACCGAACTACGCTCACCAGGACTTTCTTTGTTCGAGTTGATATTATAGCCCGATATTTGGGCCTCTTAATCCTCAACGTTACCAGAGACCTAGAGAAATCGTCGTCATTCAGGTCTTTGTCTGGTGTATGCTTGATGATTTTCTCTTGCCCCTTTCTGATACATAGGTAATGGACCCAACCGTCGTCATTTTGATCGAGCGAGTATTCATGAAATAGCTCGGCCAATCCGAGGTTGAGGCCAAGCTTGCAGTTTACTCGGCAATTCCATTAATTATCATGTACATATTTGTAGACAATTGGGGGGGACATAATCTGGTTTGCCTAAGAAACTCGCATATTAGGGGCTGGACAGGGAATCTGAGCCCAGCCTCTACAATGGATATAAGTGTAAAATGGACGAAGCCCAGTTTTCCCCAGGGCATGGAGTTTAGTTCGGCTAACTCGAATTGTACGTCATCAAGGATGTTGTATTCCCTTCGGAACTCGGCTATGGCACTGGACGAACTCACAAGGAACCGATATTTGCCCATCAGTGTGTCTTTAGGTTGTTTATAAAAAGCTGCTCGGCACCTTAGCCCGGCCTTGTGGTGAATGGTGTGCCTGGATAAAACCTAAAGTCTGTACAGTAAAGAAACATAATGTGTTATGGCCAGCTAATGACCGGGCTAAAGCAGCAGTGTAAATTAGTTTGTTTGGCTAAACAATGAGGTTGGGTTACGATCGCGGTTAGATATTCTCTTAGTTCGGTGGTACACATCTAAATGAGCACAAACAAGTTTATAGCTCGGTTCCAGTATGATTTTGGATCAAAACCAAAATTTTGGTTGGATTTCAGTTCCAGGTAGGGGCATTTTTCCCTAAGGAATAAACTTGTGGGAGTTTAATATAGTTCTGAGTTTGTTTTTGTAAACAACAAATGCAAAAACGTTACAGATGCAATTGAAATATTATCAATGAATTTACAGTCCCAGAACATGGAAAGTCATATAGAGCGCGAAGAAGTGCAGGCGACTTACCAATTTTTTGAATGAAGAAAACAACGGTAATAGGTACAAAGAGTTCCAGCAACAGTGCTTAAGCTCGACTTGTTGGCGACAACAAAGGTCGCAAGGTTTGAAAAACTCAAAGGTACAGGATTACACTATAAGTCGCAAGGATTTTGTGTGCTGGAAGATAAAATTGTGAACGATGACTATTAGAAGGTGAGGGACTGTGTATGTAATGGAGGTAAAATGGTGGGTCTTTTCAAATTTTTCTTGAGTAGTGTGATACAACTATTGCAGTGCAAAAGGGAAATTAACACACGCCACGTGTCCCAGTAAGGACACGATGTTAGATATATGAGACAACGGGTTGTTCAACCGGCATGGGTTTTTTAGGCCGAATTAAACTTAGCTCGATTGGATAGAACATTTTGGACTTGTTCAGTTGAGTATTTTGGCTCAGTTAGTTTGAGGCATTTTAGTGCGGCTTGAAGATAATAATCTCAATCATGCTTAGCAGATGGAATTAAGGGGTAATTAAGAGGGTAATTTATATGCATAAGTTGGGCCAAGCTAGGTTCATTTGTTTTAAGAGTTGGGCCAAGCTAAGCAAATTCAGTTCGTTAGGGCATGGTTTCGGCCGAGCTAGGAGCTTCAGTAGCTCGGTCTTGAGGTGTACAGACATTAGGCCGAGGTGTGGAACAGATGAGCTAGATGTACTCAGCAGCTCGAACCGGGGTATGATTTGTATCATACCGAACTAGGGTTTATCTCGGTCGGGTATCATCTTGGTTTTGTCCGGCGTAGGGCAGGGCCATGCTAGCTCGGTTGAGTGTACTACCGAGTCGAGGAAGGAGGTTTGAGCCATCTCACTTGGTTGGTAATGAGTAGGGTGTTATTAGGATGGATATTATCCTTGGAAATGTGATTCCTAGCAGGACTCTGCTAAGGAGAGTTAAAGTCCTACTAGCATTTGTGCCAGGTGGGAATTTATAAAAGCTCATGACAGGACCTATGTACAGGTATCACAACTCTTACTCTAAAAAACACATAACTTTTGTGTCTATTGTCTATTGTGCTGATTTAGGCATCGGAGAGGTTTCTGGCACACCCCCGCCGGCTAGCTCACATTTGTGTTTTCAGGAAGTAAAGCGACGACGTTTGGAGGAGTGCAAACCTGATCAACAGGATTATACGAGAAGATTATTTCGTGCTCGTACAGTCCATAAGGACAAGTTCAAGTTAAATGATCAAAATACACTCTATATATATATTTTATACGCTGCCCAAAAATCAAAATTGTTCCTCTATTCTCTCTCTTTTCACCTCCAACACCGTCGTCTCCTCCAACAGGATCGACGAGCGCCAACATGACTGCATTGTCGATCTCCACAACCCTACCCACCTCCGCCTCCTATTTCTCTCTCACTTCCTCTCGCCGCCATAACGCCGTAGTAAATCGCCACTATGTGCCCCGCAATTGAGTCACCACCATAGATATAAATATCGGCCGGTACATACTGGAAAATCAGAGTATCGATTCAGATATGGACCGGTATACCGATGAGAATGAAATTCGCAGTCGTAGCATCCAAGTCCCGGTACGTAGCGGCCTGAATCCGATACATAAGGCGATACAGTCCGACATAGATTTGCAGTCGCCAGTATGGATGAAATTAGAGCAGAGAACCTATTTTGTTGTTGTTGTGATATGTTTTTGGTGAGTTGTTGTGGGTTTAGCTATGCTCTGTTTCTGTTTTGTATTTCATTTTTTTTTTTGGTCTTGTTTTAATGTTGATCTAAAGCTAGAATGTTTGTCTGGGTTTGGCCGGAAAAGCCATTGTTCTGCAACTTTCGGTCAGCGTCAACCATCTTTTAGAGAGAGAGAGAGAAGATATGAATGTTTGTGGTTATATTATGGTATGGGAGATTGAAATAGATAAGAAGAGAGAGCTATGTTTAGGGGGTTTTTTTCTCTTTATTTGTTTATACACCTACATCAATTTTAAAAGTTTAACATATCAATTTTTAAAAAGTTTCCACATCAATTTGTTTTTATTAAAAGTTTAACATTTCTCAAAAAAAGCTTGAGACTAAAATAAATACATATAATTTAGTTGAAAATGAGTCAGAAGTAATCCTACATA
This sequence comes from Camellia sinensis, assembly GCF_055761805.1. Taxonomy (NCBI): domain Eukaryota; kingdom Viridiplantae; phylum Streptophyta; class Magnoliopsida; order Ericales; family Theaceae; genus Camellia; species Camellia sinensis. The sequence continues at coordinate 147,641,870 of NC_138968.1, read as the reverse complement.
TCAAAATTTTGATTAAAATGTGACAAATTAAGGCTAAAAGAATTTTTAAAAAATGAATAAAATTGAGTTTTAGAGGGATTGCTAATGTTTTTAAAATTTCACGGCTACGACACTCGATTCCCGATACGTACCGACCAATACTACCGATACCGATACTCCGCGATCGATACCATTACGTTACCCGATACCGTGATTTAGAACTATGGTCGCCACCTCACCGGACTCCCCAATACCCCATAGACTGGATTAACTCGATCGATTTCAAGCTCGCTTCTAGGGTTTTCAACCTCCTCTCTCCAAATGGTGTCTTGATGTCTTCGATTTCAACTGTTGATCATCTTTCCTTGATGAAGTATGTATTTCTAATTGAGCAGTTGCTTGAGTAGGTTAGGTTTTTGCTTTAAAATGAGCAAGACTCACTATCGTCACCATGGCGGAGCTAAAAATCTGGATCTCTTCATCAGCATCATTGATATATATATATATACACATGTTTGTTTGATGTCTCTTTATCTCTCCCTCTCTCTAGATCTAAGTTTTGTAGTAGTTATTGTTATTGTTAATGTTGATGATGATGATGAAACTTTGCAATAAAGTAGTTTTTTTTTTTCTTTCTCTTTTTAATTTCCTTCTACTTTTTTCTTCTTTTTATGGATAAAGTGAGATAGATTAGACAAAAAATAAATAAAATAAAAAAAAATGATCTAATTTGATCTTATTTAATTTCCTTATATTTTCTTCTTCTTATGGAGATAGTGAGAAAAATTAGATCTGTTGTAACAGATACAAAATGCTATTTTTACATCTATCTGTTTAAATTATTTTAACAGATAAAAAAAACATTTGAACAGATAAAAAAAACTGAATAAACAGGTAAAAATTTAGGAGATCAGGTGGTAAATTTTAACAAATAGCAAAATTTTAAACAGATAAGTGGAAAAAATTTGAACAGATAGATATAAATTTGAATAGATAGTCAACAAAAAGTCAATAGACAAGAAAAATCAATAGATAAATTAAGAGATAAAATTAAAAACAAAATGTTCTCCAAGACTTCTCATCAAACTATTTTAGAAAGTGTAGGCCTCTCACCAAAATATATATGTATATATATATATAAATAAATAAAAATAAAAAAATCACTGAACCTAATGCCTTAAACAATTGATAGAGTGAATTTTTCACCAATTTTCTCATTATTTTATCATCATCCAAAAATTAATATTTATATATATATATATACAATTTAAATTTTGAGTTGTTGGGATTATTTTGATATCTCTCCTCAAATTTAATTTGGGTTTTGAAATTTCTATCTACGGGTCACACTACATTAAAAGAAAATTGCTTGGTAGCTCGAAATGGTTGGGCTCGAGTGGCCCGAAAAGTACTATTTTTCTCTCTCCTCTCTATCTCTTTCATCTTCTCTCTTCTACTCTCTATCTATATTCTCGAAACAAAAACACTCTCATTACTATCATCTATATTTCCTCATCTCTCTAATTCTCCCGATCTCTCTCATCCCTTTCATGATGAAAACTCAAACTGTGATGATAAAGATCAAGAACCAAAACAGGACTCAAATTCTGCGAAACACACACGGGTTGTTGGACTTTCTTAGACATGTTGTTTCAACTCTTTTTCTTGTTCCCAATCTTGGATTCACTTCCTATTTCCTTCTGATTCACATTCTTAACTCCACTTTTTTTTTTCTCCTTCCTTTTCCTTCCCCCTCTCTTCTTCTTTACCCCTCTCTTTTTCCTTTCTCTTCTTCCTCTGTTCTTTCTGAATCCAAACTTGGAATCAAAATCAATTTTTCTTTTTACTAAAAAAATTTTAAAACATAGCCAACCGACCATAAAACCATTCGACAGGCCAAAAAAAGGGCCGGCCAGCCAACTTTTTTTTTTTGATAATCTAAAAAATTAGAGAAAGAAGAAGAAGAAGAGATTCATCATGATTACATAGACACATGTTTTTACAATTACAATTCTCAAAATTTGCGAACTCTCTCAAGCATGAGAGTGATGCTTTTCTGCTGGCTAGAGAGAGAAAGGGAAAGAGGAGGTTGGGATGGTGTGATAGAGAAAGATAGAGAAAGAGAGATACTACTCTTGGGGTCTTAACTTGGGTTTTGAAATCTTTTTTTGGGTTTTCGAAGGTGGTGGTGATGGTGGTAGTTGAGATGGTGGTGATGGGGGGGAGATGATGAGATCGGATAGGTGGATTGGGAGGCTGTAGGTGTAGAGGAGGTGGCAGAGGATGTCGAAAAAACACTTAAAAGTGGAATTCTGTGGCTCTGTGATGTTTGAGAGAGAGAGAGAGAATAAACTATGTGGAAAGGCAAAAAATGTTGTGTGTTTGAGAAAAAGAGTTAAAAAGTCAAATTCAGGTCACTTGAGGCTCAACTATTTTGAGCTACCTAGTGGGATTGAAATTAAAAAAGGGTGATTTACGGACCATCCTAATAGATTGGACTTAATATCTAATTAATTAGTTCGACTCTGAATTAATAGATCACGTTTTAAGTTTGGAAATGACTTCCCTCCAGTCTGATCACGGACTAAAGGATATTATTAGGACTATGGGGGCCCACCACGTGCGGGTCCCGTTTTGATAATCTGAACTGTTGAATGTATAAAAATTGTCAAGTACTATATGCCTGTAAAAAATCATGTTGATCGGATATCGATAGCTAGATGATCAAATCAGTTTTGTATGAAAAATAAATAAACGATGAAAAAATAAACGATTAACAAAAATCTAATCCGATAAAATAGCTATCGATATCCGATTAATGTGAATTTTTACAGGTATATAATACTCAACGAGTTCTACACATTGAACGGTTCGAATTATAGAACCGAGGCTCGTGATAGGCCTCCACGGACCCAACAGTACCCTCCAGTCCGATCACGGACTCGGACTGGAGGGAAACCGTTCCCTTCTAGTTTTATCCTTACAATCCAACTCGTTAATCCATAATTATAACAAACTCACCTATTTTTAATTGATTTTCAAAACATGTGTTATGATTTAGGAAGTTTTAGATTCGGTTAGCCCAGTTGGCAGCTGAAATTCAGTTTGAGAAGGAGAATTAGTTGAGAGTTGTTTGATCGTTGGGGGGTTAGTTAGTTAGTTAGTTAGTTAGTTAGTTAGTTAGTTAGTATTAGGTAGGGTTATTCCAGCTGTATATAGCTACAGTTGAGGGGGGAAAGAGAGGGGATTTTACTGTAATGAAGTTTTTCTGAAAAAGGGGACATTAACTCCAAATTAAGTTTTCCATTTTCTCTCTTCTATTTCTTCAATTACTATTTTCTTCTTCCATAGTCATATCAATTGGTATCAATGCAAGGCAATTCTTGGCCTGCAAGAGAGATTCCACAGAAATGGCAGATGAGACTAGGGCACAAGAATCAAAAAAGATTGATGAAGCAATACGAACGCTTAAAGACAGCAGTGATAGGCAAGCACGGGATATCAGAGAGATCAGAAATTCATTGAAGGATATGAATGAAATCAAGGAATTAATTTTTGCCATGATTGTCAAGTATGATCAAATGGCAAATAGAGTTTTTGGAAATCATCCAAAAACCATGGAAAATTCTCAGGTTCGATCAGATTCATCTCAATTATCTACTTTCTTCAATACCATATATTCTAGAATTGATTTTCCAAGATTTTTTGGGGAAGATTCCACTGGATGGTTATATAAATGTGAGAGATTTTCGAGTATAACTTTGTTGAAAGTGCAAATAAGGTGAAACTAGCCACTTTGCATTTAGAAGATAAGGCCCTTCAATGGTACCAATGGTTAGAGAAATGCCATCGCCAGATTAATTGGGATTTGTTCAAACAAGGAATTATTTCTAGATTTGGGCTCAATTCTTATGAAGATGCAATGGGTGATTTGACCAAATTAAAGCAAACAACCAATGTGAAGGAATATCAGGAACAATTTGAGATTCTGGCAAATAAAACCAGTGATTTACCAGAAGATTTTTTCAATGGGTAAAGAGAAGACATTAAGGTAGGGGTGTTAATGTTCAAGCCATTGGATTGGCTAAAATGCAAGCGAATAGCATTGAAGCCATAACAAGAAGAGCAAGACAAGGGAATAGAGTGGGAGAATCTATATTCTCCCATCTGCCCAAACCAAATCCATTTATGAATCCTGTGAAGAAAAAACTACCAAAGGACTTGGAAGAAGAAAAAAAAAACTCAAATGCAATGAGAAGTATACAAGGGGGCATATCTGCAAAAAAAAAAAAAGCAGTTACATGTTCTAGAGGTTGAACAAGAAGATTAGGAACAAGTGGAAGAAGAGAGTGAAGAGGTGGATGAAGACCAGATTCCATAAGAGGAATTACAGATCTCTATTAATGCCCTGTCTAGCTCTATTTCCTATAGAACTATGAGGGTAAAAGGCAATGTCAAGAAAAAGATAATCATGATCCTAATAGATTCATGAAGTACTCATAATTTTCTAGGTCCAGAAGTAATCAAGAGAGTTGGGATAATAGCCTCAGAGACAGACCCATTACCAGTTTCAGTTGCTGATGGAACCAAACTAATGAGCACAACAATATGTAAAGGATTTCGGTGGGAAATGCAGGGTACCAAATTTCAAGGTGACATCAATGGGTGTGACATGGTTTTGGGGATTCAGTGGTTAGCAACATTGGGTCCAGTGAAACGGGATTTCAAGAATCTTAGCATGGAATTTCAGTTAAATGACAAAAGGCATGTGCTGAGGAGGGGGAAAGGAAAGAAGAATTGACAGTCATTAGGGCTAACAAGATGAAAAAGATAATTCAGAAACAAGCACATGGAGTTGTAGCTCAGGTGTTTTCTCTTCAAACTGAATGTAATGAACTAGAAGATACATTGCCGCCAAACTTGGAAGCATTATTGGTTGATTATGAAGATATTTTCCATGAACCTAAGGGCCTTCCTTCAACCAGAGCTCATGACCACTGCATACCATTGAAACCAGGGACGGAACCTACCAATATCAGGCCCTACATGTATCCCTATTTCCAAAAGACTGAGATTGAAAAATAGGTTAGTGAGATGTTAATTTCAGGAATTATTAGAACCAGTGTTAGTCCTTATTCTTCACTTGTGCTCTTAGTTAAGAAAAATGATGGGAGTTGGAGAATGTGTCTTGATTATCGAGCTCTAAATAAAGCTACTGAAGGATAAATTTCCTATCCCTGCTATAGATGAACTCCTTAATGAATTGTGGGGTGCTAAGTATTTCTCTAAGCTAGATCTGAGATCTGGTTATCACCAAATAAGGGTAACTCCTGCAAACATTTACAAAACTGCATTTAGAACCCGTGATGGACATTATGAGTTCATGGTAATGCCGTTTGGGTTAACAAATGCACCATCTACTTTTCAAAGCTTGATGAATGAAGTTTTCAGGCCTCACTTAAGGAAATTCATCTTAGTATTTTTTTATGACATTTTAGTTTACAGTAGTTCATGGACCAATCATTTGCATCATTTGCAAGCTGCTTTACAGTTGATGTGAGTTCACCAGTTGTTTGCCAAAAGGTCCAAGTGTGGTTTTGCAAGGAGGAGGTAGAATATTTGGGGCATGACTTCATTTCCAACCCCAGAACCAAAAACCTCCCTGGAGCTTGGTCATCCCAGATGAGCTGAGCTAATGATTTGTTATACGACCGTGTAAATCAAAATTCTCCCAATATAAGCTGAATTATAGCGACCCCGGTCTTTTCCCATTTGATTATTGTATCCGGACTTAGGTTCCGTAGATTCTGTCATTGTATAATTGTTGTTGTTGTCCTTTATTTTCTCATTTGGAATTATAGGATGTGTTGGGCAGGTTTGTTTCAGGTTGGTTGGGTTTAGAAACCAAGTGTTGCTGTCCAGGTTTTTGGTTTTTCGCTCGAGCGAGGAGTTGGTCGCTCGAGCGAGATGTCGTTTTGGTTCTTCGCTCGAGCTGGGGTTTGGTCGCTCGAGCGAGAGATGGCGTCCAGTATGGACCTGTAGCTTTGCATTCTTGGATCGAGCGAGCTTTTCTTCGCTCGAGCGAGTTAGTTCATCCTTCGCTCGAGCTATAGTTCCTTCGCTCGAGCGTGTGTCTGGTTTCAGACCTGAGGGTTTGAGTTCTTCGCTCGATCGAGTTTTCTTTCGCTCGAGCGAGCTTTTGGGTTGTTGGCTCGAGCAAGGCTTCCTTGGCTCGAGCGTAGCTTCTTGTGTCTGGTCGCTCGAGCGACCAAGTCTTCGCTCGAGCGAGCCTGTCCAGTTTATATACACAGTAGCGGGTTTTGATCAGTCTTTTTCATCTTCTTTTGTTTCCAAACCCTAGGTCCGACTTCTCTCTCTCCCTACTCACCTTCTTTCTTAGATTTGATCTATTTAGAGGGTGTTTCTACCCTATTTGCTTTATTAAAAATATAGAGGGAGTCGAGGGCTTTCATTTAATCTGAACATTTGGCGATTTGGAGCACATTGGTATTTGGGCACTCATCTCTGTCTTCACCATTTGGGTTGTTTTCTTTGAGGTAGGGATTTCCTACTCCATTTTATAGGTTTTGTTCTAAGTTTTGGTATTTTGATATGTTGGGGATACTTTGTAAATTTTGGGAAAAACCCTAGTTGTATTATTAAATTAATTTGTATAATTAATTCATGGAATTGGGGAAATCATTGATTAAATGGCGTAGTTGGATAATTTGAATCATTTGTCTATTGAATTGTTGACATGGTTATTTTCAGTTTAGAAATAACTGTTTTGGGCTATCGGTGGAGGATAGTCGTGATTGTTGTAGACATTGCATGTGGATTAGGAATAACTGATACTAATCACATTGGTTAAGTCATTAATTTTGACTATTGCATTGATACAGAAAATACGTGTATTGATTGAGCATTGCATTTGCATACATTGTTTTTGTGTGTGGGAGGAGATAGGGGATGTACTCCACGGTTTAGGGAAAGATAGGGGATGGACCTCTAAACCGGATTTTGTTTGGGAGGAGATAGGGGATGGACTCCATTAGCATCACTTTTATGTGTGCTTATTTATATAGAAGTGTTTTATTGATACAGCACTAAAATGTGTATCAATCTGGAAGTATGAAGTGTTTTGAATTGAGCTTGAGTCTCATTTGTTTGTTGTTATTGGGAGAATGTGAAGATGATATATATATAATTCACTGTTGTAAGTTTGGCCAGGTTCTGAGCCATGTCGATAAAATTGGAAAGTAAAACGTGTCTTAGACAATAGTGTCATGAGACTGTAAAATGAAGTAATTAATTATCTTGGTTAACCATCTGTTGAATGCTATTGCTTTATTCATTGCTTATATGTGGTTTAGTATATTTCTACTGGGCTGTGGCTCACCCTATATGGGAACATCATTTTCAGGTTCAAGTGATAAGCTACCTCCAAGGACTTAGCTTGGAAGGGATTTGGATTTCGAAGACTATCTTTAGTTAATTGTCTTTATTTATTAGTACATGTAAACATCCAAGCCTAGGGCTTTTCTTGTATTGAGTTAGAACTCATCTTTTTGTATCCAAGTGTTGGCTTGGAAAGATGTAAGCCTGTAGGGCATTTTATTCGATGTTACATGTAATGCTTTTATTTAGTAATACTCTGATAAATGAATTAATGAATTGTTTTCTTTAAATAGTGCATGTCAATGACACATATATATATTGGGTTTATTTTGAGGGCGTTACATGAATGATGAAGAGATAACAAAAAAACGCATTTATTTCCCGTTATTTCCTCCTCCCTATTATTTGATTAGTGATTAGCTACTACTTTACCCTCTAATTAGTATGTTGAGGTTGTTTCTGAGCACGGCCATACATAACATAGAAATCACACTTGGAAAGGGTGGACAATTAGTTAGAGCAGCGGGTGCTGTAGCGAAACTGATTGCAAAAGAGGGGAAATCGGCCACATTGCTCTCAGGAAAAGGGGTTTCTGCTAAACCAACCAAAATTACAACTATGATCAATTGGCCTGCACCTGTTACTTTGAAGGAACTAAGAGGATTTCTTGGCCTTACCGGATACTATAAACGGTTTGTTCAGGGGTATGGGAAAATTTGTTTTCCACTCAATCAATTACTCAAAAAGAATTCTTTCCAATGGAGCTCAGAAGTTGCAGCAGCGTTTGAACAGCTTAAGGCAGTAATGACAACAATACCAGTTCTGGCTTTGCCTAATTATGAATTTATGGTGGAATTAGATGCATCGGGAAAAGGCTTAGGGGCTGTGCTAATGCAAGAGGGACGTCCAATAGCTTTTTAGAGTAAAGGCTTATCTGCAAGGGATCAAATTTTATCTACCTATGAAAAGGAATTAATGGCAGTGGTCTTGGTTATACTCAAATGGAGGCATTACTTTTTTGGTAGGAGAACAGATCACCAAACCTTGAAGTACCTATTGGAGCAAAGGGTGGGCACCCCATTCCAACAGAAGGGGATTAGTAAATTGTTGGGTTATGATTATGAGATCGTTTACAAATGTGGAAAGAAGAATAGGGCAGCGGATGCTTTGTCTAGGGGATACTACAGATACCCCTACTACCTTGCATGCTATCACTTTTGTGTCTACTAGTTGGTTAGCTGAAATTAAGCACAGTTGGATATCTGATCCAGTGGTGCAACAAGTCATTGCCGATTTGATTCTTGATCCTACTTCCCATACAGGGTTATCGTTGGGAGCAAGGGATTCTGACCTATAAAGGCAAATTGGTGGTAGGGGACATGCCTCAGCTCAAGACCTAGATTATGGAGGAATCTCATTGCTCTGCAGTAGGTGGGCATTCAGAGATTGATAAAACTACTAAGCGAATTCAGAGAACTTTGTATTGGAAAAGGTTGAAGAAAGATGTTTCGAAGTTGGTTTCCAAATGTGACATTTGCCAGTGGTTTAAGAGTGAAAATGTGAAATCACCTGGATTATTACAGCCTCTTGCTATTCCCAATCAAGTTTGGTCTGACATCTCTATGGATTTTATTGAGGGCCTTTCCAAATCACAAGAAAGATCTGTTATATTTGTGGTCGTTGACAGATTAACTAAGTATGGCCATTTCTTGGCACTTTTCACATCCATACATAGCCAACGATGTTGCTCAAGTGTTCCTTGATCAAGTTTACAAATTACATGGAATGCCTTCATCTATCGTATCCAATAGAGATGTAGTATTCACTAGTAATTTCTGGCATGAGCTTTTTACTTTGCAAGGTTGCAAATTGTGTTTAAGCTCTGCTTATCATCCACAAAATGATGGCCAAATAGAGATCTTAAACAAGTGCTTGGAGAACTACTTACAATGCATGACAGGTGACTGTCCTAGGAACTGGGCTAAGTGGCTTTCTTTAGCTGAATGGTGGTACAACACTTCCTACCATTCAGCCATCAAAACCACTCCATATTATGCTGTTTATGGCCAAGATCCATCAGACCACACCTTCATTGCTTCCAACCCCTCTGCTGTGGCTGAGGTGGATAATTGGATACGGGAAAGAGCTTCAATTCTCAAAATCTTAATGACTGGGTTTACTTGCATCAAGCTCAACACAGGATGAAGCATTATGCTGATACTCATAAATCTGACCAAGAATTTGAACTACATGACTGGGTTTACTTGCGGTTGCAACCTTATAGGCAGACTACTTTGGCATTACCCAGGAATATGAAGCTTGCTCCTAGGTTTTATGGTCCATTTCAGGTTGTGGCAAGAATTGGAAAGGTTGCTTACGAGCTACAACTACCTGCTTCTGCCCACATCCATCTAGTGTTTCATGTTTCTTTGTTAAAGAAAAAGTTGGGTCAGCAATAATTGCACAACCTACATTGCCACCAGTCGCCCCTGATGGTACTTTCCGAATGGAACCCATGGCAGTGCTGAACAGACGTATGGTTAAAAGGAACAAGGCTATGGCTCAACTCCTCATTCAGTGGTCTCACTCATTTCTAGAGGATGCTACTTGGGTGGACTACCAGGACATCATCACCAAATATCCCCACTTCCAGCCTTGAGGTCAAGGCAGTTTTTAAGGGTGGGAAATGTTATGATTTAGGAAGTTTTAGATTCAATTAGCTCAGTTGGTAGCTGAAATTCAGTTTGAGAGGGAGAATTAGTTGAGAGTTGTTTGATTGTTGGGGGGTTAGTTAGTTAGTTAGTATTGGGTAGGGTTATTCCAGCTGTATATAGCTACAGTTGAGGGAGGAAAAGAGGGGGGATTTTACTGTAATGAAGTTTTTCTGAAAAGGGGGAAATTAACTCCAAATTAAGTTTCCCATTTTCTCTCTCTATTTCTTCAGTTACTGTTTTCTTCTTCCATAGTCATATCAATGTGACCATATGGAAACATGAAAACGAAGATGGTCAGGATTTTACAGTTACTTCTCCTCCTTCCCCTTGGACTGATTGTCTGTTTGGTGTTCCTCAATGGGATTAACCCTTAGAAAGCAAATGACATCTTGAACTATCTGTCATCGTCTTGTCAGCAATTTGAGAAAATAAGACAAGTTTTTATTTATTTATTTATTATTATTATTATTTTAGGGGTATTAGGAAAACAATGCTGGTTGTTTGAGTAGTGCTTGGAATGTGTTCGATGAAATGTACAAGTGAAGAATTTGATCAAATGTAGGTGTTTGGTAATGCTATTGTTTATGCCTCACTGCTAAAAGGGCTATGTGTGAGAACCCGAATATAAAAATTAAGTAAATAATTAAATAATAATATTACAATCTCAAATATTTTTGTGGTGAATTCTAAGGTGCAAATTAAATATTATTGGAGGATGTTTTAATTAATTTTAAACTTAAAATAAATTTGTGGTGAAAGCATTTAATTTAGAGGCAAGATTTATTATAAAAATAAAGAGAGAGAGAGAGAGGAGGGTGTGACTTGAACTCTAGACCATAATGTTAACATATAAGACTCCTACCATTTGAGTAACATATAACTTATACATGTATTTTGTATATTTATTTATTTATTTGACCTATGTGTGCCCACTACTAGTATAAAATAAAATAAACACAAACCCTACTCTATTATTTGTTCACCACATAGGGCAACAACACAGCAGCCACGGGAGAAGGTTTGAGAGAAGGAAAAAAAAGAAGAAGATGTTGCAATCAAAGAACTTTTGGGTGTGTTGTGTTGTGTGTGATCATCAAAGGTTAGCCCTCTTAGGTTTTCTTTTCTTCTTCCTTTGTTCTATCCTTATTCTATAATTATTTTGTTCATTGATGGAGAGGTTGTAGGTTTATGTATTGTGTATATAGATATCCTATTAAGAAACTTGAGGAGCTAAATTTATGTGTAAAGATTGGGTGTAATTTTCAGTCCAAAAATTCTGTACAAAGTCACAAATTTTAAAAATCAAGAAACCATATCAAACGGATGAATTTTAATCTGAAATTTTTACAGTAGATCAATTACACATTGAATTGCATATCTGAATTTTTTCATAATTTTTGGGAGTCGAAATCCATATAAATTGAGGTATTCAAATCTGTCCAGGAAACCAGTCCAAAACAGTAAATTCGGGATTGTTGTTCTCTTTGGGTATAAATCCAAAAATTATCAAATTAGTGTCATTAGAACCGGTTACAAGTCTAGTTTCGTACGTTTTTGGCCTTGCATTGACTGCTCGTGTATATTAAGAGAACCGTCAATTTCTTTAAAGTGCTGCAGAAAACAACCTGTTTGGATATAATAAATTGTAGATAATTATTTTGATAAGAAAATCAAGTGAAACCAATTGGGTTTGAAACTTAGGATATATTAGATCATATCTGGAGGTTATTGGAATTTTTTGAATAGCGTGGAGTGGGTTTTGTAATTTTCAAAGTTAGCGAATAGATTGGGAAAACTAGTTTAAAACACTGTTTTATCTTAAAGTTATTTACTGTGAGAACCCGAATATAAAAATTAAGTAAATAATTAAATAATAATATTACAATCTCAAATATTTTTGTGGTGAATTCTAAGGTGCAAATTAAATATTATTGGAGGATGTTTTAATTAATTTTAAACTTAAAATAAATTTGTGGTGAAAGCATTTAATTTAGAGGCAAGATTTATTATAAAAATAAAAAGAGAGAGAGAGAGGAGGGTGTGACTTGAACTCTAGACCATAATGTTAACATATAAGACTCCTACCATTTGAGTAACATATAACTTATACATGTATTTTGTATATTTATTTATTTATTTGACCTATGTGTGCCCACTACTAGTATAAAATAAAATAAACACAAACCCTACTCTATTATTTGTTCACCACATAGGGCAACAACACAGCAGCCACGGGAGAAGGTTTGAGAGAAGGAAAAAAAAGAAGAAGATGTTGCAATCAAAGAACTTTTGGGTGTGTTGTGTTGTGTGTGATCATCAAAGGTTAGCCCTCTTAGGTTTTCTTTTCTTCTTCCTTTGTTCTATCCTTATTCTATAATTATTTTGTTCATTGATGGAGAGGTTGTAGGTTTATGTATTGTGTATATAGATATCCTATTAAGAAACTTGAGGAGCTAAATTTATGTGTAAAGATTGGGTGTAATTTTCAGTCCAAAAATTCTGTACAAAGTCACAAATTTTAAAAATCAAGAAACCATATCAAACGGATGAATTTTAATCTGAAATTTTTACAGTAGATCAATTACACATTGAATTGCATATCTGAATTTTTTCATAATTTTTGGGAGTCGAAATCCATATAAATTGAGGTATTCAAATCTGTCCAGGAAACCAGTCCAAAACAGTAAATTCGGGATTGTTGTTCTCTTTGGGTATAAATCCAAAAATTATCAAATTAGTGTCATTAGAACCGGTTACAAGTCTAGTTTCGTACGTTTTTGGCCTTGCATTGACTGCTCGTGTATATTAAGAGAACCGTCAATTTCTTTAAAGTGCTGCAGAAAACAACCTGTTTGGATATAATAAATTGTAGATAATTATTTTGATAAGAAAATCAAGTGAAACCAATTGGGTTTGAAACTTAGGATATATTAGATCATATCTGGAGGTTATTGGAATTTTTTGAATAGCGTGGAGTGGGTTTTGTAATTTTCAAAGTTAGCGAATAGATTGGGAAAACTAGTTTAAAACACTGTTTTATCTTAAAGTTATTTTTAGTTAAGTTTCGATCGGAACCTATGTCTTGGGTGATTTTAGACCTTGAAGAACATGAACTTAGGTAATATTTAAGAGTAACGGTGAGTTGGGTTGAGCCGTGTTAGTGCGCTTTAGTTTGGGGTTACTCAGTTCGTATTCTTTAGTATTTTTAAATTAGCAGTGACGTGTAGTTTTCATATTGGTTCAGGGCACTAGTTGGACTTTCATACTCTATTCGAGGATTACATTATTTCGTTCCAGGTGAGTAGTTTCATGCTACGTATTTTTATAAATGTTCCCCTACCCTGAACTGTTGGAAAATTAAATTGTTGTTTCAAGATTAAACTGTTTTGATAAATTATTATATTATCAATTGATTCAAATTATTTCTGAAACATGTGTGAACTTGGCATACTGTAAACTATTTGTTTTGGTCTCATGTTTATAATGATGAACCACCATGTTTTGTGAAAACTGATGTGTATTGATTATTGGGACCATGTGTGTATTTAGTCCAGGGAAATTATTCCACTGTGTGTGGTGACTCTGGCCACTAGGGAACAGATCCGGGTCGGGCCGTGATCACTCTAGTGCTCAACGATTGTAAGGAAAAGACCTTTAAAAACAACTAGGTGACCTTCAATCGGATCGTCTTTGAGAAAAGGCCCAGGTGCCACCCTGAGGATGACTCTTAGTTCGGTTTTGGATCCAACGGGGCTTATAGCCTGAGAAATGTGTGGCAGATTATTTGTTTTTCTTGGTACCCAGAAAATTATTGGTGTTCATGTTATAATCTGTTTTAAGTGAAAAATGTCATTTATCATGTTCTTGCGAGACATGAGTATTTTAAGTGTTGATCTGTGGAACCTTCTTTTTGAAACAGATTGTATTTACCAAACTATATGCCAATCTAGTTTCTGTGATATATATCTTATTTTGGAATTGAACCCTGTTTTCAAAACTGTATTTACTATCCATGTTGCTACTCACTGAGCTATCAGCTGACTTAGTTGTTTACCATTTCCAGGTGTTAGATGGACTTAGAGTGAACTCATGGCATAGCGGGGACTTAATTGCATGGACCTCTAGGGCATTTATTTAATTTTCTTTTAGGTTGCTTTGTCGAGTTTTGTGCATACTTTGTGATTGCGTTTTATTTAGAATTATTTTATTTTGTGGGTTGTTTATATCCCATAAGTTTGGATGACTTTTGATTACGGTTGATTTTGCCGTTTATAATTGTGGCATGTCTGGATTGAGTTTTGGTTATTTATTATTGGACTATTGTTCAGTTGTTCAATGTGATTGGATTCGTATTTAGGCTTACGTGTGCCTTGGGCTAAGTCCCTGTGGGCCACGGCCGGTCATGCCCGGATTTGGGGTGTGACACTATGTAATGTGAATGATTTGAGTTTGGTTGTTAAGCTTAAAGATGAGATGTTGGAACCTATAATTATTGCACTTTTCAAGGTCAGTTGCAAGGAAGATGTTATTGGATCTTTAGACGAAATGCTAGAAAAAGGGCATAATTCTGATAGTATAGTTACTTTATTATGCAATGATATGTGGGTTTTGCCAGGATAAGGATTTTGATACGACATATGCTGTTTAAAGTGGGATGATAGAGAAGAGGTGTAAATCAGATGTTATTAGACTTAGTTATAATGTAATTACCGGAGTTTTTTGCAGGGAGAGAAAATTGATGGAAACAAATGAATAATTTGGAGATAAGCCACGACAGAATTGTGCTTTTGATGTGATGAAATTGTTGGACATTATTTGATGGGCTATGAGATAGTATGGAGTTCAGGGAAGTTGCATTTATTTTGGATGAGATGGTTCTCAAAGGTTATGCCATTATTCTGCAAGTATAATAAAATTTGTTGATCAGTTGTGTTGAGGTGGTAATCTAAAGTTACGTACAGTTCTAAGTAGTTTTGTAGAAGGAAATTTAATTGATGTAGTAGAGTGCTGGTTCCCATGGCATACAATACAAGAACAATAAGCTTTTAAATGCCTTTTAGCTTGTAGAAACCTTGCCAATGCCGTAAGTGATGCTCTTCCAATCAGGTAAAGTGATCAATACCAACATGCTTTCGTATAGTTGAGCGACTTTCAGTCTTAATTTTTATGATCAATCCTAAATATGTTTCATCATTCCTATCAATTTTCCACTCTACTTGTATTTATTTAGGCATTGTAGATGTTTAAAGAAGGGGCTGAAATTCTAGTCTACCATTCCTTTCGGGACGTATAGGGGAGTATAGACCTAACGCACAATGGTAATAGTAATAAAAAATAAAAATAAGAAAGTGTTCCTTATGCATGTTCAGAGTTTGAAATGTGTAGATTAGATTCGTTATGCGTGTATCTCACACCATACCAATTTTAAATCTACTCTATGGATTTAAATTCTTGACATTTTTTTGAATATTTTATTTGAGTACATAACATTTCTGATGCCTATTATTGTTGCTTTACACTCAGGTCATATTATGGAGCAACCTGTGTATAAAATCTAACTAAAAGTTTCTAATTGGGTTTATTCAACATGTAGCATATATGACAAGGCCCGCATAACGTGACTACTATCTTGGTTGTTTTGTGTGGAGTAAAGTCCACCCCATTTTTAGAAACAGCTAACGATTTTTATTTTGATACGAATTTTGTGAACCAGGTTTGGCTGTGAGCATATTGGAATCATACCCTAAACTTGCTGACAAACGTGACGAAAAGGGTATAACAGCTTTAGATCTGTTGGCCTCAAAACCATTGTCCTTTAGAAGTGGATCATCATATACACTTAAAAATCTAGGCTCCACGCCTTTCATTCCCTGCCAGATTTTGGGAGTTTTAGTCTATAGTTGTAAGTCCCATACAGTATGAACTATGAACAATAGGATCTCTATTGCTTCCCAGTTTCTTTCTTGCAATTTTATAATAAAACTTAGGTTAAATTACACTTATCATTCTTGAGGTTTGGAGAAAATTGAATAGCTCTATTTGTTTCATTTTCAAAATCTATTTTCTGAAAATTTCAAATAAATAAAAAATAAAAAATAGTCAAACTAGTTTGGTGAAAAAATGAAAAACACTCACTTTCATTTTTATTTTTTATTTTTTTGGGGGACAAAAAATATCTTTTGGTATTTTTTTTCATCAAACTAGTTTCTATTTTTTTGAAAAAGAAATTCAGAAAACAGACTTTGAAAACCAAACCCAACAGATAAGTCTTACAATTTCAACATAATGATACTATTACTAACCTCCTCTACAATAACAGAAAAGTTAACTGATTACGGAGGATGTAAAATTACACTTTTAGCCTTCTGTAAAAGTTAATATCCTCTAAAGTTATGATATATATATATATATATATATATATTTTTTGGGTCAGAAAATTATAATGTTGTTCAAGTTTCATTAACATAGTTACAGACTTGGAAAGAATTAAGCAATGAACAAGTGCATTGTCGTAGAAATATGGTCTGGATAACTTTAATGAAATCATCAACTGAAAATCAAATCAGATCATAATGAAATGATTTCACCCAGAAGTGATCCTTACTGTAATGAATTCCACCAATTTCCCACCTTTTGGCTCAATGTCTTTGAAAATATACATGTGTTCTTATTTATTTTATTTGTTGTATATACTTAAATTATTTCTGCTAATGGTGAAACAGAAGTCTAATGGGCTACTTCTAAATACTTATGTTCTGAATCTCAACACTATGATTCTAGAGATGGTTACTTTAGTAACCGGTTCAGAATTTCAAATTGATTACAACAATTATTAAAATTTTGTGTAATAGCTAGGGAAAAAGAAATAGAAATATAGAGAAAGAAAGTAGCAAATCTATATATTATTCTCAGAAAATTACATACCCTCCATATGAGAGTTCCCCAATTATTTATAACTACTTCCTTGCATACCTCACACCTCTAACTAACTAACTAACTAACTTCTTCTCAACTACCTTCCTCTAACTAACTAACTAATTAACTAACTTCTTCTCAACTGACTCACAATTCTTGATATAACATTCCCTGCTGCTTGAAAATTAACCTTGACCTCAAGGCTGAAATTGAGGATACTTTGCTTCTATCGAAGAATGGTCAGCCCAGGTAGCATCCTCTGGAAAAGAATTCACCCATTGGATCAACCACTGAACCACAACCTTATTACCACGCTTAACCATCCTCCTGTCTAAGACAGCCATAGGTTCCAATTGCAAAGTTCCCTCAAGACCTACTAGGGGAAGAGTAGTGTGAGCAAACACATTGGTCCCAATTTTCTTTTTGAGCAGTGAGACATGAAAAACAAGGTGAATTTTAGCAGTTGCTAGTAACTGCAGCTTATAAGCCATTGAACCCACCCTTTCCAAGACCTGATATGGCCCATAAAACCTTGGAGATAGCTTCATATTCCTCTACAAAGCCACTATAGTCTGTTTATAAGGTTGTAACCTGAGGAACACCCAGTCTCCAACTCCAAATTCCCTTTCAGAGCTTCCCTTATCAGCATAATGTTTCATCCTTTGATGTGCCTGAGACAAATGCTCCCTTAAGGTCTTGATAATAGCTGCCCTCTCCTTTACCCAATTATCCACCACTACTACTGAAGAAGGTTTGGAAAGACAGAAAGTATGGCTAGGAGGCTCTTGTCCATAGACTACAAAGTAGGAAGTAGTTTTGGTGGCAACATGATAGGTGGTATTATACCGGTATTATACCACCACTCAGCTAAAGAGAGCCACTTAGCCCACTGCCTAGGACAGTCCCCAAACATACACTTGAAGTAGTTCTCTAAGCATTTGTTCAAAATTTCAGTTTGACCATCTGTTTGAGGGTGATAAGCAGTGCTAAGGCGCAACTTACAACCCTATAAAGTGAAAAGTTTATGCCAGAAATGGCTAGTAAACACAGCATCTCTATCTGAAACAATGGTAGAAGAAAGGCCATGCAACTTAAACACTTGATCAAAGAATACTTTGGCCACATCTTTAGTTGTATAGGGATGTGATAAAGCCATGAAATGTCTATATTTTGACAATCTATCTACTACTACAAAGATCACAGTCTTGCCTTGAGAATTTGGCAGACCTTCAATGAAATCCATGGAAATGTCAGACCATACCCTATTAGGAATGGGAAGGGGCTGCAATAGGCCTGGATACTTGACATTTTCACTTTTGTACCTCTGACATGTATCACATTCAGAAATGAAATAAGCCACATCCTACTGTAGGCCCTTCCAATAAAAATTCCTATGCAATCTTTTTGTGGTCTTGATTATCCCTGAATGTCCTCCCAAAGGTGAAGAATGGAAATCCTTAATAAGTTGCTTCCTGAGGATTGAGTTCCCAACTACCAACCTGCCATGGTAGGTTAAAATATCATGGCCCCAAGCATAACTAGCAGGAGCTTGACCTTGCTGCAGGTCCAGTATCAACTGTTGAATGTCAGCATCTTCACTCAAACTAAGCTTTACTTCAGCCAACCAACTGGTAGAGACACAAGATATAGCATGAATCATAGCTACTGAATCAATAGTATTGGTTAACTCAGTATTGGTCAACTCCCATTTCCACAGCAAAGCAACAGCAGCTTAGTTATCTTTCCCACACTTGTATATGATAGTGTAGTCAAAACCCAACAGCTTGGTCACCCATTTTTGCTAGAAAGGAGTTTCCACTCTCTACTCCAAAAGGTATTTTAGATTTTGGTGGTTAGTCCTAAAAAGGAAGTGCCTACCTAGAAGGTAATACCTCCATTTGAGGATTGCCAACACTACTGCCATTAATTCCTTTTCATAAGTAGAGAGAGCTTGGTCTCTTGTTGAAATGCCCTTACTCCAATAGGCAATGGGACGCCCATCTTGCATAAGCACAACCCCAAGGCCTGTGCCAGAGGCATCTGATTCTAAAACAAAGGCCTCACTATAATCAGGTAAGGCAAGTATTGGTGTTGAAATCATTGCAACTTTGAGTTGAAGAAAAGCTATTGTAGCTGCAGGGGACCATACAAAGGAATCTTTCTTGAGCAAACAATAAAGTGGAGAGCAAATTCAACCATAATGCTAGATAAATCTTCTATAATAACCAGTGAGACCCAAAAAACCCCTCAATTCCTTGATAGTAGAAGATATTGGCCAAGATTTTATAGCTTGTAACTTTGTTGGTTCTGCAGAAACACCCTAAGCTTAAACTAAATGTCCCAAATATTCCACCTCAGCCGTCCCAAAAACATATTTGATCGTTTTTGCAAACAAATGATGTTGCCTAAGAAACTGTAAGTGAGCTGCAAATGGTCTCCCCAAGATATCATCAAGAAATACCAGAATAAATTTCCTTAAGAAAGGTCTAAAGACTTCATTAATGAGACTCTGAAATGTATAAGGGGCGTTAGTGAGTCCAAAGGGCGTCACTAAAAACTCGTAGTGCCCATCATGGGTTCTAAAATTGTTTTGTCAATGTCAGAGGAATGAACCCTTATTTTGTGATAGCCCGACCTGAGATCCAATTTAGAAAAAATACTTTGCCCCACATAATTCATCTAGAAGTTCATCAATTTCCCATATAGGAAACTTTTTTTTGATAGTGGCATTGTTAAGAGCTCTATAATCCACACACATTCTTCAAGTGCCATCTTTCTTCTTAACCAAAAGTACTGGTGAAGAATATGGACTGACACTAGGCTGTATTATACTAGAGGTAAGCATGTCTTTTACTTGTTTCTCAATCTCAATTTTTTGAAAGTAAGGATACCTATAAGGTCTCACATTTGTGGGTTCAATCCCTGGTTTGAGAGGGATGCAAAGGTCATGAGATCTAGGAGGTTGTAAGTCCTTTGGTTCTTGAAATACACCCGCAAAGTCAGAAAGCAAAGCCTCCAAGTCTGGTGGAGTCTCCTCTTCCCTCATATGATAATCAGCCTACAATAAATAGAGTTGGGCTATGGCTCCCTGTGGCTGTTTGTGCAACAACTTCTGCATTTTTTCTAGGCTTAAAACCTTCAATTCATCACTCTTTCCCCCTCTTAAAACATGTCTTCTGCTATTAAGATGAAACTCCATGCTAAAATGCTTAAATTCCCTTTAACTGGACCTAGAGTTGCCAACCATTGGATACCCAAAACCATATCACACCCCTTTAGTTGCAGGACCCTCATTTCAGCCTGAAAAGTTGTGGCTTCCATTTCCCATTGAAAATTTGTGCGCATGGCTGTACTCAACATTCTTGTCCCATCAGCAACTGATACTGGAAAGAAATTAGTATTTTCAGTCTCGATAGTAGCTCTTTTGGCCACTGCTAGGCTTAGAAAATTATGTGCACTCGCTGAATCAATCAAGATGATGATGAGGTGTTTTTTAACATTACCTCTAACCCTCATTGTTCTGTAAGAGATTGTACCAGTTAAAGCATTTAAAGAAATTTGCAGTTCCTCCCCAAATACTTGTTCCTCATCTTCCCTTTTAATTTTCTTCAAGAACTGGTATCCATCTTCTTCTCCTTCCATAACATACAATTGCTTCTTTTCACACACATGTCCTCTAGTATACCTCTCATTGCAGTTAAAACATAACCCTTTTGTGATAACCCTGTTCCGTATTATGCTAATTAATCTTAATTATGATTGTGATTATGTATCTAATATGATTTTGGGTGCTATCTATGTGATTATATGTGGTTTTGGCTTTATATCTGTTCACCGTAGGAAAGTTTGTTCAACTTACTGTTATAAACTGAAAATTAAAGGCCTTGTCGGCCACAGAAACCGAAATTGACTACGCCATTGTGATTGGCGTAATTTTTAGAGCCTATAGTGAAATTTAATTGAAAACTGATTCGGAATGAAATAATTAGATTCAGAACGATTAAATTAAGCACTGTTATTTAACCTTAATCAATTTGATTAAGAGAGACTATAAAAGGGCCAATATACACTCAAATTCATCTTCCTTAGAGCTCAAAATCTGAAACAAACACTCTAGAGAGAGAGTGAACCGAATATAGAGGGAAAGGGAGCACAAAATTGGAGATTTGAGTTGAGAACTTGGGAATTTGGAAGCTAGGCTCAAGAGCTAGCTAGATTTTGGGAGATTAGAGCTCCTAGGTAAGCATTTGAGCATAAATCCATGAGTATAAGTTTGTAATTTTTTGTATTCAAGTTGGTTGGGTAATCAAGAACATAAATTAAGATGTATTTGATGAATTTGGAGTCTATATGCATGTGCATGTAAAGAATTGCCATGATCTTACATACTCAAGCATGAAGCATGTTGAATATGAAGAATTGAGCACCAAACTTTGCATGCATGAGCAATTTTGTATAGCTTCAAGATTTTAATCACCACTTGTACCCTTTGAGATGGAATTAAGTTAACATTTTGCATGCATGCAAGATCCATGTAAGTAAGGAGCTTGATTATTTGAGTTTTGAAACCAACAAGAAGAATTTGAAATGATTTGGGAAATGAACCATGATTTTAGTCAATTGATTCTAAATTAATTATGACCTTGTGTTATATGATGTCCTTTCATGCTTTTGCATCAAAAATATGAGTTTTGGAGCCTTTGGGGTTGAGTTTGAAGTTCAAACGGAGTTTTGGAAAACCCAGAATTCAACCTGTCCGCTCGAGCGGGGAAAGCGCCACTCGAGCGTGAAATGTTACTTCCTAGAACTTTTGCAGACATTGATGTCCGCTCGAGCGGGCAGAGTCACGCTCGAGCGCCAGTCACGTAGTTTGAATTCCAACTCAAGCGTCCAAAGTCACGCTCGAGCGTAAATATGATGCAACCAGTACTTTTCCAAACTAAAGGGGTCCGCTCGAGCGGCATAAACTGTGCTCGAGCAGGGAGCCCTGTTTTAGAAATTTTGTAAAGTTGATTTATGTTTTGTTTTCCGTTCTCTTTCATTTCTAAGCACTCTTAGGCATGCATTGAACATTATAAATGAGTTAAAAATGATAAGAAAGAAGCCTAAGAGGGATGTATGAATTAAGAACGGATTGAATCATTTGTGACCCATATATGTGTTATGTATTATGTAGGGTCGAGCACAAGAACGAATCCACCGGCAGAACACTGTGAATAATATCTTAATAAAGATATTTTGAAGTATGCTATTTGTCCAATTATTTACTCCTATTTAAGTTTCATAAGCTTGTTAATCTGAAAGGTGGACAATATTTGTTATGCCATACGATTGGGCCAAAGGCCGTTGGATGTGAATGATTGGGCCAAAGGCCGTTTGACACGAACAATTGGGCCAAAGGCCGTTGGATATGATCGATAAGGCCGTCGGATATGAATGATTGGGCCAAAGGCTGTCGAACATAAATCATTGGGCCAAAGGCCGTCGAACATAAATCATTGGACCGAAGGCCGTTTGGTATGAATGAATGGGCCAAAGGCCGTTTGATACAAATGAATTGGGCCCGAGGCCATTTGACACGTCTGGATTTGTAGTCGTTTGGTACACTAGATAGAAACATGAATTGGGCCTAAGGCCGTCTAATGCATCTATTTCAAATTTTGTTCATGTATCTTCTTTATTTGATATTATTCACTAGGCTTTCACTCACTCTCATTCATGTGTCTGTAGGTGAGCCAAGAGATGTCCAAACCTAGCCCCAGTGAAGTATGTGAGAAACAGTCAAGGTTTTGAGGAGTCAGCCCATACGTCTCATGCATGAGACTTGTTTTCGCCCTTTTGTTCTTTTGATATATTTTTGCTATGTTGGCGAAAACTTTGGATCACCTTTGTATATAAGCTTTTGGTTTGGCTGATTATGACTTGAATGATCCTGTTGTGTAAAGCTTATATGTTAACTTCCTTTGATATGAGTTATTAATGAATATATGTGAAATGTTATGATATGCCATGTAAGCACAACTCTATGGACAAAAGTTTTAAATTTGCTTCCGTTTTGGCCCCTTAACTCTGTTGAAATATATCTAACCTGATTTGAGGTCGTAGGTAATCTCTTGATTACTAGTCGGTTATGACCCTACACCATGGAGGCGGGTTCGGGTCATGACACCTTTGGTTCTTTTCCTCCAATTCCTTAGATAACGCTTTTCAAACATATCTCCCATTACCCACTTGTGACCTGTTTAAAGAAAAAGAAGGGATGCCTTCTGATTTGGTTCCCAACCTAGTCTTCTTGGTAATGGCTTCAATACTTGCTTCTTGAAGTTTTGCCAACCCTATAGCCTGAGTGATAGAGGTTGGTTTAAACATTAACACCCCTAATTGAATTTCATCCTTAAGACCACTTATGAAACAACTAACAAAGAAGCTTCAGGGAGGTTTTGAGTTTTATTCGCCAAAATCTCAAACTGTTGTTGGTAAGCTCTCACAGTAGTGGTCTGCTTCAATTTGGTGAGGTTACCCATTGCATCTTCATATGAATTTGAGCCAAATCTTGATAGAAGTCCTTGTGTAAACAAATCCCAAGTAATATGATGATCGCATCTTTCAAACCATTGAAACCACTGTAGGGACGAGTCCTCCAAATGAAGAGATGCCAATTTCACTTTATCAAGATTGTCAACAGCATTACGCTCAAAAAATCTTTCACATTTATAAAGCCAACCATTTGGATTATCACCATAGAAGCGAGGAAATTCAATCTTCACAAATCGTTGATAAGATTGGTGATCTGACCTTAATGGAAAATCCCCTCGAGCTTGAAAATCCCCACGAGCTTGAACCCCTACTGGAGACACCCCTGATTGTTCTTGGCGAAGCATTCTAGAATTGTCACTCCGATCTACATGTTGTTTCCCATAGATGTGCCCTGCCATTTGATCATACTTCATACTCATGGCAGCAATCAATTCCTTGATATCTCCCAAATCTTTGAGAGAACTCCTGATTTCCCCGATTTCCTTCGCATTTCTCTCATTACCCTCCTTTAATGTTCACAGTGTCTCCTCAATTTTTTTAGCTTCCTGGGCTGTGAGAACCCGAATATAAAAATTAAGTAAATAATTAAATAATAATATTACAATCTCAAATATTTTTGTGGTGAATTCTAAGGTGCAAATTAAATATTATTGGAGGATGTTTTAATTAATTTTAAACTTAAAATAAATTTGTGGTGAAAGCATTTAATTTAGAGGCAAGATTTATTATAAAAATAAAAAGAGAGAGAGAGGAGGGTGTGACTTGAACTCTAGACCACAATGTTAACATATAAGACTCCTACCATTTGAGTTACATATAACTTATACATGTATTTTGTATATTTATTTATTTATTTGACCTATGTGTGCCCACTACTAGTATAAAATAAAATAAACACAAACCCTACTCTATTATTTGTTCACCACATAGGGCAACAACAGCAGCCACGGGAGAGGGTTAGAGAGAAGGAAAAAAAGAATAAGATGTTGCAATCAAAGAACTTTTGGGTGTGTTGTGTTGTGTGTGATCATCAAAGGTTAGCCCTCCTTGGTTTTCTTCTCTTCTTTTTGTTCTTCATCCTTATTCTATAATTATTTTGTTCATTGATGGAGAGGTTGTAGGTTTATGTATTGTGTATATAGATATCCTATTAAGAAACTTGAGGAGCTAAATTTATGTGTAAAGATTGGGTGTAATTTTCAGTCCAAAAATTCTTTACAAAGTCACAAATTTAAAAAATCAAGAAACCATATCAAACGGATGAATTTTAATCTGAAATTTTTACAGTAGATCAATTACATATTGAATTGCATATCTGAATTTTTTCATAATTTTTGGGAGTGAGAATCTGTATAAATTGAGGTATTCAAATCTGTCCAGGAAACCAGTCCGAAACAGTAAATTCGGGAGTGTTGTTCTCTTTGGGTATAAATCCAAAAATTATCAAATTAGTGTCATTAGAACCGGTTACAAGTCCAGTTTCGTACGTTTTTGGCCTTGCATTGATTGCTCGTGTATATTAAGAGAACCGTCAATTTCTTTAAAGTGCTGCAGAAAACAACCTGTTTGGATATAATAAATTGTAGATAATTATTTTGATAAGAAAATCAAGTGAAACCAATTGGGTTTGAAACTTAGGATATATTAGATCATATCTGGAGGTTATTGGAATTTTTTGAATAGCGTGGAGTGGGTTTTGTAATTTTCAAAGTTAGCGAATAGATTGGGAAAACTAGTTTAAAACACTGTTTTATCTTAAAGTTATTTTTAGTTAAGTTTCGATCGGAACCTATGTCTTGGGTGATTTTAGACCTTGAAGAACATGAACTTAGGTAATATTTAAGAGTAACGGTGAGTTGGGTTGAGCCGTGTTAGTGCGCTTTAGTTTGGGGTTACTCAGTTCGTATTCTTTAGTATTTTTAAATTAGCAGTGACGTGTAGTTTTCATATTGGTTCAGGGCACTAGTTGGACTTTCATACTCTATTCGAGGATTACATTATTTCGTTCCAGGTGAGTAGTTTCATGCTACGTATTTTTATAAATGTTCCCTTACCCTGAACTGTTGGAAAAATTAAATTGTTGTTTCATGATTAAACTGTTTTGATAAATTATTATATTATCAATTGAATCAAATTATTTCTGAAACACGTGTGAACTTGGCATACTGTAAACTATTTGTTTTGGTCTCATGTTTATAATGATGAACCACCATGTTTTGCGAAAACTGATGTGTATTGATTATTGGGACCATGTGTGTATTTAGTCCAGGGAAATTATTCCACTGTGTGTGGTGACTCTGGCCACTAGGGAACAGACCCGGGTTGGGCTGTGATGACTCTAGTGCTCAACGATTGTAAGGAACAGACCTTTAAAAACAACTAGGTGACCTTCAATCGGATCGTCTTTGAGAAAAGGCCCAGGTGCCACCCTGAGGATGACTCTTAGTTCGGTATTGGATCCAACGGGGCTTATGGCCTGAGAAATGTGTGGCAGATTATTTATTTTTATTGGTACCCAGAAAATTATTGGTGTTCATGTTATAATCTGTTTTAAGTGGAAAATGTTGTTTATCATGTTCTTGCGAGACATGAGTATTTTAAGTGTTGAACTGTGGAACCATCTTTTTGAAACAGATTGTATTTACCAAACTGTATGCCAATCTAGTTTCTGTGATATATATCTTATTTTGGAATTGAACCCTGTTTTCAAAACTGTATTTACTATCCATGTTGCTACTCACTGAGCTATCAGCTGACTTAGTTGTTTACCATTTCCAGGTGTTAGAAGGACTTAGAGTGGACTCATGGCGTAGCGGGGACTCAATTGCATGGACCTCTAGGGCATTCCTTTAGTTTAGAGTGTTATGTCAAATTTGTGCATATTTATATTTATTCTTATCGAAGTTCATTTAGGATTATTTTTTATATGTGGGTTGTTTATATCCCATAAGTTTGGATGGTTTGTGATTACGGTTGATTTTGCCGTTTATAATTGTGACATGTCTGGATTGAGTTTTGGTTATTTATTATTGGACTATTGTTCAGTTGTTCAATATGATTGGATTCGTGTTTAGGCTTACGTGTGCCTTGGGCTAAGTCCCTGTGGGCCACGGCCGGTCATGCCCGGATTTGGGGTGTGACATGGGCTACTCTAGTTCCGTCAGCCATGTTGGTTACAGAGAATGAATAGGCTAAGAACTTGGGTGCTCTGACACCAATGTAATAGCTAGGGAAGAAGAAACAGAAACATAGAGAAAAAAGTAGCAAATCTGTATATTATTCTCAGAAAATTACATACCCTCCATATGGGAGTTCCGCAATTATTTACAACTACTTCCTTGCATACCTCACACCTCTAACTAACTAACTAACTTCTTCTCAACTGCCTTCCTCTAACTAACTAACTACTTCTCAACTGACTCACAATTCTTGATATAACATTTCGAATTGAAAGAACATCTTTGATGACTTTATTTTGTCGTTGAGCAGGTATTCCAACCATGGTTATTGATTCAAAAATTGTTGGTGATGTGAAGGACCCGCGTGGTAGTGCACATGATATCTCCAAATCAGAAGGGACTTTGTTATCCAAATTAATGTTAGGTCTTATTTTATTTTTGTGCAGTAAATTTTAGAGAGAAAAAAAATAATGCAGATGTAATTTTTGTCTGCATATAATTCCCCTCACCCCAAAAAGAAAAATGAAAAAAACTAGTTCTTTTGAGTGTATGTATGGTGGATTTGACCCGTGCAAGTATTCAGTAATTGTATTGAATACAAATATCTTTACTTTAAAAAAAATAAAAAGTCAACTTTCCCTTTCATCTGATTGATTATTCTACACTGGTATTTTGTTACAAGGTACAGAAGGATCATCAGAGGTTTGTTGCTCTTACTCTTCAACTATGAGTTGTTCGCAGTTTTTGGAATACAGTTAAATCAGAAATTTTTGGGTGCTTCATAAGTCACTTGTACACACAAGAATTCAAGATTCAGGTGATTCTCTTTAAATTTAAGGCTGTGGTTCTATTATTACAGGAAAGAGTTACAAACAAAATACAAAGATTTACAGCCACAAGTGCAAAAATATCAAAATATCTTTACTCCAAAATTCAGATAGTTAGTCTTCAGTACTCAAGATTTACGCTACACAACAAAATGAACCATTGCCAGCTTTGCTTTCTGTTATTTCTTCTTTGTCATCAGTCCCAACTGGAAATTGAAGAAAATTCACGAGAAATTGTTAGTATGCCTAGCTTATCACTATACTAAATATGAAGTAATTAATTTTTTTTAATGCTTCTGACTCTTGTTTGTTGTCTTCTTTCTTTTCATGAAGTTTGTCCTTGGATTAAACGAATTGATGATGCAAAGCAAAAGCATGTGTTCGCAAGAGAGCTGGCAAAAAGACTGATCGAAAAAGAAAATGGTTGGAGTGATTACCTATATTGCGAAAATTTTCATGTTTCTGGATTGGGCTGCGTTGGAGAAACTTCGTCACAGAATAAGAAGAATAGAGTGGTAGACCCACTTATCCTAGCAACAAAGCACGGCATCCATGAGATGGTAGAGGAAATCCTTGAAAAATTCCCTAATGTTGCAACTACATTTGATGAGAATGGAAGAAATATACTGCACATGGCAGCACAGTTGAAAGATAGAATTCTCTATGACTACTTGAAGAAGACTGTTAATCACGCAGATAGGATGATGGCCAATGTTGATAAACATGGAAACACCATCTTGCATCTTACAGCCTATGAGTGCAAGCAGGGTCATTTTCTCGCAACTCATTTTGGACCTATAAACCGAATGTCATGGAATGTATTTTGGTTCAAGGTACGTATCAAATCACATGTGTACATGGGAGTAGTTGGTAAAAAATTTGGTAAATCAATTCCCTTATAATATTGTCTTCTCACTCAATATTTTTGAATTTCTACAGCGTGTACAGAATGACTGTCATCCACATTTGATATATCATCAAAACATTGAGGGTAAGACACCAAAAGAACTATTTGAGGAAGAGCGCGAGGACATGATAAACAAAGCTGAGAAAGTAGTCAAAGATATCAATTGCTGCTTGATGCTTGTTTCTACTCTAATTGGCACGGTCAATTATGCAGCACTTTTTACTGTCCCTGGTGGTTTCGATCAAGACAAGGGCCTGCCAATTTTTTTCACAAAAGCGAAAAATGGGTGAGAGGATCTGCAGTTGTTCATGGTTTATGTAGGAGGAAGTTTGGTTGCTTCTTTATTGGGTTTGGGAACTCAGCTTTCAATACAAGTGTCACGGTTCAATAGTAATGATTTTCACATTTCATTGCCGTTGAAATTTCTTCTTACAGTCACGTCCTTGTTCTATGCTGCGGCCTTCTCAATCACAGCATGCTTCCAAATCTTCATCATTGAGGGTGCCTTCATAAACTCATATTTTGCGGTGATGGTGCTTGCCTATATATTTATGGGCCTTGTTTACACGGACTCATTATACATGACCTATGATTACTTGTACTACATAACTCGTTTTTCGCTTGCTTATAGAGGCCAGAAAATGTAAGTCTGCAGCTGGGTTGGTACTTGTTTTAAGATCATGTTTGTATTTGTGTGCAATTTAAGTGTGACTATACATGTGAGACAGATATATGTATTGGAAAAGGACTGTTGAAGGAGAGTTTCTCAAGTATTGCTAAGACATGCTATGAATACAGTTAATTATCTTGTATTCAAATAATGCACTGCTATAGATCTTGTTGGCATGCTTTAGATGTGGAATGTGTATGGTTCACGAGCTCTAGTTTGTTATAAATGGTAATGGTTTTTATTTATATTAATTTTTTAATTGTCGAACTGCCTTTGGCTGGTGGGTTTCATCAGTCATGGACGAACCATGAAACTGTAAATTTGGTGGGTTGTTTGAACTTCTTTGGCAGTTTCGAATCAACAGATTGAGCAGATTTAGGTGGGTTACAACATCTCTAATGGTTGCCTCTGTACCTAGTTTGGTATTTTCTTTTTGAGTCAGTAGTTGTTGTATTGAATTTTGTGTGTTGTGCAACTAATAAGTGTGTGACTATATTCCATTATACTAATTCAATGTTATATATGTTTCTTGGCACGAATACCTTTTAACTTAGATTAACAAAATTTCAGCACTTTTGTATATGTAAAGTCAATTAAATAAGGCTTTAGAAACAACATTTATCAACAGTAAAACACTCCTAGTCTGTTGTTTGGTTGTGTTTTTATTTTCAGTTTTCTGTTTTTCAACAATACAAAAGAGGAACAAAAAAAAAAGGTTTGCCTTCTTCACAACCCAAAAACATTCATACTTAGCGTCCTATTATGAACTCAAGAAAGCAGAGTTGAACTGTCCTCGAAGACAAAGCATGGTTCCAATGGATCATCTGCCAATCCTCGGAGAAACCGTGGAATCGGAGGCATACCCACGTCTAAAACTCCCTCTAGAATTTGGACTACCTGTCCCATACTTGGCCTATCCTTCTCATCATCTTGAATGCACCAACAAGCAACTTTGCAAGCTCTAATCACCTCTTCAACATCACCATTGCCTTGCAACCTGTAATCCAACCAGCTCATGACTAATTCCTTGCTTTCGTTCATTTTCATTGCCACTAAAAATGGAAAGTACCGATCCATTTCATCATCTACTCTATCACTGTTTCTCCTTCCTGATATAATCTCAAATAACAGCATTCCATAGCTAAAAACATCGGCTTTTGGCGTGATTGCTTCACCTGATATCCATTGTTGTCAAAACCCAACTAATCTCTCTCCAAACAAGCTTAGCAAGCCCAAAATCAGCCACTTTTGGGTTGTATTCAGCATCCAGTAAAATGTTTTCAGGCTTAATATCACAATGTATGATGCAATCTCCACATTTCTCATGGAGGTAAGTCAATCCTCTAGCAGTCACAACTGAGATGTTGTACCTTGTTTTCCAGTCTAAGACACTAATGTTGTCTTTTTTAAACAAGTGAGACTCTAGAGAACCATTTGACATGTAATCATAAATTAGAAATCTTTTTGTACCTTGTATGCAGAAACCCCGAAGGCGAACAAGGTTGATGTGTTGGATCATGCCAATGGTGCTCACTTCTGAGCAAAATTGCTTCTCTCCTTGCATCAAATTTTTTAGCTTTTTCAGTGCTACTGCGATTGAATTGGGCAGTGTTCCTTTGAAAACTGTACCAAAACCACCTTCTCCAACATTTTCTGAGAAGTTCTTCGTCGCAATTCGTATGTCACAATACTTAAACACCACCAAAGAATCATCAACTTTCTCCAAAGTGCCAGCAGTGTCTCTTTGTCTCTTCCTCCAGATGAATACACTGCCAAAGAAACAAAAGAAAACACAAACCACCCCAAAAACAATCAAAGACGTGTTTCTCTTAGCTTCAGTTCCAACCAGCTGGGATACTGCTACTTTAACATGAAGATCTCTTCCACTTTTATCATCTTATGAGAGTTGTTGTAGGTTGAACAAACCACCTCTCCAAATCAAACTCCTATTATCATAAGGATAAGCGCTGCATGAACAATTTCTCAAGCAAGCTAATTCACATTCATCAATATTCCCCAACTGTTATCGACTCTTAATTCTCAGGAAAATGGGTGTTTGGCACCACACAAAATTTGTCATTTTCTCTGTTTGTATAGTGTTACATAGCTTTTGCTTTATATTATCAAATGTATAGCTTTTGCTTTCGGTGGTACTCAATCAATTGTATAGCTTTTGCTTTCGGTGAGTGTGGCATCCAATGCCCATGTTTCTCTCTATAAAGAGAGACTTCATTCCCTTTGTAATCAACACATATATACAAAACATTTCAGAGTCTCTCTCTCGCTCTATAACTTCTC
Organism: Camellia sinensis; assembly: GCF_055761805.1. Lineage (NCBI taxonomy): Eukaryota > Viridiplantae > Streptophyta > Magnoliopsida > Ericales > Theaceae > Camellia > Camellia sinensis. The sequence goes on along the minus strand of NC_138968.1, from coordinate 147,610,446 downwards.
TCACTCTCTCAAACTAATCTTTCATGGTATCAGAGCCCAGTATTACATTTCTGGCAATTTTCGATTTTGGTGTTTAGTCCCGTACACAGTGGCATACATCAAATTGCTCGGAATTTTCTCACGATTCCAACGGCACCTAGCCCGTTCTCAGAACACCCTCCACGCGCCCACACGCGCCGCCTTTACCTTCTGCGCGTCACCAGCTCCGCCACCACTCTCACACGCGCCCGCACGCGCCATCTGTTGCTCCTCACCTCCGCCACGCGCCTCCACGCGCCCACACAACCGCGGCTGACGTCAGCCCTGCCACTTCCGTACGCCGCGCCTGCTATTGTGCGCCTTTCGTGCGCCGCTTCACTACATTGCACCCGCGTGCGCCAAAACGGCTATTGTGCGCCGCGCCTGCGCCTGTTCGCTACCGTGCGCCGCCGCCTTTCTGCTAACGTGCTCCTCCCTGCACTCTGCTAACGTGCGCCGCTGACATCATCGCTGACATCATCTCTGTCCAGCAGCCTTTTCTGGCTATTTTCGACCTTCCGGACTCACTGGTACACTCTGTTTTACCAAATTTTGCTCCTACAGGTCTCTTCCTGCTGCTTTAATCCTACTTAACTAGTATTATGGATCGTCTTGACACCTCCCATCCCATTTCCGTTATTCTGAATGGTTCAAACTATGTTCTGTGGGCCCAAGCTATGTCTTCCTTTCTTAAAGGGAAGAAGCTCTGGCGAATTGTCACCGGGGATGTGACTAAACCAGTCAAAGACAGTGTCACTACTGAAACTCCTGTTCATACTGCTACATATGAAGACCGACTTGAGGAATGGGACAGTAAGAATTACCAAATCATTACCTGGTTTCGTAATACCTCTGTTACCTCTATCAGTCTTCAATTTGGCCGGTTTCAGCTTGACTCTGTAACTACTCCTGCGAAAGACATCTGGGATTTTTTGAAAGAACGATACCAGACTACTGGTCTTGCCCATCAATATCAACTTCAGAACCAACTTCACCGCATGCGCCAAGAATCCACTCAGTCCATTAATGACTTCCTTTCTCAAATATACTCTGTTTGGGATCAGCTTGCTCTTTCAGAACCAACCTGGCATGACCCCGAAGATGCAGTTTTATTTACTAACCATCGCAACCAGCAAAGGTTGGTGCAATTTCTCATGGCTCTTACCCCCTCTTTTGAGCCCGTACGTGCCTCTCTGCTTCATCGCCATCCCTTGCCCACTCTTGAACAAGCCATTTCTGAGTTGCTATCAGAGGAGACTCGTCTAGGTACTCTTCAAACTCATCATGTGGACTCTGTTCTTGCCACTCCTCCGTCCCGGCCATCATTTACCCAGCGGACAACTGCTTGCCTCTATTGTCAGAATCGGGGCCTTCCTTCAACCCATCTCCTGGTCAATTGCCCTGTCAGATCCTGCCGCTACTGCAACAAACTTGGTCCTGGTCATCTGCAACAGGATTGTTTTCGCAATCCATCCCGCTCATCCTCCAATAGCCACTCCTCTCGCGGTGGCTCTTCCCGGGGAAGTTTTCATCGTTCTGGCAACCAGTCTCATCACACTGCTACTTCTGCTTCCGGGAATCAGTCTTATCACACTGCTGCTGCTGCTTCCGGGACTCAGTCTCATCCCACTGACACTGCCCCCTCTGCAGGGTTCTCTGAGTCACCTGCTCCATCTACTCCTCACTTTTCTCCAACGGATGTAGAGGCCATGCTTAAACAACTTCTCTCCTCATCTGGTACACCTCCTCCTACTGCTTTGTCTGTAATCCCAGGTAACTCTTCTTGGTATTTTGACTCTGCATGTTGTAATCATATGACCTCCAGTTCTACTATCTTTTCTTCCTTATCTTCATCTCCTCATATTCCCTCAATACATACTGCTGATGGTTCCCTCATGTCTGTTCGTCATGTTGGTACTGTTTCCACCTCTTCTTTATCTCTACCTCACGTTTATCATATCCCTGCTCTTACCTTAAACCTTATTTCCATTGGTCAATTATGTGAACTTGGTCTAACTGTCACCTTTTCTGCTACTGATTGTTTGGTACAGGACCCTCAGACAGGGCAGACTATTGGGATCGGCCGTAAGCGTGGACGTCTCTATGAACTCATTCACCTTCATGTTCCTGCCTCTCTTCAGATTGCTGCTCCTACATCTACTTCCTTATTATCTCCCTTTCATCTTTGGCATTGTCGCTTAGGGCATATTTCTGTTACTCGTTTAAGGTCTTTGGTTTCTAGTGGACAGTTGGGTCATGTAATTCCCGATCATTTCGATTGTATACCCTGTCAACTTGCCAAACAACCTGCTTTATCATTTAATAAAAGTACTTCTGTTTCTCTTGCCCCTTTTGATCTTATACATTCGGATATTTGGGGGCCCTCCCCTACTACTACTATGGGGGGATCCCGCTATTTTGTTGTTTTTATTGATGATTTTTCCCGGTTTACTTGGCTTTTTCTCATGAAAAATAGGTCTGAACTTAAACACATTTATTATCGATTTGCACAAATGGTTCACACCCAATTCTCCAAAACCATCAAAATTTTTCGCTCTGACAATGCTATGGAATATCGGGATTCAGATTTCCTTTCCTTTCTTCAGCATCATGGTACACTGCCTCATCGTTCCTGTGCTGGCACGTCCCAGCAAAATGGCCGCGCTGAACGGAAACATAGGCATATTCTTGACACTACTCGCGCTCTCCTTCTCTCTTCTTCCTGTCCTGAAAACTTTTGGGGGGAAGCTGCCCTCACTGCTGTTTACACTATCAACTGTGCTCCTACCCCTGTCATCCATAATCAAACTCCCTTTGAACGTCTGCATGGCACTCCCCCTCCTTACGCCAATCTCCGGGTTTTTGGCTCTGCTTGTTTTGTTCTACTTCAATCCCACGAACACACCAAGCTTGAACCTCGCTCTCGTCTTTGTTGCTTTCTTGGGTATGGTATTGAACATAAAGGCTTTCGCTGTTGGGATCCTCTCTCTAAACGTCTTCGTATCTCCCGCCATGTCGTTTTCTGGGAACACCAAATGTTTTCCTCACTATCCTCCTTTCACTTACCCAGACTTTCCACTACTGCATTGTTTACTAATCCTTCCATCGATCTTTTCTCTGCTGATTTTGATACAGGTTCCTCCTCCATCGAGACGCCCCTGCTCACCCCTGATCCTGTCCAGCCTGCTCTACCTGAAGGTCTACCTCCTTCTCCACCGACTCTTCCTCCCACCGATCCTCCTACGGGTCGACCCCGCCGGGTAACTCAACCTCCTATCCATCTTCGTGATTATATTGTTGGATCTGCTGCCTTCTCTACTTATGAACCTACCTCCTATCGTGAGGCTTGTACTAATCCTCTTTGGCAGCAAGCTATGACTGATGAACTCCATGCCTTGGACAAAGCTCATACTTGGGATCTTGTTGATCTTCCTCCTGGCAAGACTGCGATTGGCTGCAAATGGGTTTACAAAATCAAAACACATTCTGATGGCTCTATTGAACGCTACAAAGCTCGTCTTGTTGCCAAGGGTTTCAACCAAGAATATGGCATTGATTATGAGGAGACATTCTCTCCTGTTGCTCGGCTTACCTCTGTTCGCAGTTTACTTGCTGTTGCTACTGCTCGCCACTGGGGGCTCTTTCAGATGGATGTCAAAAATGCTTTCCTCAATGGTCATCTTCTTGAAGAGGTCTACATGCAACCTCCACCTGGGTCCACTTTTCAACCTCATCAGGTTTGCAAACTACAGCGTGCTCTTTATGGTCTCAAGCAAGCGCCTCGTGCTTGGTTTGCTAAGTTCAGTTCTACCATTCATGACTTCGGATTCACCTCTAGCTCCTATGACTCTGCTCTTTTTATACGGACTACTTCTCATGGTACTACTCTTCTTCTTCTGTATGTGGATGATATGATTATCACTGGTGATGATCAAGCTGGTATTCTCCACCTCAAACAATTTCTCCACCAACAGTTTGAGATGAAGGACCTTGGTACTCTTAACTACTTCTTAGGCCTTGAAGTCTCTCATGATTCTACTGGTTCCTATTTGTCCCAGGCCAAATATGCATCCGATCTTCTGGCTCGAGCTGGTCTTACTGATTGCAAAACTGCCTCTACTCCGGTTGATCCTCAGATTCGTCTCACTCCTCTCGATGGGACTCTTCTCTCTGATGCTACTCTTTATCGCCAGCTCGTCGGCAGTCTTGTCTATCTCACAGTCACTCGTCCTGACATTGCCTATGCTGTTCACATTGTCAGTCAGTACATGTCGGCTCCTCGCACTCCCCACTATACTGCTCTACTCCGTATCCTTCGCTACCTCAAAGGCACTATGTTCCATGGTCTTCACTTCTCGGCTTCTTCCTCTCTTGACCTACGTGCCTTTTCCGATGCTGATTGGGCTGGGGATCCTACGGATCGACGCTCCACCACGGGATTCTGTTTCTTCTTAGGGGATTCTCTTCTTGCTTGGCGTAGCAAAAAACAATCCCTCACTGCCCGCTCTAGCACCGAAGCTGAATACCGAGCTCTTGCTGATACTACTCAGGAACTTCTCTGGCTTCGCTGGCTCCTTGCTGATATGGGTGTTTCTTCATCTGCTCCTACTCCTCTCTACTGTGACAATCAGAGTGCCATTCAGATTGCTCACAATGATGTTTTTCATGATCGCACCAAACATATTGAAATTGATTGTCATTTTATTCGCCAGCATGTCACCTGTGGAACTGTTCATCTTCTTCCTATTGCTTCCATCGATCAACCCGCTGATATCTTCACTAAGGCTCATCCTCCTGGCCGCTTCACTGATCTTGTTTCCAAACTCAACTTGGTTGATGCTTTCCCTCCTTGAGTTTGCGGGGGGCTGTTAGAATAGTTTTAAATTTATTATTATTAATTGTATAGTGTTACATAGCTTTTGCTTTATATTATCAAATGTATAGCTTTTGCTTTCGGTGGTACTCAATCAATTGTATAGCTTTTGCTTTCGGTGAGTGTGGCATCCAATGCCCATGTTTCTCTCTATAAAGAGAGACTTCATTCCCTTTGTAATCAACACATATATACAAAACATTTCAGAGTCTCTCTCTCGCTCTATAACTTCTCTCACTCTCTCAAACTAATCTTTCAGCACTGTAGAGGAATTTTCCTCACACACCCACCTGAGTGATCCCCCAATTCCCAGTCTGCTTTAATCCTTGGTTCAAATCCTTCAATGCAAGTGCAAATCGGTACATTTTGGTTACAACTACTAAATGCCCCGCAAAAAGCATAGACTGCGCATTGTTGTGGTATGATCCATTTTGGAATCCACTGCGCATTGTTCTTCCTCCAAACAAATTGTTTGAATTGTCTATTCACATCCAGCACAAATCTAGCAAGAGCAGTAGGGTCACCAGCATCGTATGTAAAATAGCTCTCATTTGTATTGTTAACATATGTGATATTTTTTATGTAATAGCCCGATTGTATCTCAAGAACAAAGCTAAAAACTTTCCCATTCCATACCCCACTAGTCCAATACGGCTTAGACACATTCCAAAGCAATATATGACTTGAATTTGGCTCCACCTCCAAAGAGAACAGACTTGGTGATGGATTTTCTGAATTTTTCCAAGAAGTTAGAGCTTTGTTTTTCATTTTTGAGTTTATTGTATCCAATTTTCCCACCGGGAAGATATGTGTCAGTTGGGTAGTCGAAACTCTGCCATATTACATTAGAGGAATCCAATGTATCTCTGATGACAAAATTTCCATTGTCAAGGAGCATGGCTATGGTTGAGTTAGCCGATTTTGAAATCAAATTTGTCGACCAAATTTGAGTCTTTGACTGGTCTAGTAGGACTAAATTTCCATCTTTCAAGAGTCTAAATTGTGAAGAAGACGGATTTGAAATGGGTTGGATTCTATTTGCCACCCAAACTACTGTTTTGATTGATAATTTTTTGTACCATATGCCTATGTAGTAGTTTTGAGAGTTACCTGGAGTAAAGAAGCCAAGCTCAAAAGATCCACCTTGGATTGTTTGGTTCCCAGAGAGAGACTGTCCAGCATAGATGGTATTGGTACCATCTGATCCTTTTGAGAAATGGGTATTGAAAGATAGAACGAATAAGGGCACAACACAAAGAAAGAGCCATTGAATTTTGCATATGGGACTCATTTTTGCACGAAGTTGCACCAAAGAATTGGATGTGATTGACGTATTAAAAGAACACAAGCATAAAAATTAAGTTGGTTGTGCTCTTTACTAAGTAATCTTCAGTGGGCTTGGCGAGGATAGACCAAAACAAGCCACACAGTCCTTACACTAAAAAGTTCGATTTCAATCACTCTCATGAGTAATACGATCTTGTGGTCTTAAAAAAGAGTTGGAACAATGTCCCAGAAGAAAAGTAATAATTATTTTTATTTTTATTTTTTAAAATTGTTGATTAGTATTTCATGGCATAAAATCAAATCATTTCAACTTTGGCTTACGAGAAGATGTTTCTGTTATTTGAAATGCAGAAAAATCATCTCACAATGCTGATTGTGTCTGGCTGCATGACAGGACAAAAAAGAATATGTTGTAGAAGATTTGTATACAGTTTATTGATTTTTCATCCTCTACAAATTCAATCGTTGTAAACTTTTTGGACTTGTCTATTTTGGAGAAAAACAGAACTCAAACTAGTTTTTTTTTTTTTTTTATTTTGAAATCAATTATTATTGTTTTTTTAATAAATTCAACATGGTGAAAATATTACTATTCCTCTCTCAATCACCTTTTGCATTAATTCGGCGTGGATTTGAAGTATTTTTGGGCTGCATAGGGAGATTCTGATATTGTTTTTTTTATTTTTTTAAATCTATAAAGAAGAATAGATAGATGCATGAATGTTTGGAAAATTACCTGCACAGATTGGGAAGTTCCGATCTGCAATTTGTTGACAATAAAATAGAATATAAGAAAAGAAAAAATTCACTTTTTCTTACCCGTAAACTATTAATTTCAATAATTACCTTCTTAAATTATTTATTTTATTTCACTTTATTTCAAACTGTCAATAAATTTAAATTTTTTACCGAATATCACACATACCTTCACACAAATTATTTGTCCTTATGATTTACTTAATTTAATGGAAAAAAAAATTTTAAAAAAAAGAAAGAGAAAAGCCTTAGGATTTGAGGTTTGCAACCAAAAAAAAAAGAAAAAAAAACCTTGAGTTTTTAATTTTATCATTTTAAAATCTAAATTTTTTATTTATTTTCAATTTAAACTATTTATCTATTTTCGTTAAGTAAAATCAACGAAAAAATAATATTTTAATCATTAAATTCAATAAAAATGATATTTTAAACATTTTATGTATACTTACATTGAATATAATAACTAAAATACTCTTTTTCTGTCGATTTTACTTAACAAAAATGGACAAATAATTTAAATTGAAAACAAATCAAAATATTGAAGTTTAAATTGATAAAATTAAAAACTCATGATCTATTTTGTCCCTAATTTTTATATCCCAATATAGTATTTTTGCTAAAATTAATTGTATTTTCTGTTTTAATTTAAAAAAAAATCCAAAACAATTGGCTGTATTTTTTTTTAAAGAAATTATATCTGAATATTTGTCTTCTTAAAGTGAATCAGTACCATCAATTAATATAGCATGTGTGCCAGGTATGTATTCCGTAAAAAATATTAACCTTCTTAACAATTTGGGAGTAAGGTAAATTAATATTAATAGCTTGGGAAAGTTAAGGGACAAATAACACACTTTCCGTGTAGAAAAAGAAAATGAAGTGAAATTTTTTTTTTCTTTGGTTTAATTGGTTATAAATAAAAAAAATGAATAATATTTATCAAGAATAAATAGATTTGATAAGCAATAAAAAAAAATTATATATAAATATTTTTGTTTCTCTCTCCCAAGGCATTCAAAGGATATACAACATTCAAATCAAAACATCGCATTAGAGTCCTCACATTGTGAGTGTTATGATTACAAGCTTATGAGAAATCATTTTTGGGTTTAGGTATGTGAAAGTTGTGTTTTGATCATGAATTTGAATAAAGATTTACATGAGGAGAGAGAAAAAGGCAATGGAGACCTGAATGAAATATAAACTAATTTTTTTTCCTATTTCTTTTTTCTTTTCCAAATTTATGATCCAAAAATAGGCAGGACAAAAACATCACAAATCACAATGGACCCTTCAACAGTGGAAAAATAAAATGGAAAAATGGAAAAATCAAATGAGTGAAATTTGAAGTAATTTGTAATATGTGGCCATTTTTTATGCACTTGGCTTTGTTTTGACTCGTACAAGCAAAGGTAGGCCCTTGCTCTGGATCATGACAAGTGTTGGAACAATTCGTCTTGAATTCTTCAATTGGTGGTCTTCGGGTCTTCAAAACTTGGCGATGAACTTGTCTATGTAGAACAGAAATATAATGCTTCAAGTCACGTTACTTAGTCGCTTTTCTAAAAATAATATTTGCACCCACCAAAAGGTGTCTAGGGGGTTACAGCAAATTCGCCTCCAGGATACAATGAAGCCTGATCTAAAGATCAAGTCTACCGGTATCTGCACTGATGACAATAGATCAGAATACTCTTGATATAATTAAGAAACCAAGACCCTAATAATCAAATCTACAGAACTTGATTACCAATAAGAAAAGTATAAATTTGCTTAAGAAACTATTGATCGAAAACTCAAAATCAAGAGGGAGAGAGAGAGAGAGAGAGAGAGAGAGAGAGAGAGAGAAAGAAAGAAAGAAAGAATTGCAAGAATACTTCTGAATATTTTGGATGACATGAAATGGCTAATTTCGTAGCCTATTTATAGGCATTGATGCATCTACTCGAATGGTCATGTCCCTTGGTCACATCCGATCAGATATGACCGTTGGATCAACGATCTACGGTGCAGATCATTCTCATACCGAATATACGCCTTGACTAATTATACCTGATCACGATCGGGTGCCATCTCATCTGTATGATCGCGCGCATCTCCAATCAATGGCTATGATCAAACCACTCCAAATCAGACACAACCATCCGATCGGTTGGTTGACTCATCGCCAACGGACGCCACATCGCTACCACATGGAGCTAACTGTATTCCACGTCACCCATGCCACATTGGATTCACGTCATCGCTCCAACTTGTCCGATGCAAATAAGAAAGCGCCCTCATAGCGCCTTGCGTCCGTGCTAAGTGCAAAGTGCGCCATCAAACACCACACAACCCACTGCCTACGCCATACACGCGCGTGTGCATATGCGTGTGCGTATGCGGATGGTGCAAAGCACCATCCTTGCAGTGTGGGTACATGCACACTAGCTTACACCTCACAATTCCATATTCAAAAGAATATTCCATGTAGCACTTATTAAGTGTTCCATATTTTCCTCTCTTTCCGATGTGGGACAAAGTTCCCAAGCTTATTTCTAGCTTTCCAAAGAAAAACAAGGAAGGTTTTGAAAACACCCAAAAATTAAACTATAAATTTGAAAACCCATGTTGAAAATTCCCCAATACTCCCCCATCATTTTCAAAATATCAGATGATGATTCTTGGTTCACTTGGCAGCCTTATGTATAGGTGAAGATATCTTACGATTTGAACCATTCACTCGGTGAAGACATCTCAAAGTTAGTCAAGATGGCATAGTAGACTTGTCTTTGAACTAGTGATCTTATACGATTAACCGGACCTGTCTTATGCATAGTACATGTTACCTCAAGTATTCAAACAAACCGACACGTGGATTGGCCTTATGTCTATATCATGTTTCATGAGCGCTCTAAAGTTAGGCCCTTGGACTCATAGGAAGCGGTACCATCTTCTACACTTACATAGGTAAGCTTACTAAGAGTACCCCTATAATTTACAATACCTTAACAACTCAGTTATAAGCTTATTAAGAGTTTGCTAACTCATCCTCTTCTTTTCACATTACAGGTACCAAGCACTTCAACCTTGGGATGAAAATGAAATAAAACTAAGTGCTTGCAATCATGACATATGGTGTACTTGGGCTCATTGAACTCAAGACTTGATGTTTCTTCAAGCGTTGAGTCGAATTTCCACCAAGAATGATTATGTTAAGTGGGCTTAAGACCTATCCCTTTTGATGTTTTCCACACCAAATCCCTTGCAAGTCCCTTTGTTAAGGGGTCAGCCAAATTTTCACTTGACTTTACATAACTAATGGTAATCACACCTTCTGCGATTAACTACCTAACACAGCTATGTCTCAGTCCTCTGGACTTTTCATTATAGACATGGCTATAGGACCGTGATAGAGTTGTTTCACTATCACAATGCAAAGATATTAGTGGCATAGGTTTTGGTCATATCTTAATCTCTAACAAGAGATTCCTTAGCCACTCTGCCTCTTTGCTACAAGAAGCTAATGCTACAAACTCTGACGCCATGGTTGAGCCTATTATGCATGTTTGCTTCTTAGAAACCCAAAAGATAGCTCCTTCTCCAAAAGTAAAAATCCAACCACTCGTGGACGATGAGTGATCTTCACAGTCAGTTATCCAACTAGCATCTGTAAATCCTTCCAGCACTGCTGGATAGCCATTATAGGCTATTCCATAGTCTATTGTTTTCCTCAAGTACCTAAGTACTCGGTTAACAGCATGCGAATGCACACTACTTGGATTACTAGTGTATCTATTAAGTTTTCCCACTACAAATGCAATATCAGGTCTAGTACAAGTTGTTAGGTTTTTATTCTTGGCAATCCCGGTTGACAAAACTCCTTTAGTTGTACTTATTTTCGCACGTTTTATTTCAGTGAGGCTATGAGTTTTTAGATGCGAATCCAACCTGAGTTATGCATTGCAGAGAAGTTTGTGATGTTAATACTTTCAAGATTGCCACTTCGTTGATTATGACGGGGATCGAGCTGCTCGGTCAGCTTGCGGGGGTCGAAGGGGTAGCGCCCCTTGGCGGGTCCGAGACAGCGCCTAGGTGGGGTCGAGGGGCAGCGCCCCCGAAGCAAAATGCAAAATTGCATTCGAAGTTGCATGTCCGCCCTTGCTCGCTCGAGTGAAGGAGTTCTCGTTCGAGCGAAGGCTACATCTGGAAAAAAACCTAAAAGGGATGAATGTACGCTTGAGCAAAGGTTATGTGGCTCAAGCGAAGCCACTTATGCAAACACATGCGTTTTTGGTTCCTTGCTCAAGCGAGATTCGTAGTCCCAGATTTCTATAAGTACGTGTTTCTGTCAGATTTTAGGATTACTACTCCATATCTTCTTTTTGGATATTAAGGTTTATATCTAGTGATATTTTGCTAGTTTTCTTTGATGTTTAATTGAGTATTCAACTCATGGGTTAAGAAGAATACATCAAAGGTTCGTTTGTTCATTCTATACAAAAGAGAGAGTTGTTCTTCGGTGGATTCTGAAGAATTTGAGCCTGAAGCTTTGGTGGATTCTGGAGTGGCTCATCGTCAAGACAATTGCGAGGTGAAGACGGGGTTGGAAGAGACATATAGGGGTTGGTTCAATTTGGGCGTGGATTCACTAGGTAATTGAGAGTATACCTGTGTAATTCCTTTATGTCTTTTTAGTGGATTGTTTTGTGGCTTTTGCTCGTAGTGTTTTTTAACACAATTGGAGGTGTCCAATTGTGATTTTTTCACGTAAAATCGTTGTGTCGATTTGTCTTGATTATTTGATTGGGATTGTTGTTTACTGCTTAAAATTGATACATAATCACAAATCAACATCTAAGGGATTTCTAGATTTTTCACAAGTCATGGCATACATCAGGCTACCTATTACTCTTGAGTATTCTAGCTGATCAACAACTCTTCCAGTATTAGGATACAATTTCAAATTTGAATCAAAAGGTGTAGACATGGGTGTACAATTATATTGATTAAATTTCTTAAGAATTTTTTCAATATAGTGCGACTGGGTTAGAATCAAATTATTGTCCTCTCGTTTGATCTTAATACCCAGAATTACATCAGCCAAGCCCATGTCTTTCATACTAAAGCTAGATGATAATAAACTGTTAGTACTTTCAATGACATCATTGTCAGTACCAAAAATAAGCATGTCATCTACATATAGACATATGATTACACCTCTATTGCCAGTGAACTTACTATATACACACTTATTAGTTTCATGTATCCTAAAACTTGACACTATTACTTTGTGAAATTTCTCATACGACAGTTCTGGAGCTTGTTTCAATCCCTATAGTGGCTTCACGAGTTTACACACTTTGTGCTCTTGACCCTGTATAACAAATCCTTCTGATTGTTGTATGTAGATTTCCTCATCTAACTCTTCATTTAGAAAAGCTATCTTAATATGCATTTTATGGATTTCAAGCTTATAGATTGAGGCTAAGGCAATCAACACTCAAATGGTGGCAATTCTGGCCACCGAAGCATATGTATCAAAATAATCGATACCCTCTTTTTGAGTAAAACCCTTAGCAACTAATCTACTTTGAACTTGTCAATTGTGCCATCGACTTTCATTTTCCTTTTGAAAATCCATTTACAACCAATTGGTTTGGATCCAGGTAGCAAATCAACAAGTATCCAAGTATTGTTACCCATGATAGAATCCATCTCATCATTTATTACTTTTTTTCAGAAAGCAACATCTTAAGACTTTATAGCCTCCTCAAAGGTTAATGGATCTGAATCCATATTCAAAGAAATCTTTGTTTGCTTACAATGAGCTTTCCTAGTTCCTTCTACAATGTAAATAATGAAATCAGGGCCAAATGACTTCTCAGTTGTAGCCCTCTTACTCCTCCTTAGCTCAACAAGCTCATTTGGTTCATTAGGCTCAATGTGTTCACACTACTAGAAATATGGCTTTTTGCGTCTATTTTTTTGCGACTGATTATTTAACCGTCGCAAAAAACACTTTTTACATTAAAAAATCACAAAATCATTTAACCCAATCGTGTTCTTAACTTAATAAATAAATAAATAAATAAAAAATAAAAAATAAAAAAAAAACTTGAACTATCTCTCCCTTTATTTCCCAAATTTGTCTCCAACGGTGGTGTAGCTCATTCATTTCCTGTTGTTGCCTACTCTCTCTCTCTCTCTCTCTCTCTCTTGCTTGAATCTCACTGTCCAAATCTCTCTCGCTCGACTAAATTTGAATCTCGATTGAATCTCACTCTCACATGATGAAGATTTGAATCTCGCATGAATCTCACTCTCGCTTGATGAAGATTTCGATTGGACGTGATGAAGATTTGAATCTCGCTTGAATCTCACTCTCACATGATGAAGATTTCGATCGGCTGTTGATGAAGATTTCGATCGATTCATAATCGAGATTCATAATCGGTAAGCTACTTTCTATGTATGAATCCAACTCTCTGTCTTTCTGTGTTGTTTCATGCCTAGTTGCTGAATTTCTGTGTTGATTTATTCTGAATTTCTGTGTTGATTTCGATCGTTCTTTAATCTGTGTTGTTGATTTATCAGGTGATTCATCTTGTTTTTGCTAATTTAAAGTTATACAGATAGATAGAGACATGATTTCGGTGATTGATCTTGTTTTTGCTAATTTGTTGGCTTATTTCTGGTGTTTTACCAGATTCTATGAATGAATATTAATCATAGAATATTAATCAAAAATTGATAAATAAATAAAAATGAATATGATAATAGGACTGACATGATTTAAAACTAGAATTTAGTGTATATTGCTCCCACAAGGACCAGTCCTCTATAAATTCTACCAAGAAAGCTTTAGATTCGTTCACATTCTCTCTCTATTAGAAATCAATATTTGGACAAAGCTCAAGCCTCTCAAGTGGCCAAAGGCTTTAAAATTAGGAGTACTTACTACAACTTTCAAAGTTTTCAAATGCCAATCTTCATTCTGTTTGATCTCTCTATTCTTCTTCTTCATCATCATCATCATCAGTGCCAGCAATTGCAAATGAAGAAGGTAACTAATTAAGCCTCGTCGTAGAATGTAGTAATTTATACTAATATTACTTCATATGATTATGTATATCATTAGCTATTTTGAAGAGTAATGCTAATGCATCGTTATCTATCCATGGCAAATCTAACTTAAAATCTACTAGTCTACAGTCACATTTCTCTATCAAATTTAACAATGAAAATTCCACTGCAAATGCAGACTAGTCTTTTAAGCTGTAAAAGAAGAGGGATTAAAAAAAGATTGCCAAGTCTCTAATGTGAAGTTTTAATTCACAAGTTTATATACACGTTCATCAAACGTGCAGTTTCATAAATCAAAACAGATAACATAAAACGAAATTCATATGGTCACTAACAGTGTCTTGTTTGAAATTCATATGCAAAAGGTAAACCATGCAGATATCCTGTAAAAGAAATTGTCCCATAAATTGGCAATTTGTGAAACCCAAAACAAGCACCTAATTTGTAATTGATTAGTAAAACAAGCAACCTTCACCAAGAACATATACAATTTCATTTCATGATATCCAAAACAATATTCCTTCTCAAGTCAATATATCTAGACAATACAATAAGTGAGAGAAAACTGAACATGAAAAGAAGGCAAAGTTCAATGAGCTCCTTTTTTAATTTGCAATGCCAAAAGGATTAGTAATTTCTTTCCTTCACAACATTTGAGAGAGGCAAAACACTTTTTATAGAGCATTACACACCTCAAGAATTGATATTATTTCATATGATTATGTATATCACTTTTCATCTCTTTAGGTGGTTACTGAAGCCTTAAGTTGAAAATAATACCAAAACTGCCTCAGGATCAAATAGTCATGAAGGCCTATAAATATGAGACTAACGCCCATAACTTTTTTATAATATATATATTATATTGGTGCTATAGTTATGATGCTTTAGGCAACCTTGTGAAGAGATTTTAAATTCATAAGTTCTAATTTGGGACCAAATTAACAAAATTAGAGTCTAAAGTCGCTCTTTAAAAGTTTTTGTTGTAGGATAAATTTCAACAAAATTAGAGCCAAACTTCAGCAGTTTTTTTTATTTTCTTTTAAAAAAGTGTTTAAAAAAAGTTTTTAGAAACATTTTATCAAATTTGACAGAACATTTCACAGTAAATCTATAGTAGTTTTCTCAAGCTAAAAGGTAGCTTTTTGGAAACAAGAAGTGCAGTAGCTGATTGCAACACTGCAGTGGGGTCTCTGAGCGAGAATTATTGAATTCTCTTTTGGATAGAAAGCTTTATTAGTAAAAAAAAGTAACAAAAAACACAACCCAAGGGACAGACTCAGAGAAGCATGTTAAAATGTTCTGAGGTTCAATCATCATATGACCCAAAAGAGGATGCTTTTGAATGGATGGGGTGGGATTTTCAATTCCAAGGATGTGGAAATGAAAATGATTTCCATAACAGACTTCATTGATGAAAGCATTGTTTGTTTATTTGAAATGGGAATCTAGTGTTCATTTGGTGGCAGACAAGAATTGTAATCTCTCCTATGTACTGTTTGGTGGGGAGGAAAAAAAAATTTTAAGTCCTATGCACTGTTTGTTTATTTTGACACCTATAAAGTTGTACTTACAAATTGACGAATTTTACGTTTTATCAATTTGTATATATACATATGGAAATTATTAACACATTATACTAACATATTGTAGGTGTCAGATGCATCTAGTGGGCAACAAGCTTCAAAAGAAAATGAATAAGGCTCTATAAATTGCTAGCAATCTTCAATTCATTCGTCTCCTGCACAAGGTTTGAATTATCTTTTTCTTCTTTAATTTTGTTGTTGTTTGTTCTGTCTTCAACTAGTTTTGGGATTTTTGGTTTTTCAACTTTGTTATTTCGACTGAATCGGTTTTATTGAATATATGTTTGGTCAATCTTTGTCTCTTATGACGATCAATTGAAAAACTTTCGTTCTTCCGAGAAAAATTCCATGCGGAAATATTATGGAGACCTGAACTGAAGAGACAATTTTCTATATATAAATGCTAACTATATTTTATATTTATTTATTTATTTGCTATGGTAAGGTTATTATTAATGTTACCATCGCATATTCAAACATATAACAAGTCATGATTTGATTTTATTTATGTGGATATGTATTGTATGCTTTTAAGTTTTAATTTGATAACAGAAATTTGAAATTTGGATCTCATCCTTGGGGTTGTTATAAAATAAACAGCTTGCAAAATGATTACTTGCTAGTGCATTAAGAACTGTGTCCTGGGCACAATTGGTCATGAATTTGTAATTAGTTTATTCTTTTTTCATTTTATTTGGAAATTCTCTTTTTGACATTGATACAATGTTTGGTTTATTGGAATGAAAGTGAAATGCTCATTTCTTAGTATCCTGTGAAATGATCAATGATAATTTCATTTATAATGTATTTTTCATGATATTTTAGCGAACCAAATGTGATAATTGATATTTTGGTGGAATGATCATTTTATTTCACTTCTAATGAACCAAACACTACTTCAAAGCTTGATTTTGGTTTAATTCCTTACAAATTTTTAGCAATAAGACTTGTTGAAGTTGTTGATGGATTTTCATTGGTTTTTTTAGTTTTAGTTGACAATTTTTGTTTAATGTTGAGAATCTAATTGAATGACTGTTTTTATTATTATTATTATTTAATTTTTTTATAATGCTTTTTGGTCTTTTAGTTAATTGCTTGTGCCGCTGATGATGATGAAAAGAAACTTTCGTTCTGCTGAGAAATTCCATGCTGAAAATTTATGGAAACCTGAACTGAAGAGGCTTGAGAAAGATCTTTTAATGCATCCATCATTTTGATTGTTTTAAAATTTTTGAACTAACCCTTTGCTTGTTTGCTAATAACTATAGTAAAGTTTAGAAATTAAAAAAATTCCTCATTAAATCTTGATGGTTTTATTGAGAGTTTATCAATATGTTTTCATATGATTTCGGGAAATTGGATAGGATAGACTTGCATGTTTATGTCTGATACTTCTTAAGCTCATACTTGCTGGTTCTTCTGGCAACTGTGTATGTATGTATTCATTGAGAGACAGAAAGAAAAGAGAAGTGATATAAAAAAAAACTAGTTGAAAGCTGGCCTTCCTTAGACCTTTTTATTTCTACAGCTTGTTTAAGGATGCCCTTTTCTTTTTGCAGTTTCATTTGGTGAAATTTCATGGTCTGTGACCTTTTTTTTATCATACTAAACTGTGCACATTCCTTAAATTTCATTCATGAATTACGAGTAAAACAGCAAGTGCTTTCAGGTGAAGCAAATGGTGATTGCAATTATGATGGAATCTGACGTGAAGCTAACTGATGAACTTGTTGAGGCTATTATCAACAAGGTGAGAGTTTCTCCAATTTAAAGTGTTTTCCCTTCGAATTATTGCATCCCAGATTGAAATCTGGATTGTGACATGTTACCTTTTTTCAATCTAATTGCACTATACCCATAGCAGTGATTAAAATTGATAATTTTTATTTTGGCAATATATAATTTTTATCATTAATGCCTGAAATTTTTGTTGCATAGGTGCAATGTGGTGATGTGGAACTTGAAAAGAAAATTGATGAGAAGATTGGCCAGTTCATTGATAGAGTGGAGAAACACCTGAGCAAGAAAATTGACGAGAAGATTGGCCAGTTTTGGATTGTATTGTTTTCATAAAAGAACTTTTCCCAAATTTTTAGTTGTAATAACTTTCACATATGGCTCGAATTTTGAGACTCAAATGGAATGTTCAATTAAACTACAATGCTATACTGTCTGGATTCTTGTTATTGCTATTCTTAGAGTGCTTAACGCTACATTTTTTTTTTGTTTTTTTTATTTTTTTTATTTTTTTTGCAACGGTAACAAGATGGTTGCCAAAAACCATGTTAGTATTTTTCTTTGTTTTTTGCGACGGCAAAATAGCGGTCGCCATAAGTAGTTTAGGCGGTCGCAAATAATTTGCGACCGTTGCTTTGCCGTCGCAAAAAGTATTTGCCACCACCACATTCGCGACTCCCATTTGCCGTCGCATGGGCCGTCGCAAAAAGTCTTTTGGGACTGTTTTTTATTATTTGCGACGGTTTATAGCGGTCGCAAAAAGTCTTTTTTTTAGTAGTGTCATGTCGTTCACTTTTCTCTATAGACATCAAAGGAGTTGATTCATTTTCTTGATTAGAATCCAACCTTGGAATGGTTGTGAAACGATTCTCATAAAATACCGCATCACGTGATTCAATGATGGTATTTGTTTCCACTGAACTATTGGGCTCTACTACCAGAAGCCTATATGCTTTGCTATGTATAGCATAGCCAATGAATATGCATTCAATTCCTTTTTTACCTAATTTCTTCCTTTTAGGTTCAGGTAATCTGACTATTGCTCTACAGCCCCATGTTTTCAAGTAACCAAGATTAGGTTTCTTGTTTTTCCAAAGTTCATAAGGAGTAACATTTCTTCCCTTGAAAGAAATTCTATTGAGTATGTGACAGGTAGTGAGCAAGGCTTCACCCCAAAAACCAAAACTTAAACTGGAGTCAGAAAGCATAGCATTAATCATTTCTGTTAATGTCTTATTCTTTCTTTTAGCTACTCCATTTTGTTGTGGTATGTAGGGTGCAGACTTCTCATGAATAATACCAACATTTTTACAATATTTTGAAAAATGATATTCACTGCCTCTATTAGACCTAAGTCTCTTTATTTTGACATCGCACTAATTTTCTACTTCTGTCTTAAAAATATTGAATTTGTCAAGCACCTCATCTTTTGAATGCAAAATATAGATATGACGGTACTTAGAAAAATCATCAATGAATGTTGCAAAATATCTCTTACCATCTCTAGTGGGGGTACTATGCATGTCACATACATCACTATGCACAAGTTCAAGCAAAGATGTGATTTTATTTACTTTATGAAATGGAATGCGAGTAATTTTAGATTGCACACAAAATTTGCATTTTTCAAACATATCAATGTCATACTTAGGAATTAAATCTAAATTAACCATATCATGCATTTTCCTAGTATTAACATGACCTAAACGTGCATGCCATAAAGAAAGAGAATCAACAATATATGCAAAAACAAATGTATTATTGATAACATTAAATTTGAACATTCCTTGATACATATAGCCCTTCCTAACAAAAATCCCACCCTTAGACAGGACAAATTTGTCCGACTCAAATACTAACTTTAGACCCTGCTTATTAAGCAGGCTTCAAAATACAAGGTTTTTCCTGACATTAGGTACATGATAAACATCATTAAAACTTAAGCCTTTTCCAGATATGAACTCTAGATCCACCGTCCCTTTGCCTTTGATAGTAGCAGTTGAAGAGTTGCCCATGTAGAGAACTGTTCCATCACTCACTTGTTCATAAGTAGTGAAACGGCTCTTATCGTTGCAGACGTGCCTTGTTGCTCCTGAGTCAATCCACCAATCACCAGCATCTTCGAGCATGTTCACCTCGTATTTAACAGCCACAAACTTGTTCTTGGCATTTGATGCTTCTGGCTTCTTCTTGTATGACCGGCATTCATTTCTGAAGTGCCCTGGTTTGACACAGTGCCAACAAGCGCCTTTCGGCTTCTTAGCATCTTTCTCGGGTTGGGGTTCGCGCTTACGCTTCTTTTTGTTAAACCTCTTGCCATCATCTACCATGTGGATCTTGGAAGTTTGAGCCAATTGGTTATCTTTACCTTTAAGAAGCCTTAACTCTTCCTCAACTCAAAGGTGTTGAGCCAATTCCTCTAAAGTAAGATCTTTCATTTTGTGTTTCAGAGTTTTCTTAAAATCCTTCCAAGAAGATTGCATTTTCTCTATTATAGATAAAACTATAATAGATTCATCCATGTTCATATTCTTTTGTCAAAAACTGACTCAGAATATGTTGGATCTCATGGAATTATTCCATAATGGGCTTTGTATCGATCATAGTAAAACGCATAAAATTACTAACAAGAAATTTCTTACTAGTGGCATCCTCGATGACGTACTTTGACTGTAATGTGTCCCATAGTTGCTTTGTCGTTTACAGATGTTGATACACATAGAACAAAGAGACTGACAGCGCATTCAGAATGTGTCCTTGGCAAATGTAGTCGTCATTCTCCCATTTGGTTCTACTACGGGTTTGCTCCACAGTCTCGTCTTCTTACTCCACCAGATAGGGGGTAGTTAGTACATAGACCACTTTGAAAGTGGTGAGCAAAAAATGCATCTTCTTTTGCCAGCGTTGGAAATTTTGTCCATCAAAACGGTCAAGTTTCATGAAATCTTGAATCATTTTCTGAATAGACATCACCATATCTAAATATTGTCTTTAAATTGTTAGAACAATTCGTCTTGAATTCTTCAATTGGTGGTCTTCGGGTCTTCAAAACTTGGCGATGAACTTGTCTATATAGAACAGAAATATGATGTTTCAAGTTGCGTTACTTAGTCGCTTTCATAAAGACAATATTTTCACCCACCAAAAGGTGTACAAGGGGGTTACAGCAAATTCGCCTCCAAGATATAATGAAGCCTGATCTAAAGATCAAGTCTACCGGTGTCTGCATTGACGACAGTAGATCAGAATACTCTTGATATAATCAAGAAATCAAGACACTAATAATCAAATCTGCCGAACTTGATTACTAGTAAGAAAAGCAAAAATTTGCTTAAGAAACTCTTGATCAAAAACTCAAAATCAAGAGGGAGAGAGAGAGAGAATTGCAAGAATGCTTCTGAATATTTTAAATGATATGAAATGGCTAATTTCGCAGCCTATTTATAGGCCTTGATGCATCTACTCGAATGGTCATGTCCCTTAGTCGCATCTGATCAAATCTGACCGTTGGATCAATGATCTACAGTGAATATCATTCTCACACTGAATAGATGCCTTGACTAATTACACCTAATCAGGATCGAGTGCCATCTCATCCGTATGATCGCGTGCATCTCTAATCAATGGCTATGATCAAATCGTTCCAGATCGGATACACAACGGTCCGATCGGTTGGTTGACTCATCGCCAACGGATGCCACGTCACTACCACATGGAGCTGACTGTATTCCACGTCACCCATGCCACGTTGGATCCATGTTATCGCTCTAACCTGGCCGATGCAAGGAGGAAAGCGCCCTCATGGTGCCTTGCGTTTGTGCTAAGTGCAAAGTGCGCCATCAAACATCACACAACCTATTGCCCACGCCGTGGGCGCGTGCATGTGCGTGTGCGGATGGTACGAAACACCATCCTTGCAGTGTGGGTACATGCACACTAGCTTACACCTCACAATTCCATATTCAAAAGAATATTCCATGTAGCACTTTATTAAGTGTTCTATGTTTTCCTCTCTTTCTGATGTGGGACAAAGTTCCCAAGCTTATTTCTAGCTTTCCAAAGAAAAACAAGGAAGGTTTGAAAACACCCAAAAATTAAACTATAAATTTGAAAACCTATTTTGAAAATTCCCCAACATTCCCCCACTATTTTCAAAATATCAGATAATGATTCTTGGTTCACTTGGCAGCCTTATGCATAGGTGAAGATATCTTACGATTTGAATCATTCACTTAGTGAAGACATCTCAAAGTTAGTCAAGATGGCATAGTAGACTTGTCTTTGAACTAGCAATCTTATACGACTAACTAGACCTGTCTTATGCACAGTACATGTTACCTTAAGTATTCAAACAAACTAATACGTGGATTAGCCTTATGTCTATATCCTGTTTCATGAGCACTCTAGAGTCAGGCCCTTGGACTCATAGGAAGCAATACCACCTACTACACTCACATAGGTAAGCTTACTAAGAGTACCCCTGTAATTTACAGTACCACACAACTCAGTTGTAAGCTTATTAAGAGTTTGCTAACTCATCCTCTTCTTTTCACATTACAGGTATCAAGCACTTCAACCTTGGGATGAAAATGAAATAAAACTAAGTGTTTGCAATCACGACATATGGTGTACTTGGGCTCATTGAACTCAAGACTTGATGTTTCGTCAAGCATTGAGTCAAATTTCCACCAGGAGTGATTATGTTAAGTGGGCTTAAGACCCATCCCCTTTGATGTTTTCCACACCAAATCCCTTACAAGTCCCTTTGTTAAGGGGTTAGCCAAATTTTCGCTTGACTTTACATAACTAATGGTAATCACACCTTCTGCGATTAACTGCCTAACACAGCTATGTCTCAGTCCTATATGCCTGGACTTTCTATTATGGACATGGCTATAGGCCCGTGATAGAGTTGTTTCACTATCACAATGCAAAGATATTAGTGGCATAGGTTTTGACCATATCTTAATCTCTAACAAGAGATTCCTTAGCCACTCTGTCTCTTTGCTACAAGAAGCCAATGCTACAAACTCTGATGCCATGATTGAGTCTATTATGCATGTTTGCTTCTTAGAACCCCAAGAGATAGCTCCTCCTCCAAAAGTAAAAATCCAACCACTCGTTGACGATGAGTGATCTTCACAGTTAGTTATCCAACTAGCATCCGTGAATCCTTCCAGCACTGTTGGATAGCCATTATAGACTATGCCATAGTCTATTGTTTTCCTCAACTACCTAAGTACTCGGTTAACGGCATGCCAATGCACACTACTAGGATTACTAGTGTATCTACTAAGTTTTCCCACTACAAATGCAATATCATATCTAGTACAAGTCATGGCATACATCAGGCTACCTATTACTCTTAAGTATTCTAGCTGATTAACAGCTCTTCCAGTATTAGGATACAATTTCAAATTTGAATCAAAAGATGTAGACATGGGTGTACAATTATATTGATTAAATTTCTCAAGAATTTTCTCAATACAGTGCAACTGGGTTAGAATCAAATTATTGTCCTCTCATTTGATCTTAATACCCAGAATTACATCAGCCAAGCCCATGTCTTTCATACTAAAGCTAGACGACAATAAACTTTTAGTACTTTCAATGACATCATTGTCAATACCAAAAATAAGCATGTCATCTACATATAGACATATGATTACACCTCTATTGCCAGTAAACTTACTGTATACACACTTATCATATTCATCTATCCTAAAACCATTTGATACTATTACTTTGTCAAATTTCTCATGCCTTTGTTTTGGAGGTTGTTTCGGTCCATATAGTGACTTCACAAGTTTACACACTTTGTTCTCTTGACCCTGTACGACAAATCCTTCCGGTTGTTGCATGTAGATTTCCTTTTCTAACTCTCCATTTAGGAAAGCGATCTTAGCATCCATTTGATGGATTTCAAGTTTATAGATTAAGGCTAAGGAAATCAACACTCGAATGGTGGCAATTCTGGCCACCGGTGCATACGTATCAAAATAATCGATACCCTCTTTTTGAGTAAAACCCTTGGCAACGAATCTTGCTTTGAATTTATCAATTGTGCCATCAATTTTCATTTTCCTTTTGAAAATCCATTTACAACCAATTAGTTTGGATCCAGGTGGCAAATCAACAAGTATCCAAGTATTGTTTCCCATGATAGAATCCATCTCATCATTTATTGTTTTTTTCCAGAAAGCAACATCTTGAGACTTTATAGCCTCCTTAAAGGTTAATGGAACTCAATCCATATTCAAAGAAATCATTGTTTGCTTACAATAAGCTGTCCTAGTTCCTTTTACAAGGTAAACAATGAAATCAAGGCCAAATGATTTCTCAGTCCTAGCCCTTTTACTCCCCCTTAGCTCAACAGGCTCATTTGGTTCATTAGGCTCAATGTGTTCATGTCGTTTACTTTCCTCTGTAGACATCAAAGGAGTTGATTTATTTTCTTGATTAGATTCCAACCTTGGAATGGTTGTTGAACGATTCTCATAAAATATGTCTTTTGTTCCCGCCACCTGCCATTCATAAACCCTTTCGTTTTCTGCAAAGCCGCGGTCTTTAGCTTCGTCAACTTTCTTCTTCAACTCGGCCTAGTGAGCAGCACTGTGCTTTTGTAGCTCGGTCAAATACCTCGTCTTCTTGGCTTGGACAGCTTTTTGCTTATCCTCCTCGGCCTTGGAAACCCTTTCGGCCAGTTAATCCCGCTCAGCCACCACTGCCTCAAGCGCAGCCTTCAGTTTTTTCAGCTCGGCCGTCTTGGCCTTATTGTCCGCTAAAGCCTCATGCAGACTTTACCACACAGAGATCATGCGCTCGTGGGCCAAGTAATTTTTTTTTCGCGGCCTACAACAAATAACGAGTTAGTACATTAAAACCGAGCAATAACTTCAAACGAACGGGCTTGCTTACTTACCAACACAATGGACTTGGTGGCCGACCTAAGAACCTTTAGGTCGGACAGTTTTTCATGCTTCTTCATGTCTTCCGAAAAGAGAAGACCCTTAGTCATATTAAAACCAAGAGAGTAATCCTTGTCGGTGTAAACTGAGTCACTAGTGGTCACTGCTCGACCCTTATATTTGAGCTTGGGCGACCAAACTGGAGGGGCTGTAGACCGTGTGGACCGCTCAGCCAAGGGTTGTTCAGTCGGTCCCCCTGGTTGGCAGACGGCAGCTCGATTGAGTCTTCATCGACCAAACGCTACTCAGTCAAAGTTCGCTGGGGCCTCTTCTTCGACCAACCAGTAATTTGCTCGCTAGCGAGAGTCAGCACTGACCCTTCTTCGTGTACGGCTTGTTTGAAAGATTGGCCTCCAGTCGTTTCAGCCGACTAGGAATCACCTACCTCACCCATAATCATGGACTTTATAGCACAGATCTTTGTCATTTCTTGCTCGACAGTTAGAGGTACAAGCCTGATCGACAGAAGATTTGGATCCGACTCTAGAGAGGGGGTACAAAGGAAGTCGGTAACCCTGCTTTTCTGCGATACCGTGTGCTGGTAGCTCAGTTCGTATCTGAGCAATTTATGACACTCATGCTCTTCAATCGGATATCGTAAAGCAACTTTGATAGCCTCTTGGTTGGCATGAAAATAGTCGTCTGCCAAGAGTTTGTAATTCGCAAAAATAGCGCAAATATTAGATCGGCAGAAACAGAACGGATGCAAAATTAAAACCATGCTGATCTGCTCAAAGTTTTTCCGTATGTACCATCCCAGTATGGGCACTTCGGTGTCTTCATAATGGCTAGACACCCATAAAGTCATCATCATTCATCTCCTTATCAAGGTTACCCTCTACAAGCTTTACTCGGCCCTTTCTAACCTTCAGGTACCAGCAGAAGCCCCTTTTATTCTTACTAAGTGTGTATTTGTGGAATATCTCAGCAAGACCGAGATTCAGACCGAGTATCCAATTCAGCGCGGCCACGCCATTTATTATTTTGTAAGTGTTGTTGGAGACTTGGGTTAGGCACAACCTACTCTACCCTAAAAACTCACACACTAGGGGCTGGACCGGGAAACGAAGGCCGTCCTCCACCATAGATACCACGATGAAGGGGCAAGCGTCCAATTTGCCCCCATGGAGTGTCTCTTTTTTTGGCCAACTCTAAGTGGACGTCATCTGGAATGTTGAATTCCCTACGAAACTTGGCCATGGCCCCAGGCGAGATAACCATAAATCAGTATTTTCCCATTTATCCTGTTTTTATTTTGTATGACAAATAACCCTGTCAAAATTAGGTGACTCTTGTGATTGTTTTCTCGGTCTTTGACCTCACCGACTGTAATGTTGAATGTGCCTGGTCGGTCCTAGTTTGTTCTGCATTATTAAAAAGTAAGTGCAAGTATTAGCACGGCAACAAGTGTGCGGCTTTCAAAATATGCCTAGCTCGGCTACAATAGTTCCGTACTACGCTATAAGCTTTAACTCGGTTGTTATTTTAGCTCGGTCATGAAGCCTAAGACATTAGGCCGACTTTGGGCCTTCATTCTAAGTGCTCGGTGCTCATCTCGGCCAGATGCCCCACGAAGCTCCTTACGCGGTCACCGCCCCTTGGCAGGACCACAAACTAGTTTTAGCCTGGCTCAATCCTATTTTTGGATCTAAAAGTGGGATTCTGCTCGGCTCTATCCAGAATCTATGTTGTTCATCCTAAGTATGAAGTTCATACACTAAAGCTAAGGAGAATGAGGGGCACAGTGGCCCCATGTGTGTTTTAGATTCCAGTTTGCCTAATTTCTACGAGTATCCACCAATTTTACCCCAAAGAAGGGGCATCGACGACATATTAATAGTCCCAAATGAAGAAAGTAAAGAACATGAAGAACAACAGTGAAAGAGAAATGAAAACGAGGAGAACTTACGAGTTTGGATGCCAAATCAAGGCCCAATCAACTACGACCCTTGCTGTGGCATTCGTGAGAAAAGAAAATGGTGAAAACGGCTCAAACGGAAATGATGGCGGCGACGACAAGTGTGGCTGGAGCTAGAGGGTCTGAAGCTTAGGGTTTTCACACAAAGAGGATGAACAGTAATGTAGGGTTTAGACCCCCTGGCACGTATATATGGGGGGAAACCCAAGAGGCTACAACTTTTCAACAAATGTGATGGGTTGTCAATACGGCTGATTGATGGATGACTAGATGACTAGCACAAGTCTCAACAAATGGCCTAAATAGATAGCTCGATCAAAAGAGTAATCCCACCCACATTCAGCTCAGATGGGATTAAGAGGCAATTGAGAGGGAGATTTGTGCCGAACAAGTGGGCCGAGATATGGCAGCATGGAATATGGTATTGGGCCACATGAGGGCCAGAGACACTGTGCCTGTCCAAACTACACCAACACAACGCTTCGGCCCATTATGTTGGGCCAGGCTAAGGGCCGCCGAGATTATAGAGGCACACAGGTGTTTAGCCAAGTTAGGGTTACGTGGAACCGGATATTTGGTTAGGTCTACACGGATACATTGGGCTGAGCTATGGACGGTTTGGACTGATGTGGGGACTGAGATGGCCCATGAGATCTCTGTGTGAGGCCGAGATGCCGAATGGCACACCCCACATCTAGTCGGTTCGGATGGACCGGTTTGGTTTTGCTTGGCAGTGCCTATCCCTCATAATGTTTATGTTCCACCAAGTAATAGCTCAGTTCAATATTCCATGTGTACCAATGATAAGGAGAGGGGAATCTATTCCTGGTATGCGTTAATACCGTTTTGCGTTGCGACAAACATTGTTTAGAGGTTTTGGTCACTACACGTGTAAGAAATGTAGAGGGGAGCACAGCCGCCTGTCCAGAGAATGACAGCAGAGGTAGTGCGTCCACAATCTCTAAGGCTGCATGGCCAGCCTTGAAAAGGAGGAGCATGCAACCGTTAGAGGTAAGTAATTTTTGATATACTCTCTCTCTCTCTAGAAAGTGCTCTGCCTCCTCTCTTCTTCTCTAAGTGTCCCAACTTGATCGTCGGAGGGTTTATCTGGCAATACACCGTCGGGCAGCTCACCGTCTTTCTGTTCTCAGGTTAAGCGACGTTACACGAGGCTTGGACACAAGGAGTATGAAGAGCGACAAATATTTCCTCCCCGTACAACATTTATTAATTTGAGTTGTTCTTTGAGTTCTTTCTCCATTTTGGCAATATGACCAGGATACAACTGTTCGATTAAAAATCTTAATAAGTGGAAGGCATATGATGATTGATCCTAATATGAAATCTCACCAAATTACCGTTTCAAGATCAAATATGCAAGTGCAAAGCTAATTTCTACCTGAACAAGGCGCGATGACTTTGTCCAGTGATAAAGGTCAGCATCAAGATCGACCTTAATAGTTTTCTTCTTAGTCGTTGGTAACTTGTGAAAACATATAAAGTGTATTGAGAGTAAATTATAATCTTAAATAATTTAATAGAGAGTACTAAAAAATTGGATGTACTAAATAATTTTTTGAATGCAAACATAATCACATAAAATAGAGAACTAGAAAATTTATAGTGAGATCATAGCTCTGCTACACCGCTTTGGATTTTTAAAAAAGAAGGCTGGTTTCTAGTCTACTTTGTGGATTGGATAGTGTTGTTAGGCCTATGGAGTCCATCATGGATCCCATTTTGATAATTCAAACTGTTCAATGTGTAAATCTGTACTTTATCTCTATAAAAAATCATTTTGATTAGATATCGATAGTTTTTTTATCAAAATACATTTTTGTTAATAATTTTTTTTTTAAATCATATTTATCATTGAAAAAAATATAATCTAATCAAGGAGCTATTGATATTCAATTAATTTAGGAATGATGTACTTGACGAGCTCTACATATTGAACGATCGAATCATTCAAAATGAAACTCACAAATCCAACAATACCGTCCAATCCACTTTATGGATCGAAAATAAGCCTACTCCTTCATGTAGGTGTTAATATGTGAATTTATTGTCCAATATGGCATGTGAAAATTAATATTGTATTTCATCAAACACTATTAAAAAATGTCATTAATTGTTAATTTTCAGTAACAGTTTGAAAATTTTACCACAAAAAATGTCACTAATTATAAGTTTTAGAGATATTTTTAAAAAAATCGTCTAAAAAAAAGTCACTAAGTTTCAAGTTTCAGTAACAGTTTGAAAAATTCGTCACAAAAAAGTCATTAATTATAAATTTTAGCGATAATTTATAAAAATTGTGGCCAAAAAAAAAAATTATTAATTGTCAATTTTTAGCAACATATGCAAAAATCGTCAAAAAAAATTATTTTTAACCATAATTTTACTATAATTTAATTTTAATATGATGAGAATTAAATTCAACTATTAAGATTTATCGATAATTATACTTAAAAAAAAAAGTAGTTACATTGGGCCAAATAAAAGCACATGATCGTACTCCAGGTCTGTTTCAATACCAAACATCTGTTGGAAAAATGGTTTAATATAGGCATATTGTTGAGCCCAAAATTGAGTGGGCCCCAAACATCTTTTGGGGTGGGTCCGAAGAGGTGAAGTGTTCCTTGCCGCGTGGCAAGGCACACGGTGAAGACAGAAAGTCAAAACCATTTATGAGTGAATGGGAAGTTGACGTCGTTTTCGGGTCTAACATTAATTCTTTAGATAAAATTCTTTTGAATTTTTTCAATAAAAAATTATTGTGGGAATTTAATTTAATTCTAAATTCAAATTTTGGGTTCCTGAGTGGTTTTCTAAAATTTGTAATTATGGGAATTTAATTTAATTCTAAATTCAAATTTTAGGTTTCTAAGTAGTTTCCTAAAATTTGTGCATGTTCTTTTATTTATAAAACTATTCAAATAAGTTTAATAATATATATATATATATATATTTCAATGGTTTAATTAATATAGTCCAAACAGGTTTTTAATTTTTCACCAACGGTACCTTTTTTCAAAAAGTTTGAATATATGTTCAAGTAACGGACAAATCAAAGTTTGAATAAGTGGTGCACCTGTTCATTTCTTAGTGCATCTGTTCACTTCAAGTTTGGAACCTGTTCGGGTTGTCATAACAATCTCTAAGTTGCCTATAAATACAAATCCATTCCCAACAGTCCAAATTGATCCGAAAATTTAGTCTGTTTTTCACATTTGCTGTCCATTTTGTTCTAGTGCATTTATTCTTCATATATTAGTTTTAGAATAAATATTCAGAGAGTTAGAACACAGGTTTGGTTCGCCGAACAATTTTTTGTTTTGGAGTGCTACTACAAATTGGTTAAGATCATTGTATCCTGGGAGATAGACGCCACTCAACCGTAAGCACCGTAGCGGGGCTAATCTGTCTTAAGGACAGAGTGTCACACACTCGACTTGGTCTTTAATTTTTAATTCGGTTCGATAAATAAATCTGGTATGTTATTTATTTATTTTGTTTGAATTATTTTCAGTTTATTTTATTTTCACAGAAGATTATTCCAACAATCTTAAGACAGATTCGAATTTATTCTGTTTACAGAATTTTTCGTTTATTTCCTTTCCTCTTTCTTCTTTTAAGAAAATTATTTTCTGTGAATTTACAAAATAATATTCTGGTTGGAAAAACAAATAGTGATTATATGCTATTTGACAGATAGTAGTAATATACTGTCTCTTTTCTTTGACAACTAGTAGTATGATACTGGTGTCATTAACAATTCAGAATATATTTTTGTGGAATTTTGTCAGAAAATTAATTTTGGTTTTTAGAATTTTCTTTTCTGAGTTTTCATTAATTAAAATTCTGTTTTAGTATTTTAATTATTGAAGTGTTACAGAAATTAAATTTCTGTGGAATTAATTTGGTTAAATAAAATTTTATTTTATTTCCAAATTAATTGAAAAATAAAAGTTATATTCTTATTTCTTTTATTTTACAGAATTTAATTTTCTGTGTGGAATTATTTTGGTTAAATAAAATTTTATTTTATTTCCAAATTAATTGGAAAAATAAAAGTTATATTTTTTTATTTCTTTTATTTTACAGAATTTAATTTTCTGTGTAGAATTAATTTGTTTAAATAAATTTTTATTTTATTTTCAAATTAATTGGAAATAAAAGTTACATTCTTATTTCTTTTATTTTTTATAGAATTTAATTCTGTGAATTTGGTTTAATTTTCTGTGTAGTGTAAATTCTAATTATAATTTTGTTTTATAAATTAGAATTGATGGCTACTGAAACTAATGCCCAAACAAGTACTACTGTGGTGGTTGCAATGACGCCAACCCCCTCTCCTATTGTAACAGTACCGGTAAATCGCGGTGAAAAGCCAGAGAAGTTCTCAGGAACTGACTTTAAAAGATGGCAACAGAAAATGTTGTTCTATCTTACAACTCTAAACCTGGCTCATTTCCTCCGTGAAGATGCTCCTATCCTGAAAGGGGATGAAACCGACTGGCAAGTGGTTGCTGCGGTTGATGCTTGGAAACATGCCGATTTCCTTGCCGGAATTACGTCTTGAACAGACTTGACAACACATTATACAACGTCTACAGTCCAATCAAGACTGCAAAGGAACTTTGGGAATCGTTGGAGAAAAAGTATAAAATGGAAGATGCCGGCTCAAAGAAATTTGTGGTTGGCAGATTCCTGAATTTTGTAATGGTTGATTCAAAAACTGTGATCAGCCAAGCTCAAGATTTCCAACTCATTCTGCATGACATTCACGCAGAAGGTATGTCTCTCAGTAAATCCTTCCAAGTTGCAGCCTTAATTGAAAAATTACCAAAAGGCTGGAAGGAATTCAAGAACTACCTCAAACACAAGCACAAAGAAATTTCTATGGACGAGTTAATTGTGCGTTTGAGGATTGAGGAGGACAACTGCAATTCTGAAAAACGGGCTGGTAAGCTTTCTATGGAGTCTAAGGCAAATGTGGTGGAACATGCTTCAAAAACTAAGAAACGAAAGTCTTCTGGAGAAAGTTCATCACAAGGCTCTAAAGGGGGGGAAAATAAAAAGTACAAGTTTAATGGCAAATGTTACATCTGTGACAAAGAGGGACATCGGGCCAAAAATTGTCATAGCAAAGGCAAAAACAAAAGAAGAACAAGCAAGAAGCCTGCTCAAGCTCATATAACCAAAGTGGACAAGATTTCCAATGGTGTAGATGATATCAATCTTTCTGCAGTTGTTTCCGAGGCAAATTTTGTCGGAAATCCTAAAGAATAGTGGGTGGACACTAGTGCTACTCGCCACATTTGTGCCGACAAAAAGATGTTCACATCTTATTCTACAGTGGACAATGGTGAACAACTCTTTATGGGAAACTCCTCAACTTCCAAAGTTGAAGGACAAGGAAAGATTGTACTCAAAATGACATCTAGAAAGGAACTCACTCTTAACAATGTGCTGCATGTACCGGACATTCGCAAGAATCTTGTTTCCGGATCTTTGTTGAGTAAAATGGGTTTAGGCTAGTATTTGAGAGTGATAAATTTGTGCTTACTAAGAATGGGATGTATGTAGGAAAAGGTTACATGTCTGATGGCCTTTTCAAGTTAAATGTAATGACTGTTGTACCCTCAGTTATTAATAATACTACATCTTCTTCTTACTTGCTTGAGTCTTCAAATTTATGGCATGGTAGACTAGGACATGTTAATTATGGATCTTTGCGTAGATTAATTAATATGGAATGTTTACCTAAATTTGACATTGATTCAAATCATAAATGTGAAATTTGCATTGAGGCAAAATTATCTAAAACTCATTTTCATTCAATTGAAAGAAGTACAGAACCACTTGAATTAATTCATAGTGACATTTGTTATTTCAAATCAATTCAAACTAGAGGTGGGAAAAAATATTTATCACTTTTATAGATGACTATACTAGATATAGTTATGTTTATTTAATTCGAACCAAGGATGAAGCTTTGAAAACTTTCATTCAATATAAGAATGAAGTTGAAAATCAACTTGGTAAGAAAATCAAGAAACTTAGAAGTGATAGGGGTGGTGAATATGAATCACCTTTTGGTGAATTTTGTAAAGAACATGAAATAATTCATCAAACCACCGCTCCTTACTCACCTCAGCAAAATGGAATTGCTGAAAGGAAAAATAGGACTTTAAAAGAAATGATGAATGCCATGTTAATCAGTTCTGGATTACCTCAGAACTTGTGGGGGGAAGCAATACTTTCTGCTAATTATTTTTAAATAAAGTACCCTGAAAGAAAGTGAATCAAACACCTTACGAATTGTGGCATGGAAGAGTACCATCCTACAAATACTTAAAAGTGTGGGGGTGTTTGGCTAAAGCGGCTATTCCTAGTCCTAAAAAGACTAAGATAGGTCCTAAGACCAATAATTGCATTTTCATTGGTTATGCTAAGAATAGTAGTGCATATCGGTTTTTGATTCATAAATCAGAACATACCAAAATGCATGTAAATACTATTATTGAGTCTCGGAATGCGTCATTCTTTGAACATGTATTTCCAAAGAAGACTGGACAAGAGACTAGTACTAATAAAAGATCTTTTGATGCCATTACTAGTCAGGATCAAGAACATGATTAAGAACAAGAGTTAGATCCAAATGAGGAAGAGGAATTAGGCATAGTAAACATGCTAGAACCTCCAAATCTTTTGGTCCAGATATTCTAACATATTTGTTAGAAAATGAGCCTTTAACTTTTAAAGATGCTATGTCCAGTCCTGAAGCTCCTTTATGGAAAGAAGCTGTCAACAGTGAAGTTGAATCCATCTTACAAAATCACACTTGGGAATTGGTGGATTTGCCACCAGGTTGTAAACCTCTTGGGTACAAGTGGATTTTCAAAAGGAAAATGAAAGCAGATGGATCAATTGACAAATACAAGGCAAGACTTGTGGTCAAAGGTTTTAGACAAAAAGAAGGTCTTGATTACTTTGACACATACTCACCGGTTACTAGAATAATATCTATTAGAATGCTAATTGTCATTGCATCTCTATACAATCTAGAAATTCATCAAATTGATGTTAAAACCGCTTTCTTAAATGGTGAGTTAAATGAAGAAATTTACATGGAATAACCAGAAGGGTTTTCTGTTCCAGGGAAAGGAAAGAAAGTGTGTAAATTGGTTAAATCATTATATGGTTTAAAACAAGCGCCAAAGCAATGGCATGAGAAATTTGACAAGGCAATGATGTCAAATGGATTTAAAATTAATGAGTGTGACAAATGTGTTTATATTAAAAACACAGATAAAGGTTATGTCATTGTATGTCTTTATGTAGATGATATGCTCATCATTGGTAGTAATAATGACATGATTAAAACTACCAAGAAAATGTTGAATAAACATTTTGACATGACGGACATGGGCATTGCTGATGTAATACTTGGTATGAAAATTACCAAAACATCAGAAGGATATGCTTTGTCACAATCTCATTACATTAAGAAAATACTTGACAAATTCAACAAGGATGATGATCATCTTGCTAGAACTCCTGTAGATGTTAATTTGTATCTTTCTAAGAATGTACAGGAAAGTATTTCTCAATTAGAGCATGCCCAAATTATTGGAAGCTTAGTGTACTTGATGAACTGCACTCGCCCAGATATAGCTTATGCAGTAAGTAAATTAAGTAGATATACGAGTAATCCGGGAGTAGAACACTGGAAAGCAATTATAAGGGTTCTTAGATATCTCCGGTTTACTCGTAACATTCGGCTTAACTATACTAGATATCCAACAGTACTTGAAGGATACTGTAATGCAAATTGGATATCAGCTACTAGAGACTCGAAGTCCACCAGTGGGTATGTCTTTACTCTTGGTGGGGCGGTTGTATCTTGGAAATCTTCCAAACAGACTTGCATTGCTAGGTCTACTATGGAATCAGAATTCATAGCCTTAGACAAAGCATGGGAAGAGGCAGAATGGCTTCGCCACTTCCTTGAAGATATTCCAATTTGGCCAAAACCGGTGCCTGCTATATGCATACATTATGATAGTCAATCAGCTATAGGTAGAGCACAGAGTCATATGTATAACGGTAAGTCACGACACATTCGTCGTCGACATAACACCGTGAGACAATTACTCTCTAATGGAATTATTTCCATAGAATATGTTAAGTCTAAAGACAATATAGCGGATCCACTAACCAAAGGGTTAGCAAGAGAGTTAGTTGAGAATTTATCGAGGGGAATGGGACTTAAGCCTATTAAATAAGAGTTACCACAACGGCAACCCAACCTAGTTGACTGGAGATCCCAAGATCTAGGTTCAAAGGGACAACCGAGTTGTGAATGACTCGAAAGGATCACTGGGGAGTCTAACTCCTACCCATTTCTTTGATGAAATAGTGATGTCTGCAGCGTTTGAGGTTAAGTAAAATTTTAATGATTCTTATATCTAGCTAAACCTAGTGGAGTATGGCAGGATACTCTTCATAAAAATCACCTATGTGAGTGTGAACTGGGCCAGTTCTATAAGATTTGTGAAGGGCTACAAGTCTTTAGAGCACTCATGATAGACCAGGTTGTTCAGGGCCAAAATGAACACAATAGTGAGAACTAAACTGTGTCTGGGAATATACTGTGTGAGTTTTATTGTCTTGGTTTACACAAACGGCTGAACAGTTCAAGACATCATGTTCGTTGGTTAGCTAGTAAATCCGATAGTCTCTCACAAGGGAAGGTTCAAAGCCAAAAGCTACCTATCCTTTGTAGAATATTACCATTTTATGTACTCTCTGTAATTAGATCATGTTGTTGCATTTTCTCTCCGTCAAATTTCATTCATGTGGGGGATTGTTGGAAAAATGGTTTAATATAGGCATATTGTTGAGCCCAAAATTGAGTGGGCCCCAAACGTCTTTTGGGGTGGGTCCGAAGAAGTGAAGTGTTCCTTGCCGCGTGGCAAGTCACACGGTGAAGACGGAACGTCAAAACCATTTATGAGTGAATGGGAAGTTGACGTCGTTTTCGGGTCTAACATTAATTTTTTAGATAAAATTCTTTTGAATTTTTTCAATAAAAAATTATTGTGGGAAGTTATTTAATTCTAAATTCAAATTTTGGGTTCCTTAGTGGTTTCCTAAAATTTGTAATTATGAGAATTTAATTTAATTCTAAATTCAAATTTTAAGTTTCTAAGTAGTTTCCTAAAATTTGTGCATGTTCTTTTATTTATTAAACTATTCAAATAAGTTTTATATATTTATTCAAATAGTTTAATAATATATATATATATATATATATTATTCAAATAGTTTAATATATATATATATATATTATTCAAATAGTTTAATAATATATATATATATATTTCAATGGTTTAATTAATAAAGTCCAAACAAGTTTTTAATTGTTCACCAACGGTACCTTTTTTCAAAAAGTTTGAATATATGTTCAAGTAACGGGCAAATCAAAGTTTGAATAAGTGGTGCACCTGTTCATTTCTTAGTGCATCTGTTCACTTCAAGTTTGGAACTTGTTCGGGTTCTCATAACAATCTCTAAGTTGCCTATAAATACAATTCCATTCCCAACAGTCCAAATTGATCCGAAAATTTAGTCTGTTTTTCACATTTGCTGTCCATTTTGTTCTGGTGCATTTATTCTTCATATATTAGTTTTAGAATAAATATTCAGAGAGTTATAACACAGGTTTGGTTCGCCGAACAATTTTTGTTTTGGAGTGCTACTACAAATTGGTTAAGATCATTGTATCTTGAGAGATAGACGCCACTCAACCGTAAGCACCGTAGCGGGGCGAATCTGTCTTAAGGACAGAGTGTCACACACTCGACTTGGTCTTTAATTTTTAATTCGGTTCGATAAATAAATTCAATATGTTATTTATTTATTTTGTTTGAATTATTTTCAGTTTATTTTATTTTCACAGAAGATTGTTCCAACAACATCAAACATCACGGGCCCACACCAATGTATGTTTGATACACACAGCGTGTAACACGCCGACGTGACATGTATGACGGTCACAAAAAAAAATAATAAATTAATTAATAAAATTGTGTTTGAATCTAAAAAAAAAATGGATCATTAAATATTTTATTTTTCATCCACTTTCGACATTGAATAATTATTGACTAGTTTTTATTGACTAGTTTTATAGTATCATATAATATTTAAACTTAATTAGATAATTAAAAAAAATGATATGTAAACTCATTTTTTAGACTTATTTTTTAAATTCAATAATGTATAGACTTATTTTTTAAATTCAATAATGTATAAGTGATATAATTAATTGATAATTACAGAATATATGAGAGAGAGTATTTCCTTTAATATATTAATTGAGTGTCGCCACATCATTAGACTTAAAAATTAAAAAAAAAAATTAATCATAAATTTCATTTGGAAAAAAGTTGTTCCATTTAATCCTAGAAGTTTTTTTTTCAAACCAATCAGGCCTTTTTATTTTGGGTATGTTGTATTTCCTTGATTTGGGGGTTTGAGAGTTTACTTGTTTGTCTTTATGTGTAATTTAGTTTGGATTTTTTCTTCATGTTGAGTGTATGTGAGTAATGTATGTTTTTACGTTTCTATTTTTCTGTGAGGAATTAGTGGAGTAATTTGTAGATAAATGATGTTACCCTATTTGTTGTGTTCGTTCCTTTTTGTGATATTCGTCCCTATTATAATATTAACATTAGTTAACATCCAAATTACCTAAACCACTAACTAGCACTATTATATCTCCAATAACCATAATAATATCAAAATATATGGGGGTCATTTCACGTGTACAAAACACATGTTAATACAAACATCACAATGACAAAATGTGGCCAACAAAAACTATAATGTTACACAACACAATCATTGTTCGGCAACACAAAGTTACACTGACTTGTTAAATGACATCTACACATATAGAACTCATAACAGAACAATGACCACACCGCCAAAACTCTAATGTACTCCAAACCTACATTACCATTAACATACAACAATAATACGATGTGAACCTATAACATTACCGACCCAACATTACATATAAAAATAGACAACAATGTCCACAACACAATTGAAATATTTATCAAAGAAGTAATGTAAAACCCAAGTTATTTATAGAATTATTTTGGATAGATTAATAATTAAAATAAATTGTATGAGTAATTTAGTAATCTTAAGAATTAGGTTTTCAACCCTTTTAAAAAAAAAAGAAAGAAAAAAAGAAAAGAATATTAGGTTAAGTAAGCCAACTGCCGTGGCTTTTAGTCTTAGAGAAAAAAAAAAAAAAAGAGAGAGGCGTGCTGCAGAAAGGGTTTGGAAGAGTTAAAGGTGAAGGCAACAAGCAAGGGTTTGGACAAGTTTAAAATTAAAGAAAAGAAACCAAAACCAAGGAAGAGGGAGGATTCATAAGAGTGGTGGTTTTGCTTTATTCATCACTTAGGTAAGATTTATTTTATTGTATTCCTATCTATGATTTTAGTGTTAATATATCGATAGATGATTTTATAGGCATATATGATTAAATAGATATATTGATGTAGTCTATGTTGGGGGTCTCGGTTTTGCTCAATTTTAGAGTGTATTTTGCGTCCCGTTTGGATGGTTCATATTTTTAGATTGTTATGTGATGGGTTAAGTCTAATGGTGGTGTATTTGTGGGATACACGATTGACTACAAGCAATTACAAATTTTTACATGTATATAAACAACAATAGAATAATATGGGTTGAGAATTTCTAAAGCCGTGATGGCTTTGTTTTGATGCAAAATCGTGGGAGTTCCTAATAGACTATTGGGTTAATTTATTCTATTGTTGTTACAAGAAGAGATGGATGGGTGCACATAATAATTGTTTATGCGGTGTAATATTTTATTAGGTTTGTGAGATTGAGGTGGATCTTGGTAAATTGAGATTAGCTTGGAAAATATTATTTTAGCTGTTTGAAGGTAAGTAACCCTCTATCACTGTTGGTTCATTTTTATTCCTGTCGAATCATTTAAAATCATAAATATTTATTTAAAGTCTTCATATTCTCTTAAAATAAAATATGGGTCAAGTATAAAACAACATCGAATATTATTATCAAAATTATTTGAATATTTGGTGAAACTATTCTGAAAATTGTACTAAACGTTTATTCTGAAAATATCGAATGTTTTATTTAAAAGTGGTGTATTGTTTGAATTTTGAACATCACTCTAGTCTGACTATGATTTGGACCCTAGCCAATGGGGGTTATTTATTGGCACAGAAACTAGTTTCTTTTGGGGCTTTACCACCGGCCTATGTGTGGTTATGGGCCTTGTCACGGGCTAAGTGACCATAGTCATTAAGACTTGGGTTTTGTGAATCAAATCATTGAACCATCTGAATATCGAACCATAGATTTGAACAACGAATTACTTTGAATTATCTTGTTGGCTTTTCATTTAAAATGTATTGTACATTGTTTATTTTTAGCTATGAAACCGTCTTACAAATAATTGTTCATTTATTGAACTGTAGAAAAAATTATATTTATTGGTTATCGATTAATTTATTTATTTTTGTATACTTGATCCAGCTAGCAGTGATGGTTGGTTATTTACTGAGCTATCTAGCTTACCCCTTTTTTTTCAGATTCTGAAGAGTAGAGCTGCACGGGATTTTTACATGTGGGAGTGTCGAGAGTAGGACTATGATTTAAGTACTTGGATTATTGTTTTGTTAATGGATTTTATTAGTGGACTTGGTGGATAATTTCATACGATAAGAATAATCAATTTTTATGGATTTTAGCATTATGATGATTAAGGATTTAATTGGAGTATTTTACATTGTTGGTTACGTGTTAGACTCTTAGCCTTGCATGCTCACTTAAATGAGTGTGCAGCGTTGTCACAAAGCTTGGGGCGTGACAAGTAAAATAACAACATCGAAACATATATCTGATGCCATTGCCCACTAACACAATTGCCGCGACGACACAATGAAGAGTGTACACACGCCGATTATATGTCAGTAACGTCAATCTAACGACGAAATGATGTAGTTCTCAATCCTAATCGTTGTTTTGATAGAATTAGAGATTTGTATTTTTAGGATTTGGGAGGAACCAAATGTCAAAATTGGCAACACAAATATAGAGTTTAACGTTGTCAAAATCAAATAAACAACAAACAAAGTAATCTACACCCATTAACATTGGGAATCTACAATATTTTTGTCTTCATCTCTTCCGATTTGATTGAGATGGAGAGAAAACAGAAAAAGATTATAGTAAGCTTTTTGGGGACAAATATAATTTTCACATCACCGA
The DNA here is from genome assembly GCF_055761805.1 of Camellia sinensis. Taxonomy (NCBI): domain Eukaryota; kingdom Viridiplantae; phylum Streptophyta; class Magnoliopsida; order Ericales; family Theaceae; genus Camellia; species Camellia sinensis. The sequence continues at coordinate 147,570,891 of NC_138968.1, read as the reverse complement.
ATCTCTAATTTACCCATAACATTTGAGACAACACGCGCTAACACCATGTACAAAAACGTTATTATCATTCAAATAAGACTTATCAGTGCATAAAATAAATGGTATGATTAAATGGTTTGAAATTTTCTAATTTGGGATTGATGCATTACCCAAAAATTAAATCTATTTTTATTCTTAACTAACAATACTCATAAAAGAAATTATGAATTGAATGTGCTTGACTTATTTCAATAGTTTTGAATTACTACCTGACATTATTACTTGTCTTTCTAACTACTTCAAAGATTTTGCCTTGCCATTTGGGGAGGAAAAAAATTAATTGGTGATGAAACCCCAAACATTCTTGCTAGAAAAATACAGAAGGGAAAAAAAAAAGAAAAGAAAAAGAGAGTGCCCATTTCGTTTTTGTCATGTATGAATTATTGAAGAGTGCTTTGACTTCACTGTGTCAATATAGAAAGGGAAATGCTGGATGCATACCATATACACTATATCAGAAAATATATAATTTTATCATAAAATTTTATAATATTAATTATAAAATAAGTAATTTCACCATAAATTAACGTAACAAAAATGTACAATTTTTTTTTGTTGATATTGCAAAAATTTGTGGCTAAGTTGCAATTTTTTTTGTCACACCAATTTATTATAAGGTTACGTATTTTATGAATAATGTTACAAAATTTTATAATAAAATTATACTTTTTATAATATGATACATATAATATGCACTTTTTTTTTTTTTTTAATCGACAACATAAGAAACAAATAAAATGACATTATAATGAAATAGAAATAAACACAACAGATGTCAAATGATGATATATAGGAATCATTAACTCATGTAAGAGATCCATTCACTCTCAAAATTGGTTTGAACAAAATTCAATAGCGTTTTGTAGAGTTTTCTACATATGATTTGAGAATAGGAGTTATATTTTGAGTTTGTGAGTTTTGAAATTATGATTTGAGTGTAAAAAATTTGTTTGGTGAATGAGTTTCGAAAATAGTTTTGAATTGAGTGAGGAATTTTTGATGTGACATATGATATTTGATATAAAAACTTACAACTTATAACCAAACACACAACTCAAAATTCTATTCAAAACTCATTAAAAAAAATTTAAAAATTCTAAATTTTTTGTATTTAAAATAGAAAAAATAACAGGTGCCAATTGTAAAAATAAAAAAAAATAAAAAAATATTACACTGTTCCGATCAATTGGCCGGATGTTTGGGGAGACGATCAGTTAGCTCAAATTTTCCCACCTTGGAAAGAGTTTTCGAAAGTGGATATGGAATTAATTTTTAAAAACTGTAACCAAACACCACGTGCAAATCAAAAGGTAGAATTACATTTTCAAGACTCTTCAACCTCAATTTTTATTTCTTGTGGTATGACGATTTTTCCCTTGAATGTCGAAATTGATTTATACTTGCCTCCCTCCCCCCTCTCCCAAAAAAAAATAAAATAAAATAAAAAAAGATAGACAGGCAGACAGACAAACAAATAAACTCACAACTACATTTAGAACAAACATTAAGTTGTTTGAAAAAACAACAAAACTATTGCAAAATAAGAAAATTTTAACACGATGATGCAAAAGCACCTTTGTGCTTGGAGGGGAGGGGAGGATTCAGTGTACTTTGGATTAAAAAATTGGGTTTGGAGGTCAATTTGGTCTAAATGTCTATTAAAACAGTGGATTTAGGTAATGGTCTCTCTACATCAAGTCCAAATAATGTTGATCATTTTAAGAGTCTCCAAATTTGACGCTAAAACATATAACACATCTTCGTAAAATATATTTCTACAATGAAATATATCAAAATTGTGATGAAATTATTTGAAATAGAGACAAAAATATTTATTTGATATAGAGGCAAAAATATCCCTTCCCAAAGGCTTACAATACAAGATCAAATTCTTTTTTTCTCACGAGGAACCATTTAGCAATGAATTGGGATGAAAATTATTTGAAATAGGGACAAAAGAATAAAGGTTGAGAACTCTACTTTTGAAACTCTAAAGATAGCTTTAGTCTTTATTTGATAAAGACAAAAACATCCCTTTCCAAAGGCTTACAATAAGTGACCAAATTCTTTTGTCTCACGAGGAATCCTCTCCTACAACCATTCCACAATGAAACCGATGACATTTTTTTTATCGCTAATATCTTTAGCGACATTTTTTTATTTTTTATTTTTGTTTAATTCTTAGGCAAGTGCTAACCCTGGAGGGGAAGGGCTAACTCATGCGTAAAAATATGAATTTGGTAAACACTACTTAGGCTTCGTTTGGGAAATGGATTGGTTTTTTGATTTTTTGGGGCTATTTTTGAGAAGTTGGTAAAAAGTTAGCTTTTTGACATTTTTAGTCTATTTTGTCTTTTTGTGGATAAAAAATGCGAAAGGTGATGTGACCCAAAATGGGTAAAAAGCTAAAAGCTATCTTCTTTTTTTTTCCTTCCCAAAACACCAAACCTGGGGCTAAAAAGCCTGATTTGGGAAGGGCTTTTTGTTTTTTTGAATTTTTTGTGAGAGAAAGAATGTAATAATTGTGGGTTGAATGTGATGTTTTCTCTTATTAGGCTAAAAAGCCTATTTTGTTTTTTGTAACTATTTTAGCTAAAAATCCCTCAAACCTAACTTCCCAAACATAGGCTTAAAAATAAAATAGAATAGAGAACTAGAAAATTTAGAGTGAGATCATAGCTCTACTACACTACATTGGGTTTTTAAATAATTGGATAAAATATAAATACATTCTTTGATATTAGTTCAAAACACGAATTATTTCTTATGATTTTAAAAATTATATATACTTCATTGTTAGAATTTTTCATTTAACAAAATTAATAGAAAAAATAAAAAAATTTAGGGAGATTTACCAATAAATCCCAAATGTTAAACTTATGAACCAATTGGTCCCAATTTTTTTCTAATAAATCGTTTAGTCCTTGGATATTTTGAGGGACCTTAATGCCCTCATTTAGATGTTATTAGATGCATACTCTTTATGAGGGTGTGTCATGTGCCACACACAATATGTTAGAAATTGGGCGCCCATGTGGCATGACCCTTTGAACCTGAACCTTTTGAACCTTATCCATATAAGTTTGAATTTTGTAACGCCCTCAAAATAATAACATTAAACCCACCAAATAAGACATTCACTGACATATGAAATAACCACATTCTTTTATTCATCAGAGTTTCATTACATAAGTATTACATGTTAAAAACAAAAGCAAAATGCCCTACGGGCTTACAGCTTTCCAAGTTAACACTTGGTTACAACAAAAAGAATACTAACTCATTTACACATTAAGCCCTTGGCTTGAGTTTACATGTAATACATCAAAAAGTAAAATGACAAAAGTATGTCCGCCTCTAGGCTCCCAAGCTATGTCCTTGGAGGTGGCATGCTACCTGTACCTGAAAATGATATTCCCATATAGGGTGAGCCACAGCCCAGTAGAAATACACTAAACCAACCATGAACAATGACTAAAAGATTAGCAATTGATAGATGGCCAACACTGATACATTCACATAAATCACATATTTATGTCATACGACTTATGAGTCCAAGTTGCTTTTCATTTTCCATTTTCAACAGATAAGCATGTTAGCTCTATCATTATTTCAACAGATATGTATAAAAACTATATCCCACATTCACAGATAAGCATATAAGCTATATCCACATTCTCAACAGATATGTATAACAACAATATCCACATTCACAGATAAGCATATAAGCTATATCCACATTTCACAAAGATAAGCATATGAGCTCTATCTTCACTTCTCTAGACAAGCATATGAGTTGTATCTACGGAGTTCATCCCCTATCTTCTCCCAACACTATCCGGTTTAGAGGTACATCCCCCATCTTCCCCTAAACCGCGGAGTACATCCCCCATCTCCTCCTCTACACATAACGTATACAAACACATTGGTTCTATATACAATCACTCAATACATACAGTTAATGTATTCTATCAACCGTCAAATTCCATGACACATTCCATTGATTAGTTTCCGTTTGCCTAATCATCATGCATTGTCTACAACAATCACGACTATCCTCCACCGATAGCCCAAAGCAGTTATTTCTAAACAGAAAATAAATGCACAATGGATATTCAATCAACATTTCATTTCCTCATTTCTCACAATTAATTATCCCAATTAATCAAACAATGTAATTAGGTCATTATCCATAATTAACATTTCAACCCTTAGGTCCCATTTTCATCAATGATTCAACATTTATTCCATTTCTCTATGCCAAACATGCTTCTAGGTTTATTATGAATAAAACCCCAACTTTCGTAAAATAACACAAAAGCCCCAAACTTTCACCAAATTACCAAACCAACCCCAACATCTCAAAATACTAAAATTTAAAGACAAAATCCATAGAGAGGAGTAGGATATCCCTACCTCGAAGTTTGAGCCAAAAAGGAGATGAAGACTCGAAGATCAACGTGCTCCAAATCCAAACTTTTTCAGATTAAATCGAAGCTCTCAACGCCCTCTATCTTTTTAACAAAGGCCCTAGGCTAGATTCACACTCTAGGGAGATCAAATCTTAGAGAGAGTGTAAGTTTAGAGAGAGAGAGTCTCGGATCTAGGGTTTGAAAGAAAAAGAAAGTGAAAAACTGATGTCAAAAACGCTACTGTCCGCTGATATAAAACACGCTCGCTCGAGCGAAGACTTTGTCGCTCGAGCGACCAGACACAGAAAACTCTCGCTCGAGCCAAGAAGTTCTCACTCGAGCCAAAAACTCAGAAGTGCGCTCGAGCGAAAGAATGCTCGCTCGAGCTAACAACTCAAACCCTCAGGTCTGCCACCAGCACGCTCGAGCGACAGACTTCTCGCTCGAGCGAAGAACAAACCAGACCGCTCGAGCGAAGAAAACTCGCTCGAGCCAAGAAATGTAACTCTCAGGTCCAGAACCAGACGCAATCGCTCGCTCGAGCGAAGCCACTCTGGCTCGATCCACCAGACACGAACTCAACTCTCGCTCAAGCGACCAACTCCTCACTCGAGCGAAGATCCAAAAATCTGGGCAGCAGCACTAGGCTCCCAAACACAACCAACCTGAAACAAACCTGCCCAACACATCCTATAACTCAAATACGAAGTAAAAAGGATGCAAACAAGATAATAAACAACTACCAACATCCACGGACACATGTCCGGATCACTGTACAACAAGGGTAAACCCAGGATCGCTATAAATTTGAATTCAAAACTTATTTGGATAACCATTCAGGATATCTATATCTATCATATCAATAGATATGGATAGATAGATAGATTGATATATATGTGGTTATATATCATATTATATGGTTAATCTATGAGATACGTATATCAGATATACGTTATGTGGTTTTTACCCATAACCATTTTTCCCATACTCTCTCTCTGACTCTCTCCCATAAAACAGCGATCAAGCCATTTTGCACTGTGACTTGTGTGGGTGATACTCATTTTGTAGTATCACTCCACTGCTGGGTTTGTTGTTCAGATTTTAAAAGCACGTGATTTACCCACGAGGTTCTTCGCTACAAGGTATGATTCTGATATTTTTTCCCGTTGTAATATAATACTTTGATTTACATTGGTATCATAGCCTAATATGGGTATTTTCGTTCCTAGTTGTATGTGATAAAATATGTGTATAATTTTATACAAATATGCATACATATTATTTGCATGAAAATTAGATTGAGAATGTGATACATCTCATTTTTATGTCCATTAAATGTCATTTTTGAGACTATAAATGTATTTATTGTGAAAAGTGGAGTCCGGCAGTACCAAAATTAGACCAGAAAACACCGTGGAAGGCGGCGTGTGTGCCTCACGCGCTATATAACGCCGCCCAGCGGTTCCACGTGCTTCGACGCGCCACCACGGGCGCTCACGCGCCACCACGCGCTAGGCGCTCTTCCCACGCGCGCACTGTCCGCACCCTTCCCACGGGCGAGTTAGCAGCACCGCTTCGCGCCGCGCCACGTACGCAGCCACGCGTACGCCATGCGCCGCGCCGCCATTGAGCCGCCTCGCGCCGAGTTACGCTGAGTTGAGCGGCGTGAGCCAAGCCGAGCCGTTTTTCCCAGCTGGCTTGGTTCTAAGGCTCTGTTTGTTCTTTTTTAATTCTGAATTACGTTAAATGATCATAAGTAATTCGTTATAGCTTTATTTTAAGAATGGTTGGTACTGTTAGATTCAGAATTACATTTTCTATCTTCTGTAAAATTTTGAAAATTTTATGAGAATAAAAAATATTTTTTCTGAAATAATAATTCATTATTTCTGTTTTAAAATGCATCTGGTGTTGCATGATTAAGTTTCTGAGGCTGAATTTTTTATTGTAGACTATTGTTGTAGTTTACTATTTACTGGTATGATTATTGCATTTTACCAGATTCTGAAATATTTATTTCTAATTTTATGTGTGTTTATTAGTTATTTAAAATTCCAAAAAAATTCCAAAAAAATTCAGAAAAATTTTAGAAAATTTCAGAATGATATACTTTCTGTTATGGCATAATCTAAATATTAAATACAGCATATTGTTATTTTTTGCCTAGAATTTCTAATATGTTGTAATTAGAATAGCATGATTAATTATTTTTTATTTTAATTCCGTTATTAAATGTAACATAGCATGAGTTGATTATGAATCTACATTATGATGCTATTGTATGGAATTAGAATATTTTATCATGCTTTTAAACATGCCATAGTTAGTGGGAGGTTGTTCGGTTGAGAGAAATCTTTGTAGATTTACTCCCGAAAACTAATATTTTGCACATAAATTAAATTGAATTTTGGATAATTGTCACCTGTGGCGCAAGAGATGATTACGAGCATAGCGGATTTTCGATCTTGCGACTTGTGTAATATTGTCAATATTTAATTTAGGTTTTTGCGGCAAAATTATATTATGCCAATCAAATTAATCCCAATGCGAATTTCTCTCTAAATTGATTTAGCTTATGGAAGTTAATTTGGTTGACCTAGACTTAGTAGAGATGTTCAAATGTGAACAATCTAATCCCATTCTTTAGATAAGCAAAAGTCTTGGAAACTTTAGGTCAGACCTTAATTGAGCCAAAGTAAGGAAGCATAACTCAAAGTCACCCTGGTTTTGTTGCCTTGTTCGGCACAACAAAATTTAATGTGTGCGCTATGGTTAGTGGCACACTACGTAGTTTTGATTGGCAAGTTTTGGAGTTATGAAATTAGTAAGCCCTCAATAGATCTGTATATGATCTTGACTATTGAGCTGCGCGGATTGACTTTGTAATTTGATTTGTAAATAATGTTACATCATTGGATGAAGTAACATTCAAGAGTCACATCATCCAAGAAATGCGAGCTTAAATAAATTAGTCATTAAGTGTAAGACGAGTGGCCAGTATGAGCAGTGTTTTGCTCTCTACCCAATTATTGGGAGTGGATGGAGCGAAATTTCATGCACTATAATAGTGTGCGTTGAAATATCACGTGAAGTTAAAAGATTAGCGCTTAGAAGCTACAAAATCTATTAACACTAAATGAAAAGATTAATGCTTAGAAGTTGCAAAATCTATTAACACTAAGTGAAAAGATTAACGCCAAGTGGCTGGAAAATCTATTAGCATTGCCAACTTGTCTAAGTCTGGACACTTACTGTTTCCACAATTATGTGTGAGACATGAGGAGGTGCTTCTTTATATGATTCCTTAGCTAGGTTAACGTTTTTGAATAACGTTTAGCACTAAGCGCAAATGTTGCAGCATAATAATGAAAAGGTCAAGGCTGACAAGGTTGTTATGACTCTAAGAATTTGACGCATCGCTTGTGAGAGCATTGTGTTGAATTAGACTCTTTAGACTAATTCGCGCTTAAGTTACTTCAGGAGCTGTCATAGATTGATAGCTTATTCTCTCCTTCTTGTGGATAGTAGAATTAATTGTAAGTAACTATGAAGTGAGAAACAGAGATGACAAGAGGAGTATCGTCATCGTTCAACTACATGCAGTAAAGTGTATGGAGAATAAAATTGACTTGAAGGTGCAGGGGATTAGCACTTACTAGTTAAATTTGCAACTTAGGCGCACTTGATATCTCCATGACATCGTTTTATGATCTAGTGAATATGAATTAGTCGTGAGTCATTACCTAGTTGGGCCTAAACCTTTAAAACTTGTCTTCGAGAACTCACACATTAAGATGATTGGAATTAATTTATGACATTGGTCATGAACCAGTGGCTTATTATACTTAATCACATTAATGAGATGATGACACGATGGTTTGAGTAGGCCTTCTCGGGCCCACTCCCTTATGACATCTTGCTCTTATGTAAATGTGTAACTTTGTTCGCAATAATTGCGCACAAGTAAGTAGGAAAGCCATAGAAGGTCATTTGTATTGGCGCATTTAGTCCACTATGATATTTGTGACTAGATATGTGTAAGGGTATGATAGCTAAGCCTCAATCTCGATACATTTATAGATTACGATACGCATCTGAGTCAAGACTATTTGATCTCCCATAACTCAAAAGTTTTGAGATGTTTTTTTGACATTGCACATATGAGGTCGAGATCAATTAGATAAGAGCTTTTGTGCGTTTAGTTTTGACCAAGGTGGCGATTATCTATTTGAGTTATTTTTTAGAAAGCTCTGTGAACAGAGATGGATGCTTAGAAAATTAATTATTCCTAATACTCAATAACACAATGGTGTAGTAGAGTTAAGGAATTAAGTATTGTTAGTGTTAGGTGGATAATGGCGCAAAATGTTTCCTAATTGAGAATTGCACTAGTTTGTTGCCTATATCCCTAACTAAGTGCCCTCCATATCAGATTTTACACTCCATTTTAAGTAATGGGTTAACAGAGAGCCATTTGTGGGCGAACTGTAACCATCAAAGCAACTTATCCTTATTTTACTTCTCCTAAGGTTGCGAAGTTAAGACCTATGATTCTATAGCGCATTATTGCATGCTGTCTTGTATACACATAGGGTTATATGGCGCATTATTGTATGCTGTCATGTAAACCCTCCAGGTCATGTGCATATAGGTAAGCAGATTTGTGGTAGTGTAACTAAGTCACATAAAGTTTTCTTAGTAAAGGTGACGTGAATAGAGTTTTGGAACTCTATAAGATAGAGAATTCTAAGCATAGCGCTTTATGTAGCCTAGTTGAGAATGGAAAGAAATTTCCAATATCCTAGGGATAGTAGGAGCGATGTGCCTACTAATGGATTACTCCATTAGAGAAGAATACTCTACATTCTTAGTTGCGAATGTGAAAATTTTCCACGTCATCACTGGGTGATTGAGAGGGAAACATTCATGATTGCTCCGTAAGATGATAAAGAGCCTAGGATAATGCCAAAGGCTCTAGTCCCCTGTTTTTAGAAAGTGGATTAATGTTGCGCAATTTAAGACAAAGTCTTTGAGGATTAACCATTTCTATAATTTGGTTGACTTTCCATTATGAAGCGAAACTGTTCTAAAGTTATGCGTAATTTGGATAGTCATTGTTGAGGCATAAGGCTCACTAGATACCGAAAAGTCGCACTATTGAGGAAAGTGTAGACCATGAAAAGACTTCCTCCTGGGGAGTGAGGTTATTTTGACTTAGGCTATGATTGACATAAGTTCGGAAGATTGATTTGTAGACATTGTGACCCAACTTTCTCGTTAGAGAATTGGATAAGTAGATCCATAGGGATTTACCTTCTGCTTTTATGATGAAAAGTTAGGAGCGCAAAAAGGTTGCTAGTTCCAATAAATCTTTTACAGCCTAAAACAGTTATCCAAATAGTGGTTCTTAGATTTCGTCAAGCCATGATAGGCCAACGATGATCGATGAAGACCACTGAGGGATGATCAATGGTCCAAAAGAAGTTTTTCCTTACTTAGTCATTATGAGCCAAGAATTTATAGGGTTGTCGCCACCTAGGGCGGGCAGTCCTCTGTTTTAGATATGATGGACATGGGTGATGTAATTTATATGCTCGGATGTACGATCTTTAGGGATTATTTTGGGAGAATTCCTATTTTGTCTTCAATGACTTACATAAGGAATATCCTAGAATGATTCTAGATACAAAATTGCAAACCCATTGACTTACCTATCGGTGAAAGCCAGAGCCTTAGCTATTGAGTGAATCCCCGGATTGTCTTTGGGAGAAACAGATGACCTATATTCCTTGATTTTTTCCTCGTTGTGGGAGTCTAAAGTACGCTATGTGGGCGTATTCGGCATGATAAGTGTTATCTTTGGTAAATGGTCAACTGTGGATAAAATGCTTTACTAGTAGCATATTAATTTGCTCATTGTATGATTCAATGAGCTAGTTGGGGGCATCTGCGCTAGTTAGGCGCATTAAGAATGAACGCAAATTGGTCACCAAAATATCTTTAGAGGGGTTATTGCGCAAGAGGTAGTGATCTTAAATCACTTCATGTGAGGCGCACATGGTGGATTCCGTTGTATATACTAATCGCAATAAAAAATAAACCCATTATATATATATATATCATTGACATGCATTATTTAAAGAAAACAATTTATTAATTCATTCATCAGAGCATTACTAAATAAAAGCATTACATGTAACATCAAATTAAATGCCCTACGGGCTAACATCTTTCCAAGCCAACACTTGGACACAAAAATATGAGTTCTAACTCACTACAAGTAAAGCCCTAGGCTTGAATGTTTACATGTACTAACAAATAGAAACAATTAACTAAAGATAGTCTTCTTCAAATCCAAAAGCCAAATCCTCCCAAGCTAGGTCCTTGGAGGTAGCTTATCACCTGAACCTGAAAATGATGTTCCCATAAAGGGTGAGCCACAGCCCAGTAGAAAAATACTAAACCAAATATAAGCATTGAATAAAGCTATAGCATTCAATAGATGGTTAACCAAGATAATCAATTATAACTTAATACAGTCTCATGACACTAACGTCTATGACATGTTTCAATTCCCATTATTATCAACAAGGCTCAGAACCTGACCAAACTTACAACAGTGAACTATATAACATATTCACATTACTTCCAATATCAACAATACAGATGAGACTCAGGCTCATATCAAAACACTTCATACTTCCCGTTTGATACACATTTTAGTGTTGTACCAATAACATGTAAAAACTCTTCAATATAATAAGCACACATAATAGTGATGCTAATGGAGTCCATCCCATATCTCCTCCCAAACAAAATCCGGTTTAGAGGTCCATCCCCTATCTTCCCCTAAACCGTGGAGTACATCCCCTATCTCCTCCCAAACAATATGCATATGCAATGCTCAATCAATACATGTATTTTCTGTATTAATTCAATAGTCTAAATTTATGACTTAAACAAATTTATTAGTTTCAATTTTCCCTAATCCACATGCAATGTCTACAACAAACACGACTATCCTCCACCGATAGCCCAAAACAGTTATTTCTAGACTGGAAATAAATATATCAACAATTCAATAGGCGAGTGATTTAAATTGTCCAACTACACCATTTAATCAATGAATTCCTCAATTTCATGAATTTAACTAAATTCCCCAATTTCCTTAAATTAATTATACAAATTAATTTATTAATACAACTAGGGTTTTTCCCAAAATTACCAAAGTAACCCCAACATATCAATATACCAAAACTTAGAACAAAACTTATAAAATGGAGTAGGAATTCCCTACCTCGAAGAAAATAACCCGAATGGAGAAGAAGGAGATGAAGACCCAAATTCCAATGTGCTCCAAACCACCAAACGTTCAGATTAAATGGAAGCCCTCGACACACTCTATCTTTTTAATAAAGGATCTGGGGTAGAAACACACTCTAAACAGATCAAACCTAAGAGAGAAGGTGAGAAGAGGGAGAGAAAAGTCGGACCTAGGGTTTTGGAATCAAAAAGAGGATGAAAAACAGATAAAAAACCCGCTGCTGCTTATTTAAACTGAACAGGCTCGCTCGAGCGAATACTTGGTCGCTCGAGCGACCAGAAACAATAAAGACTCGCTCGAGCAAAGAAAATCTCGCTCGAGCCAAGAATGCAATGCTTCAGGTCTGCAACCCAGAAGCACGCTCGAGCGATAGGATGCTCGCTCGAGCGAGGAACTCGAAAACATACACCTCGCTCGCTCGAGCGAAGAAACACTGCTCTCAGGTCTAAACTAAACGCAATCGCTCGCTCGAGCGAAGAAAAGCTAGATCGAGCCACCAGACACATAATACAACCATCGCTCGAGCGACCAAGTCCTCACTCGAGCGATCAACCCAAAAATTGGACAGCAACACTTGGTTTCCGAACCCAACCAACCTGAAACAAACCTGCCTAACACATCCTATAACTTCAAATGAGAAAATAAAGGACGACAACAACAATTATACGATGACAGAATCTTCAGAACCTAAGTCCGGATACAATAATCAAATGGGAAAAGACCGGGGTCGCTATAGTGCTGATAAGGCTTATGTTTGGAATCTATAATTGCGCAAGCTGTGGTCAATTTTTTTTTAAAATCGATCACTTATTTTGAGATGATGGGATGTTGACACTATTATGGTTTGTGTCATAATGATTAGCAGATGATGATGTCAGCAGGCAAGATTGGCTCACTCACACGAGCAATCGCCCTTGGCGCTTGGGAGCGAGCAAAGATGAGACTAGTGGTTTATTTTTATTTGGAGCCAAGAGAGGCTTAAATAATCCACTATGCATGTCGCCTTGGTTACAACCAAGATGAGGTTGTGTTAAGGACCAAACATAAATGTTAGTACCCAGTTTCCATGTTGTGCCTGTTATGATTAGCCAGATACGAGATGTCATTTGGCGCCTGGCAGGCGAGCAAATAGAGAATTCGGGTTAGGCGCTAGAAAGCGACTAGACTAATATCTGTACGGTGTATCGAGTATGACGTCACTCTTTATGGAAGAGTTACTCCACCATAGCATGTATTCACACTATATGTGCTTGGCGACCGAGTAATGAGGTGAGAGAATGAATCTCTGTTTCCTCACCATGTGAGTCTTACATGTCATTATTGATATGACTTTCATTTATGTACCCTTTTGTGACTTTTGACTATGTCATAAGGTAAGGGGTTGATGTTCTGCTACTTTGGTATGTTGCCTGCGGCCATGTATGATTCGGCCTTAAGGGACATCACTGGGAAAGCGGTCAATCCTAAACTAAATGGCATGAGGGCAAAGGGAAGATCATCTAGTATTACACCACTGTTGTATATTCACTGTCGGCAACTCACATCGCTCTGTATGAGAGGCGAATTGAGTGTGAATATATTGCAAGAATTCAGAGGATCAAACATGCTCTTTTTGAGAGATTAGAGATGTTTTTGGACCGGTGTACTTAGATGAGTCTGGGGTATATGAGACACTATTTCTGTTCTTTTTGGGTTGATGTCTCTATGCTGACTCATTTTGAGTTTCTAGTATAGAGCTCCCACATGCAGGTGCTCTCAGCAGTCGCACGGTGCATTGGCTAGTATGAGATTGTTCTTTTTTTGGGAGATTGAGGTAAGAGATGTGGTAGTGTCATGCCAACTCATGTGCGAGTGGGAGATGTTAGAAATTGGGCGCCCATGTGGCATGACCCTTTGAACCTGAACCTTTTGAACCTTATCCATATAAGTTTGAATTTGAATTCAAAACTTATTTGGATAACCATTCAGGATATCTATATCTATCATATCAATAGATATGGATAGATAGATAGATTGATACATATGTGGTATATATCAGATTATATGGTTAATCTATGAGATACATATATTAGATATACGTTATGTGGTTTTTTCCCATAACCATTTTTCCCATACTCTCTCTCTGACTCTCTCCCATAAAACAATGATCAAGCCATTTTGCACTGTGACTTGTGTGGGTGATACTCATTTTGTAGTATCACTCCACTGCTGGGTTCATTGTTCAGATTTTGGAAGCACGTGATTTACCCACGAGGTTCTTCCCTACAAGGTATGATTCTGATATTTTTTCCCGCTGTAATATAATACTTTGATTTACACAATATGTCACGTGACACGCACAATGGGTGTCACACATCAACAAAGTACACTAAGGCTCTTTATACTTTTTGCCTTGGAGTGTCACGTGACACACACAATGGGTGTCACACATCAACAAAGTACACTAAGGCTCTTTATATTTTTTGCCTTGGAGTGTCACATGACACACACAATGGTTGGCACACATCAGCAAAGTACACTAAGACTCTTTATGCTTTTTGCCTTGGAGTGTCACGTGACACACACAATGGGTGCCACACATTAACAAAGTACACTAAGGCTCTTTATGCTTTTTGCCTTGGAGTGTCACGTGACACACACAATGGGTGCCACACATCAACAAAGTACACAAAGGCTCTTTATGCTTTTTGTCTTGGAATGATGTATGTCACATGACACACACAATGGGTGCCAGACATCAACAAAGTACACTAAGGCTCTTTATGCTTTTTGCCTTGGAATGATGTATGTCACGCGACACCCACACGGAAAGGTATAATTGACCACTCAATGTTACTAAACAAAGGAAATAGGATCAATTGGTAAGATATTTCCCCACTAATAGGACTAATCAAAACAATAGAAATAACCTTAGGACCAATCAGTAAAACTGTTTGTGAGATACGATTTATTGGTAAATATCCCAAAATTTTAACTACTCTTTTATCAAATAAAAAAATTACTTGAATTGTTAATTGAAATATATTTTTGAAATTAATAAAACTGTTACCTTGATGATTTATTAATAAAATGGGACATTTGTTATATGATTAAAAATTTTAAAAGGTAAAGATGTAATTTTTAAAATAATAAAAAATAATCCATATTTTAAATAAATCTCATAGAGAAATATTTATAATTAACCTTAAAAAAAAATTACATTGCACATGATCGTACTCTGGGTCGGTTTTGATACCAAACCTCACGGTTCGGCCCACACCAATTTTCACACAAAAAAAAAATTAAGGGTAAATTATTTATAATTCTTTTTTGAAAAGTCTATGTCCTAGTTAATTCCAAAATTTTTTAGATAAATTCAAAACTCTTGTGCCCATTTATCTTTTCACTACAAAAAATTAAGATTTTAGAGACTAAAATTTAGGAATAATTATTTTTGAGGAGCCAAATGTTTTTGTTGCGAAAAGTATAATTATTATATTTTTAGCAATGTAAATTGGACATTAGTAATGAATTATTATCCTTTTGGTACTAAATTTTTTGTCTCAAAAAATAAACTATTTTGAGACTAAATTATTTTGTCTCTAAAAGTCTATTTATTAGTGACATTTTCAAAATTTTGTCCCTAAAAGCTTCGTTTTTGACTTTTCGGAACGACCTTTTAGCATCTATCCTCATGACGTCGGAAATTGGTCCTTATGTCACGACCCGCTCCCCGTACCCAAGGGTTAAGTATCGTGATGGCCAGTAACTGAGGTTACTTCCGGCCAATTCTTAAACAAATCATTAAACGCAAGCGGAAGTAAAATTTAAGTACGAGTACCAAAATAATCATTAGAGCTTCTATTTTTATTACAAAATGTATTGACCAAAAAAGTCGATATTTACATAGAAAAATATCATAAAATTGTTGTGTGTATCTATTCCGCAACCCCGCATCTAAGACTTCCCAAAAGCAATTTCCTGAAAATTGGTAAACAACTATAAGCACATGGCAAAGTGAGAAATATTATACCAAGAGTATAAGGGACACGAAATAACCATGGACAAATAATTAGGCCAAAACATTTAGGATAATTTAGTCAGAACAAATAATCTTTTAAGTAGCAAAACTGAGATTATGTAAATATATCATTTAGGTGGAAGAAACTGAAATACAGATTTTATGTAAATAAATAACCATAACCACGATACTGAATAGAACAGAACAGAGGTCACAGAAGTGACAGTCATAACAGAAGTACGGATTCAAGAGGTGGCTCGTACGGATTCTAGAGGTGGCTCCCACAATAGTGTAGCACTTAGCTCCGCACAGCACTTTGGTCCGCACAGAACAAATGTATGGATTCAAGAGGTGGCTCGTACGGATTCTAGAGGTGGCTCCCACAATAGTGTAGCACTTAGCTCCGCACAGCACTTTGGTTGGCACAGAACAGAGGTCAATGGATCAATGGGCCACAAAGTAACCAAACAGAGGCCAATGATTATTTAAATCCCCCAAGACGTGGGACTCCCGTGGTGGTACTTACAAAACATAATTGTATATAAGATCATAGTCAAATATTCTTTAAAAGTAAAACAAACATATCCATGGGTTTCTTTTTAAACAAATAGGGTTCAGAAAATAAACCACGTGACTGAAATATTAATATAATTTATAATAACTTATAAAACATAACTTGTATAAAATAGATTTTGGTAAGTCAAAACATATGTAAAATACATTTTGGTAACTCAAGGTATAATATAACTCACTCTGCCATGTGCTTATAGTTGTTTACCAATTTTCAGGAAACAATGCAATTCAGAAATAGCTTTTGGAAAGTCTTAGATGCGGGGCTGTGGAATAGACACACACACAGTATTTTTATGATATTTTTATATGTAAATATCGGTATTTTTGGTCAATAAATTTTGTAATAAAAATAGAAGCTCCAATGATTATTTTGGTACCCTTACTTAAATATTACTTCCGCTTGCGTCTATTTATTTGTTTAAGAATTGGCCGTAGGTAACTCCAGTTACTGGCCATCATGATGCTTAACCCTTGGGTACGGAGAGCGGGTCGTGACAAATGGTATCAGAGCAATGATTTATAAATTAAATAAAAAAAATCATCATTGGAGCATAGGACATACGCACATTTAAGAAGTAGGATAGCGGGTAATTAGTATCGAATTATTATATTTTATTCATCGATTTAATTATATTATAATTTTATATGATTATATATATATAATAAAAAAAAATTTTAGTGTGCCTAATTCGTGAAGGATATTAGATATAATTTATATATGTTATAGCAAAAGAAGGAAAATAAACAAAGGGTGTTGGGCTCAATCACCTACCAAAATTATAATATAATTAAATATATATAATTTTCAGTTCAGTATTCAAAACAAAAAATTTATTTCGACTTTTTAAAAGTGGGTTCGAATTTTCAAAATACTAATTTTGAAACTATTAACTAATAAAAGAAATGAGAATTCATCACAAATTTTTTTTCAACTCTTGCATATAATTCTGTCATTGTGTTCTCATTTTATTTTTATTTATTTATTTATTTATTTTTATCGTAAACAAAACGAGTGAAATGTTTTTAAAGTCGCTCCTTATTTTTCATTTTGGTCCAAAATAATTTTTGACAACCAGAGAGTGAGTTGTTTTTGGTAAAGTTTTTTTTTAAGGTAATATTTTCTATCAGATTAATCATCTAATATATATTTATCAGAGTGCGCAGCGGATAGCTTACACCTATGACAAATTTCGAGGACGAAATTTTAAAAGGAGGGAAGATTGTAACAACCCAGATTTTTAATTATTCTGTTGAATTTAGACTAATATTATTTAATCTCAATTCGGAAAATATATAATTTATTATATATTATTATGCATAATTTTGTAAAATAATATAATTATTAAAAATTTAAGGGTCAAAATATAAATAATAATAATATAGATAATAATAATAATAATAATAATAATAATAATAATAATAATAATAATAATGAGTGTGGTAATAAAATAAATAAATAATTTTCTACTAGTATAGGATAAATTATAATTTAATTATGAATTAATTGGCTTATATAACAATTTATAAAAAAATTAAGATCAAAATGTAATTATAGAAAATTAATTAGATAAGTGTAGATCTAAATGATTTCAATCCAAATCTTCATAAGATTTCCGTGGACACGTGGTATGCAATTACCGGGCTTGCCTCCCTATAAATGGGAGGAGATCCAGTTCACTGCAAAAAGAGAGAAAGAAGAAAGGAAAGGGGAGGGAGGGAGGGAGGGAGTGATTTCAATCTAAATCTTCAGAAGATTTCCGTGGACACGTGGTATGCAATTACCGGTAGGAATGGCAATGGGGAGTAATGGGGTGGATATTAATTCCCCATTCCCATTCTCCTATAATAAATTTTCCCCATTCCCCAATCCCCATGGGTACCACCCTCCCCATTTTTTAATGGGTATGGATTTTCCCCAACCCACTTTAATCCCCATTTTTATTTTTTATATTTAATGTTAACAACCACTTTTTCTTTTTCTTTTTCTTTTTTTTTTTTTTTTTTTTTTTTTTTTTTAAGGTTCACAACAAAAACTAAATATACCTTCAATCTTTTTTCTTTTTTTTAAATATATTTAATGTTAACAATTTTTTTTTATTTTTTATTTTTTATTTTTTATTTTTTTTTTAAGGTTCACAACAAAAGTTAAATATATACCTTCAATCTTTTTTCTTTCTTTTTTAATATATTTAATGTTAACAATTTTTTTTTTTTTTTTTTTTAAGGTTCACAACAAAAGTTAAATATACCTTCAATCTTTTTTCTTTCTTTCTTAATATATTTAATGTTAACAATTTTTTTTTTTTTTTTTTTTATTTAAGGTTCACAACAAAAGTTAAATATACCTTCAATCTTTTTTCTTTCTTTTTTAATATATTTAATGTTAACAACCTTCTTGTTTTTCTTTTGTCTTTTTTTTATAAAGGTTTTAACTAAATATACCTTCAATCTTTTTTCTTTCTTTTTTAATATATTTAATGTTAACAACTTATTTTTTTATTTTATTTTTTATTTTTTTAAGGTTCACAACAAAAGCTAAATATACATTCAATCTTATTTTATTTTATTTGGTTCAACAACAAAATCAAATACACATTAATTAATTAATTAAAAAGTTTGTTTTATAATAATCAAATATATAATTTTGAGAAAATCAAAAAGTTTGTTTGAAGAAAGTGTTATAAGACTCATATTAAATTGCATCAGGGCATAAACAAGGAATTGTTAGCCACGGACAATTTAGACATTAAACCATCTTTCTCTTAGCAAATTTGAACAATTCATTTTAATTTATCCAAAATCTAATTATACCTTTAACAAATCTGAACCACTCATTTTAAGATATCTATGCATTACCACACCCAATCCATCCTCCATCTTCTTCCTTTAGTCCTCCACGAATTTTGTTGTTTGTTACTTTTAAAAAACAAAAAATGTTTTTTCAATTAAATTTTTACTAATTTCACAACACCATCACCACTATTCTCACTTTCACTGTCACACTACCATCACCATAGCCACTACCATCAACACTGCCGCCATCACCCCACCACTATGTAACAATTTCTACTTTCACCTTCGTTCCATCACCACCACCACCAAATATAAAAAAATATATTTTGAATTTTTTTTATAAAAAATATTTTTCATTAAAAAATATTTTCTATCTAAATAAATGAAGCATAACATTGGGAAACAAACTGATTTCAGTTAAATCTGTTCATAACTAAGAAAAATTCTTTTAATTTAAAAAAAATTATTTAGTATGACTTTGTATCCCCTTTTTGTTTTTCTAGCAAATAAATCTATGTTCCCATCATTTCTAACCAATCACAACTCATGCTTGTTTTGATTCTCTACAATTTCCTTATTTTCAAATACATTCATATATATATATATATATATGTTGTATAAATTGTGTGATAACATAAAACAAATAGATTCATACTCGTTAATTGAAATTTCAGAACAAGCAAACCATTCTGAAAATTACAATACACAACAAAATAAAATAACATAGAAAAGCAAACCGAAACCTACACTAGACAATGTCCTTAATTTTTTTTAAATAAATTTAAAAAATTCTAGATATGCATAAAATTTGACAAGAATAATGTGACAATGTTAATTAATGTGTATTTGATTTTATTGTTGAGCCAAATAAAATAAAATAAGATTGAATGTATAGCTTTGGTTGTGAATCTAAAAAAAAAAAAAAAAAATTGGTTGTGAACCTTAAAAAAAATTTAAAAAAAAAAGAAAAAAAAATTAAATATATATTTAGCTTTGGTTGTGAATCTTAAAAAAATAAAAAAAAATGGTTGTGAACCTTAAAAAAAATTAAAAAAAGGAAAAAAAATTAAATGTATATTTATCTTTTGTTGTGAATCTTAAAAATTAAAAAAAAATGGTTGTGAACCATAAAAATAAAATAAAAAAAGATTGGAGGTATATTTAGCTTTGGTTGTGGATCTTAAAAAAAAAAAAAAAAAAAAAAAAAAAAAAAAAAAAAAAAAAAAAAATTGGTTGTGAACCTGAAAAAATAAATAAATAAAAAAAAGAAAAAATATTGAATGTATATTTAGTTTTAGTTGTGAATCTTAAAAAAAAAAAAAAAAAAAAAAAAAAAAAAAAAAAACACATATGGGGAAATTAGTGGGTACCCATCCCCAACCCATCCCCTGTGGATATTTAAAGAATATCACCTACCCTACCCAATGGATAAGAAAAAGAGGGAAAAACCCATGTATTTGGGTTGGGTCTCCATGGATACCCACAGGGTAGGTTATCCATTGCCATCCCTAATTACCGGGCTTGCCTCCCTATAAATGGGAGGAGATCAAGTTCACTGCAAAAAGAGAGAAAGAAGAAAGGAAAAGAAAGAAGAAAGGAAAGGGAGGGGAGGGAGGGAGGGAGATCAAGTTCACTGCAAAAAGAGAGAAAGAAGAAAGGAAAAGAAAGAAGAAAGGAAAGGGGAGAGAGAGAGAGAGAGAGAAGAAGAAAAAATTAGTGGAAGTTAAAAGAGTTTTTGATAGTGAAAAGGAAGAGTAAGGTATTAAAGTTAAGGTGAGATATTATACCTTGAGTCACTAAAATGTATTTTACGTATGTTTTGACTTACCAAAATCAGTTTTATACAAGTTATGTTTTATTAGTATATTAATAAAAGTTATGTTTTATAAATGTTTCAGTTACGTGGTTTTATTTCTGAACCCTATTTGTTTAAAAGGAAACCATGGATATGGTTGTTTATATTTTAAAAAATATTTGACTATGACCTTATATACAATTATATTTTGTAAGTACCACCACAGGAGTCCCACGCCTTGGGGACTTAAATAACCATTGGCATCTGTTTGACCACCTTGTGGTCCTCTGTTTGTCATAGATCCATGGACTTCTGTTCTGTGCGGACCAAAGTGTTGTACGGAGCTAAGTGCTACACTGTTGTGGAAGCCACCTCTTGAATCCGTACCTCTGTTCTGTGCGGACCAAAGTGCTGTGCGGAGCTAAGTGCTACACTATTGTGGGAGCCACCTCTAGAATCTGTACGAGCCACCTCTTGAATCCGTGCCTCTGTTCTGACTGTCACTTCTGTGACTTCTGTTCTGTTCGATATCGTGGTTATGGTTATATATTTACATATTTTCTGTATTTCAGTTTCTGTTACTCAAATGATTTATCTACCAAACTGAGTTATGTAAATGTTTTGGCCTAACTAACTATCCATAGTTATTTCGTGTCCCTTATACTTTTGGTATAATATTTCTCACTATGCCATGTGCTTATAGTTGTTTACCAATTTTCAGGAAACAATGCAATTCAGAAATAGCTTTTGGAAAGTCTTAGATGCGGGGCTGCGGAATAGACACACACATAATATTTTTATGATATTTTTATATGTAAATATCGGTCTTTTTGGTCAATAAATTTTGTAATAAAAATAGAAGCTCCAATGATTATTTTGGTACCCTTACTTAAATATTACTTCCGCTAGTGTCTATTTATTTGTTTAAGAATTGGCCGTAGGTAACTCCAGTTACTGACCATCACGATGCTTAACCCTTGGGTACAGGGAGCGGGTCCTGACACCTTAAATGTCTTTTATAACAAAGTTTTCACTTTAGAGACCAAAACATTTGGTCTTTAAAACTCTTATATGTTGTAGTGTCTTATCTTTTCCTGTACCTTATTTCTTCTCTTTATCTCTTTCTCTGATATCGACGATAACCACGACCACGTCTTCCTTCTTTTCTTTCTCTTTTTAATTTGCAATCACCGGTAACCGACGACCACCATTGATTGAGATTCACATGCAACCACCGAGCACTAACTCCTTGCTTTGCACTCGCTGACGGCGAATGAGATGAGTTTTCAACAAAGAATATGAGTAGATCTACTCAAATCTAATGTAAATTTACTCAGATCTATATCAGATCTGAGTAGATCTATGTCAGATCCAACTAGATCTAAATAAAAAATTATTGTCGGAATACAAGTCTCTTTCTATATTTGTCTCTTTCTTTCGATCTCTCATTTTTTTTTACTTTTTATGTACTTCTATTTTCCTGTTATAATGGAGAAATTTTCAAGTTTTGAGCAAATTGTTTTCGAGTTTTAGTTACAGGCAGTGAAAACTGTAAAATTTTACAGTTTCAATTTTTTTAGTGTTGAAATAAATCATTCTTTAAAATTATAAAATTTTGCAATTTTATAACTTTCTTTAGAATTATAAATTTTTATAGTTTCATAACATGTTTTTCAGTTTGATTAATAAGGATAAATGTTTAATAGAATCATTGAAACAGTAACATTTTATAGTTTCAAAACTTACTTTTTAGTTTGATCAATATTGGAGATTAATTGCTTAAACCCTACAAAATTAAAAAAAAACATATGTTTTTTTCTTATTGTTGTTATTTGTTGTTCTTACGTTTTTTTTTTCTTCTTTCACTTTATTAATATTTAGCACATATTGCTATGTTTTTCACTCTAATTTCTCAATTTATTATTTTTTTTGGCAATATTCTAGACATTCTGGTGAGTTTCTGGCAATATTCTTGATGTTTAGCAAACGTTCTATGCATTTCGGAAACTTCCGGTGACATTCAGAACACTCCGATGATACTCTAGTGAATTTCTGGTGATATTCAGCTACTTTGCGGTGATATTGAACATTCCAGCGAGTCTCTAGTGACCGTTTGATGGAAGTCCAGCAGTGGTGAGATGTAGCAGTGTTTTTAAATTTTTTTTTTTTTAAAAAAAGAAAAAAGGATTTTTTTTTTTTTTGTAACGATTAGAAATATGTAGGATTAATTGGTACAAATGTTTTGTTTTGGGACTAGATGGATTTTGAAGTTTGTGTGTGAGATTTATCAATAAGTTTAATAAATAAATAAAAAAAATTGTGTTTGAATCTCAAAAGAGATAGATCGTTTGTTAAATGTTTTATTTTTCATTCTCTTTTAAAGTTGGGCAATTATTCTGTAATTTTATAATGGCCCTGTTTGGTAGGGTTTATTTCCAGCTTATTTTAGCTTTTAGCTTAATTTAAGTTATTTTGATGTGTTTAGTTCAGCTTAACAATACAGCTTATAGCTTTTTGTAAGTCAAAAATCAACTTGTTCTTTGAGTGGGGGAGGAGAAGCTTAATTTATAAGTCAAAAATCAGCTTATATTCACAGTTATAAGCTATAAGCTGTTAGGCTATAAGTTATAATCACTCTCCCACAGCTCTACCAAACGGGGCCAATATCATATGATATTATTTACATAATGTTTAAATCTAATCAATTTTTTTTAAAAAAAATTAGGATTTAAATATGTTTAACTCATTTCACTAGTATTGAAACACTATGTGACATTATTACTCAACTTTCTAAACTACTTCAAAGATTTTGACTTATCTCATTATGGCATGACTGGTGGCGTGGCTTGCAACCTTTTGCTCAACATTACCCTTCCACTCAGGTGAATGACAGAGATAAGGTGAGCTCACTTCTGGATGAGGAAGGCAATTGGAACACTGAGCTCATTGCCAATATTGTTACCCAACAAGATCTTCAAGAGATCACTAAGATTCACAGACCTAGATTTGTGACTTACACTGATGCGCCCACTTGGATTGAAACCTCTGAGGGAACTTTCTCCACAGCTTCTACTTATAAAATTATCTCTAACCAGGAATCTGATGGGAGGGCCTGGAAATGGTTATGGAAGGTTAAAATACCTCAAAAGCTTAAATGCTTCCTATGGCTCATAATCCATGACCGACTACGAACCAATCAAATGCGGTTCAGGAGGAATATGATAACCACTGAAGTGTGTCCCAAATGTGGTCTTTACAGTGAAGATTCAAGTCATCTCCTTCGAGAGTGCCCCTGTGCCAAAGCTATATGGACTAAAATTAAAGACTTTAAATGGTGGGAGGAGGGTTGCAGACAACCTCTAGCAGAATGGGTGGCATCCAATTTGAAAATTAAAAATGTGTTTCTTGACACTAAATGGTACCGCTTCTTCACTGCCACTCTGTGGCAAATTTGGAAAGCTCACAATCTCATGGTTTTTGAAAATGTGAACCATCCCATTCAAGCTAGTCTCAAGAGTATTTGGACCTATGCTCATGAGATTGAAGAGGCTTTCTCTTCTCCTCTCTATCCCAACTCAACAGCTTCTACAACTATTAACTGGTGCTTTCCTATTGCAGGTACACTAAAGCTCAACACTGATGGCTGCTCTAAGGGTGACCCTGGGCAAGCTGGTTACGAAGGTCTCCTACAGGACGAAGCTGGTACATGGGTATGGGGCTACTATGGCTATCTGGGCCACTGTTCTGGTGTAGAAGCGAAATTATGGGCTATCTATCGCAAACTGACAATCCTTTTCCAGAAAGGCACAATAAATGTGGCAATAGAGACTAATGCGGCTCAAGTTATCGACCTAATACAAAATGGTCCAAGTCACAACTCCTCTTTCAGAGCTTTCATTGAGGATACCAAGTTCCTGCTAAAAAGATGCAATTGTACTCTTGGACACACACTGAGGGAAGGCAATAGAGCTGCTGATATGCTGGCTAACCTTGGAGTGGCGCCGACTGACCATGTGGTAATGCTTGAAGATCCTCCTGAAGCTGTTAGAGCCCTAGTTGTTGAGGAAATGCTTGGAGTTGGTACTGTGAAGGCTTTGCCCTTTGTTGTCCTGTTTTATTTTCCTGTGTGTATTGCTTTCATCTGTATAAAAAAAATAAAAAAAATAAAAAAAATAAGAAAGATTTTGACTTATCATATGAGGAGGAAAAACATTAATTGGCAACCCCAAACATTCTTGCTAGCAAAAAAAAAAAGGTGTGCCCATTTCGTTTTTGTTAAGAAGAATTACAAATAGATTTTAATAGGTGAACTTATTGTTCTATAGTTCTTATGATAATTAATGGCATATTTCATCAAAATTTATTTAAAAAAAGTCATTAATTGTTAATTTTCAGTGACAGTTTGAAAATTGTAAAAAAAAAATATTATTAATTATAAGTTTTAGCGACAGTTTCAAAAAATCGTGACAAAAAAATGTCACTAATTTTCAACTTTTAGCGACAGTTTGAAAAATTCGTCACAGAAAAATGATACTAATTGTAAATTTTAGTGATAATTTATAAAAATCATAACAAAAAAAATCACTAATTGCTAATTTTTAAGGAAATATGCAAAAAAATCATCACACAATTATTTTAACGATAATTTTACTAGAACTTATTTTTAATAGGACTTGATGAAAATTAAGTCCAACTATTAGAATCTATTCGTAATTTATTTATTTATTTTTGTGTTATGTATAAATTATTGAAGTGAAGAGTGCTCTAACTTCTCTCTATCAATATAACAATTCTTGATGAATTTGTGTTAGGGGCATTAATTTGACAATAATGTAAACCAACAAAAAAAAATAAATAAATAAATTGCGTGGAGCAGGGGAAGTTAATGAGTTTGACAGGCTTCACTGCTGGAAAAATGACTTTTAGCGGCGTTTTAAAAACGCCGCTATATGTATGAAAAACGCCGCTAATTCCTTTAGTGACGTTTATCACCAAACGTCGAGGACGCGGCCGTCGCTATAAGTTTATGACGCTAATTCCTTTAGCGACGTTTTTAAAACGCCGTGATAGATTTTTTTATTTTAAAAAAATGTCCGTTGGCACTGTAGTGGCGTTTTGAAAAAACGCCGTTATAGCTCTTTTTTTTAAAAAAAAATTGTTCTGAATCTATTATATTTAACTAAAAAACATACCTGTAATAAAGCTGAAAAATAACAATAATATGAATAAAATTTTACAGCTACTTCAATATATTGACTAAATAAACATTACATGATTGTGTCTGAACCAAAATCAAACAACAAACACAATCAAAAAATAAAAAGAAAAAATAGGTTAAGTCATTTGCTTGCACATGCAGATGCAATGGAATAGTCAAGCATATTACACATCATTACACTGCAGAATAGGGATTCGTATTCAATTAATCATAATTGGTTCATGTACAACAAAGACAATTTTGAGCAGGATACATTCCCAAATCCCAGTCAACACAAAGGAATGCAGAGAGCCCGGTGAACAGTGGCGCTGACACCTTCTCCAACTTCTTCATATAATTTGTAATTTTCTGCATTGAAAGGAAATTTGTTCTCTGACACCTGTTCCATGGTTTCCTTTTATACCACAACATTAATACCCTCTTTTCTCCATATGTAACTCATTTAGAGTGTTATGTGGTTTCTCATTTGTCAACATTACTAAATAAGTAATTCCATAAATTACTCTAGAATGACTTTAATAATTTTCCCTTATCGATAGGTATGCCATTCTCAATGGTGCCAGGAATTGCTGCAAAAAACTTTGTCACTAAAGATAAGACAATTCGCAAAACTAAGGGTAAATGTGATTCATGATTGCAACCACACAATAGATCTGATCTATTTCATGATTGCAACCACACAATAGATGCTAAAAAAATTCATAACAATGCCTGAGGTGGCTTATGAAAATTTTCATAACAATGCCCGCAGTGGCTTAGAAATACGACATATCAAATATCAAATCAAACCTGATAGAAGGCCAAGCATTGAAGCACGAATTGCAAAGAGGACTACATAAAAAATACCAGAAAAGGCTTGCACTGAAAGCAGAATAAAAATAATAATAAATTGAGGACTTATTTAAACATAATCTAGAATTATTATGAACTCATTGGAACAGAGAGAAAATCATAAATAAGAGTATTATCAACTTCACTTTTTCATTATTACCACACAACAGGACACATTAATCACACAATGTGAATATTGTAAGTCAATTACACCGAGTATTTACTTATGAATACCTGTGTTCTTAGCTGCAGGTGCTGCTGCCCTGTTATTCATAAACCCCAACATTGTGAGAGCTAAGTCATCAATTGAAAGCTAAATATTGAAAGAACAAAAAGAACTAAACTGACAAATAGAATATGGCATGCAAAGCACGGTAAATTAGTATTGATGCAATGAGATAAGCTATAGAATTGTCTTCTGTTTACTTATACTGATAGTATTGATGGAATGAGAACACTGGTCATTTCTTGACATAACAAAAAATTAAAAATCATACATTAGCAGATCATGACACTACTACTACTTCATGACATTAAGTTCACTCTGCCATGGCTGCTAAGGTGATACTCCAAATGCCTGCACTTAAAACAAAACAAGACATCTATGAGAATTGAACAAGTTGTTTGGATATAATGCGAAGTGAAAGTGATTGAGGATTGATGGGAATATCTATATCCATCTACTAATAGCAAATATATACTCACAGCTTTAATCTGGTTATTTTTCACCCAATCCACAAACATATTAGAACCATCCTCTTCCATTGAACCTAGATATCTAACGTAGCAATCTTTTCACCTTATCATTACATTTGGTTCCTTCTCCAACCATTTCAGAGCTGCACATGAGAGAGAGAAAGAGAGCCTGAGAATTGAATTTTAATGAATAGATCAAAAAAACAGAGAAAACAGAGTTCACTTATATACTAGGAACCAAATTAGATTCATCAGTGCCAATGATGCAATGAGAATAAGGATGTTCGAGTTTTCCAGGATAGTGGGAATCAAGAAATGCAAGAACTAGCCATTTCTTGTTTCAAAACACTTTTGCCTGTCTTGTCGATTCATCGATCGTTTCATTGATCTGACTGTTGGGCTTTGTGGGTGCCTGAAAAAAACACTCAACCAAACACAGACTCAACCATCATAACATAACAACTCAGTTTCAGACCACAAAGAGAACCAAACAATCTGTGTCGTGTTAAAAACTCATTTGAGATTAGCTGGTTTTGTCAACAAGCTAAACTTGAATTGATTTTAAAATCGCTAAGCTTTTTAAGCCAAGTTTAAACGATCTGTTGTACAAGTGGGTTAGCAGATGGGGACAATCTAATCCATATTAATTTGAAGTAAAGAAAAATCTAGCCATTACTAAATAATTGAAACTGGGTAATAATGAAAAGATAAAGAGAGAGGGGAGGAGAGAGACCAGATTTCCAGCTCCAATGGTGCAGAAGCCATTGATGATGTTGACGAGAACTAAACCAGTCTTGACATCTTCAAATAAAACTACTGATTCTTCCTCAAATGGAATTTCATTTTTCAAAAGATTTACTGTCTTCAATACCATCTTTCAAAACCCAAAAAAAAGAACCTCAAAACAATTCACAGAGCAATTTAATAATTCAACTGTCTTCAATACCATCTTCTAACTGTTATATCAATAACAAAAGGTGAACATCATATGAGAACACTGGTCCAAAAATCTTCCCTGAGATTTTTGGGTATGTCAACTGCATGTAGATTCCCAACTCCCAGTTGACTTTTCCGTGGCAATTTTAAAGCATTCATCATCAAAACGTGATATCGTGTTGTTGAGAATTGCATTTTTGAAATGTATTTATAAATTATAGCTAATCTAATTCATAGGCAACTCTTTTGCTAATTGGGGCAACAAAAATTTATAGTCCTCTTTGGCTGTTGTAATCTAACATCAACTGTTACCTTTTTTTTTCACTTTGCTACCTCATATGTTTTTCTTTAGGCATTCCCTTCTCTCTACTTGATAGATTCCAACTCCTTCTCCCTATTCTTTTCTTTTTACTGTACAAATTCATCTCTAGCTAAAAATAAAGCATATAAAAAGGAGAACTGTACCCGTCCACCAGAACAAGGCTAGAATATATATAGGGCTCTAGAAAATGTTAAGAATCATGTAAATTATATCAAGCATTAGATCTTACCAGTTAATAATTCATGCTGTTCCAAATAGGCCTCAACTTCCCATATCCTCCAACTATGGATCTGATCACATTATTACAAAGACAGCCATTAAGCAGAAAATAACACACAAGTGTTTTAGTTTCATTTCAATTGAAGTATAATTGTGAAGTCCTTGTCTTCCATAAATTTGACTACGATGCTATAATGAATACATGACAAATTCAACTTAATATAAACAAAACTGAACAGCACATTATTCATCTTCATGTCAAAGGATGTATGTGTTGCAGATTAATCACTACAATAAATTTAAAAAAAAAAATTGCAAAATCTCTGTAAAGCATGTACTCTTAATGTCACTAACACTAGAGCATAACCTCAAACCAGCAGAGCAACAAGAAGAAAAAACCTACTCAACACAGTTTTCTGCAAATTTGCAAGCAGTAGAACCATATCAACAATACAAGGACCAATTAACACAGCTTACATAGTCTGTGATGTATAATTGGTAGCATGACCCACAAAAATAAATGTTACAAATGACCTATAATAATCACTATATCATCAATTTTCTAGAAGGTATAATCCAGATCATTCTGCTTTATCCATCCCAAATGAGTGTTATGTTTGAAAAAGCATAAAGCTTATGAAAGCAACAATAAATCCAAGCACTGTCAAAACAGTTAAAGATATGAATCAAGAAAATACCTTTCTTTTCTTGGCTCTCTGCACAAGTAGTCAATAACAGGCCCACCAATGTGTAGTAGCTTGAAAAAGAAGGAAACTCAGAGAACATACCAAGATGCAAGTCTATCATTTTACATGGGAACTACACCGAAATGATTATTAGGAGAGTTAGAAGCAAGAAATGCCAAAATGGGATTCCAAAAAAAGGCAAAATAATGGACTAGAGAGAGACAAAACAGATCTGATATTACCATGTTAGCAGATCACAGAGAGAGATAGAGATATATATATATATAGAGAGAGAGAGAGAGAGAGAGAACAGATCTGGTCGAAGAGAGCAGATATGCATCTCTTCATCAGCTTCTACTCATTGTTTCCAACGATCCACATCCAATGCCACCTACTTGTCCCGTACATGATCAAAGACACTAACGCCGGAGACACTAACGCCGCACTCGAAACCTAGATAAATCGATTCACCATTGCTGCAGCTCAATCTAATAAAAGAGAAGAGTTTTCCCTACAACAACTAGAAAAAGTAAAGGAACAAAAACGAAAGAAGAAAACACAAAACAAAAGCAAAAAAAAAAGCTAGAAATCAACTACATCGAGAGAAAACAATTCCAAATCATTAGTTTTAGCCATGAAATTTTATAGATCTTGTGTGAATGTAGCAAATCTATATCAGAAAACCCTAACCTTGAGCCCTAGATCGATTTAGATCATAGGGATTCGAACAATCAGGAAGATACACGCTCAAATCACCAGTAGAACAAGATTTTTCAGATCAAACAACCGAAGAATTGATGGAGATCGAAGATCCGATGCCTCGAAGATCCGACGCCTCGATTTCTCTCTCTTCCTAAAGTCACGCCTCTGTTCCATCAGAATAGAAGAACGCCATAGCCTTGTTGAGCCACTGTTTAAAAGAAATAACTGGTGCATAAAACGAGATGGTTTAGTTTAATTTTTTTGGAATTTGAAAATTTTGAACAGATTTCACGACGTTTTTGAAAAACGTCATAAAAAAAAACGTCACTGTATATCCTTTTTCTTGTAGTGCTTGTCGTGGGGTGGAAGTGTCTTGGTGAGCACGTAGGTCAATGTCGTTTTTACTATTATGTTATATGGTTCAGAATTTTTATAAATGACAGGTTTTTTATCTCTTGGTTTCTTGTCTTGCACAGCCAAGACGGCCCTTTTTTCTTTCTTCTTCCAATTCTCAGTAAGTAACCATTGATTCATTCATTCTCTCTCTATATTAGTGGGATCATAAATTTTCGGTTTTTTGGTTTATTATTAGATGAGATATGGTAATGAGATATAAAATTTAACGTGTGTTTCAGATTCATTTAAGACGGATTTTTAAAAACAAAAATAATAATTTTTTTGGGTTTATTATTAGATGAGATATGGTAATGAGATATAAAATTTAATGTGTGTTTCAGATTCATTTAAGACGGGTTTTTAAAAACAAAAATAATAAAAAAAATTCTAATTGTGTTATTTATTTTCAAGTTATGTTAGGAATCCCAAATAATCTATCAAATTTTCTATCAAGCTTGGGTGTGGGACCCACACACATGTAGGTTTGTATGAGTCCCACACCCATGTGAGAGATTTGATAGATTATTTGGGGTCTATAACATTTCTCTTTATTTTCTCATTATGGGCTATTTATTATTTTAAGACACGAGTTTTTCTCTTTCTGCTTATTATTATTAGTTATTTCTTGTGTTAGATTATTAAACTATAGTTATTCAGTTAGACGTAATTCTTATGGGAAGTGATTGAGACCCCCCCTCCACCACCCCCCACACACGTGGGGGTTGGTGATTGGAGGAGGAGGAAAAAACAAAACAAAACAAAACAAAAAAAAATTGGCCAATCATAGGCCAGAGGGGGTTGTGGGGGTGCCCTCTGTGGGGGTCCAAATCATTTTTCAATTCTTATTTTGCATGGTTAGCATTACACTTAAAATAATTTAGATCACACATTAATTTTTATTCGTACATTTTTGTAATTTTTGTGCATGTAGCTCATTAATGTTTATTGTATAATATCTTTCAATTTCATTGACCAATCCCAATAATAAATATTGATTGAATATTTACAGTCAATACCCAAATATTGAACTTCTTATCTTTTTATCTTATGAAAAAGCTCAATGACGAAGAACAACAACGCAGATCCTCTTAACACTTTTTCTTAGCATTGGATGCTGATAAATATGGAGGTGATGGAAGCTGATTTCACTCAAATGATATTGAATGAAGAAATTGAAGCCCAGAACAATTGTTTGGATGATGAGAAAGAATTTGGGCCTAGATCAAGTTCAAGAGATGATCATCATTTAATACAAGTAAACTTCACAAAGGATATTCATGATACTGAGAAGCTAATTCAAAAGAAAAATGAAGCTTATTCTCAAATTGCTGAAAAATTACTAAAAAGGACGGTATGCCAACCCTGCATAGCTTTTATCATTTTTACTTTTATTTATAAGTTTAGAGAGAGTTGGTCTGTTGGATGAGTCGCTTTCTTATCAAGCAATTAGTAGGATGTCTGAGTTTGAATGTTATCATTGTGCCATACAGTTTCTCTTTTATCTTTTTTCTCTCCTATTGGTCATATAATTTCTCATTTCATACTAGTCCATATATGATGAAATTATGTAGTTATGATTATAGAATCAATATATTGTGGGATAATATGAATTTGATCATCCTAAGTGGACAACTACTTTTAAAAACTCATTATAGGCTTTACAAAACAGTCATATCATTATCTTTTGAGAATGAGATTTTCCAAGCTATATGTAGCTGTCATGGACGTAAGGCTCTTGCCCTAGATGGTTTTAACTTCAACTTTATCAACCAAAAAAAAATTGGAATTTGATTAAGGATGATGACCTAAAACATAATTAATTAATTAGTTATCAAAATGGTTTCTAACCTTTTATCTTTTTTGAATTACCAAACAGGCGGATTGGAACCTTGTAATTTTATAATTACGACATCTATATAGGAACTCTTTCAAATATCCTATATCATCGAGGAGGAATGAAATGGAGACTTTGCAGCAATGTTTGAAGGAATTTCAGCCTTCAAAGAACACTGAGGGAGAGACTCTCAGAGAGTTATAATTGGTAAAAACTCACCACCTGGATACCATGTTATTTCAAAGTTCGAGCACCTACCACTACATTATTCAAATAGTTTTTGGGCATGGAAGAACGAAGTCGAGAATTTGCAAAATTGTCTCTCAGAGCTTCATCATTCGAAGAACCCCATCCGAGTAAGGAGAGCTATTGGAGCATACTCTCAGGAGGAACAACTCAATTGCTTTGTAAGTTATTTAAGGTCAAGTATTCCATTATTTTAAAAATGAAACTTATGTGTAAGTCTTAAAAGGTGGATTTATTGTCTAATAGTTCTTATGATAGTTAATGCCATTTTTTATTAAACACTATTAAAAAAACGTCACTAATTGTTAATTTTCAGTGACAGATGTCACAAAAAATGTCACTAATTATAAGTTTTAGAGACAGTTTTAAAAAAATTGTCACAAAAAGTCACTAATTTTTAACTTTCAACAACAAATTGAAAAATTTGTCACAAAAAAAGTCATTAACTGTAAGTTTTAAAGACAATTTATAAAAATCGTGACAAAAAAAAGTCACTAATCGTCAATTTTTAGCGACATATGCAAAAAATCGTAACAAAAAATTATTTTTTGCGACGATTTTATAAAGACTTATGTTCAATAAGACTTGATGGGAATTAAGACCTCTTTTGGGATGCTAATTAAAAGCTAGCTTCCAACTTTTAACCCATTTTAAGTCACATTACCTCTCACATAGCTTACCTACAAAAAGACAAAATAGACTAAAAAAAGTCAAAAAATCAACTTTTAGCCAACTTTCCAAAACACTCTTAACTATTAGAACCTACTGGTAGTTTACATTTTTTTAAAAAGATAAATTACAAAAACACCCTTAAAATTTACTTAAAATACAGATTGCTTCTTGTAGTTCTACAAATTACATTAGGCTTCTTCAAGTTTTTAATTGCATAATAAATAACTCATTTTATTAATAAATGATGAAGTCAATTAAAAATAAAAGACCCCTTTTTTTAATGATATTAAAAATATATTTGACTTAATAATTTAGATAATATTATTGTTATAAAATAGAGTAGTTATAATTTTTTTTTTTTTTTTTTTTTTTTTTTTTTTTTTGTTGAATAAAATTTTTTGATATGGAAGTGTTGTAAGGAGTAGACATGAGCCCGACAACTAGCTGAGCCCGCTCAAGCTTGCTCATAATTTATAACATGAGGGATTATGGGTTAGGCGCTAAGGTTGGGTTGGACACTCTTTTAGGCTAATATATGTGGACCGGAATTGAGAATAGTGCTTCAACCACAGCAAATCTCATCTTTAAATTATAGGGAGATTTACGTGTAGATCTTATTTATTGTCTAATAGATTTTATGATAATTAATAATATTTTTTATTAAATATTATTAAAAAAAGTTACTAATTGTTAATTTTTAGTGACAATTTGAAAATTTTATTATAAAAAATGTCACTAATTATAAATTTTAGTGACAATTTAAAAAAATCATCACAAAAAAGTCACTAATTTTCAACTTTCAGCAACAGTTTGAAAGATTTGTCACAGAAAAAAGTCACTAATTGTAAATTTAGTGACAGTTTATATATATATAAAAAATGACTAATTGTCAATTTTTAAAGACATACAAAAAAATTGTCACAAAAAATTATTTTTAACGACGATTTTATTTGAAATTATTTTTAATAGAACTTGATGAGAATTAAGTGTAACTATTAGGATCTATTGATAATTTACCCCAAATTTTATATTATGCAATATATTTTTATAAGTATGTATATTTATATGTATGTTTTATATTGTTTTTAGTTTTTAGAACTATAAATTATGTATTATTAGTTAGGTAAAGAATTAGTTATAAAATTTGAACTACAAGGTTGGAACAACTTAAACGGCACCCAAATGATTAATTAATTATAGTTTTATTTTAAAACATGAAAATAATATTTATATTAAATAATGTCCGGACCATGTGGCAACTTGTGATTTTTATTTTATTTTTGAACAAGCTTGGAAAAAAAATATAGGCCCAATCTCTGGCCGAGCCAAATTTGAGAAATGATTTCAAGTATTATTATGTATAATGGGCTTGGCCCAAACCCAACCAAGGCAAACTTGAACCCAAGTCCACTGCTAAAATCTAGTTTGTTATATTTGTAATTGAGCTGATTATAGAATATAAACTAGCAAATTATATTCCAAATCATAGTAATAAAAAAGATTAAGAAAATCATTGGCAATTTTAAGTAAATTTGTTTTGAATTTAAAGAGGAATAATTACAAAGACAATAAATAATGTGAAATTATGAATTGCAGGTAAAGAGTTTGAACTATCAGATACAACACGACAGTAACAGTCTTGCAGAGGAGAAGAAGCTTCTTAGAGAGATAAAACAGAATGAAGCAAAAATAGATAATATTAAACTTAATAATAATAATGTTAATCCAGAAGCTGCACAGATTCGATACTATTTGAGCTCCAGAAAAGATATTCAGGATCATATTCAAGTAAGATCTTTTTGTGAAGGGCTATTTTATTTTTAAAAGGCTTTACAAAATAACTTGAGGTCAGAAAATAAGTTAGAAACTATTTGAGTATGGAAATTTTATATTAAAATGCCATAAGTTCTATGAAAAACTCTCACTTTTTTGTTTGTTTGTTTGTTTGTTTTTTTTTTTTTTTTTTGTAGCTTATACACAATGAATTGAAAAGACTACGTAAGGAAGATCAAAAACATACCGCAAAGATTGAACATCAAAAGCAAGAATTAAAAGCTATAGAAAGTGATATTAGTTCTCTGCAGAATAAACTGGTAGATATAAAACGAGAGAAATATGAAGCATATGAATGCATTCTTCAACTCAAAAAGAAGGGTGATGACATGTTATTGTAATTAATATGAAGCATATGTAAGCAATTGTAACTGTTATCTTCAATGATCAACTCGAAATCATCTTGTTCATCATTTGTCAAAAGGCAAATATGACAAAGGCACCTGAAACTTGAAAGACCGAAAAGATGGAGATTGAAAAACTTATAATGTTGGCACACACACAATTCAAACATGGCTTAAAACAAGTACCAAACAAGTTCAGACTTTACATTTTTTGGCTTCTATAAGCAAGTGAATAGCGAATTATGTAGTAATAATCGTAGGTCAAGTATAATGCACTATGAAGTATGGGTACTTCGAAAAACATACCGTATCCGTACCGGATACTTACCAGCATATGGTATCTCGTATGGTACTTCTGCATACGTACCGGGTACACAAAATACGTATCCAAATTTTTGGCGTACCTAGACGTACCTAATGTATATCTAAACCGTACCGTAACTTAGTTGAAACAATATTTTCTTATACTACAGAGACAAAACTCCTTTCACTTGACTTCTTTTTTATTTTTTATTTTTTATTTTATGCTTAGCATGATTTTAAAATTAAATTATAATTTGTAAGTTATTTAATATTGTTAGGTTTTATTCTTGGCAATCCCGTTTGACAAAAAAAAATTTCAGTTGTAATTTTATTCACTCTTGTACTTCTATAAGGAATTGGTTTTCTTCCAAAAACTAGGATTACTTTGGATTTCTATAAGGAATTGGTTTTCTTCCAAAACTAGGATTACTTTGGATTTCTATAAGCAATTGGTTTTCTTCCAAAATTAGGATTACTTTGGTTTTCTATAAATAGTTGGTTTTCTCCCAAAACTAAATTAATTCCTCCAGATCTTCTTTTTGGTTCTTAAGGTTTATATCTGGAGATATTTTGTGAGTTTTCTTTGATGTTTTATTGAGTATTCAACTCATGGTTTAAAGAGAGTACATCAAAGGTTTTGTTTGTTATACACAAGAGAGAGAGAGAGTTGTTATTTGGTGGATTCTGAAGAATTCAAGCCTGAAGCTTCGGTGGATTCTAGAGTGGCTCATCGTAAAGACAATTCCGAGGTGAAGACGGGGTTGGAAGAGGCACATAGAGGTTGGTTCAATTAGGCGTGGATTTGCTAGGTAATTGAGAGTATACTTGTGTAATTCCTTTAAATCTTCTTAGTGGATTGTTTTGTAGCGGTTGCCCGTGGTTTTTTAATCACAGTTGGAGGTGTCCAATTTTGATTTTTCCACGTTAAAATCATCGTATCGATTTGTCTTGATTGTTTGATTGGGATTGTTATATACTGCTTAAAATTGATACATAATCACAAATCAACATCTAGGGGATTTCTAGATTTTTCAATTGGTATCAGAGCGGGTCGTTCTATTTTTTTTTATAAAAAATCTATTAGAGCGAGATCTTGTTTGATTTGTGATAATGGATACAATTCGTGAGGGAAATTCTATGGTTCGACCACCCCTACTTGACGGATCCAATTATTCTTTTTGGAAAGCTCGAATGAGATCGTTTTTAAAATCTATTGATGAAAAAGTTTGGCAATCTGTTATGTAAGGGTGGACTGAACCAACGATTACCATTGATGGAGTAACTTTCCCCAAACCAATTGATAAGTGGGACACAATTGATTACCAATATAGTAGCTGGAATAGTAAAGCTATCAATTCTCTTTTTTGCGCTGTCACATCTGAAGAGTTTAGTCGTATTTGTAATTGTGAAGTCGCAAAAGAGGTTTGGGATATCTTACAAACTATTCATGAGGGCTCTCCTTCGGTTAAACGCTCAAAACTTCAAAGGCTCACATCTAGTTTCGAAAACCTTTCAATGAAAGATAGTGAGACCTTTGATGAATTTTATGTGAAGTTGAGTGACATTGTTAATTCCAGCTTCAATTTAGGTGAAAAAATACCAGAATCCAAGATTGTGGAAAAAATTTTGAGATCCTTACCCGATCGATTCCAACCAAAAGTTACGGCTATTGAAGAGGCTCAAGATGTTGACACCCTCAAGTTGGATCACTTGGAAATCTCCAAACTTATGAGGCACATAGGAATTTCAAAAAGAAACAAAAGGATATTGCTTTTAGTAGTGCTCATAGAGTTGGAGAGGATTCTGATGAGGATTGTGAGATAGATTCCAAGATTAGCGATGCTTTTGTAAAACAATTCAAAAAATCTTTTTTGAAAAAGAATCCTAATCTTTTGGAATCTACTCATACTCATAAATCCAAAGGCAAAGATAAACTCAAAATTAATCCTATAGCCAAGAAAAAAAAAGGAAAGATACAAGGGAACTCTGAAAGTGTCCAATGCTATGAATGCCAAGGATTTGGCCACTTTGCTTCAGAAAGCCCCACTCATTTGAGGAAGAAGAAAGCCCGCGCTATCACTTGGGATGATGAATCAGAATCTGATAAAGATGAAAGTGACGATAAAGATCAAGGCGAAGAGGGGCATAAACAATTTCTTGCTTTCATGGCGGCTTCCGAAACTGAAGGACAAACAGAGTCTTCGAAGAGGTCAGTTGAGAATACCACTGATGATGAATCCTCAGAGAGTGATCATGAAGAGCTTGAGCAAGCTTATGAAAAGTTGTATAAGGAGTCTCTTAACTTATTCAAATTGAATGACAAACTCACAAAGAAACTCAAAGCATGTGAAAGTGAGAATGTCAAACTTAAGGAGGAGATTTTCGAGGCCAGGATTGATGCCATCAAGATAGCTGATGATCGACATGCTCTTTGTGCAAAACTATTGACTTGTGAGACAGAGAGGAATGAGCTACTGGAAACCCATGCCATGGATAAAGAAAAGATTGAATCTCTCGAGATGTCACAAGTTGCTTTGGAAGAACTATTGATCAAGAAAGAGGAAGAGCTCAAGTGTGCTATGGCTACCATTGGTCTTTGAAACAAATGATCAAAGACTTTGGAGGATATCATTGGGTCTCAACAAATGAGTTGTGACAAGAGTGGCATTGGCTTTGGTGATAACGAAGAGCAAAAACAGAGTGCATCTACATCTCATGATACAAGAACTCAAGGAAAAGGAGAACAAAAAATTCAACATGAGGATAGACTCCTCAAACTTCCTAGAGTTGGTAAGGTAAAAGAAAAAAAGGTACACCCTATACATCCTGTTTTTATTTGTCATCATTGTGGTATGCATGGTCATATTCTCCCTTATTGTTATAAGTTGCATGGGAGAGTATATTTGCCTAGACCTATGAATAGGAAGTTGGAAACCATGTCAAGATGGGTTCTCATTGAAAGGGAAGGGAACCACAACGTCAAGACACCACCCAAGAACCACAATGCTCACAACTTTGTTTATACTAAAGCGGTTTGGGTGAGAAAACTTGACTTATGTTAATTTGTTTATTTGTTTTAGTTTTTGGGTTTCTGTGTGTTTTGTTTTTTTTTAAAGAGAAAAAAAATGTGTGCATGTTCGTTTTTTGTCTTGCTTTGGGTAAAGAAAAAAAAAACAAAAAGATTTTCTTAGTATGGTTTTGCAAGCTTAAAATTTTTTGAGTGGTCCTTGGTGCATATTGGAATTGATAAGAATATCCATTACATGTTAATATATGTGTGCTTTCTGTGGTCATTACTCATTTTGGAGTGTGTGTTTTTTTATTAGTATGTCTCATTCTGTACACACTCTTGGATTAGCAAATATCGGAGTCTTCTGCCTTAATGAATTTTTTTTTTTTTTTTTGGACTTCTGGCATTGTATCTTTTGTTTTTCTAGAGGAATTGACCTATACTAGCATATCATGGGTGATGTTAAGTCTCTTAACCATCTTCCATCTTTTTGCATCTCCATGGCTTTCCCCCTCTGTTCTTTGTAGTCCAGGCATGAGGAAAAGGCTACCTCAGAGTTACCAACCAGGCCATCCTTATTATATCCATGCTTCTCTGGTTCGGTTTCCATACTCTTGAGTGTGTTAGCCGCCAATGAGTGTGCAAAAGAAAGAAAAAATGTGCAAAAGAAAAAAAAGATGTGCAAAAGAAAGAAAAGAAAAGAAAAAGATGTCAAAAAAATAAAAATAAATAAAGGATTCATTGATTGAGGGGGAGCCTCCGCTATTACTCAATAAATACCCCTTGATTCCTAGTGGTTTGACTTTCCTTAGTTGTGCTTAGATTCTCTTGTCAGAGGTCTAGCTATCAGATCACTACTAAGATTTGAATCTTGTGTCTGTCGAATTCCAAGAGTCACACACACACTTTTATCATGGGATCTATGCTTTTCACATATTGCATCACTTTCTTTTATGAGGAATCTTCTAGAGGCTGTGCACATTGTGTTTTCAAGTAATTGTGCTTCTTGGATAATCTTGTGTGTTTCAAGGTACAAATCAGAAATTCCTTGCTTGCTCCACCATATTATTTTTGTCGGATTCTTTTTGTTCATTGTTTTCTGTACAGTGTTTGTGGTTGCTTTGAGTGAAAGAGAGATTGGCATTAGTTGGTTTGTGTGTTGCTATCCACTACTTGTTTATTGCTTACATCTCGCAGGTTATTAATTTTTCCATCATCTTGTTCCTATTTGTGTGGTTTTTGATCTTGCTTTAGTTGATTGAGCTTCCTTTGTCAATTCGTGACAACAAGGGGGAGTAAGATTGCCCGGTGCTTGTGTCTTAGGATTTCATGTATTCAAGCCATATTCATGCCAGTGTCGGGTGCATGTGTTTTAGTTTTCAGGTTTTCATGCTGCATGTTCTTAAAATCTCCAAGTCGCATATATTCATGTTTTCCATCTCATGCTTCAAATGCTTTAAGATAATCTTGTCATATGTTTATTGCTTTTTTATATACTCTTCTAGGACTAATAGTTGTTTTGGAGATTGTGGCACTAATAGTTGTTTTGCAGATCTTGACCTTGAGAAAGAAGTTTGCGTTTGTTGGCTGTAATGGGTTGGAGTGATTAGGATTTTATTTGTTAGGTGTGTTTTGTCACGGCATTGACAAAGGGGGAGATTGTTAGGTTTTTATTCTTGGCAATCCCGTTTGACAAAAAAAAATTTCAGTTGTAATTTTATTCACTCTTGTACTTCTATAAGGAATTGGTTTTCTTCCAAAACTAGGATTACTTTGGATTTCTATAAGGAATTGGTTTTCTTCCAAAACTAGGATTACTTTGGATTTCTATAAGGAATTGGTTTTCTTCCAAATTTAGAATTACTTTGGTTTTCTATAAATAGTTGGTTTTCTCCCAAAACTAAATTAATTCCTCCAGATCTTCTTTTTGGTTCTTAAGGTTTATATCTGGGGATATTTTATGAGTTTTCTTTGATGTTTTATTGAGTATTCAACTCATGGTTTAAAGAGACTACATCAAAGGTTTTGTTTGTTATACACAAGAGAGAGAGAGAGTTGTTCTTTGGTGGATTCTGAAGAATTCGAGCCTGAAGCTTCGGTGGATTCTAGAGTGGCTCATCGTAAAGACAATTCCGAGGTGAAGACGAGGTTGGAAGAGACACATAGAGGTTGGTTCAATTAGGCGTGGATTCGCTAGGTAATTGAGAGTATACCTATATAATTCCTTTAAATCTTCTTAGTGGATTGTTTTGTGGCGGTTGCCCGTGGTTTTTTAATCACAGTTGGAGGTGTCCAATTATGGTTTTTCCATGTTAAAATCATCGTATCGATTTGTCTTGATTGTTTGATTGGGATTGTTATACACTGCTTAAAATTGATACATAATCACAAATCAATATCTAGGGGATTTCTAGATTTTTCAAATATATTGACATTTAATTTTGATTTATATCTTTACTTTTGGCATTAAATGTTAATTGTAGGTTGGACCTTAACAAATTAAACCATTTAATTAATTTTTACTTTACTCTAAATTAAAAATAAATATTTTTTTTCAAGCGTACCAAGCTATATTTGTACCCGTACCTTTTTTTTTTTTTTGAATTTTACCGTATTGACATACCTGTACCGTACTAGTATCAGTACTCGTACCCGTACATGTGCTTCATAGATAATGAATCTGTGTAAGCAAGGGTCATAAGTATACAGGCAAGACATATCACCCCGAAATATGAATTTAGGAATGCATCCTCAATAATGAAAAATTAGAAACGTGTGAGTGAGAACCAAGTGGCATAGAACAAGGACGTGGTTGCAATAAAAAATTTCAAGGGCAACGAAATGTGAAAATTGTTGCTATTGAACATGACAATTGCACTAAAAGTTGGGTTCCCAAACCCAATAAAGAAACAACCGGACTTCCTCCAATGTAAGACATGAACAACTGCAAATCTCATTGTCCATTTATTGCTTTTGTGAAAAAAAAATTGGTAGGCCATTTTCTTGATCAAAATACCAGGGATAGTAAAAATTATAGTGGAAACAAGCATCAAGCTACTATTAATATCTTTGATTGCTTTCTCAGCTTCCTTCGTCATGTCCAGTACTCTTCCTCGAATACTTCTTTTGCTGTATTCTCATAATGTTATGATAATGTATCAAATGTGGATGAGAGTCATTCTGTGCACCCAGTGGAAGTCCAAAGAAACCGAGCAAGAAGACAATATTAAAAAGGAATTGAAGAGTTTCCAACATTAATGATTTAGATTGTAACTTATCTCAAGGTTAATTATAACAAGACCTTCTCAACTATCAATGAATATTACTTTGATC
The DNA here is from genome assembly GCF_055761805.1 of Camellia sinensis. Taxonomy (NCBI): domain Eukaryota; kingdom Viridiplantae; phylum Streptophyta; class Magnoliopsida; order Ericales; family Theaceae; genus Camellia; species Camellia sinensis. The sequence continues at coordinate 147,528,374 of NC_138968.1, read as the reverse complement.
TCTTATCTATGAATCTATATATTTTTATCTCCACAATTATAACAAATCATACAAATGTCTCCCTTTTTGGAGGGGGTAAAAGTGACATGCTCTTTTTTAGTTGAGAGGAACAAAATATATAGGTTCATAGACGAGAAACAAAGTAATATTCACTAATAATTGAGAGAGAGGGTCATAGTGTAATTAACCCTTTATGTTACCACACCACCATTACTACCTGCACTATTACTATTATTGTTATTATCCAATGCATATCTACTACTGGATCAGGATCATGTGTCATGAATCTCTCTATAATAATCTTCTTGTGCTGATCTCACAGGTTATGTTTAAAATTTAGGATGTGTAGTTCAAAAAAATGTGATATAATGTCGTTTTAGTTTAATTTTAAACTCAAGTTGTTAGATTATGTATTTTTCTATAATTAAAAGCACAAAATCATTGTAGAAAAATTATGGTAAAGGATCCTTGGCTCTCTACTACGAGTCAAGATCCTCTCATTGATTTCTCTCCTTACTTTTCTACTTGCTGAGCTATTGGGTCCACTTTTGGGCCCAATTTCGAGGATCCAACTCATATTTTAAGATTTGTTGAGTATATCATACTTATAAAAAATCAAGTTAATCGGATATCAGAAACTAAGTGTTCGGAACATCGAACTAAAAACCATTTTTAAAAAAAATTTAATAAACATTTTTCCGAACACGTGCTTTCTGATATCCAATCAACTTGATTTTTTACATATATGATACACTCAATAAATCTTAAAATATGAACGGTTCGGATCATCAAAATTGGGCCCAAAATGGGCCCAACGGCCCAATAAGTAGGGAGGCAAGAAGAGAAATTAAGGAAAGGATCCTGATTCCTCTACTACTAGCTGGCTACTGCTAGTATTGCAAGTTAATATATATATATATATATATATAGCTCAGGGAGAGTACTTTAAACCAAAAAACATCCCATGTCATTCAGTTTACAGGTCTGAAAGGATTTCGAGGAAAATGATCGTTTTTGTATTTGTATGCTACAAGATACAAAATTGTAGCACTTGTACCCTTTTAAAACTTTTGGGAAGTGAACTTGAACCCTTTATTTTATTTTAGGAATCTATGGTGTTGTTCTATCTTGGTTTTGAAGGAGTACAAATCCATTTAAACTTGTTAGGATTGTTTGTTCACACTTGTTTACATTGAAAAGTTGTTTGGGAACTTAGAAATCTTGTTCAAGGGTCGACACTAATCTTAGTGGTGTCGATACTTGCCTTTTGTTGTTGGCCTTAAGGGTCGACACCAGTCTGGAAGGGTCGACGCTTGTATGTTGCTGAATTTGGAAGTCGCTTGCTAAAATTTGGTGTTGACACCAGTCTAGGAAGGGCCGACACCTTGCCTGTTGCACTCTTTGCTTTTCTGTCTAAAGGGTCGATACCTCTGCCTGAAAGGTCGACACCTGCATGTAATTTTCAGCTTTTTGGGTTGGTTTGGGCCCTACTTTTTGGAGGTTTTTGACTTGTCCTTTTATTTGACTTTAGGGCAATTTTCTACTACTGTAAATAGACTCAAACCACTTTCCTCTCATTACTTTTTCTCCTATTTTCCTCTTAAACCGTGATTTCTCTCTTCTCTCTCTAAAACTTGACTTTTCGCACCTAGATCTCTAGATCTACTCACCTAGAGTGATCTTTTCACCATGGTCCTTTGAAAAAGATTGTAGATCTCATCAAGGGCTTCCTTTTGGTCTGAATAGTTCTTGGTTTTGTCGCCGGTGAATTTTGGGTTGTCATCTCTTCGCTTCAAGAGGTAGGGATTTCTTTGCTCATTTCCAATACCTCATCTATAAATAGATATGTGGTAGATTTTATTACATAAAAACCATATTCATTATGGATTTTCTTGAAAGCCATGAAAGGGGATCTAAGGTTTAATATTTGTGATTGGAGTTGTTAAGTTGTTTGTTGTTTGGGTTAATTGGGAAATGATTTAATATGTTTGTGAAGAAAATGAGGAAAGCCCTAATTTAATATTATTGATATAATGGATTTAAAAGGGAGAGAGTTGAATAATCTTTATATTTTGCTAATATGGATTGTATAATTGAGTTTATATCAAAAGAAAATAAAAAGAGAAGTAACAACGGTGTTGGTATTGTTTTAGACTAATCATGTGAAGTTGAGTTGAGTTATGGTTTTGATACCAATGGAATTGGTTTTGTAAAATAAAGATGATGGATTTGGTTTTGGTTTTGTAAAATGACGAGAATGAATTTTTAGAAAATGGTTGGAGTCGTGTGGATTGTAAAATAAAGAAAAGTGGCCTTTTTGAAAGAAAATGAAATCATCACCTTTCGTAAATTGATAATGAACTTGAGGTTGGATTTTGGAACTTTTACATATTATCATTGTTATCGGACTGAAAGTCTTGCGAGAATTGGATTTTTATTTTCCTTTCGTATTAGATGTAGAAATGGATAGATATGAATGTAAATGGTGAAGCTGGATATTTGTCATCTCTCACCTATGAAAATATGGATAATTTGTCTATTTTGGAGATTGTATACATGTTTAGAAATATATACTTTGGGCCATCGGTAGAGGATAGTCATGACTGCTGTAGAAATTTCATGTGTACTACGTGAATTGAAATTAATCTTTTGTTGGTTGTCCTCCATTATAATTAAGTTAGTCGGGGTAGGGGTGTACACGGTCTGGATTGGTTCAGTTTTGAGAAAATCCAAGAACCAAACCGATCCTAACGGTTTTGTGATTTTGAAAACCAGACCAGACCATTACACTTGTAAAACCGAACCGAACCAAAATCAAACCGAAATAACGGTTCGGTTTCGGTTTGGTTCACGGTTCCAAAAATTTTTATTTAAAAGAATAAATTGTTAATATTAGCAAAATAATTACTCAAACTAATTACATTTAATGTAACGCCCTCAAAAAAATACATAAAACCCATGACTTTAGACATGTATCGATATAAAAGAAACCAACCAATTCTATTCATCAGAGTAATCCTTACACTGTATTACATGTTAACAACAAAAACAAATGCCCTATGGGCTTGCAGCTTTCCAAGTCAACACCTGGTTACACAAAAGAAGAGTACTAACTCTATACAAAATAAGTCCTTAGCTTGATATACAAACAAAATAAACAAAAAAAGAGTCTTCAACTCTCATCATCATCCAAGCTATGTCCTTGGAGGTGGCATACTACCTGTACCTGAAAATAATGTCCCATAAAGGGTGAGCCAACGCCCAGACGAGATATGCTAAACACAGTATGAGCAATAACTAACATATTAGCAATTGATAAATGTTTAATTTCCATAAACCAATTCATAACCCATTTCCATTTCATGACCACTATGTTCATGTTTCATTTCAATTTCCATTTCTTATCAATTTCATAATCTACATCAACGGCTTAGAACCTGGCCAACCCCCTTATATGAGACAGTGACTCATATTAAACATTTCCCATTTTACAATAGATAAACATACTAGTTGTATCAACATCTCAACAGATAAGCATACAAGCTGTATCCACATTTCAATAGATATGCATATTAGCTATATCAACACTTCCAATGATAAGCATATGAGCTGTATCAACACTTCCAAAAATCAGCATATGAGCTATATCAACACATTATCTGACAAGCATATGAGTTGTATCAGTGGAGTCCATCCCCTATCTCCTCCTAAACAACATCCGGTTTAGAGGTCCATCCCCTATCTTCCCCTAAACCATGGAGTACATCCCCTATCTCCTCCCACACACACAACGTATATACACAAAGGTCATATACACAATCAATCAATACATAACGTTAATGTATTCTACCAACCGTCATACTCTATGACATATCCAATTGATTAGTTTTAGTTTGCCTAATCATCATGCATTGTCTACAACAATCAAAACTACCCTCTACCAGTAGCCCAAGCAATTATTTCTAAACAGATAATAAAAGCTCCAACAGATAAAATATCAATATTTTCGAAAGTGAGCGATTAACAAATCTAACTCCACTATTCAACCATATAATAAACCAATTTCATTATTTCCAACTCAATTCCATAAAGTCACAATTTTCCCAAATTAATTATACTAATTAATTTAAACAACAAATTAGGGCTTTTTCCCCCAACTCTCAATATCAACTCAAAGGTTCAAATATCACCAACCAACAACTATATCATCATTTTGAAACCCAAAATACATATTATGAGCCCAAAATCACAAAACCCTCTTTAACACATTTTGAAACCCTAAGTCCCAAAATCAACCATTTAAACAATAAGCTCAAAATCTAGGTTAAAACCCATAAGAGTGAGTAGGAATCCCTACCTCAAATTCGGAGCTCAAGGAAAGAAGGTGAAGAAACTCAACGTGCTCCAAAACTCAATATACTCGGATCAAAACGTAGCCCTCGACGATCAACCCAACTTTTACAAAGGCCGAAGGAAAAGGAAACACTCTAACTAGATCAAACCCTAGAGAGAAGGGAGTTTCTAGAGAGAGGAACTCTCAAAATGTCTTTTTAGAAAGTAAGAGAGAGAGAGAGAGAGAGAATGTAAAAACTGAATTTAAAACGCCCAGCTGATATACGACATTCCCGCTCGAGCGGAAAACACAACGCTCGAGCGTCAAGAACAAAAAACTAGGTACGCTCGAGCGCAAGAATGCCCGCTCGAGCGCCAAGACACAAGAATAAAATACATCCGCTCGAGCGCGAAAACCAGTCCGCTCGAGCGTAAATTTTCCTCTTCCAGAACTTACACCAAAAGGTACTACCCGCTCGAGCGCCAGAGTACCCGCTCGAGCGCCACCACTCGAGCGTAAAGAAACCCACCTCGAGCGTAAAAAACATGCTTGCAGAACTTCTGCAGAGCACCAAAATACTGGGAGCGTGCAATCTCCGCTCGAGCGCAAGAAGACCCGCTCGAGCGGACCTCCTAAAAACTGGGCAACAAAGAATTGAAACCAAAGCCTAACCAACCTGTAACAACTCTGCCCAATACATCCTAAAACCCGAACAACTGGAATTAAAGGATGACAACAAGATAGATACAACTGGCAACTCCACGGAACTGAGTCCGGAATACAACAGAACAGTAAAGGGACAACCGGGATCGCTATATTTAAGTCATGATAAAAACTAATAATATTAAGACATTACTCAACATTATATATCTATATCATCTTAATATCATTAAAATTACAAAAAACCAATTAATAAAAATAAAACTTGATATTATATATATATATATATATATTTTAAAATTCAATTCGATTCGGTTTGAACCGTGATTTTTTCATAAAATCCATTAACTGAACCATTTTTACGGTTCTTATATTTCTTAAACCGAAACCGAACCAGTTCTTAATAGAACCGAACCAACCTGTACGGTTTGGTTTGGTCTGGATTACCGGTTTGAACGGATTTTTGAGCAGTCCTAGGTCAGAGTGTTCTGGGTGAAAGTCCTGAAATTATACATGGGTGCCTAGCCCACGGACGAAATATCCGTAAAAAGGCAATTGTAGCACTTGTATAGCCTACGTTTACATGGGTCTCGTTTGACGGCTGCCCGCGTACGAAATATCCATGAAATAGAAGTTTGAAGTGTTTATGTGTATGTGTTGTATGATTTGAAAACCACTGAATTGTAGCCTCAATTGGGTGTCTAAAATGTAATGAATTGGCTCATGAATTGAGATGAAATAAATTAACTTGAAATGAATTGTCATGAAATGAAGTAAGACTAAAATGGCTTGAGGTGTATCTTTGGCCTGGCATTTCGTTATGGAAAGGTGTATCCTTGGTTTACCGTGCTTAAGACAGGTAGAGTAGGACTTATTTATCATTATTGTCTCAGTATATCTGTGTATATTATGGATTATGATGGTTATGGTTCTGGAAGGCCAAGTTGCCTCATCCGTTGAGTAGATAGTTGTTGGTTTCTTGTTGTTTTCCCTTTGAACTGAATTTATATATGTACAAATATGAGTATGTTGGAAACAGACGTAAATACTGTGTTGAGATTGTGAATAATGTGAAGGACACAGGATACTTGTGAACATGTTTCAAATAAGCAAATCAGGTGTAAGTCTGGAAGTTGGGAGAAAGCGTAATGGACTTTGTGAAATTGTTTTTAGGAATTTGTTATTGTCATATGAGTTGTGATAAAAGGTAACAAGAAGAAAGAAAATTAAATTGCTTATGTTATTGAATGAAATGAATGATTTTGAGAAAAGTTCTTATATAAGTATATTTCTGTATAAATCGTCACATTATGTATATGATATGATTTAAAGCATTCATGATTATAACTATCTGTATGTTGTTATTGTTTAGGATCATATTGGGATCCCTACTGGACTTTATGTTCATCCCACGTTGCTAATCCTTTTTCAGGTGAACGTCGAGAAGTGTTTCAAGATCGAGGATCTTTTTTATGTGTTGGCCATGGGGCCTTTTATTTGTGGACGGAAAGCCATTGATGTAAAAGGGTTAAACTGTTTCTTTTAATTTAAAAGATATAAGCCTATGGGCAATTTATTTATTTATTTTTTTAAACTCCTATTGCATTCACTTCATATTCGAATGAGAAAGCTTTTAATAATAGTACTTGTTATTGTATTGAATTTTTGCACATGATCTTTGAAATTGTGTTACAATAAAGAATTCAGTAATGGTATCCGTTGGCATAAAAAGTGGGGCGTGACAAAAATAGTGTTCCCATGATTATCAACATCGGCCATCATTCTATCTAAGTAATTAACAGTCTTCTTCAAGTTGTCATAGAGAATTCTATCTTTCAGTTGTGGCGCTATGTGTAGTATATTTCTTCCATTCTTATAGCGATCCCGGGTTTACCCTTGTTGTACAGTGATCCGGACATGCGTCCGTGGATGATAGTAGTTGATTATTACCTGGTGTACATCCTTTCTTACTTTGTATTTGAGTTATAGGATGTGTTGGGGAGATTTGTTACAGGTTGGTTGAGATTAGAAACCAAAACTAGTTGCCCAGATTTTGACCTGTCCGCTCGAGCGGGGGTTTTGGCGCTCGAGCGGGGGTTTCACCCATCCAGTATTTCCTGTGCAGTGTTCGACGCTCGAGCGTGGGATTGGCCGCTCGAGCGGGATTGTGTGAGTGCCGCTCGGGCGGGGAGTTGGAAGCTCGAGCGGGAGACCTGTCTGCAAAAGTTCTGGGAGTGTGTATCCGCCGCTCGAGCGGGATTGTTGACGCTCGAGCGGGAGTCTGTGAGTGACGCTCGAGTGGGGAGTTTGACGCTCGAGCGGGGCGACTTTTATATAAATCCGAGATCCGACTTTTTAATCACTTTTTCAAGATCTTTTCTCTCTCTTACTTTTCCAAAAAGCCATTTTCAGAGCTTCTCACTCTAAAATCGGTCCTTCTCTCTTAGATTTGATCTAGTAGGAGTTGTTTGCTCACTTTTGGTCTTTACGAAAGTTGTGTTGATCGTCGAGGGCTACATTTTAATCTGAAAATTTCAGAATTTGAAGCATTTTGGTTTTGGTCTTCATCTCCATTGGAGCTCAAACTTTGAGGTATGGATATCCTACTCCTCTTTATGAGCTTTGTCTTTAAATTTTAGTATTTTGAGATGTTGGGGTTGGTTTAGTAATTTGTGAAAGTTTGGGAGCTTTTGTGTAAATTTACAAGAGTTGGGGTTTTAACTATATCAAACCTAGATGCATGTTTGGCATGAAAAATGTGAAATTAATGTTAAGACATTAATGAAAAGGGAACCTAAGGGTTGTAATGTAAATTATGGAAAATGCCCTAATTACATTGGTTAATTAATTTGCACAATTAATTATGAGAAATGAGGAGTTGATTTGGGAAGTCGTGGGATAAAAAGGGTGTAGTAGGATTATTTATCACTCACCTAGTTGGAATGTTGATTTAATATCCATTTGTGCATTTATTTTCTGCTTAGAAATATCTGCTTTGGGCTATCGGTGGAGGATAGTCGTGATTGTTGTAGACAATGCATGATGATTACGCAAACTAAAACTAATCGATTGAATGTGTCATAGAGTATGACGGTGGATTGAATACATTAATTTTATGTATTGATTGATTGTGTATAGAACCTTTGTGTTTATATGCATTGTGTATAGAGGAGGAGATGGGGGATGTACTCCACGGTTTAGAGGAAGATGGGGGATGTACCTCTAAACCGGATAGGATTGGAGGAGATGGGGGATGAACTCCGTAGACACAGCTCATATGCTTGTCTAGAGAAGTGAAGATACAGCTCATAGGCTTATCTTTGAGAAGTGTAGATACAACTCATATGCTTGTCTAGTGAAGTGTAGATACAGCTCATATGCTTGTCTAGTGAAGTGTGGATACAGCTTATATGCTTATCTGTTGATGCGTAAGATGTTTATCTGTTGATGTGTTGATATAGCTAGTATGCTTATCTATTAAATAAGAATGGAAAATGGAAAGTGACATAGACTCGTATGTTATGAAATTGTGATGAGATATATGTGGATGTATCGGTATTGGCCATCTAACAATTGCTAATCTTTTAGTCATCGTTCATAGTTGGTTTAGTATATCTCTGCTGGGCTGTGGCTCACCCTATATGGAAACATCATTTTCAGGTACAGGTAGCATGCCACCTCCAAGGACGTAGCTTGGGAGGCTAGAGGCGGGCAGACTTTTGTTGTCTTTTCCCTTTTGATGTATTACATGTATATTCAAACCAAGGGCTTAATGTGTAAATGAGTTAGTACTCTTTTGTTGTAACCAAGTGTTAGCTTGGAAAGCTGTAAGCCTTTAGGGCATTTGCTTTTGTTGTTAACATGTAATACTTTTTGTAATGAAACTCTGTTGAATAGAAGAATGTTTATCTTTATTACCATTTCATGTCTATATTGATGGGTTTAATGTTATTTTTTTGAGGGCGTGACAATTCTCATCTGAGCATGTTGTTTATGTTGGACAATCTTCACTGTATTTAAATAGATTAAATTCTGTTGTGTACTAAACAACAACAAGAATATAAAGAAATAAAGGAAATGAGAGAATTTGTTTGATTACAAAAATCAAACTAGAAATAAATAAATAAAAACAAATTTTATTTTGTTACAAAAACAAAATTAAAATCTGATTTAATAAACAAATAAAATAGAATAATAAATTAAACAACTTACTTGATTAATTTCTTCTAATAAATATCTGATCAAGTCCGGTGTTTGACACTGTGTCCTTAAGATAGATTCATCCTCTCCACGGTGCTTTCAGAATGTGGACGTCTATCTCCCAGGATGAAATGATCAACTATAAACAATAGCAGCATTACAAATTGTTTGCCTAACGAACACACTTAGTGTTTATACTCTTTCCCACAAAAATTAAATGCAGCAAAATGAAGAATAAATTTGCAGAGGTGAAGTACAAATTTTTTGAATATATTAAACATCAAATGAGGGCAAACCTGTTTGGACAGGTATGAAACCTGTTTGGTTTTGAATTTAAACAGATTTGAATCTATTGGGTTCAAAATTCAAACAGATAAAAAACAGGAAGGGCCCTGTTTGGGTGTACAGTAAAACCGGACCAGTTTGTTTTTGGAATTAATTTGAATTCTGGATCTTATTTTACGGTATTGGGCCGAACAAGCCCAACCCGACCACACACCACGCACCCGCGCCCAAGCCCAGCTCAGCCCAGCCCGCCCGACCGACCGACCGGACGGATGGACGGACGGCGCGCGCACGTGTAGTGATTTTTGGGTCCAGTGGGTCTAGCCCATTTTGCCCATAACCTCCCTCTCTAAAACACTTGGATACCCCTTGGGGCACACCCCAAGTTCCAATCCTATGCCTTATAAACCCATTCAAAACTTCCCACCAAATCAATGTAGGACAAGCCATATTCAAACCTTTAATGATTTTCCACCAAAACTCCATTTCCATGGAGCATACTTTGGCTTCAATTTTTCATTCACTCGGTAATGGTTTTAAGCAACCAAATATACCACGTGAATCACAATGCGGCATAGAACGCGTTACCACTTTGACCCGTGAATATCGACGCACGAGGCCTACCTAAAAAATAGACCAAACTTAGGAAAAAATTCTGGTTTTACCCAGAATTTTCCAACCATTTCTGACAATCCCCCACATGAATGGAATTTGATGACAACGGAAATGCAACAATATGTAGACTTTATCGAAAGAGTATAAGTCGAAAATATCTTGCATCAGGATAGGTAGCTTTTGGCCTTAAACCTTCTCTAGTGATAACCTATCGGACTTACTGGCTAACCAATGGACGCGATGCCTTGAATTGTTCAGCCGTTTGTGTAAGCCAAGACAATAGATTTCACACAAAATATCTTCTAACACATCGTGGTTCTCACTGTTGTGTTCATTTTGGCCTTGAACGACCCTGGTTTTCATAAATGTTTCTAGAGAATTTAACCTTTTCATTCTCATAGAACCAGCCCTAGTTTGACACTCATATAGGCAATTCTTATTGTGAGTATCTCCTTATACTCGTCTTGATTTTATGCCTCAATCAAGATATAAGTAATCATTAAAAGCAAAGCTTATCCTTATACCCCTGCATACAACATATGTTGCAGATATCACTCTCACCATAGGAATGGGTAAGGAATTTTAATCCCTTGGTGATTTCTGGCGAGCCACACATAACTTAGTTGTCCCTTTGAACTTAGTTCTTGGGATCTCCAGTCATATAAGTAGGGTTACCATTATGATGACTCTTATGTAATAGGCTTTAATCTCATCCCCTTCGATGAACTATACACTAGCTCTTTTGTCAAACCTTTTGTTAACAGATCCGCAATATTCTCTTTAGATTTTATATAATCTATTGAGATTATTCCATTTGACAACCATTGCCTTACGGTATTATGTCGACGACGAATATGTCGTGACTTACCGTTATACATGTGATTCTGTGCCCTGCCTATTGTAGATTGACTATCACAAGAATGCAAATAGCTGGCATAGGTTTTGGCCACATTTGAATGTCTTCTAAAAAGTGAAAAAGCCATTCTGCTTTTTCTCCGACTTTGTCTAAAGCAATGAACTCGGATTCCATTGTGGATCGTGCGATACATGTTTGTTTCGCGGATTTCCAAGAAACAATAGCGCCTCCCAAAGTAAAGACATATCCATTAGTGGATTTTGAATCTTTAGTATCCGATATCCAATCGGCATCACAATAACCTTCGAGTACTGCTGGATATCGAGTATAGTTCAAACCATGATCACGAGTAAATCTTAGATATCTAAGAACCCGAATGATAGCTTTCCAATGGTCTTCTCCGGGATTGCTAGTGTACCTACTCAATTTACTGATAGCATAAGCTATATCAGGACGAGTACAATTCATTAGGTATATTAGGCTTCCAATGATTTGGGAGTATTTTAACTGAGACACCGCATCACCTTTATTTTTTGATAAATAAAGACTAATGTCTACAGGTGTCCTAGCTACATTCAAATCATCCTTGATAAATTTACCAAGAATTTTCTCAATATAATGAGATTGAGATAATGCATATCCGTCAGATGTTTTAGTAATTTTCATTCCTAATATAACATCTGCGACCCCCATATCTTTCATATCAAATCTTTTATTAAGCATTTGCTTAGTTGATTTGATCATGTTTTGACTGCTTCCAATAATAAGCATGTCATCCACATAAAGACAAAATATGACATATCCTTGGTCAATGTTTTTAACATAGACACATTTGTCACATTCATTTATCTTAAACCCATTAGTAAGCATTGCATGATCAAATTTTTCATGCCATTGCTTAGGTGTTTGTTTTAATCTATAAAGAGACTTTACAAGCCGACAAACCTTCTTTTCTTGCCCCGACACTACAAACCCTTCAGGTTGCTCCATATAGATCTCTTCATTTAGATCACCATTTAAGAAAGCTGTCTTAACATCCATTTGATGTATTTCTAAATTAAACAACGCTGCTATAGAAATAAGCATGCGAATGGATGTTATTCTTGTCATAGGGTTATATGTGTCAAAATAGTCCAGACCTTCCTTTTGTCTGTAACATTTTACTACAAGTCTTGCTTTATACTTGTCAATTGAACCATCTGCTTTCATTTTTCTCTTGAATATCCCTTTATATCCAAGAGGTTTAGAACCTGGTGGAAGATCTACCAATTCCCAAGTATGATTTTGCATAATGGATTCAATTTCATTATTAACAGCCTCTTTCCATAAAGGTGCTTCAAGACCTGTCATTGCTGCCTTAAAGCTTTGAGGTTCATTTTCTAACAGGTATGTCAGAAAATCTGGACCAAAGGATTTTGATGTTCTCGCTCTCTTACTTCGTCTTGGTTCATCATCAGTTAAATCCTGTTGGTTTAGACCATTACTAGTCTCTTGTGTTTGATTGTCATTAGTCTCTTGACTTTGTGTACAATCATAAGTTCTTTTCTGTGAACTTAATTCATGTCCTTTCTTGTAAGGAAAGGCATGTTAAAAAAACACAACATTCCTTGACTCTATAATAGTGTTGACATTTATATAAGGTATTTCTGATTTATAAGTCAAAAACCGATATGCACTACTATTCTGAGCATAACCAATAAACACACAATCTACTGTTTTTGGTCCAATCTTAGTCTTTTTAGGAACAGGAACTTCAACTTTTGCCAAACACCCCCACACTTTTAAGTATTTGTAGGAAGGTGGTCGACCTTTCCACAATTCATAAGGAGTGCTGTTGGTTTTATTGTGGGGTATTCTGTTAAGAACATAATTAGCAGACAATATTGCTTCCCTCCACAAGTTCTGTGGTAAGCCTGAACTTAGTAACATGGCATTCATCATTTCTTTTAGGGTTCTATTCTTCCTTTCAGCAATTCCATTTTGCTGTGGAGAATAAGGTGCTGTAGTTTGGTGAATAATGCCATGTTGTCCACAAAATTCATTTAATGGTGCATCATATTCACCACCCCTATCACTTCTAACCATTTTAATGGTTTTACCAAGTTGATTTTCAACTTCTGTTTTGTAAAGTTTAAACATTCTAAGGCTTCATCTTTACTTCTAAGTAAATAAACATAACAATATCTTGTGCAATCATTGATAAATGTTATGAAATACTTTTTGCTCCCTCTAGTTTGAACAAATTTTAGATCACATACATCAGTATGAATTAATACTAGAGGTTCGGTTTTCCTTTCAACCAATTTAAATGGAGCCTTAGTTAGTTTCGCTTCTACACAAAGTTCACATTTATGATTAGGATTAATTTCAAACTTTGGTATATAATCTAAACCAATTAATCTACGCAAAGCATCATAATTTACATGCCCTAATCTACCACGCCATAAATTCAACTCAAGAATATAAGCAATAGATGTGTTATTCTTATTCATAGCAACTTTCGGTACAACTGTCATTACATTCAACTTAAAGAGACCATCACTCATGTATCCCTTACCAACATACATACCAGTCTTTGTTAATACAAATTTATCAGACTCAAAAACAAGCCTAAAACCATTTTTACTTAACAAAGAACCAGAAACTAAATTCTTCCGGATGTCAGGTACATGCAGTACGTTGTTGAGGGTCAGTTCTTTCCCTGATGTCATCTTCAATATCACTTTTCCTTGTCCAGTCACAGTAGAAGTAGAAGAATTTTCCATGAAAATTTGTTCACCATTTGTAGCCTCATTGTAGGTAGTCAACATCTTCTTGTCCGCACAAATATGACGAGTTGCTCCAGTGTCAACCCACCACTCTTTGGGATTTCCAACCAAGTTAGCCTCAGACACCACAGCAGAGAGGTTGATGTCATTCACTCCGTCAGAGATGTAATCTAATTTAGTTACATTGGCTTGATTGGTGGTCTTCTTACTTGTACTTCCATGATCCTTCTTAGGGCGGTGGCAATCAGAAGCTCGCTGTCCAGTCTTGCCACAGTTATAGCATTTTCCTTTGAACTTCTTGTTGCTATCGCCTTGTTTAGGACCATCTCCAATAAACTTCCTCTTTTTGTTATGTGGTTTATGAACTTGTTCAACCACATTAGCCTTGGACTCAATGGAATTTTTCCCATTCCTCTTTTCAGCCTTACGGTTATCTTTCAATTCTCAGTCTTACAATAAGTTCATCCATGGTCATCTCTTTGCGTTTATGTTTTAAATAATTTTTGAAATCTTTCCAAGCCGGTGGTAACTTTTCCACTAAAGCAGTGACTTGGAAAGACTCGCTTAGAGACATACCCTCAGAATAAATATCATGTAAAATTAATTAAAAACTTTGAACTTGAGAAATTACCGTTTGGGAGTCTACCATAACAAAGTCCAGAAATTTAACGACGACAAATTTCTTCGTGCTGGCATCCTCTGTCTTGTATTTCTTCTCCAAAGAATCCCACAATTCTTTTGCTGTTTTCAGAGGACTGTAAACATTATACAGCATGTTGTCAAGGCCATTAAGGATGTAGTTTCTACACAAGAAATCTGAATGTTTCTAAGCATCTACAGCAGCAACAACTTGCTGATCACTTTCACCCTCTTTAAGTGCTGGAGACTCTTCATGGAGAAACCGAGCCAAATTAAGAGTTGTAAGATAGAACAGCATCTTCTGCTGCCATCTCTTAAACTCAGTACCGTTAAATTTTTTCGCTTTTTCTCCATGATTTATTGGTACATGAACATGGTTCTGGATAGGGACCGGTGTTGGTGTAACAATCGGAGTACCACTTCCAGTTGCAGTTTCAGTAGCAGTAGCCATAATCTCTGATTACAAAAATCAGAAAAAATTAAAATACAAATTAATTTTCTAGTTACTAAAACCAGAAAATAAATTATTACACAAGATAATTTTATTTTCCTTGTTACTAAAACTAGAAAAATAAAATACCACAATAATTTTCTGTAACACAAATTAATATTCTGCAATTGTTAATGACACCAGTATATTACTACTAGTTGTCAAAGAAAAGAGACAATATATTACTACTATCTGTCAAATAGCATAAACCACTATTTGTTTTTTCAACCAGAATATGTCTTTATGAAATCATAGAAAATTAAATACAATGAAGATACCAAAAACGAATCTGTCTTAAGATTGTTGGACAATCTTCACTGTATTTAAATAGATTAAATTCTGTTGTGTACTAAACAACAACAAAAATATAAAGAAATAAAGGAAATGAGAGAATTTGGTTGATTACAAAAACCAAACTAGAAATAAATAAATAAATAAAAACAGATTTTATTTTGTTACAAAAACAAAATTAAAATCTGATTTAATAAACAAATAAAACAGAATAATAAATTAAACAACTTACTTGATTAATTTCTTCTAATAAATATCTGATCAAGTCTAGTGTTTGACACTGTGTCATTAAGACAGATTCGTCCTCTCCACGGTGCTTTCAGAATGTGGACGTCTATCTCCCAAGATGAAATGATCAACTACAAACAATAGCAGCACTACAAATTGTTTTCCAAACGAACACACTAAGTATTTATACTCTTTCTCACAAAAATTAAATGCAACAAAATGAAGAATAAATTTGCAGAGGTGAAGTACGAATTTTCTAAATATATTAAACATCAAATGAGGGCAGTCCTATTTATAGATGTAGTGGTGGCTGCAGGTTTTGAATTAAACAGGTGCAAACCTGTTTGAACAGGTATGAAACCTGTTTGGTTTTGAATTTAAACATATTTGAATCTGTTGGGTTCAAAATTCAAACAGATAAAAAACGGGAAGGGCCCTGTTTGGGTGTACAGTAAAACCAGACCAATTTATTTCCGAAATTAATTTGAATTCTGGATTTTATTTTACCAAAAAATAAAATAAAATTCAAATGTTTTTGGCCCAAAAAGATAGGTATTGGGCCGAACAAGCCCAACCACGCACCCGCGCCCAAGCACAGCCCAACCCGCCCGACCGACCGGACGGACGGCGGCGACGACGGTGGCGCGCGCGCGCGCGTGTGGTGATTTTTGGGTCCAATGGGTCTAGTCCATTTTGCCCATAACCTCTCTCTCTAAAACACTTGGGTACCCCTTGGGGCACACCCCAAGTTCCAATCCCATGCCTTATAAACCCATTCAAAACTTCCCACTAAATCAATGTGGGACAAGCCTTATTCTAACCTTTAATGATTTTCCACCAAAACTCCATTTCCATGGAGCATACTTTGGCTTCAATTTCCACTCGGTAATGGTTTTGAGCAACCAAATATACCACGTAAATCACAACGCGGCATAGAACGCGTTACCACTTTAACCCGCGAATATCGACGCACGGGGCCTACCTAAAAAATAGACCAAACTTAGGAAAAAATTCTGGTTTTATCCAGAATTTTCCAACCATTTTTGGCAGTTTAGCCAACGTTGAACAAAGAGGCCGAGAAGGATCATATTGATTCTTGAATCTTGGTTTTTGGTTTTTGGTTTTTGGTTTTTGACGAGTAGACATTTAAGTCCTTTTTTTATGAAACCAATGAGTCATGATCTCTGTCAGAAGAGTATCGGTAGCATGTTGTTTAGCCGACGTGTTAGAAGATCAGACGATATAGATTCCATCACTTTAAGTTACCAAGGTAATAGAACATAGAGGCAGTTAGGGGTGTAAATCTGGAGCTTGACCTATGTCGGGCCTTGCGGGCTCTCGACAAAACTCGGGACGGACCAAAAAATTAGGCCCAGGCCCAGAGATATTTGGGTCAGTGGGCCTGGCCTCGGGCTTGTGCGGGCTTGACCAATTTTTTTTTGTTTTTTTAAATTTTTCTACCAAAATTTTATTATTTTTCACTAAAAATGACACTGGGCCTTGGGCCAGGCCTTGAGTGGGCCTTAAGCGGACCGATGAGCTGGGCCATGGGTCAAGCGAAGCGAACCAGGCTTCAAAATAATGGCTCAGGCCAGGGCCTAGGAGTTGGGACTGGGGCTGGGCTAGGCTCGGGCTTGGGCTCAAATAGGCCTAAACGGGCCGGGCCCCCCAGGGCCGCAGGCCATTTTTACACTCTTAGGGGCAATTGTGGGATGTAATTTTGAGTTGTCCACATGGTCTAGGTGGTTAGCCGAAATAACACGAGGGTGATTTTGATTGGTTGAGGTGTGGTCAAACCACATTTGAATATGAGATGTTCAATGAGGGACTAGAGTCCTAGATGATGACAGATTCTCTGTTTGGGTAAGGTTAGACTCTTGAGAGACTTAATCTTAATTCAAATAAGAGGAGTCTTGGATAAGTGATATCCTTGTAAAGGATAAAGATCTATGAAGTAAGACTTCTAGGGAAGTTTGTGTCACGACCCAAACCTGCCCCTAAGAGTTTAGGTCATGACGAGCCTATACTTAGGCCTTAAAGACAAAATGTCAAAATATTCAAATCATATCAAGGCCTTAAGTGAAAGCAGATACCAAAAATAATAAATGTCCATTGAGCTGTGCATACGTGACAACTAAGATAATTAAAACATTTAACTACACTTTCCATATTTACATATACAATAACAAAGTTTATACAGATCTCACACACAATATGAAAGACTTCAAACAAAACTAGGCTTGGCGAAGTAACACTACGCCTCTACACGGAGGCACTTTCTGAGAGGCTTGACAGAGAGATGGACTTGGTATAACTCTAATGTTGATCCTTCGATGGCTCACCTACATATATATATATATATATATAAAGGAGAAAGGTGAGCTAACGCCCAGTGAGTGATACTAAAGTAAAGAAGTTAATGAATGATGTCCTTAACATTAGGAAAACATATTTCACAATTATGAAACATTTATCATATCAAAATCCATGCTTTTCAAATAGAATACATGTTTGAAACCATTACAAAACATTTTACGTGGTGCATGGTACACCCACTTCTACAAAGGGTCAAAATCACATTTCAAAATAGGACATCTATTCATTCATATAAAATAGCACTTCGTAAACATGAGTCATATAGCGATGTAAAAACATTTGTATTCATATCATATTTTCTGAATGACCTTAGATCCAAATATATCATGTCGTATCACTGTATCTTATCATGGAGTAGATAGAACATCGACATGTCTCTACCTCTCATATCATATCACTGTATCTTATTATGGAGTAGATGGAGCATCGATATGTCTCCACCTCTCCTTGGGCCCAATTCATGTATGTATGGACCCAAGAGGTGATTCGTACAGATTCTAAAGGTGACTCCCATTGTAGCACTTAGTTCCATACAACACTTTGTCTCATACTAGCAATCAATAGGTCTTAAAGACTGAACAATTCATATCATGTCATAGCATAAACAGAATGGCCTTGGGCCCATCATATCATATTACCAACAATTCACATTTCATATTCATATTCCATATCACAATTCTTGTAATTCATTCATTCGCATAAAACATAATTCCGAAACATCACAACATTTATGTATCAAAACAAATATAAATGAACATATCTTTACAATATTATTACTCACATTGATGGCTTCTGGTAGCAGTTGGCGGTATCCTTGACTTGACCTGCAAACACAATTACATAGCACAACATATCAAACATAGAATTACTCTCTTGATCAAAGTTACTTCTCTTAATCTTTTCTTAATCAAATAAACAAATCTATTACTCTGCTCTTTAACCAATTAGTTATGTTGGTTCTAAACTCATTAGTCTTCAATGGGTCATAATTCATATCAAGGAAAATAGGAAGAAACGGAAGGAAACTGGGTTAGGAGAAGAAATAGCATGAAAAGAGTAGACATAAAATGAACAACCTTCACTAATTTGGAAATATCTATTTGTGTACTAAGAATTTGGATGTGAGACCACCACCATTGGAAACTAGACTTTCGGGGCTTGAATTTAGGCTCAAGAATCACTTAAAACGGAGTCCGAATGAAAGAGATATATCTATTTGAAGTTGGGCTGAAACAGGGGCATTCCGCACATGCAAGACCAAAACCGCACGTGCGGGAAAATCAGAGCACATACGGGGGCAAGTGCTTTCATTTCAGAATCTGATGCCTTATTTGTCCCTATGTTTCGCATGTGTGGGGCTCCTAGCCGCACGTGGGGTTCTGGGTATTTTTGCCCAGTCCGAAAATGCTTTAAGATGGAATCTTTGCTACCCAATTGTGAAGACCAAATTCATGCAAAACCAACTCAAAAACAAGATAACCCAACAGTATTCAAGTGCAATCTCATCTCAAACACATCAATTTTGCCTCAAGTTCAAGAATCAATATCTCATCTTTCATAATCTTAAGAGCACCAAACCATAACTGTTAGAAATTGGGCGCCCGTGTGGCATGACCCTTTGAACCTTTTGAACCTGAACCTTTTGAACCTTATCCATGTAAGTTTGAATTTGAATTCAGAACTTATTTGGATAACCATTCAGGATATGTATATCTATCATATCAATAGATATGGATAGATGGACAGATAGATATTGGTTGTTATATCTGATTATATATTTTATATATAATATATTTAATAGATCAGATACAGATATCAGATATACATTATGTGATTTTTACCCATAACCTTTTTTCACAAACTCTCTCTCTGACTCTCTCCCATTAAAACAATGATCAAGCCTCTGCACTTTGACTTGTGTGAGTGATACTCATTTTGTAGTATCACTCCACTGCTGGGTTGATTGATCAGATTCTAGGAGCACGTGATTTACCCACGAGGTTCTTCTTTAAAAGGTATGATTCTGATATTTTATCCGCTGCATTATTATGCTTTTTGATTTACATTGGTATCAGAGCCTATATGGGTATTTTCGTGCTTATTTGTATGCGATAAAATATGTGTATAATTTTATACAAATATACATACACATTATATGCATGAAATTAGTTTGAGAATGTGATACATCTCATTTTTATGTCCATGAAATATCATTTTTGAAACTATAAATGTATTTATTGTGAAAAATGGAATCCGGCAGTACAAAAATCGATCCAGAAAACAACCTGGAAGGCGGAGCGTGGGCCTCACGCGCCACCTAACGCCGTGGGAGGCTTCCACGCGCTGCCATGCACTGTCACGCGCTCTCACGTGCCTCCACGCGCTAGACGCGCTGCCACGCGCGTGCTGTTTCGCGCTTTCCACGCGCATGCCCTCCGCGCCACACACGCGCGCCGCGTGCTGAGCCACGCGCTGAGCCGCCAGCCGAGCCACGTGCTAAGCCGCCCGCGCTGAGCCCCGCCGTTTTTTCCTCCGTCGGCTTGGCTGCTAATGTTAAGGGTTTGTTTGTTTTGTTTTTAAATTCTGAATCGCGTTAAATGGTCATAATTAATTCGTTATAGTTTTGTTTTAAGCGTGGTTGGTACCGTTAGACTCAGAATTAAATTTTATATCTTCTATAAAATTTTGAAAGTTTTATGAAAATAAAAAATATTTTTCCTGAAATAATAATTCATTATTTCTACTTTAAATTGCATCTGGTGTTGCATGATTAAGTTTCTGGGGCTTAATTTTTTATTGTAGACAACTGTTGTAGTTTATTATTTATTGGTATAGTTATAGCATTTTACCAGATTCTAGAATATTTATTTCTAATTTTATGTGTGTTTATTAGTTATTTAAAATTCCAAAAAATACCAAAAAATTTCAGAAAATTTCAGAAGTGATATAGTTTCTGTTATGGCATAATTTGAATATTAAATACAGTATATTGTTATTTTTGCCTAGAGTTTCTAATATGTTGTAATGAGAATAGCATGATTAATTGTTATTTGTTTAAATTCCATTATTAATTGTGACATAGCATGAGTTGGTTGTGAATCTACATTATGATGCTATTGTATGGAATTAGAATTTTTTATCATACTTTTAGACATGCCATAGTAAGTGGGAGGTTATTTGGTTGAGAGAAATCTTTGTAGATTAACTCCCGAAAATCAATATTTTGCACATAAATTAAATTAAATTTTGGATAATTGTCACTTGTGGCGCAAGAGATGATTACGAGCATAGCGGATTTTCGATCTTGCGACTTGTGTAATATTGTCACTATTTAACGTAGATTTTTGTGGCAAAATTATATTATGCTAATCAAATTAATCCCAATGCGAATTTCTCTCTAAATTGACTTAGCTTATAGAAGTTAATTGGTTGACCTAGACTTAGCAAAGATGTTCAAATGTGAACAATTTAATCCCATTCTTTAGATGAGCAAAAGTCTTGGAGACTTTAGGTCAAGCCTTAATTGATCCAAAGTAAGGAAACATGACTCAAACTCGTCGTGTTTTTTGTTGTCTTGTTTGGCATAATAAAACCTAATGTGTGCGCTATGGTTAGCGGCACGCTACGTAGTTTTGGTTGGCGAGTTTTGGAGTTATGAAATTAGTAAGCCCTCAATAGATCTGTGTATGATCTTGACTATTGAGCTGCGTGGATTGACTTTGTAATTTGACTTGTAAATGATGTTACATCATTGGATGAAGTAACATTCAAGAGTCACGTCATCCAAGAAATGCGAGCTTAAATAAGTTGGTCATTGAGTGTAAGACGAGTAGCCAGTATGAGCAGTGTTTTGCTCTCTACCCAATAATTGGGCGTGGATGGAGCAAAATTTCATGCACTATAATAGTGTGCGTTAAAATATCACGTGAAGTTAAAAGATTAGCGCTTAGAAGCTGCAAAATTTATTAACATTGCCAACTTGTCTAAAGTCTAGACACTTATTGTTTCCACACTTGAGTGTGAGACATGAGGAGGGGCTTCTGTGTATGATTCCTTAGCTAGGCTAATGTTTTTGAATAACGTTTACCACTAAGCGCAAACGTTGCAGCATAATAATGAAAAGGTCAAGGCTGACAAGGTTGTTATGACTCTAAGAATTTGACGCATCGCTTGTGAGAGCATTGTGTTGAATTAGACTCTTTAGACTAATTCGCGCTTAAGTTACTTCAGGAGCTGTCATAGATTGATAGCTTATTCTCTCCTTCTTGTGGATAGTAGAATTAATTGTAAGTAACTATGAAGTGAGAAACAGAGATGACAAGAGGAGTATCGTCATTTTTCAACTACATGCAGTAAAGTGTATGGAGAATAAAATTGACTTGAAGGTGCAGGGGATTAGCACTTACTAGTTAAATTTGCAACTTAGGCGCACTTGATATCTCCATGACATCCTTTTATGATCTAGTGAATATGAATTAGTTGTGAGTCATTACCTAGTTGGGCCTAAACCTTTAAAACTTGTCTTCGAGAACTCACACATTAAGATGATTGGAATTAGTTTATACATTGGTCATAAACTAGTGGCTTATTATACTTAGTCACATTAATGAGATGATGACATGATGGTTTGAGTAGGCCTTCTCAGGCCTACTCCCTTATGACATCTTGCTCTTATGTAAATGTGTAACTTTGTCCGCAATAATTGTGCACAAGTAAGTAGGACAGCCATAGAAGGTCATTTGTATTGGCGCATTTAGTCCACTATGATATTTATGACTAGATATGTGTGAGGGTATGATAACTAAGCCTCAATCTCGACACATTTATAGATTACGATACGCATCTTAGTCAAGACTATTTGATCTCCCATAAGTCAAAAGTTTTGAGATGTTTTTTTGACATTGCACATATGAGGTCGAGATCAATTAGATAAGAGCTTTTGTGCTTTTAGTTTTGACCAAGGTGGCGAGTATCTATTTGAGTTATTTTTTAGAAAGCTCTGTGAAGAGAGATGGATGCTTAGAAAATTGATTATTCCTAATACTCAATAATACAATGGTGTAGTAGAGATAAGGAATTAAGTATTGTTAATGTTAGGTGGATAATGGTGCAAAATGTTTCCCAATTGGGAATTGCACTAGTTTGTTTCCTATATCCCTAACTAAGTGCCCTCCATATCAGATTTTACACTCCATTTTGAGTAATGGGTTAGCAGAGAGCCATCTATGGGCGATCTGTAACCGTTAAGCAGCTTATCTTTATTCTACTTCTCATAAGATTGCGAAGTTAACACCTAGGGTTCTATAGCGCATTATTGTATGCTATCTTGTAAACACAAAGGGTCATGTGGTGCATTATTGTATGAGGTCATGCAAACCCTTCGGGTCATATGCATATAGGTAAGCAGCTTTGTGGTAGTGTAACTAAGTCATATAAAGTTTTCTTAGTAAAGGTGACGTGAATAGAGTTTTGGAACTCTATAAGATAGAGAATTCTAAGCATAGCGCTTTATGTAGCCTAGTTGAGAATGGAAAGAAATTTCCAATATCCTAGGGACAGTGGGAGCGATGTGCCTACTAATGGATTACTCCATTAGAGAAGAATACTCTACATTCTTAGTTGCGTGGTAGCGAATGTGAAAATTTTCCACGTCATCACTGGGTGATTGGGAGGGAAACATTCATGATTGCTCCGTAAGATGATAAAGAGCCTAGGATAATGCCAAAGGCTCTAGTCCCCTGTTTTTAGAAAGTGGATTAATGTTGCACAATTTAAGACAAAGTCTTTGAGGATTAACCATTTCTATAATTTGGTTAACTTTCCATTATGAAGCGAAACTGTTCTAAAGTTATGAGTAATTTGGATAGTCATTGTTGAGGCATAAGGCTCGCCAGATACCGAAAAGTCGCACTATTGAGGAAAGTGTAGACTATGGGAAGACTTCCTCTTGGGGAGTGAGGTTATTTTGACTTAGGCTATGATTGACATAAGTTCGGAACATTGATTTGTAGACATTGTGACCCAACTTTCTCGTTAGAGAATTGGATAAGTAGATCCGTAGGGATTTACCTTCTGCTTTTATGGTGAAAAGTTAGGAGCGCAAAAAGGTTGCTAGTTCCAATAAATCTTTTACAGCCTAAAACAGTTATCCAAATAGTGGTTCTTAGATTTCGTCAAGCCATGATAGGCCAACGATGATCGATGAAGACCACTGAGGCATGATCAATGGTCTAAAAGAAGTTTTTCCTTACTTAGTCATTATGAGCCAGGAGTTTATAGGGTTGTCGCCACCTAGGGTGGGCAGTCCTCTGTTTTAGATATGATGCACATGGGTGATGTAATTTATATGCTCGGATGTACGATCCTTAGGGATTGTTTTGGGAGAATTCCTATTTTGTCTTCAATGACTTACATAAGGAATATCCTAGAATGATTCTAGATGCAAAATTGCAAACCCATTGACTTACCTATCGGTAAAAGCCAGAGCCTTAGCTATTGAGTGAATCCTTGAATTGTCTTTGGGAGAAACAGATGACCTATATTCCTTGATTTTTTTTTTTTTTTTGTTGTGGGAGCCTAAAGTACGCTATGTGGGCGTATTCGGCATGATAAGAGTTATCTTTGGTAAATGGTCAACTGAGTTGTTTAGACATTGACCTTGCTCATTAGACTGTGGATAAAATGCTTTACTAGTAGTATATTAATTTGCTCCTTGTAAGATTCAATGCGCTAGTTGGGCGCATCTACTCCTTGTAAGATTCAATATGCTAGTTGGGCACATCCAAAATGAACGCAAATTGGTCACCAAAATATCTTTAGAGAGGTAATTGCGCAAGAGGTAGTGATTTTAAATCACTTCATGTGAGACGCACATGGAGGATTCCGTTGTATATGCTTATCGCAAGAGGTGCTGATAAGGCTTATGTTTGGAATCTAGAATTATGATCTTGAATCACTTCATGTGAGGCGCACATGGTGGATTCCGTTGTATATACTTATCGCAAGAGGTGCTGATAAGGCTTATGTTTGGAATCTAGAATTGTGCAAGCTGTGGTCAAATTTTTTTTAAAATCGATCACTTATTTTGAGATGATGGGATGTTGACACTATTATGGTTTGTGTCATAATGATTAGCAGATGATGATGTCAGCAGGCAAGATTGGCTCACTCACACGAGCAATCGCCCTTGGCGCTTGGGAGCGAGCAAGGATGAGACTAGTGGTTTATTTTTATTTGGAGCCAAGAGAGGCTTAAATTATCCACTATGCATGTCGCCTTGGTCACAACCAAGATGAGGTCGTGTTAAGGGCCAAACATGGATATTAGTACCCACTTTCCATGTTGTGCCTGTTATGATTAGCCACATACGAGATCTCATTTGGCGCCTAGAAGGCGAGCAAATAGAGAATTCGGGTTAGGCGCTAAAAAGCGACTAGACTAAGATCTGTACGGTGTATCGAGTATGACGTCACTCTTTTTGGAAGAGTTACTCCACCGTAACATGTATTCATACTATATGTGCTTGGCAGCCGAGTAATGAGGTGAAAGAATGGATCCCTGTTTCCTCACCGTGTGAGTCTTATATGTCATTATTGATATGACTTTCATTTATGTACCCTTTTGTGACTTTTAACTATGTCATAAGGTAAGGGGTTCATGTTCTGCTACTTTGGTATGTTGCCTGCAGTCATGTATGATTCGGCCTTAAGGGACATCACTGGGAAAGTGGCCAATCCTAAACTAAATGGCATGAGGGCAAAGAGAAGATCATCTAGTATTACACCACTGTTGTATATTCATTGCCGGCAACTCACATCGCTCTGTATGAGAGGCGAATTGAGTGTGAATATATTGCAAGAATTGAGAGTGTCAAACATGCTCTTTTTGAGGGATTAGAGATGGTTTTTGGACCGGTGTAATTAGATGGGTCTGGGGTATATGAGACACTATTTTTGTTCCTTTTGGGTTGATGTCTCTATGCTGGCTCATTTTGAGTTTCTAGTCTATAGAGCTCCCACATGCAGGTGTTCTCAGCAGTCGCACGGTGCATTGGCTAGTATGAGATTGTTCATTTTTTGGGGAGATTGAGATAGAGATGTGACAGTGTCATGCCAACTCATGTGTGAGTGTGAGATGTTAGAAATTGGGCGCCCATGTGGCATGACCCTTTGAACCTTTTGAACCTGAACCTTTTGAACCTTATCCATGTAAGTTTGAATTTGAATTCAAAACTTATTTGGATGACCATTCAAGATATGTATATCTATCATATCAATAGATATGGATAGATGGATAGATAGCTATTGGTTATTATATCTGATTGTATATTTTCTATATAATATATTTAATAGATCAGATACAGATATCAGATATACGTTATGTGATTTTTACCCATAACCTTTTTTCCCAAACTCTCTCTCTGACTCTCTCCCATTAAAACAACGATCAAGCCTCTGCACTGTGACTTGTGTGGGTGATACTCATTTTGTAGTATCACTCCACTGCTGGGTTGATTGATCAGATTCTAGAAGCACGTGATTTACCCACGAGGTTCTTCTCTAAAAGGTATGATTCTGATATTTTATCCGCTGCGTTATTATGCTTTTTGATTTACAATAACCCATAAAATACACTTGATCCTTGCATAAATCTTGTTGTATAGACAATCTAGAGAATCATAAAAAAAATCAAAGGACCCAAGTTCTAATTTCTTAAATTTAGCTCAGTTAAATACATAACACAAAACCTTAACCCAATTGGGTTTCAAATCTTCCAATCTCTTTATGACTTCATGAAATTGATGAATTAATCATAAGGATTCAAGATAGATTTCCATACCTTAGTTCAAATCCTTGCTTTTCCCTTAAATCTCTTCAAGTGCTTCAATTGTATCTTCAAATTCCATGGATGTTAAGCTCTCTCTCTCTCTCTCTCTCTCTCTCTCTCTCTCTCTCTCTCTCGGTTCTTCTCCAGAGCCGTCTCCCTTTCAAAATATCCTTCTCCCCTCTCTTCTTTTTGTTGAGCCAAGCAAGGCTCATATACATATACACATATATATAAAATATAATATTTAATGAAAATCAATTTAATTAATTATGAATCAAATTTTTACGAAACTTCATGTTAAATCCTAAAAATCATGTTGATTATAATTATGTACTCCGTTCTAGTTTCTAAAGCCTCTAAGGCCTTCAATTTGCAGTGCAAAGTTGCAATTAAACCGCCCAAACACACCTTAACGAATCAGACGAAATAAATTTTCAATTAACCTTCCCAAATGGCTCTAAAAATTTTCATTAGCATATCCATGTACTCAATTTCGGTTCTGAACCCATGAGAGTCGGCAATTTCAGTTTCAAAGTTGTAACTCAACAGATAATTCCTCGATTCAAGCAGATATAATTAAATTAAAGCACATTAACCCATAATTAAATAAAGATAATTTCTGATACGAGTTTTGGGGTTGTTACAGTTTGACACTGAAGAGAGCACTCTCGTGGGTAAGGTATGTTCTAAACTAGTGTTATTTTGTGCCGATATATTTAAGAGATAAGTTTGCTGACTTGATCGTCAGTGGGCGGATGAGCCACCACAGTCTTTCTTACTATCTTGTGCACTGGTGTTTGGCTTAATCTATTCTATTACATGCTTTCCAACTAAGTTTCCTAGATCTCAACAGAGAGATATGTTTAGTTATGAGGTCAGAAATCAACACCCACAAAAATAAATATGTAAAACTCATATAATTAAGTTGCACCATGACTCAAATGAACAATAGTGATCACATTCTTTGTACTGTGTTCAACCATATATCCAAAATAAGCTATATTGAACCCTTTTTTTTTAATACAAATAAGTTATATATCTATATATATATATAAGGTAAATTATATTGGTAGTATCTGTATTTTGTCCCTTATATTATTTTGATCTTTATAATTTCAATTTAATCCAATTGATCAGGGTTTTTGAAGGAAAATGATCACGATTAACTTACTAAATTGAACAAATTTACAATTTTGCTGTAAAAGCATATCACATGCCACTTATATGTGCATTTTCTATCCAAAAAAAAACACTAACAATTGTAATCAATTAGATTAAATTGAGACAAAATTATAAATTCAGAGTTAAAATGACCCATTTAAAATTACAAAGATCAAAATGACAAATAATCAATACACACCAACGTGGCATGTATGACTTTCACACACACAAAATAAAAATAAAAATAAATAGATAAATAAAATTGTATTTGAATCTGAAAAGAGATATAGATCGATGGTTAAATATTTTATTTTTCATTCTCTTTTAAAGTTGGATAATTATTCAGTAGTTTTATAATGTCGTGTTGCAGCATCTATGGCAATCCGAAAAGCCAGTGGTTTGTGGTGTGATGATAAGGCGTTGAAGGTCAAGGAAGCAGAGTTCGGGAAAGATCCAAGGGAAAAACTCAGCGGTACAATCCAAGCAGTCACCAATGGAGGAAGGGGAAGAAAAGCCGTAGAAAGCTTAAAGGAGCAAATGGGAAAGCCAAGGCCAAGGAGTATAGGATTTAAGTCCTATGTTGAAGTTGTGAACAATGACTCATGCAAAGAGTATAAGGAACACACAATTGTCACTCACGAAGTGGGGAATGGGCAGCTGTTTGACTGTCGCTTTGTGAAGTTAAAGAGTTATCACACTTTTTTAATTTTTCAGAAAACAGTTCTTGAAAAAGGGACAGAAAGTGTCCTTGTTAGGAAATGGAGGGGGGGAAGGATGGCTGTAGTTTCATTTAGCTCACCGAAACACTTGAAGGAGAATCAAGTTTTACTCAAAGAATGCTTACAGAAATGGTGTGAATCTGTCTCAGGATGGAGTGAGAGTGCCTACGTAGAGCAAGAAAGAGGATTATGGCTTTGTTGTTATGGTGTGCCATTTAATCTCTGGAGTACTGATACTTTCACAAAGATTGGCAAACTTTGGGGGGAGGTAATTAAGCTTGACAAAGAAACATCTCAACAAATTTCCTTCAGGTGTGGAAGAGTCAAAGTGGCTACAAAATATATGGATTCCATCAATACAATTATTCAGCTCAAACAAACTAGAAAAGTAGGGAGGCAACCATGGCAACAGCTCGAATGATGAGACCGTTGGGGTGCTCGGAGTAGAGATGAATGATGTGGCAACTGTTGATGATGTGGCAAGATCACAACGGAATGAGGTGGCAATTGTTGATGAGGTGGCAATGGCTCGAGTTAGTACTGGGAGAAGGAGAAGAATGGTTCTAATTCCTTTTTTGTGGGGGAAACTGTTAGTAATTGTCTTGGAAACATAATGGTGTTAAAGCCATGCAAAACTCAGACAGTTGAGGAGGCACCATTTACTAACTAGAGGAGTAATGATATTGGAGAAAGTGCAAAGGTGGAGAAGGTTACCACGTCTAGGTTTATGAAAAGCCTGAGTGGAAATGGGTGTGAGGAGCCTAGAATAAATATTCAAATTCTATTAGGAAAGGCCCAATTAGCTAATGGACTGCCTAAGCCCAAGTCTGCACCAACAGTGATGGACCATAATCACAGTATTAAGAAGAGCAATCAGACCCTATTGGGGTCTATTTTCTCATCTCCTAAATCTCAACCCACAGCCATGCATGGGCTATTTGTGGAGGAATCAAGCAAGGCCAAACTCCAAAATAGCAAGATTTTTAGATCTAAGAAAGTTGTTGCTCCAACAAAAAGAAGCAGAAGAGAAAGGTATTTTCGGAATAAAAGGAAGGGATTAAAGGATGGAGGGATGTCAAGCACGAATAATAGGCATAAAGGACCAGTGTTTAGAGTGCTGCATCAGCTCTTTCTTGTTCAAGTTAGAGTGAGTAGCGTTCAGCCAGAGTGATGAGCATATTAGCGGAGGCCAGAGAAACTATAAAACTGGGTAAAGATCTGGGTATCGATTTTGATAATAACGATGAAGAAGCTATGAAAAGAATTGTTAACCTCGAAGAAGATGATACTTTGAAAGTTTCGCAGGGGAAGATGTTGTTCGTAATTGAATGGTATTATATAGTGGTCTCGGTGTTTTTCTCAAGTTTTAATGAAGCTATTGTCGTGAAATGTAAGGGGTTTAGGGAGACTGGAAAAAAGAGGTCCATAAAAAATCTGCTCAAAGAATGAAGAATTAATGTTGTGTTTTTACAAGAAACAAAGAAATCAGTGCTGTCATCTGACATAGTTAAATCGCTATGGCCCGGTGATGATATGGAATACATGTCAGTAGATGCTGAAGGTTTGGCTGGGGCACTCTTGTGCATTTGGAAGTCTAGTGTATTTTCACTTTCACAATGTTGCAGCACAAGGAATTTCATTCTTTTATTAGGTACGATTCATCCAGATTTTCAATGTGTTTTGATTAATATTTATGCTCCTAATGATGTTGGTAGAAGAAGTCATCTATGGAATGTACTGGTAAATTTGAAGTTACAGTTTAAGGAGCCTTGGTGTATAGGAGAGGATTTTAATGAGATTAGAAAGTTGGGTGAAAGAAAGGGTTGCTCAAGGAGGGATAGAGGAATGAGGGCTTTCAATGATTTCATAGAAGGGCTTGAATTATCCGATTTACCAATGCAAGATAGGCAATTTACATGGAGTAATTCAAGTGATGGAGGAAGGTGGAGTCGAATTGATAGATATTTACTCTCAGCAGAGTGGTTGGAAAATATAATTTTAAACTTTGGGGCCTTCCAAAAGGGGTATCTGACCATAGTCCTCTTTTATTAATAGAGGATGTTAGGGATTTGGGGCCAAGACCGTTTCGTTTTATTAATGCATGGATATTACACCCTCAATTTTTGTCAGTTATGAAGAACTCCTGGTTAGGTTCAGTTGTCTCAGGTTGGGGGGGGTATGTCATTCAAATGAAGCTTAGGAAGCTCAGATTGAATCTAAAGAAATGAAACACTAAGGTATATGGGAATATCACTCGCTCTATCAAAGCTATTGAGGAAGAACTACACAAGCTTGATTTATTGGCTGAGTTTAGGGATTTGTCTGTAGGTGAAGTTGAAAGAAGAAGAGAGATTAGAAAAGAATTATGGTCACTAAACAAAAAAGATGAATGGATGTGGCTCCAAAAATCTAGAATGGATTGGAGTTTGAAAGGGGATAAAAATACGAGATTTTTTTTCATATTGTGGTTTCCAGTGGGCAAAACAGAAATCTATTAAATTCGATATCAGTGGTAGGGGTTCTATTTGAAGATCCACAGGGGCTAAAGCATGAGATCTTTAAGCATTTCAAAAATCTGTTCTCACAAGATTGGAGGTCTAGGCCCAAACTGACTGGGCATTTCACTGCTATTGGCAATGATTGTCTTGCTGAAAATCTTGAAGCCAGGTTTACTGAAGGGGAAGTATGGGATGCCTTCAAGAGCTGTAATGGTAATAAAGCTCCAGGTCCTGATGGGTTTAATTTAGTGTGCTTTCAAAAGTGTTGGAAGGTTCTCAAAGATGATATCCTTCAATTCTTTAATGAGTTCCATGAAAATGGGAAGTTTGTAAGGGGTATTAACAGCTCTTATATCACTCTTCTCCTTAAAGTGGATAGACCAGCCAAAATTTCTGATTATAGACCAATCAGTCTAATTGGGTCTGTGTATAAAATTCTAGCCAAAGTTCTTACCAATAGGTTGAAGCTAGTGGTCCATAGAGTGATTGGGAGGCACAGTTTGCTTTCCTTGGGAGGAGGAATATTATGGATGGGGTATTAATAGCAAATAAAGTGGTTGATTGGTAGAAGAAAAGTAGAAAACAGGGCATGATTCTAAAACTTGATTTTGAAAAAGCATATGAATCTGTCAGTTGGGAGTGTTTGCTTTCTATGATGAACAAATTTGGTTTTGGAGATAAATGGAGGAATTGGATTAAGGAGTTCCTAACCTCATCCCGAATTTCAGTCCTTGTCAATGGTTCTCCAACTTCTGAATTCACTCCAGAAAAAGGTCTCAGGCAAGGGGATCCAATGTCTCATTTCCTCTTTAATCTTGTAGCTGAAGGTTTAAATCTGTTATTGCAAAGGGCAAGATCAAGAGGCCTAATAACAGGGGCTGTGATAGGTCATGACGAAGCCAAAACAATGGTAACCCATCTTCAATTTGCTGATGATACGATAATTTTTTGTGAAGCAGATGGGGAGGAGGTGATGTTAATTAAAGGATTTTGAGATGCTTTCAGCTAGTTTCAAGCCTGAAGATAAATTTCCATAAGGGTATTGTGTGTGGTGTTGGAGTGCCTGAGCATGCAACTAAGCTGCACTGTTCAAGACATAAGCTACCTATTCTTTATCTTGGGATGCCTCTAGGTGCCAATCCTAGAATAAAGAAAACATGGCGACCTGTCATTGATAAGACGAAGGCTAGATTAGCATCTTGGAAAAGGAAGTTGCTGTCTTTTGGTGGGCGGCACACCCTTATTAAATCTGTTTTATCCAGCCTTCCTGTGTACTATTTATCTTTATTTAAGCTGCCGCAATCAGTAGCAAAGGAAATTGAGAGTATTCAAGCAGCTTTCCTTTGGGGAGGGTCTGGTTTAAAGAGGAAGATCCATCTTGTCAAATGGAAGGAGGTTACCAAATGAAAGGATCAAGAAGGGCTGGGCATCAGAAGAATCAAAGATATGAATGATTGCTTGTTAGCTAAATGATGGTGGCGTTTTGGTTCTGAAGATAGTACTCTGTGGAAAAGAGTTTTGTGTAGTAGGTATCAGTCTAATGGTGGGCATTGGCTTCCTTGTACAAACTATAGTGGCAGTTACTCATCATTATGGGGTGGGATATTGAATATTGGTCAGTTAAACCCTCTTTTATTGAGCCTTTCTTTGGATAATTCACAGATAGTTGTGGGGAATAGGTGTAGAGTTCATTTTTGAGATGATCATTGGTTGGGGAATTATTGTATCAAGAGTGAGTTTCCTAGGCTTTATTGTTTATCATCGGAGAAAGATTTATCTTTGAGCATGATGATTGAAAGGAGAAGGAACTCAAGTAGTTGGAACCTCAATTTCAGAAGGCCCTTATTTGTTTGGGAGTCTGAGGAGTTGACGAGATTATATTCTGTTCTGAATCAAGTGGAGTTGATGACTTTAAGTAGGGAGGATCATTTGAAATAGATGGCATGTCAATCAGGTCAGTTTAGTGTCTCTTCCCTTTATAATCTGTTAGTACCTACAAATTCTGTGCTAGTTACTAAGTTGCTGTGGAACAATGTGGCTCCACCAAAAGCCCAATTCCTTAGTTGGTTGGCTTGGAAGGGGAGATTGAAGATTGTTGGGTTTTTACATCACATTGGCGTGCTGAATTAGAATACTTTTGTCAATTGTGTGTTCTTTGGTCAAGCCGTGGAAACGGTAAACCATGTTCTTCCTTGGTGTCCTGTTGTTTGAAAGGTGTGGGCATGCCTCATGAATTGGTTGGGGATGCACTGGGTAATACCTGATAATGTTAATGGGCTACTGCAGTGGGGGAGGGGTTATAAATGGAGAAAGTTTGAAAATAAAATTTGGAAGGCCATCCCGATGGCTGTCATGTGGTCATTATGGAAAATTAGAAACGATGTGGTCTTTAACGGGAGAATCTTCCAGTTGAATGAATTATGTGAATTGATTAAGGTGAGAATTGTCTTTT
This sequence comes from Camellia sinensis, assembly GCF_055761805.1. Lineage (NCBI taxonomy): Eukaryota > Viridiplantae > Streptophyta > Magnoliopsida > Ericales > Theaceae > Camellia > Camellia sinensis. The sequence continues at coordinate 147,494,977 of NC_138968.1, read as the reverse complement.
GGGTTAAATCTCTGTCAAAGGAGCCTCCGTATTCAGTTCAGGATATTATTATTAATTTGCAGCATATTAGGGCTATTGGTTGCTAGGCATTGTATCTGTATGTAGGGGGTGTAGGTGTTCTGCAGGGTAAGTATGCAACTGTCTGTTTGTGCATTGTTCTGGTTTGGGAGTATTACTGCTATCTATTTGTCTGAGTATGCTGGTTTTGTGATTTCAAGATCTGTATGTAGAGACTCATGGGCTGTGGGTGTTGAACCGAACTATATTTGTTATTTTATAAGGCTTGCTGGTTGCATATGCTATCTTTCCTTTGGCTTGGATCTCCAATTACAGGCACATGCTCTTTTTATGCCTCTGTAATGTTAACAGAGGATGTATTGACGGAGGTTGAAATGGTTTTGAGCTTTGGAGTGAGGCTGCTGTGCTTATGAGTAGGGTGAGCTGCAGTGGAGGTTAATACATTGATGGGCAGGTATAAACAAGAAGGACAAGGTAATGGAGGAAGTTGTGACACAAGTGAGTTGAGTTCCTGTTGTATTTGAGGCTGCTATATTTGTAAGCATTGTTGTTGGTTTTGTTATCCTATCTTCCTTATCTCTTCGTTTTGGTTGCTCTTCATTGGTTCCCATCGGAGAGGTGGAGGTTCAGTTGTTTCGCTTATTGGTTCCAGTGCTGGTATTGAGGTGCTGCTGATGCAAATATGCTGCTGAAGCTACTGTATTGCTGTTGTTTTCTCCAGCATTGTTGCTGTATCATTGCACTGCTGATGGTGTGTTGTTTATTTGTCTAGTTTTGGTTGCTTTTGATTGGTTTCTCACCAATCTTGGATTGTGCTAACAAATGATTGTGCTTCTTTTGTGGTGCCAATCTAGTTGGGATTGTTGAGGTTAGCTATGATGCTCTATGTATTTCCCCGCTTGGTTGATGTAAACTTTGCTTGTATATTGTTTTTCATCAATAAAGTTTTTTTGCTGATCAACAAAAAAAAAAAAAAATGTCATGTGACATTATTTACATAATGTTTAAACCTAATCTGTTAACAGAAAAATTTAGGGATTAAATATGTTTAACTTATTTGACTAATTTTGAAGTATTATGTGACGTCATTATTCATCTTTCTAAACTATTTCAAAGATTTTGACTTGTCATGTGAGGAGGAAAAAAATTAATTGACAACCCCAAACATTCTTGCTAGCAAAAAAACAAAAAACAAAAAGTGCCCATTTCGGTTTTGATATATGAATTATTGAAGAGAGCTTGGACTTATTTCTATCAATATAACAATTCTTGATGCATTTGTGTTAGGGGCATTTGACAATAATGTAAATAAATAAATAAATTGCTTGGAGAAGGGGAAGTGAATGAGTTTGACAGGCACGTCGTTGGGTGCAAGTCTTTTGGTGAGCAGGTAGAGGTCAACATCATTTTTAATATTATGTTATATGGTTCAGAATTTTTATAAATGATAGGTTTTTTCATCTCTGGGTCTCTTATCTTGCATAGCCAAGATGACTCTTTTTACTTCTTCTTCCAATTCTAAGTAACACTACTAAAAATCGGTCTTTTTGCGACGGTGTCGCAAAAGGTCCATATATCGTCGCAAAAAAGTTTTTGCAACGGAACAGCGACGGAAAATGAGGGGTGGCGGAAAGGGGCGTGACAAAAAGTATTTGCGACGGTTACCAACCGTCGCTTTCTTGTAGTGACGGCTAATCAATAATTTTTGCGACGGTTTCGCCTGACACAAAAAAAGGGGAAAAAATGATATTTTTAGTAACGATGTTGATTGCCATCGCAAAAAGTATTATTAGCGACGTTCTAAACGTCACCAAAAAAGTAGTATTAAGTTAATACCGTATTGGCAACAGTTTAAATCGTCGCAAAAGATTTATTTGCGACAGTTGAAACCAAAAGATTGGAACTAATATGTATATGCAACAGGTTCACCCGTCGCTAATAAAATATATGGAAATGAGAATTACATTAGCGACGGTTTATTATAGTCGCAATAAAATTATTTTTTATAAAATCATATTTTATTAAATATTTGCTATACAAATTATTAATATTTTCTAAAATACACCCACATCCATATCCACATCCAAATTCACGTTCAAAAAATCATGTACCAAGAATAATATATGTACCTTGTAACAATTGTCAACCAAATATTCTTTACAAAAATATATGAAATAACCTCTAACAATACTAATAATTTTTAATATTCAAACACTCAAATTTTTAGTATCGACAATAGAAATGAAAAAATAAAAAAATAAAAACAAATATAGTGTAGCTTGTTTTGATATCAATAGTAAGCTCCCATATCGATATGCGAAGATATCACATACTCATAAGGTTTGCATCTGCAACAAGAAACAAAAAAGAAAAAAAATCATCATTTACAACATAATTATTTTCAAGTTTACAGAAAATGTAAAAAATTTGATTTTTTTTTTCAAAAAATAAATAAATAAATAAGATTGTAAACTCTAAGTTGTACAAATATTTTCTTCGCCCAGCAACTATTGCCTGTTTTGGTAGTTTTACAAATATTTCCACCAGTTTTGAATAAGTTGTATTTTTCCTTCCATCTCTTTTGACAAATTTAACTACAGGTCCTAGGATTTATTAAACAATCGACTTCTTTACAATTGTGAGGGGAAATGTGTTGACTAGTATTACTCATAGTATATTACAAGAGTAAGAGGATAATTCAGCTTTAGTTCTGCTATGTAATTCCTTTAGCCTTTGCAGGTCAGATCCCTTGGACTACCCCAGCTATCCCTGGAATGTTTCCTAACATGTTTCCATTAGCGTTAGGGCAGGTAATTTTTTCCTATCCTGTGGAATAATTACTCGTGCATCTTTTGATTCACATTCACTTATATCTGTTTTCATTTTTTTTAGTCGTCTCTCTTTCTAAATTTCCCCCCTCCTTGTAGCAGTTTGGACCTCTTCCTGTTATGCCAGTCCAGGCAATGACTCAGCAGGTTGGCAGGATAAAGACATTTGTTCTTGCCAATTCTTCTGTTTCTTTGTATTTTATTCTGCAATATTATCTGTTTTGATACTTGACATTTTGCTTTAAATATTATAATGGCAAGCTACTAGACATGCTTGACGTGTGTATGTTGGTGGGCTTTCCCCCACTGCAAATGAATAGGTTTGTCTCTTTATCCATTAGCTTCGTTGCACTATCCATGTCTCTTATGTACTACATTCCGGATATCATAGTGTGCTATTACTGATGTTTTCAATTCTAGGTGTCTTTTTTATTGTTCATTTTTACTGAAGTAATTTATACAAACCAAGCGCTAGCTTTTATAAATACTTGTATGGAACCAATCTTTTTTAATTTCTAATTTTCACTGTTTTTAAGGGGAAAAACAATTAATGACAAACCGATAGATTTTTATGTTGTACAAGACTTTAGATTCGATTTTTGAATGTCTTTCAATTAAGGATCTTCTTGAGAACTGGAGGTGAAGCAGCTCAATCTGATATAGAGGGAAGGGGGTGTTCGATGCTTTAAACTCGAGATTTGGATACAAAGAAATAAATGGCAAAAGAAAAAAGAATAGATATTTTTATTGAGGACATCCTAATATGCCCATATCTTAAGATGTCGACTGGCTACCCTATTTCACAATATGCCCATATGTCTGCAATCGGCAGAAACACTGCTGGTCCAGGTTAGTCAATATGAGATTGCGTTTTTATATATGACTAAAGTTAACTAAAAAGGTAGGATATGTGCAGTCCGTACTGTAGACCAGATCAAAGAATTGAATGGCTTAAGATTTCAAACCTTTTGAGCAGTTAAAGTGTCATGCTCAGGAGGCATGTGAGAGGACATCAAGTGACAAACGAACTAAGTTTTGTTTGAGCAGCTTGTGTTCAACACGTTTGGACTCATTCGAGCTTGGCTTGTAAAATGTATCAAGCTTAGCCCATGTAAAACTTGTAAGATTGTTTAGCCAACTTTGATTTTGATTACAATTAAACATGGTTTAGGGCATCATTGAGCATGTCGGTTTTCTAAATGGGGGTTTCGCCTTGAAATTGTTGGATCATGTTAACTCATTAAAAGATGTAGTGACCTAATACTCGGAGGTCATCAACCAATAGAATCGTTTCATTGTAATACGGTTAGGCACCTAGGCAGCTTTGTATACTTTGTAGTTCAACCAGAAAAATGCTATTGGATGTCAGATTGATGGAGAAAAATGAGGTTTTAAATGTCAAAACAAGTTAACATAAGGGCCCTACGAAATCTTCAACCAATCCTACTAGAATTAAATTTCTTTTACTATCCAAACAAGTCAAATATGTTTACTTAAATTTTTGAACAAGACAAATGATGGGACTTAAGGCTTAGTTTAGTAATATTAGTTTTAGAAGTTAAAGTTCTTAACTTCTAAATTTGGAGTTGTAGCCCTTTTAGAATTAGGAATCCACACAAATCAAAATAAGGCTACATAATTCTTCAAATTCAATGAAGAACAAGTTTAGAGAATTTTAAAAAACTTGTTCTGTGGATTGTGTAATGAAACCTTAACCTAGGTGTAATGCCTCTGAGAATCTAAGTTTGAAGCTTAGAGTTTCTTCTTCTTCATCCTCTTGTAAATTTGTGAGCTTTTTAAGCCGTTCGAGAACCCAGATCTGAACAATCTCTATTTCACCACCAATAAACTCCATTAAACAAGGCTAATGCATTCTTCCTTCACTCCAACTATAACACACTGAACATAAGAAACCCAACCCAAAGTTACTGTTCACAGTATTGCTCACAGCCTCCAGACAACCTCTAACCTTCTCCTATTTTGCCCAATAACAGTCCAAAACCCTACCCTTTAATCACCTAATACAAACCATAAAATAAGCCATATTTTTACCAACTATTTAACCTCAAAAACAATCAGATGTAAATAAAACCCTTTCCACTGCCCTATAGCAAATTTAGTGTTACGACTTGCAGGGAAACATTCACCACACAAATATTAGATGAAGAGCATTACAGAAAACAAGCCAATCAACAACACAACTATAAAAATTAAAAATAGTGATTACAAATTAAACATAAAACAAAACCAAACAAGTGAAGCAACATTCACTAAGGACACAATAATGAACTGGCACAATACATCACAATCATGAAACTTAAGCCCCTTGTGCATAATGTCCTATTCGAAAATTCCTAAGAAAATATTGGGATTGTGCATTATATATGCATTATCTATCTATTCTCATTCAAACAACAGTTTTTCTTGTACCAAAAACAGAAAACAATATATTAACTCTGCCAAAATGAAAATAAATCTATGTCAATGAGTAAATTATTACATCTAACATAACCTATGTAATACAAATGGAAAATAATATAATGAAAAATGCCTCAGACCCCCAGTGGGGGTCACTGGGGGTCATGAATGGAGGCTTCCCATTGGTCAAAAAAAAATTTGTTTTTTTTTTTTTTTTTTTTTGTGATTTGGACGAATGGGGAGCTGCCACCTCACTGGGGGTCGACCCCCAGTGGGGGTCTGTAGCAAAGTTGTAATATAATATTGGATTAGTCAGTTCTTATTTGAATACAATACCTCATAAGAAGCAAATAGCGGAAACTCATACGATAAATAGTAATCTTAAAGTCTAATAAGCAACCAAATCATTGACTTATGATTAATTCCTATCATGAACGAAATCATAATTAGATCAAATACAATAAATGTACCAGAGCTAAGTCAACTAACAAAGCAGAATCAATAGATAGAAGCAATCCCATCAAAAAATATTAGCAATGATGTAGAGCACACTAATGAGAAATGGAATGGGCACTCATTAAATTAAGGTTTCAAGCTTTACTAGGGTTTTTTCTCTTGCTTTGAATAATAGCTATAACTATAATCAGAGAAAATTAAAAAATATATAAACCAGGCCACTAAGTGATATGAGCACCATTGTAATGGCAAAGAGATAACTTACTTGTATATACACATCCAATTTTCGCACAAATCAAACACACACCAACACAAAATCAATTTTCGCACAAATCAAACACACACACACACCAACACAAATTCTTGAACTGTTTTATTCTTAATGAAAAGAGTTTCAATGAATTGATGAGCAGGGAAAACAGACGATAGAAGGCCAGAGAAGAGCAGACGAAAGCAAAGGAAGGCTATACCTGGATGCCGGAGGGAGAACCAGAGTGACGCTGTTGTTGCCGCTGCAAAAAAGACAGAACGACAACTGGGTGAGAGGGAGGGTCTGCGTGAGCAAGATCGAGAGAAAAGAAGAGGGTTACCTAGACCTGCTGTTGCCGCTGCAAGAGAGATAGAGTGACGACTGGGTGAGAGGGAGGGTGAGAGCAGTGAGATTAGGTAAGATTAGGTGAGATTAGGGTAGAGTATCAAAGGGAGAGAGCAGTGAGATAGAGGAAGGGTTTTTTTTTTTTTTTTTTAATCCCAACAGATTACAAAGAATTTGGGGATATCGAGAAAGAGGGAGAGTGGGAGAGGATTTTGGCGCGAATTTAGTAATAATTATTTGCGACGATATTATGACCCGTAGCGAGTGAATGAGAAAAAAATAAAATAAATTTGTGACGGATTGCCAAAAGAGTGTCGCAAAAAAAAAATTTAAATTAAACTAGAAAAATTTTGCGATGTTTAACGTACCATCACATATAACCTTACTTTTTGCCATGGGCTTAGTTTTTCCGTCGCAACAAAAATAATTTCGTGACATCACTAAGTGCCGTCGCAAAAACCCATTTTTTGCAACGGTACTTACATCATCGCAAATAGCTCCGTGTCAAATGCCCATTTTTCTAGTATTGTAAGTAACCATTGATTCATTCATTCTCTCTCTATATTAGTGGGATCATTTACTTTCTGTTTTTGGTTTTATTATTAGATTAGATATGGCAATGAGATACAAAATTTAATGTGTGATTTAGATTCATTTAAGATAGATTTTTTTAAAAAAAATTAATTATTTCTTTTCAATTATTGGTGTTGCATTGTGTCATTTATTTTCTTATTATGGGCTATTTATTGTTGTAATTGTTAGACTTGAGTTTTTTCTTTCTGCTTATTATTATTAGTTATTTCTTGTGTTAGTAGTTAGATCATTATACCATAATTATTCAGTTTGACATAATTTTTATTTTGCTTGGTTATCACTACACTTAAAATGAATTTAAATTATATATTAAATTTTACGCCTATATTTTTGTAATTTTTGTGCATGTAGCTCATTAATGTTTATTGTATAATATCTTTCAATTTCATTGACCAATCTCAATAATCAAATATTGATTGAATATTTACAGTCAATACCCAAATATTGAACTTCTTATCCTTTTATCTTATGAAAAAGCTCAATGATGAAGAATAACAGAGTAGATCACACTTTTTCTCGACATTGGATGCAGATGAATATGGCGGTGTTGGAAGCTGATTTCATGCCAATGGCATTGAATGAAGAGATTGAAGCCCAGAACAATTGTTTGGATGATGAGAAAGGATTTGGGCCTATGTCAAGTTCAAGAGATGATCATCATTTAATACAAGTAACACTACAAAAAAAAACACAAATGGCGACCAAAAAAAAAAAATTCGTCGCTGAAAGTGCATGAAATGGCGACTAAAATAGAATTAGTCGCCGAACATAAGGGTTTTAGCGACTAAAAGAGTTTAGTCGCCGAAAAGCAGGGTTTTAGCGACTAAAAGGAAGTTCAGTCGCCGAATATAGGGTTTTTAGCGACTAAAGTTTGTTTAGTAGCTAAAAGTCACGGTTTTTGGCGACTAAAATAATTTAGTAGCGAAAAGTTATGGTTTTGGCGACAAAAAACAGGTTTAGTCGCTGATTATAGCAGTTTTGCCGACTAAAAACAATTTAGTCGCTGAAAGTGACGTTTTTTGGCTACAAAAAAAAAAATTAGTAGCTAAAGATCAAGAATTGCCGACTAAAATGCATTTTAGTCGCCCAAAGTAGAGGTTTTGGGGCCAAAATTGAGTTTAGTCGCCAAATGTGCTAGCCTTTGGCGGGTTGTAACTGTTTTAGCGACAGAAAAGAAATTAGTAGCCAAAAAATGGAGTATTGGCGACTAAAATTCAGATTTAGTCGCCAAAAGTGCTTACCCTATTTTTTTTGTAAATATTTTATTTTTTACATAAAATATATTAAATAAAAAAAAATTATTTTCATATATACAATTTTGTATTAATACCAGTGAATATAGTATATAAATAATATTTGTTGCAATAATATTCATGTGATTTGGGAGTGGCGTAGTGAGGGAGTACGTGTTGTTAAAGGCATAGTGGGGTGCAAGTGTTGGGAACACAGGTTCGAGCCTTGGGACATCTAGCAGAGGCAATTTTTTTTTTTTTGTGAAATATGGTTTTGGCGACTAAAGGCGTTGGTCGCCAAAAGGTGTACCTTTTGGCGACGAAAAGCTTAGTCGGGAAATGTTTAAATAATAAATAAAAAAAAATCACTATTGGCGACTAAAACTTTAGTCGCTAAATGTATAATTTCAAAAAATGGAATTGCATTTGGCGACAATTTGTTTCGTCGCTGAAGACCTATGAATTGGTGACTAACAGGTTTTTAGTCGCCAAAGGCATTGCCGACCATGGATTCGCGACAACAGTGGCGACTAAAAGTTTTTGTCGGGAAAAGTGAAAATTCAACCTTTGGCGACTAAAAATTTAGTCGCCAAAGGTGTATTTTCTTGTAGTGTAAACTTCACAAAGGATATTCATGATACTAGAAGCTAATTCAGAAGAAAAATGAAGCTCGTTCTCAAATTGCTAAAAAATTACTAGAAAAGACGGTACGCCTACCTTGTATAGCTTTTATCATTTTTACTTTTATCTACAAGTTTAGAGACTGGGAGTTGGTCGTTGGATGAGACGCTTTATTATCGAGCAACCAGTGTGATGTTTGAGTTTGAATCTCATTATTGCGCCATACAGTTTCTTCTTATCTTTTTTCATTACAAGAAAAGTTGGTTTAAAAGACGGAAGCATTTGTGACAGCACACTTGCCGTTGCGAAAAAGATGAGTTTTTGTGACGGCACTATTTACTGTCGCAGAAAAATAGAGTATTTGCGACGGCAGAAAATGCTGTCACAAAAAATGAGAGTATTTGCGACGGCAGAAATTACTGTTGCAAAAAAGAAGAGTATTTGCGACGGTAGAGATTACTGTCGCGAGAAAATAGAATTTTTGTGACGGCATCAACTACCGACGAAAAAAAAAAAAGAAAGTGAGTTTTTTGCGACTGTAATAGGTACCATTGCAAAAAAAAAAAAAAGTAAAAAAATAATAATAATATTGTGCCTTTGAGACAACTTCATAAATATACAGTCACAAAATGGTTTGAATAAATGCAACAGTATTTTTCTGTCGCAAAAAAATTAAAAAAAACGACGTTGTCTTACTCTTTTGATATAACATCTATCTTCACCCATTTTTTTCATCTTCCTGTCTCTTTGTCTCTGTCTCTTCTCTTTCTCACTTTCACTCATCACTCTTCTTTTTCTGTCTATCTATCTGTCTGTTTCTCTCTCTGTGTCTTTTGCTCATCTCTTTTCTTTCTATCTCTCATTTGTCTTCTCTCTCTGTCTCTCTCACTCATCTCTCTTCTCTCTATCTCTCTTTCGCTCATATCTCTTCTCTCTATCTCTCTCATCTCTTTTCTCTCTATGTCTCTCTCGCTCATCTCTCTATCTCTTTCTCTCTCGCTCATCTTTCTTTTCTCTCTATTTCGCTCTTTTTCTATGTCTTTCTCTCGTTCATCTCTTTTCGCTCTCTTTCTCTCTCTTTTTGTCTATGTCTCGCTCATCTTTTGTTTCTCTCTCTTTTTCTGTCTCTGTTTCTTTCTCTTTCTCTCTCTGTCTGTCACTCTCTTTCGCTCATCACTCTTCTCTCTCTCTTTTTCTCTCTATATGCCTATCTATTTATCTGTCTATCTGTCTCTCTCTCGTTGTGTTTGCCTTGCTCACTCCCCCCTTACTTATTCTCTATTTACAGAGCTCTCTTTCGATTTATCGAGACACTACAAGAAAATGCACTTTTAGTGACCACTTTGTCTCTCTCTCTCTCTCTCTCTCTCTCTCTCTCTCTCTCTCTCACTCACTCACTCATCACTTTGTTTATGTCTCTATCTCTTTTCTCTATCTGTCTCTCACTCATCGCTCTCTCACCACCCATCTCCTACAAATGCCATTCCACTACTACAACTACTACCACTGTTGCCACTCCGTCTCTATGACTATCGTTATTACCACCATCACCACCACTCCATTACCACTACTACTACTACCATTACCTCTCCTCCACTACCGTTACTCTATCTCTTCTACCATTACCACAAGTTCATCACTAATCTCATTTGCCATCACTACCACCACCACTATTATCTCTTATTTACCACCTTCACCACTACTGCTGCTCCCTATCTTCTACCACAAAAAATTAGTTTTCGATTTTTAGTAACAAAAAAAAATGGATTGCAGAAAAATATTTTTCATTGACCACAAAAAATTAATTTTATTTTAATGGAAAATATTTTTCATTAAAATATTACTCATACTTCTACCAATTAAAAAATAATAATAATAAATTTTTATTCATTAAAATAAAAATAAAATAAAATAAATAAAATTTTAACCTTAATAACTAAAAGAAAATGAAAATTCAAAAAACAAAAATTTCATTAACTATAAAAAAAAAATTATTTTAACAAAAAATAAAATTTTTAAATATTCATTTGTGATGAAAACTAAAAAAAAAAAATATTTCCATTCCCGCCCCCCCCTCCTTTTTTTCCCATTCAAGCTCGGGTCACCAAAAACCCCCAATCTCCCCCCCTTTTTTCCCATTCCCGCTCGGCTTACCAAAAACCCCCAATCTCTTGAATCAAAATCCCCAATCTCAAAAAACCAAAAATCCCCTTCAACCAAAAATTAGGGGTGAGCATGGTCCGGATTGGACCGGATTGGGATAAAACCAGGACCAATCCGTTATTTACGGTTCCTAAAAAATTGGAACCAATCCAATCCGTTTAAATCATGGAACCAATCCGAACCAATCCATTTAAATACGGATTGGATCGGTTTAGGACCACGGATTCACATAATTAAATAACAAATATATATATATAACACTTGAATTTCATAAAAATATAAACATAGCGCTATATTAGTTCCATAATAGCAACATGTTTTTCTATAATAACGACATACTGTTCTAGAATTTAAACAACCATAAGAAAACTGGTTTCACCATAAGTATTTAGACCATTGCAAATTAAAACTTAAAACTAACAAACAAAAGTAATAAAAGAAGATATTATACGATTTTAGGTTTGAGTTTAGATTTTACATAGAATAAGAAAAGATACTATGGGGGAGGATGTATAATAAAAATATAGACTATTTGTATACGGTCCGGATCGGTTCCAATCCGGAACCGTGGGATTCAATCCGGAACCAATCCGTGAACTACGGATTTTTAATTATTCAATCCGGAACCGAACCACGGATTCAAAAAACCAATCCAAACCTATCGGATTGGACTGGACTGGATCGGATTACGGATTTCACGGATTCCTTGCTCAGCCCTACCAAAAATCCCTAATCTCTTCTTACGGCTCTCTCTCTCCGGCGAGCGGCGGCGAACGACGGTGAGCGGTAGACGACGGCAAGCAACAAACGACGGCATCGAGCAGCGTGCGACGAATACAAAGTTCCTCATTTCTTCTCTCTCCTTCTAGACCCTTCGAAGCCTCCTCGCCTTCCAAGTTCGTACAAAACGCCGCGGTTTCATCCGAGTACGAGCAAGAAGAGGACCTATTGAGCGATGCAGAGGAACCCAGATATGCTTGATAATGTTTAGCTTATTGTTTGATAATGTTTGATAATTTTTCACCTCTAAGGAGGGTTCTAGGGCTTAGTCCCTGTTTGTCTCTTTTTCTTTCCGATGTACCCCCCCCCCAAAAAAAAAGTAAATTTATATTTAAAATTTCAAACTACTATGTATTATAATTTTAAAATTTTGATATTGGTATTCATTTGTAAATGACAGGTGTTTGGAGGAAGGGGCAGAGGATTTTATAGTGAAACCTGTTAAATGATCGGACGTGAAACGTTTGAAAGATAAGTCTTCGATGATGATGATGTTCATGTTCTTGTAAAGGTAATAAGCAAATTCGTATTTTTAAGTGTTTGACTAAATGTGTCAATGGGTTTGTTTTGTTTGTGTTGATAGTCACTGCAGTGGATGGTGGAAGGAGAGCTCTGCAATTTTTAGTTTTGGATGATGAGGAAAAGAGCTATGTTGGGTTTGATGTAAGTGAGATTAATTTATTGTTATACAAGTTAAATTTAAGTTGATTGATTTATGATAAATTGATCTTTAAGTTTTGTTGGGTTGGTTTTTCTCTCTCTTTTTTTTTTTTTTTTGGTAGAAAAAAAAGCTTTGCTTATTTTTCCTCTCTATTTTGTGTGTTGATCAAATGATTCATAATAATTCTAGAACATCAGGTGAAGATGATCTCACTTTGGGGACCTAACTGTGGCACCCACTAAAACACCAAACAATGTTATGAACCAAAAAAAAAAAAAGTATCTGAAAAAAAAAAAAGTAGCATGTTATATATGTGTTTTAAGACCCACCTTCAACAATGAAACCAACCTTCAAAAAAAAAGTGCTATCCTTGCTGAGGTTTGTTGAATTTGATTAATTGTGTTTACCTGCTGTGTTTATCAAATTTTGAGGTTTATGATAATGGGTCGATGGTAAAGCAAAAGAAAATCAAATTCCTTGTTTTTGGGTTTGGAATTTTATGTGTTGTTTATTCCTGATGTCAGGATTTGGGGATGACAGTTACAACTTTCAAATGGTATTTGTAATATGAAAATTTTAGTTTCTCCCCTGATGGAAGCAAAATAGGAGAATACATCGACTAACTTGAGATTTTCATGCCAATAATCAGTTGGAATTTAGAATTTGTGATCCAATTTTATATTTTATCATACCAATTAGATTTCAGATTATTTTGTTTAACACCACTAAATCTTTTAGTGGCCCAACTTCTTTCTGATTCATTATTTTGGTCACTTGTTATTGAACTTCTTTAATTTCATCAATTTTTAAGGTGTTGAAGAATGTGGAATGGCCAGAACAATTTCCATTCAAGGAAGTGGATTTTCAACGCGCTGATGAGTACAAGCTCTGAACTAATTTCTTTCTAGCATTTGTATTCCTTGTTAACTTTTTCCCTCTCCTGAAAAGGTTTTCAATGACACTATTGCATAACTAACACCATCACTTCACTAAATTTTTTGAACAAGTTTCACTACAAGAATTTCAATTCCTGATCTTGACGAATTAGAGACTGCATCACGATCATGTTCCAGGTTCACAGATAACAAGTTCTAATGGTATTTCCATTAACAAGCATTGGATTGTTAAAACAATTGAAATGTTTCATTTATGGTATCTTATAAATTATAAGTATGTCCCTTTTGTATGTTGTATTCTTCCACTTTTATTTATCATGGTAAATCTCACCTAATACAATTTCATGCCATGTATGCTAGAATTTCAGTTTGAGCAGTGATATTTCATTCGAAAACTGTCACAATGGTTTAAATTTAAAATAATTCTTGTCAATATAAGTTGTTTTATTCAAGCTGTTCGCTTTAAATTGAATCTGCGTGCTGTTTTTCAGCTAAATGATTTGAGTTAGTTTTTCATTCTACAAGGCTACAACATTATATATGATTTTTCCAGGTCACTAGATAAATCATTCTATGAATCTCCACGCTTTGTGACACATATTGATGATCCAGCCATTGTTGCTCTTACTAAGTATTATTCAGAAGGTTGATTTATCATAGTTGCAACCATCGCATCGTCCTTGACTATTGCTCCTCTTTTATGATTGTTCTTAGTTATGAAAAGTTCACTAATAAAATGTGTAGATACATGGACCCACCCAATCACAGTTGTCTCCACGACATCTTCACATCACCCTCATGAGGTCACGTGGACCACTCACACCACATGGTAAGAAGAGAAACCAAGCCCTAACTGGGAGGTCAGGGGGTCAATCCTTGCCAAGGCAAAGATTGATTATTTCTTCCCTCACTCATTATGGGGGCTTTGTTTTATTTGGTTTATTTCCTCTCATTATTGGCTCTTTCTTATGTTGGTGTATTAGTTGTTGGACTATCACTGTCCGTTTTATGTAATTCTCTTCTCATATTTTTATATATCCTATTGATTGACAACAACAACAACAACAACAAAAACAACAAAAAAAAAAGAAAAAAAAAAAAAGGGTCATGTGGACCACTCACACTCCACATGGTAAGAAGAGAAACCAAGCCCCTCAAAAGTACAAATCTTGCTTCTTATACCTGGAAAGAAGTTTATCAGTATGAATTGAAAGGTGATGCTTCATTTGTAACAAGAAACAATTATGATATGGAAATGTAGGTGTTAACAGACATACGTATTCTTAAATTATAAATGCTATAAATAATGGTATAAATGCTATAAATTATAAGTGGTCATTGTCAAGACTCTCCTCTATCAGCTTATTTAGAAATCCTGATTCTTTAGAAGGTGGGTTTTTGCGCATCTGTTGGCAAGTGCTTGGAAAATGCTATTGAATATTGAATCATTGATAACTCATTGCTGGAAATGGACAGACAAGCTGATGCTTGCTCACTTTGAAAATGTGCACAGCGTTATAAATCTTATTTGTTGCTACTGTTGTCTAAATTGTGCAGTACTTTTTTTAGCTGGTATTTGGTCACTTTGAAAAGATTAGAATAAGATGAGTTCTCTGGCATAGAATTAGAGATTTATTATGTGGATTTTATGGATTCTTGACCACAGTTGATAGACATTGGTCTAAATGTCAATTGGACATTGTGTACACATTTTACAACTTTTGCATGCATGCTTCTAGTTTTAACATGAATTTATGTCCAAAGGAAAAATTGATAAAATGTGGTAGAAAAGATTACTGGATGATCAAAATGTTTATTGTTTTTGTCTGACATATGGGTGGAAACAATTATACGAAGATAGTGTAATGTTTAGCACTATATTTATCCCTGTGAATATGTTAAATTGTGGTGTATGCATAGGCTGCATAGTTATTATTTTATTGGTTATAAGGTAGTGTTTCTTCATTTTATTAATGGTATTTCTTCACATATCATCTGACAGTTCTTTACCCTTTTATTTAGAGAACTGCATCTTCAGGCAACTTTGGATCATTTGACAGCAATTCCATGTCTCTCAAGTTAGTTAATTCAGTTAGTTTAGTGGATATGGCCTCAGAATCTGAGCAA
Source organism: Camellia sinensis (assembly GCF_055761805.1). Taxonomy (NCBI): domain Eukaryota; kingdom Viridiplantae; phylum Streptophyta; class Magnoliopsida; order Ericales; family Theaceae; genus Camellia; species Camellia sinensis. The sequence continues at coordinate 147,479,588 of NC_138968.1, read as the reverse complement.
TCTGGGACCAACCAAGATAAACAGTATGCAGTTTTATCTCTTCTTATTTCTGTTTTACATCTATTATAGCGATCCCGGGTTTACCCTTGTTGTATAGTGATCCGGACATGTGTCCGTGGATGTTGGTAGTTGTTTATTATCTTGTTTACATCCTTTCTTACTTTGTATTTGAGTTATAGGATGTGTTGAGCGGGTTTGTTTCAGGTTGGTTGAGTTTAGAAACCAAAACTAGTTGCCCAGATTTTTGGCCTGTAAGCTCGAGCGGAGGTGTTGGCGCTCGAGCGTAGATTACACCCATTCAGTAATTGTTGTGCAGTGTTGTACGCTCGAGCGTAGGGTTGGGAGCTCGAGCAGAGGCCTGGTTCTGCAAAAGTGCTGGGCGAGTGCATTCTGCGCTCGAGCGGGAGGTTGGCCGCTCGAGCGGAAGTCTGTGAGTGGCCGCTCGAGCGGGGTGTTTTACGCTCGAGCGGAGACCTGGGTTAAAGTCCCGAAATTGTGACTTTTCAAATCACTTTTTCACTTTCTCTTCTCTCTCTTACTTTTCTAAAATCACCATTGTTGAGCCTCTCACTCTAGACTCTACCTTCTCTCTAGGTTTTGATCTAGTAGGAGTGATTTACTCACCTTTGGCCTTTACAAAAAAGTTGTTGATCGTCGAAGGCTTCATTTTAATCTGAAAATCTCGGGTTTTGGAGCACGTTGGGTTTTGTCGTCTTCTCCTTTGGGACTCCGAATTTGAGGTAGGGATAACCTACTCCTCTCTATGGGTTTTGTCTTTAAATTTTGGTATTTTGAGATGTTGGGCTTGGTTTGGTAATTTTGTGAAAGTTTGGGGCTTTTGTGTAATTTTACAAAAGTTGGGGTTTTATTCATAATAAACCTAGATGCATGTTTGGCATAGAAAATGGAATGATTGTTGAATCATTGATGAAAATGGGACCTAAGGGTTGAAATAGTAATTATGGAAAATGGCCTAATTACATTGTTTAATTAATTGGGATAATTAATTGGTGAGAAATGAGGAAATAAAATGTTGATTGAATATCCATTTGTGCATTTATTTTCTGCTTTAGAAATAACTGCTTTGGGCTATCGGTGGAGGATAGTCGAGATTGTTGTAGACAATGCATGATGATTAGGTAAACGGAAACTAATCAATGGAATGTGTCATGGAACTTGACGGTTGATAGAATACATTAATTGTGTGTATTGTGTGATGGTATATAGAACCAATGTGTTTATATACGTTATGTGTAGAGGAGGAGATAGGGGATGTACTCCGCGGTTTAGGGGAAGATAGGGGATGTACCTCTAAACCGGATAGGTATTGGGAGGAGATAGGGGATGAACTCCGTAGACAGAGCTCATATGCTTGTCTAGAGAAGTGAAGATAGAGCTCATATGCTTATCTTTGTGAAGTGTGGATACAACTTGTATGCTTATCTGTGGATATTGTTGATATACATATCTGTTGTAGAGTGTGGATACAGCTTGTATGCTTATCTGTGGATATTGTTGATATACATATCTGTTGAGAATGTGGATATAGCTTTTATGCTTATCTGAATGTGAGATATAGTTTTTATACATATCTGTGGAAATGATGATAGAGCTAGCAAGCTTATCTGTTGAAAAAGGGAAAATGAAAAGTAATTGGGACTTGTAAGTCGTTGACATAAATATGTAATTTATGAGATTGTATCAGTGTTGACCAACTATCAATTGCTAATGTTTTAGTCATTGTCCATGGTTGGTTTAGTGTATTTCTACTGGGCTGTGGCTCACCCTATATGGGAATATCATTTTCAGGTACAGGAAGCATGCCACCTCCAAGGACATAGCTTGGGAGGCTAGAGGCGGACATAGTGTAGTTGTTTTACTTTTGATGTATTACATGTAACTTCAAGCCAAGGGCTTAAAGGTGTAAACGAGTTAGTACTCTTTTGTTGAAACCAAGTGTTAACTTGGAAAGCTGTAAGCCCGTAGGGCATTTTGTTTTGATGTTAACATGTGATACTTATGTAATGAAACTCAATGAAATAAAGGAATGTGGTTAGTTTATATGTAAATGCTTGTATTATCTGATGGGTTTAATGTTTTTTTTTTGAGAGCGTTACATCTATGCAAAATTAAAATTGTTTTGAGCATTGAAGAGTAGGTAACTCACTTTCCTAACTTTGTTTATGCAATATTTGAGAATAAACGGCAATACCTCATCAGTGGTAGGTCCGGGAGAGCAGTGGATTTTTAGTTTGCTTTCCAGAAACACAGGCATTAGTTTACTTCTTGTAGCTCATGCATGCGCAAAGCCTACTCTGCATAGCATAGAGTTTGTATATTACCAATTCAGTCCAAGTTTTTTGTTTGGTAAGGTGACATTTATTTGAGATGTTGAGAGCATTTGGTCTTTTGTTTGTTTCATTGGTGGCAACTCATTTTCTCTTGACTTATTGTGAATGTTTTCTTCTTCATTTTTCGCCGATTTTGTTGACTTACTTTAGTAATTAGTATTTTATCATATAACAATACATAGATTAGGACTTCTTTTTCTACTTGATGTAACTAAATTTGCTAGAGTCGGATTTCACTCTTAAGAAACATAGAATTTGAGGTGTTAACGTCCCAAAATCACCAAACGGTGTCGGAGTAGCACGAAACTTGGCACACACGACCGCCTAGGCCTGAGAGACTTATGGGAAAAGACGAGACTCGAATCGAATTCCCGGTTTAGGAGTTAGAGCCGGATTTTACTCTAAGCAAACTAGTTTTGTAAGAAACTTAGAATTCGAGGTGTTAATGCCCCAAAATCACCAAACAGCGGCAGAGTAGCACGAAACTTGCCACACACGACTGCCTAGGCACGAGAGACTTGTGGGAGAAGACATGACTCGAATCGGATTCCTGATTTGGGAGTTACAGCTGGATTTCACTCTAGGTAAATTAGTTTCTTAAGAAACTCAGAATTCGCGGTGTTAATGCCCCAAAATCACCAAACGGCGTCGGAGTAGCACGAAACTTGCCACACACGATCGCCTACGTACGAGAGACTTGTGGGAGAAGACGGGACTCGAATCAGATTCTCGGTTTGGGAGTTAGAGCCGAATTTCACTCTAGGCAAACTAGTTTCTTAAGAAACTTAAAATTCGAGGTGTTAATGCCCCAAAATCACCAAACAGCGTCAGAGTAGCACGAAACTTGCCACACACGACTGCCTAGGCACGAGAGACTTGTGGGAGAAGACATGACTCGAATCGGATTCCTGATTTGGGAGTTACAGCTGGATTTCACTCTAGGTAAATTAGTTTCTTAAGAAACTCAGAATTCACGGTGTTAATGCCCCAAAATCACCAAACGGCGTCGGAGTAGCACGAAACTTGCCACACACGATCGCCTACATACGAGAGACTTGTGGGAGAAGACGGGACTCGAATCAGATTCTCGGTTTGGGAGTTAGAGCTGAATTTCACTCTAAGCAAACTAGTTTCTTAAGAAACTTAAAATTCGAGGTGTTAATGCCCCAAAATCACCGAATGGCGTCGGATTAGCACGAAACTTGGCACACACGACCACCTAGGCACAAGAGACTTGTGGGAGAAGACGAGACTCGAAACGGGTTCCCAGTTTGGGAGTTAGAGCCGAATTTCACTCTAGTCAAACTAGTTTCTTAAGAAACTTAGAACACGAGGTATTAACGCCCCAAAATTACCAAACGGCGTCGGATTAGCACGAAACTTGGCACACATGACCGCCTTGGAACGAGAGACTTGTGGGAGAAGACAGGACTTGAATCGGGTTCTCGGTTTAGGAGTTAGAGTCGAATTTCACTTCACTCTAGGTAAACTAGTTTTTTAAAAAACTTAGAATTCGAGGTGTTGACACCCCAAAATCACCAAATGGCGTCGGATTAGCACAAAACTTGGCACACACGACCGCCTTGGCACCTGAGACTTGTGGGAGAAGACGGGACTCGAATCGAGTTCTTAGTTTGGGAGTTGGAGTCAGATTTCACTTTAGGTAAACTAGTTCTTTAAAAAACTTAGAATTCGAGGTGTTAACGTCCCAAAATCACCAAACGACATCAGATTAGCACGAAACTTGGCACACACGACCGCCTTGGCATGAGAGACTTGTGAGAGAAGACGAGACTCGAATTGGGTTCCCGGTTTGGGAGTTAGAGTCAGATTTCGGTCTTGGCACAATTATTTACTTAATTATCTTTGTAATTATATAATAGTTAAATTTTTATGTTTTTTTTTTGTAATTAACATATTAACACATAATTATATTGTCATTAATTATTTTTATTTTTTTTTCCAAATATTTCCGGAGTAGGAGTTTGCTTCTTGTGGATTTTATGCCTGTGAAGAATGCCCCTAATTTTTGTTTTTGTACTACGGAGAATGATGAGGAAAAATTTAATTTTGATTTATGTTATTTTGAATTATGAATAATATTATGTATTTAAACATTATATATGTATTATGGAACATTATATACTAGGGTAATGTATAGTTATGAATGCAAGAATATGTTTATTATGGAGAAATTGATATTTTTATATAGGAATTTTAATATTATTATGTAATTATTGGTTTCTTCTTAAATTGTTTTTTATTGAATACATGTAATTTTAATATTTTTAATTAATTTACAGCAAGGCTTTTTTTTTTTTTTTTGCGACGGCACCGAATTGTCGCAAAAACAGGTATTTTTTTATTTTTAATAATTATTGCATTTTTTGCGACGGCACCACACTGTTGCAAAAAATCAAAACCCTTTTTTGGCAAAATATTCAATGTCGCAAAAATAAAATATGCCATTGCAAAAAAAAAAAAACAATTTGCGACGGCAATTTCTGCAGTCTCAAATAAAATTTTTGGCGACGGTAAAACAGAGCCGTTGCAAAAGGTCTCTGTTTTTACACATTATTAGTGACAATAAAATGCCGTCGTAAATAGTAGCATATGCCATCGCAAAAAAGTTTTTGCAACACCTATTGTGACCTTCCGTTTGCCGTTGTTAAAAGTTTTTTGAGACGGCATGATGAGTATTTGCGACGGCATTTTGCTGTCGCAAAAAATCAAAATTTTTGTAATGTTTCTCTCCAGTTGATCATATAATTTCTCATTTCATACTAGTCCATATATGATGAAATTATGTAATTATGATTATGGAATCAATATGTTGTGGGATAGTATGAATTTGATCATCCTAAGTGGACAACCACTTTTGAAAACTCATTCTAGGCTTTACAAATAATCTTTATCATTATCTTTCATCCATATCTTATTTGAGAATGAGATTTTCCAAGCTGTATGTAGCTGTGATGGACGTAAGGCTCCTAGCTCATATGGTTTTAACTTCAAATTTATCAAAAGAAATTGGAATTTGATTAAAGATGATGACCTAAAACATAATTAATTAGTTGTCAAAATGATTTTCTAACCTTTATCTTTTTTGAATTACCAAACAGGTGGATCGGATTCCTGTAAATTCAGAATTATGGCATCTATCATTATATAGGGACTATTTATTATGGAGGAGGACTGAAATGAAGACTTTGCAGCTATGTTTGAAGGAATTTCGGCCTTCAAAGAACCCTAACCCTAGCCGAGGGAGAGACTCTCGGAAAGTTATAATTGGTAAAAGCTCACCAGTAGGATACCATGTTATTTCAAGGTTCAAACACCTAGCACTACCATATTCAAATAGTTTTTGGACATGGAAGAACGAATTCAAGAATTTGCAAGAATGTCTGGAAGAGCTTCATCACTCGAAGAACCCCATCCGAGTAGGGAGAGCTATTGGAACATACTCTCAGGAGGAACAACTCAATTGCTTTGTAAGTTATTTAAGGCTAAGTACTCTATTATTTTGAAAAAGGATAAATTATAAATACACCATTAAAGTTTGCTTAAAATATAAATTAGCTCCTTATAATTCTACAAATTACATTCCATCTTTTCAAGTTTCTAATCACATAATAAATGACCTCTTTTATTAATAAATTATGAAGTCAATTAAAAATAAATGACATCTTTTTTTAATGACATTAAAAATATATTTGACTTAATAATTCAGGTAATATTATTGTTGTGTAGAGGAATAGTTAAAAATTTTATTTTTCTATTAATTTTATTAAATAATTTTTTTTAATAAGGATGTATTTATAATTTCTAAAATTATAGGGGCCAATCCGTATTTTAAACAAATTTGAGGAGATATCTTTGTAATCCTTCTAAAAATGTTGAGTTGAGGGGTTTTTTTTTTACTATATATAATTATGTTAAAGTAGTTAAGCTAAAGTTGTTAAGCCATTAATAGAGGTGGAGTTTCTTTGTAATTGAGCTAATTTTAATGTTTAAACTAATACATCATTTTTCAAATGTAAAATAAGAAGTGGACAGGGGCCTGATAACTAGCTAAGCCCACTCAAGCTTGCTCATAATTTATAGCGTTTGGGATTGGGGGAGTTACGGGCCGGTCTTTTGGATTAGACTTAATTCTCCAAAAGTCCTGACCCAAAATAATTTAGCGCATCTTTCATTTTTACCCTTACATTCAGTTGAGTCATCCCTATCTCTATTTCTCTCTCTTCTCTCTCTCACTCTCATATTTCTCATTGGCACACCATCATCTATGTTTCTCTCTTTCTCTCACTTTCATATTTCTCACTGGCACACCATCTCCTCCTCCTCCTCTATCACCATATATGTCACTCAGCTCAACCACACTTGCCTTAACCACCACCATCCTTCTCCTTCGTTGCCATCACCGCTGCTCCTTCACCGTCATTCATCTGATAGCTTCAACACCGCAATCCTCCATCATCGATCTACCATCTTCAATATCGCCGTTGCCATCATCTTCCTCCATTACCGATATACCATCTTCGACATCATCATTATCACCATCTTCCTTAATCACCAGTTTAGAAGTCTCCAATCAGTGTATTAAAAGGTGTTGTTGATCTTCTACAGACGTGTAACTGATTTGATAAATTTGTTACTTAATTCAGTGATAAATTTGTTACTTAATTTATGAATGATAAATTTGTTACCTAATTCAGTAATAAATTTGTTGTGATGCCCCTCTCCGTCAAATCAAGTCTGCTATTTGTCAATTTTTAACAAATTCAACATTGATAAATTTATCACTGTAACTCTGGCTGAGATTTGTTGCATGATAAATTTATCACTGAATTAGACTTTTGATTCTTTGGCTTGATTTGTGATAGCGTAAAATGATGAGAATTATTCTCTAGCAATGGCTTCTTATCTCTCTCCTTCATTATCTTCATTTTTTTTCTCTTTTTCTCTCATCATCGCCGGATGTGAGGGGGGTGGTTGTGGTGGTGATGTGTTGAAGATGAAAAATGGCTAAAAAAAAATTTTGTCGGAGGTTTGCAATTTGAAATTCAAAAATAAAACAGGAAACTAGGAGAAAAAAAACCAAATGAGCGAAAGTATAACAAGGGTAAAGTTGGGATAAAAAAAATATAACAGGACTTGTTGGTTCATGAGATAGAAACTAGGACCTAATGGGTAATAGATTTCATTATTGGGACTGATTGGTAAAAAATCCTTTAGGATTATGGTTTAGGCGCCTAAGGTTGGGTTGGACATTTTTTTAGGCTCAATTATAAGATGGACTGGACTTGAGAAAAGTGTTTCAAACATAGCAAATCTCACAGTTAATCTATATTATCCAATATATTTTTATAAATATGTATATTTATATGTATGTTCTATATTGTTTAATTTTAGTTTTTAGAACTATAAATTATGTATTACTAGTTAGGTAAAGAATTAATTATAAAATTTGAACTATTAGGTTGGAACAACTTAAACGGCTGGCTTTTAGCCTAATTACCAAAATAATGACACTTGAATGATTAAATTAATTATAATTTTATTTTAAAATATGAAAATAATATTTATATTAAATAATGTCTGGGACATGTAGGCAACTTGTGATTTTTATTTTATTTTTGAACGAGCTTGGAAATAAAATATAGGCCCAGTCTAAAGTCGAGCCAAATTTAAGAAATGATTTCAAGTATTATTATGTAATAAGGGCTTGGCCCAAACCCACCCAAGTTGAAACTCAACCCATGTCCCCCCCTAGTAAAACCTAGTTTGTTATATATGTAATTGAGCTAATTATAGCGTATAAACTAAGAAATTATATTTCAAACCGCAGTAATAAAAAAGATTAAGAAAATCATTGGTAATTTTAAGTAAATTTGTTTTGAATTTAAAAAGGAATAATTACAAAGACAACAAATAATGTGGAATTATGAATTGCAAATAAAGAGTTTGAACTATCGGATGCAACACGGCAGTAACAGTCTTGCAGAGGAGAAGAAGCTTCTTTTTTTATTAGCAAAAAAAGTCTTATTGATGAAAAAACAACCAACTTGCAAAGATACATCAACAAAATGGGAAAGTGCACTAAGCATCATAGCTAAGCTCCACAATTCCAACTAGGTTGGCACTGTAAAGGCAACACAATCATTTGCTAGCACTTGGCCCAAGATTGGTGAGAAATCAAGAGCATCCAAAAGAAAAAGAAAAATAAACAACAATACTGCAAAAACAAAACAACAACAGAACTCAATAGCAAAGCTCAGGGGCAATCCTTATAGTATCTGCACGCATCAAAAACTCTCCAGTAAATAGATTTGCACCAACCGACAGCAGACAAATTTGCAACCTCAGAACAAATTTGCAACCTTCCCCTACACCAACCAGTAGCAAACAGATTTGCAAACTCAAAACAACAGCATTTTCAGCGGCAGACAGATTTGCAACCTCAGAAACAACATCATACAGCAGCAGACCTCTAGCTGAGATAGATAGGTAATCATTCATCTCTGTTCCCCACAAGACTGCAGGTCTCACTTACAGCTGAGATAGATAGGTAATCATTTCCTATGTCTACCATTCCCCTTTCCTTGCAGGCTACTTCCTTATCACTGTGTAAAGCACCATCATGGCATGCCAGATCACCCTCTGCACCTACCACATCATCTTCTTCTTTCTTCCTACCTCTGTAATTCTTGGAGCTTCGATCTTCATTAATAATGCCCTTACCTGATTCAGTGGTTCTTTGGATGCTTAGACTACATCCTTGATCGTTGTGATTGAGCTTAACATCTTCGCACACCCAAACTGGATATAGGCAACCTTGATAGTCTAAATGAATAAGATTATTAATAGGCTCCACCTGTGAAGTAAGGATTTTCATCTTACCACATTCTAGAGAAGCCAAATCAAATAAATTCTTATCTAATTCCACCACTACTCCCCAAATCTAACCAATTTTTAGAAAATTGGGAGTGTTCCAAAGATTAGAAGGGACTCCAGAACAAGATATCCAAACATATCTTTCAAACTCAATCTTCATTCCCTTTTTCCAGTCCATCATTGATTCGCACCATTCATGAAACCACCCATGTATAACCTTTATGCTACTCATCCTTTCTTCTAATGAGGGGAATGATAGGTACACTATTCTTCCACCACCATCCTTCACCTATACGTCCTTTACACCTCTGATTAGCAGCTCCTCCTTGAGTTAGCACTGCAGTATTTTGGCCATAGTTTTGCCACCACACTAGTGTACATCCATTCATTTCCATACTCCTCTGCTTTCAAACCTACTGCCTTTTCTTTTGAATCATTTCCACCTTGAAGTGCTTCAGCATATGACACTCTCCTTATAGTGCTTGCACCAGTTGTCATCCTTACCTTTACTACTCTCAGTGGTACTAGAAGATGAGTGTCAATTTTATCTTTGTTTTTAGCCTGCTCCTTACCAAACTCAGCTTTCTTTACTTGTAACACTTTGTCATCGCACCAAGTTCTGTTGGCTTTTTGGATAGCCATCTCAGTTGCTACTGGGCAATCATACTCACAAAACCAAATCTGGACCCTGATGTTTTCCTCCTTTTGCTTGGAATAAAGACATCTTTAATTATTCCAAAGTTTGCGAATAGGTGGAAAAGTTGTTTTGGAGACATAGAATCTGGGATGTTGTCTACAAACACAGTATGTATACCCCTATTGTTCTCAAGCCACTGGTTCCATGTCTTCTCCTGAACACAGGTTGCCATCCTCCTTGCTCCATTTAAATAGGTTAGTTTTAGAACTTCACTATTTTGAGGAGAAGAAGCTTCTTAGAGAGATAAAGCAGAATGAAGCAAAAATGGATAATATTAAACTCAATAATAATAATAAGAATATTGTCAATCATGCTTCGCAAGCTCCACAGATTTGATACTATTTGGACACTAGAAAAGATATTCAGGATCATATTCAAGTAAGATATTTTTGTGATGGGATGTTTTATAAAAAAAAAAATTAGGTCGTTTTGTGAAATTGTGTTTTTCAAAACATGGTTTGAAATCATATTTTTCAAAAGGCTTTACAAAATAACTTAAGATCAGAAAATAAGTTCGAAACTATTTGAATACGGAAATTTTATTTTAAAATGGCATGAGTTTTATGAAAAGAGAAAGTCTGAAACCAGACTTGTCCAACCAGAACTTTTTGGGTGAGTGATCGTGTGGTGAAGTTTAATTTGTGTGGTGTAAAATTCATGTAGGGTCCATGTGAAGTGTGGCGAAGATTAATTTTTGAGTTGGTAATGGTGAATTTATAGTATTACTCTTGTGAAAAACTCCTTATATGTACTTTCCCCCCCTCCCCCCTCTCTTATTCTGGCTTATACACAATGAATTGAAAATACTATGGAAGGAAGATTAGAAACATACCATAAACATTCCACATCATAAGCGAGTATTAAAGGTTATTGAAAGTGATATAAGTTTTCTGGAGAAGAAACTGGTAGATATAAATCGAGAGAAATATGAAGCATGTGAATGCCTTCTTTAACTCAAAAAGAAGGGTGATGATATGATATTGTAATTAATATGAAGCATATGTAAACAATTGTAACTGTATCTTTAATGATCAACACGAAATCATCTAGTTCATCACACGTCAAACATGGCAAAGGCACTTGAAACTTAAAAGACCAAAAAGCTGGAGATTGAACAACTTATAGTGTTGTCACACCAAATTCAAACATGGCTTAAAACAAGTACCAAACAAGTGCAGACTCTACATTTTTTGGCTTCTATAAGCAAGTGAATAGCAAATTATGAAGTACAGGTAATCGTAGGTCAAGTATAATGCATCTGTGTAAATAAGGGTCATAAGAATACAAGCAAGCCACATCACCCCGAAATATGAATTTATGAATGCATTCTCAGTAATAAAAGTTTGAAAACATGTCGTGACTGAGAAGGCAGTGGCATAGAACAAGGATGTGGTTGCAATAAGAAATTTCAAGGGCAACAAAGTGTGAAAATCATTGCTATTGAATCGCGACAATTGTATTAAAAGTTGAGATCCCAAACCCAATAAAGAAGCAACCAGACTTCCTCCAACGAAAGACATGAACAACTGCAAATCTCATCGTCCATTTATTACTTTTGTGAAAAAAAGTGGTAGGCCATATTATTGATCGAAACCACCAGGGATAGTAAAAAGTGCAGCATATTGACGGTGCCAATTATAGTGGAAACAAGCATCAAGCTACTATTAATATCTTTGATTGCTTTCTCAGTTTCCTTTATCACGTCCATGTGCTCTTCCTTGAATACTTCTTTTGTTGTCTTACCATCAATGCTTTGATGATATATCAAATGTGGATGAGAGTCATTCTGTATACACTATGAAAATTCAAAGAAATCGAGCAAGAAGATAATATTAAAAAGGAATTGAAGAGTTTCTAACCTTAATGCTTTAGATTGTAACTCATGTCAAGGTTAATTATAGCAAAACATTCTCAACTATTAACGAATATTATTTTGATCTCTTATCTATGAAACTATATATTTTTATCTCCTCAATTATAAAAAATATACAAATGTCTTCCCTTTTGGAGGGCATAAAAGTGAGATGCACTTTTATATTTGAGAGGATCAAAATATACAAATTCATAGATGAGAGGCAAAGTGATATTCGCTAATAATTGAGAGTCACAGTGTAATTAACCCTTTATGTTGTCACACCACCATTACTACTATTATTATTATTATCCAATGCATATCTACTACTAAATTAAGACCCTGTGTCATAAATCTTTCTGCAATAATCTTCTTGTGCTGATCTAACAGTTTATGTTTAAAATTGATGTAAATTGCATCATTTTAGGGTGTGGTTTAAAAAATGTGATATTTTACTTTAGTTTTAAACTCAAGCTGTTATAATGTATTTTGCTATAATTAAAAGCACAAAATCATTGTAGAAAAATTATGTTAGAGGATCCTTAGCTCTCTATTACTAGTATTGCAAGTTAATATATATAGCTCGGGGAGAGTATCTTAAACCAAAACATATCCCATGTCATTCAGTTTATGGGTCTATATTGAGAATCTTATAAATCTTCATTGTGGAATTCATCTTATTCCAAAATGTATCTTACACAGGTATTTATAAAATAGACAAAATATCTAATCTATACAAAATATCTAATCCTAACTATCTCTTTTAACCAGCACAACTCATACACATCTCATATTAATCTAACCAACTATATAACAAACTTATATTCTAACCACCACAACGGATTCCATTATAGCACTCCTTCTTGATAGGATTACATGTCTATAATGCATAAGCTGTAACAGGCAAAGACTGCAGCTTAGGTGTGATGTTAGATGTGATAACTCCTTCATTCCCCCTCAAGCTGATAGGGCAACGAAGCACTAACAGCTTGTCTCGAAGATAATTAAATCGAGAAGGAGAGAGGGGTTTGGTAAAGAGATCAGCCACCAGATCAACTGTAGGAACATATTTGAGCTTAACCTGTTTGGCAACCACTTTCTCTCGAATAAAATGACAATCGATCTTGATGTTCTTGGACCTAGAATGACACACATGGTTAGATGTTAAACCATAGCAGACAAACTATCACACCAAATAACAGGAATAGCAAGAGAAGAAACATAGAAATCCTTGAGTAACTGCTGAAGCCAAGTGAGCTCAGCTGTGGCATGAGCTAAGGCTCGATATTCAGCCTCAGTAGAAGACCGAGAGACTGTAGCTTGCTTTTTAACTGACTAGGAAATCAAATTTGACCCAAGATAAACACAATAGCTAGAGGTAGATTTTCGATCAAGACCGTCACCTGCCCAATTGGAGTCTGAAAAAGCAGACAGAGAAAAAGGACTAGGAGTAAAAGAGAGGCCATGAGACAAAGTCCCCCTAACATAGCGGAGAAGCCTCTTAACTGCTTGAAAATGAGCATTGATGAGAAAATGCATAAACTGACAAGCCTGATTGACAGCAAAGGAAAGATCAGGTCATGTGATAGTCAAATAATGCAGGCCTCTCACTAAACTCCTATACAAAGAAGGCTGAGAAAAAGGCTAAGAGTCTGATATAGAAAACACTGACTTAACAACCATATGAGAAGAGCATGGTTTACAGTCTTCCAAACCTGCTTTGTGCAATATGGCAGCTGCATACTTGCCTGGAGATAAGAAATAACCATGCTCATATGTATGAATTGAAATGCCCAAAAAATAAGAAAGAGAACCAAGCTCCTTCATTGAAAAAGCCTTGTGCATCTATTGAAGAAGTTGAGCAACCAGGGCAGAATCACTGCCAGTAAGTAAAATGTCATCAACATATACCAAGAGGATGGTAAGGCTAGTAGAAGTGTTCTTGATAAAGAGGGAAGTATCAAAAAGACTATTGGTGAACCCTGAGAGAACAAGAAGGCTAAAAAAGTAGAGTACCAAGCCCTAGGGGCTTGTGCTTGAGACCATATTAATGGTGAGGCTAGTAGAAGTGTTCTTGATAAAGAGGGAAGTATCAAAAAGACTATTGGTGAACCCCTGAGAGAACAAGAAGGCTAAAAAAGTAGAGTACCAAGCCGTAGGGGCTTGCTTGAGACCATATTAAGCTTTTTTTGAGTTTACAGACATGAGTAGGAGATTGCACAAATCCTGAAGGCTGGATCATATAGACCTTTTCCTGAAGAATGCTATGAAGAAAGGCATTTGAGATATCAAACTGTTTGATAAGCCATTGAAATTGAGGAGCAATACTCAAGAATATTCTGATGGTGGGTTGTTTAGCCACTGGACTAAAAGTCTCATGAAAGTCAATACCTTCCTATTGCAAATACCCTTTTACCACCAATCTAGCCTTATAACGTGCAATAGTACCATTGAAATTTCTTTTAATGTGAAAAATCCACTTGCACCTAATGACAATCTTATAGAGTGGAAGAGCAACAAGGTCCCAAATGCCATGTTGTTGAAGAGTTTGATATTCTTCCTTCATGGCTTGAAGCCACACAGGAGATTGAAGAACAACCTGAATAGAGGTAGGCTCAGTGTCAAGAAGAAAGGTAGTAAGTAAGACACAGTGGGAGTTTGTGTTTGGATCTAGTAATCATGGGATGTGTGTTGGATACAGAAGAAGGAAGAGAAGAATGAGGTAAGTCAATGGTACTAGAAGAAATAGGTATGGGCTGAATAAGAGGAGCAGGAGCAGAAGAAGAAGAAGAAGGCTCAGAAGAAGCAGACAAAGGGAGAGCAAGAGGAGTAGAAGATGGCACAGAAGGAGGTGGTACAAAGGAAGGCCTAGAAGGAAAAATTGGTGAAGAAGGCCAGAAAAAGGAAGTAAGAGCAGACAAATTTGAAGGAGAAGAAGAAGGAACTAAAGACAGTTGAGAAAAAGGAAAACAGGATTCATTAAAGACTACATGCCTAGAAATGTAGACTTTGCCAGAAAGAGGATCAAGACATCTATAACCCTTAATGGTAGGATGATAGCCCAAGAAAACACAAGAAATGGATTTAGGTTGCAGCTTGTGAGTAGTGTAAGGCTTTAACCAAGAAAAACATTAGCAACCAAACACTTTGAAAAAGGAAAAATCAGGTAAGGTATGGAACAAAATTTCAAAAGGAGTTTTATGATGTAAAACACTAGAGGACATTCTGCTAATAAGGAAAGTAGTTGTGGTAATGGCATCAAACCAAAAAGTAATGGGAATAAAAGAGTGATGAAAAAGTGCTATTGCAGTTTCAGTAAGATGTCTATGTTTGCGTTCAGCTATGCCATCTTGAGCCTGAGTATAGAGACAACTGCGTTGATGAACAATACCATGAGAATACAACAAAGCATCAACTCTTTTATTAACAAATTCAGTACCACAATCAGTCCTAAAGATCTTAAGTGAAGTAAAAAACTGAGTGTCAACATAGGCTTTAAAGACAAGCAATTTATCATACACCTCATTCTTGTAATTCAAAGGATAAACCCAAGCGAATCTACTATAATCATCCACAAACAAAACATAGAAACGAAATGGTGCATTAGCCACTGTGAAAGGACCCCATACATCACTATGAACCAAGGAAAATGGACAATTAACAGAAGTATTATACAATTTGAAAGGAAGCTTATGAACTTTAGACACATTACAATCAATACAAGAAAAGCCCTTATTTAATGAAAATTTATTTGGTAAAAGAGCAGCCATATGATGAAGGTTGAGAGAGGATGGATGGCCTAATCTGTGATGCCAAAGCATATCAAACACAGGGGCAATAGTGCGAGATTGAAAAACTTAGGGAGAAAATTGCTCAGAAGATGGAATGAACATGTAGAGACCATTGACATTAACACCTCTATGCAGAACCTTGTTCGTGCATTTGTCCTGAATGACAAAAGTATTAGCATAAAAAATAACAAGACAATTATGATCTTTGGTAAGTTGATGCAAAGATAAGAGATTAGAAGAGATGGTAAGAACATGAAGGAGATTTGATAGTTGAAAAGAATAATGTGGAGTGGGCAAGAGACCATTACCAACTTGAACCTGTTCATGACCTTGATAAGGTTGAAATTGGTGAAGATTAGTCAAGTCATTTGTCAGATAGTTGGTTGTAGCAGAGTCAACATACCAAGGAGGTATGGAAGTGTAGCTCGACTTTTTCGTGTCCCCTTTCGGAAGGTTTGAAAGAAAGCCCTACAGTTCAGACTTCCGTGGTTCTGAATCTAATCTCACAAGTGTAATGTGAAATCGATAAACAGCAAAGAGTCCAAATCCGGCAAATCGTTTTGGAAAATTGATTTTGAATAAAAAATACCAAAATTGGACTGCCCTACCAGATACAGAGTCGCCACCTAAATATTTATTTTAGAGAAATTTAGGAAACCCATGGCTCGTGCCAAAGGCCACGTGTCCGCCATCACCAAAGTTGCCTCGGCTCGGGAACTTAGGTACGAGAGGGGAAGGTCATGAATTGAGCACCCCTGCTCGCCCAATCAAAGATTGGCCTCTACTAATCATGATATGATTTTTATCAACATTATACGTTCTTGTTCCGGTTATTAAGCTAGCATTACTGCGTGATGCGCACATACAAGTATAGACTAGCTTGCCTGAATTGAAACAACTCAATTTCATGTTTGTTTTATGAAAAGGGTTTGAATTTGCCACCTCAAGTGGGCTTAAAATTTGCGAATTTGCCACTAAACGAAGTGGGCTTAAAGCAATGAATTTTCCACTAGACATAATGGGCTTAAACGTACATTTGTTGAATCATTTCAATTCAAACAACAAGCATTCATCCGCAGGCATTCAAGCAGTTTATCAAGTATGCATTTAGCCTCATGGTAAGCATGCTAGATATGGCAATCACTCACATTCATGCAAGTATGCTAAAGCACTAAAAACTCACCTAGTACTCCAAGCTAAGAAGATATGAGTTAGAAAAATATGCATGATTCCTAACCATGTATGTCTAATGCAACACATGCAGAGAATGCAATTAATAGGCTCGGCTACTAATATGGCATATGAATCGATTTTGATAACATGCGGTCAAATACGTATTCAAAGAAGTATTTAAACGACAATGCAGTTAGAATGATGCGCCGAGTCTCGGTGTATGCAATACAAGATGAAATGGATGTAAGCATAAAGTATGCTAATTGAAACATGATACTCCTAAACTAACCATCAAAAGCAGTTAAGTAACAGGGAGAAAGACATAGGGTTGGAAGACATGCACATTATTACAACATACTCTCACAGAGGAGTGTCCAAACGAATAAACTAGCTAACCAAGCTAAGCTAATTAAGCTAATTATTACAAAACTTGAATGAATAATTAACTACTATCTAAGCTAATTAATTAAGAAAACTAGGCTAAGCTAATCAAATATTACAACACCAACTAATTAGCTGCAACTAATTAGATTAATTAAATATTACAACACAATTTATTCGCAATAATGATAATAATACTAATGAAATAATTAATTGCATTTAATAAGAGCATAATGGAAAATGGATGAAGGTTGAATGCACATCGCCTGAAAGCTACTCTGTCTGCTCAGGCCGTCTCTATTTTACCTTCAGCCACTGCCTCTGTTTCTGCAAAATTGCACTGCTGGCCACACACCAAGGGCCCGCCGTGCATCACCGATGACCAGCCAGGTATACAGATGGCCGATCGTGCATCAATTTGGTGCAAAGCTCTGTTTCTGTGCTCTGAGGTGAAATCAGTGTAAATAGAGCATTTTCAAGCTCTGTTTGTCCTTTTTTCCTTCCCTGTCATGGGAAATCCTCGATAGTGGGTTGGAATTGATTCCAAAACCATCAATGAGCAATATGATTGCTTGATGATCTCGGATTTAATTTTGGACAAAAGTTAATAAAATGTAAAGAATAAGACCACCCCTCTATTTTGTCATAATATGAACTCAAAGAGGGAGGTTGCAACGCTTCAAGAATCATCAAAATGCTATGAATTAACATGTGATGACTCTTGACACAAAGAACTTGGCATAATGTCTGGTCAAGTTCAAGCTATTTTAAGATTTTTTCTTTAAGTGTGTTGATCCAAGTTTTAAGCCAATTGTTTTATTCATTGTCATTCATTAGTCCATTTGTCCAAATGTGATGTTAAAGTCCTCTAAACAAGAAATAATGTCAAACAAGAGGTTCTTCTAAGACATGAGAGAGATATTACACCATTGACGATGAATCTCCAAAGAGATTAAGCCATTAAGTATAGGTCTCCCTTACATGTATTGAACAACCTCAATTGGTTGAAACCATTCTCAAGAATCGAAGATATAGATGGTTGATTGATTAGTTAGAGTGAGACGGAAGTAAACAGCACAATACAAGCTATGTATGCAAACTAATGAGACAACAAACAAACTAATCAAAGAATGAAACAATTTTAAAGGCTAGGACAGCCCTAAAACAGACCCTAAACATGCGAAAAACAGTAACTAAAATGATGTTAAAAGAGCACAAAACAAAGCCAAAAGCAAGGAGGCATAGAGCTAGTAAACAAAGCTAAGGAGGGGTGGCTAACCCCTCAACTTTTGGGACTTCTAAAACATATTTTAGCCTTTGAAAATAGTCCAAAAACAATCCAAAAATAGCCTCAAAACAGTGGCTAAAACCAGAGAAAAAAAGCTTAAAAAGTTAAACAAAAAAAGTAAGGAAAATGAGACTAATGAACAAGAACAAGGAGGAGTGGCTAACCCCTTCACTTTTGAAACCTCAAAGCATGTTTTTTAGCCTCTTTTGAACTCTCAAAATCAATTTTAACAGCAAAGAAAAGAGTGCAAAAACAAGGGTGTGAGCTATGAGGTAAGGTGCAAGTAAGGATGTCAACCCTTACCACCTTTGGTAGCTATCCAAACCCAAGTTTAAACACTTGAAATGGACTCAAAACAGTGGGAAAACACAAGAAAAAGATAGAAAGAGATTGAAATGAAAGCGAGGAAAAAGATGACAAGCTTATACCTCTTGAAGAGAGCAAGCTTTGGTTATTGATCAAACTTGATTCCAAACACCCTCAAGTTTATGAAACTTAGTTTGAAACTCTAGCAAAACCCTTCAAGTAGAAGCTCTAATGGTGTATGTATTGTATATGTATAGCTAAAAGAGGTTTGAAGGTGAAAGGAGGAAGGAAGAGGGAAGAGGCCCTTTTTGCTCTTCAAAGTCTTTTGGAAATTTTTTTAACCTTAAAATCTGAAGGAAAAGGTTCTAGTTATAGAATTTGAGCCAAAAAGATCATAAAATATCTTCAAACAAAGATATTTGTTCAATTCCCACCAGCTGTCTGTCTGACGCCATTGCGGCTCGGCCGGCCTTCACTGATCCACGACCGACTCTCACTGATCCACAGCCAGCCATAAAAATCTACATTTAGGCCCGATTTCAAATAGGCATATCTCCCTTATCCAGAGTCAGTTTTAGGTCATTCTTGAGTCTAAATTGAAACCCCGGAAGTGTACTTTCCAATGGTGGTAGCCTTACATCTAAATTCTAAGTGTGCAAAAAGATATTTCTATTTTAGTGAAGGTTGCTCAGTTTTGGCTTAAACGGATGGATACCTAACTTCAAACAGCCACATCTCCCTCATCCGAACTCGGCTTTAGGAGATTCTTGAGTGTAAAATGAAGTTCCGAAAGTCCAATTTCCAATGGTGGTAGCCTCACAACTAAAGTCCAAGTGTACAAAAGGATATGCCTGATTTAGCGAGGTTGCCTAGTTCTCTCTCAACGATTTCATGCCCAACTTCTTCCCCAACTAGTTTTCTTCCCTCTCTTCCAATTTTCTTCAACTCCAAACCTCTAAATGAGAGGTTTTAAAAGATTTTTTTAAAGAGTTCACCTCTCTTCCATTCATTTCCACTTTGTCCTTACTCAGTTTTACTAAAAAGTGCAATATTTTAAATGAAATGCAAGCCTCGGAACATCGTAGAAGTATTTGGAAAAATATTTTGAAAAAGAGGGTTTTAAGGTCTAAAATAGTTTGGCCAAAATGGGGTGCAAGGTTTGGGATTAGAGCTTGAATCCAAATTTCTTCGCTGAGAATTCAAAAGATTGCACAGTGTAATTTTCATCATCGGGTGTTTAGAATAAAGCGCCCAAGTCTTAAGAACGGTAAGAAATGGAGTGTCTACAGGAAGGATCAAAGGAAGGCTGAGGCACTGAAGCAGCATAGGCCTCTGACTAAGAAAGAGAGGACTGAGAAGAATTACTGTGAGAGGAAGGTTGAAAATTAGGATCCAGTTGATGCCAGCATTCAAGAGCATTATGACTCAAACCTCCACAAATCTGACATCCAGAGTTAGAATAATAATTTCCTTTGGATCTATTATTATTAAATCTGTTATTAGATCTTCCTCCTCGAAAATTATTATATTTGCCTCCTTTTGAACCTTGATATTGACCTCGGCCTCTTGCAAAATGAAAACCTCGATTAGAAGAATTTGAAGACTCATAACTAGACTGAGAGGAAGATGAAGATCCTCTTGAAGCAGAGTAGGCAACATGAAGATCAGTTCCAATTGAATGTTTAAGTTTTTGTTCAATGTGAATAGCCTCTGAACATAACTAGGAACACAAAGTTTCCATCGTGACAATCTCAGATTGAGTATGAATGGAAGTTTCAAAAGCATTGTATTCCTCTGGTAAACCATTCAAGGTTGGAAACACCAGATCCTCATCATCAACTTTTGCAGAGGCTAAAGCCAGTTGATCTGAAATTTCTTTGATTTGAGACAGATAAAATTCCATTAAAGATGATTTCTTGCAGAGTGTTTGGAGTTTGGTTTTAAGTTGATGAATATGAGAACGTGATACAGAAGTAAATCACTTCTCCAAAAACTACCATACCTAATCACTGTGATGAAGATGTAGAAAAGAAGAACAAATGGATGATGATAGAGTTGCAGTCAGACAAGTGAGCAAATGTGCATCAATCAATTGCCACTTTGCATAAACTGGATTTGGAATGGATTTTCCAGATGCGTCAATGATCTCTGGAGATGGACATGGATTTGATCCATTTACATAATCAAGAAATCCAGTTGCTCTAAGCACATTTGTCATTTGTGTCTTCATATGAGAAAATTGTTTGATTCAAGCTTCACTGTGATGAGAGAATTGAAGTTTGAAATCATCTGGTCGAGCTTGGGTTGGCAACTTCGGGTTATAATTCGGGCCTGGGCAAGTCTCAGCACAACTTGGACTGGGCTTGGACAACCTCTTAACCCAACCAAACCGGTCCGAGTTGTACTCCTATAAATGGGTACATGCCAAATTATGTTTTGATATGTACATATATATATATACATAAATCAAATATGATGTGACATTTTTTATTATTATTGTTGAATATATCCAACAGGCAGCCCTCTCTCTCTCTCTCTCTCTCTCCACCTATAGAGGGGAATTTGAATTTGCAATAGTGAAATTTTTTGAAAACCAAATACATATCTATTTTCAAAACATAGTTTTCAAATTATTTTTTTGAAAAATAATTCAAAAAAAGTGAAACCAAACATGATGATTTTTTTTTTCATGAGTAAATTTCACAAATAGTCTATGTAGTGTAACCCAAATTTCAATTTGATCCTTATTATTTCAATTTGCCCTCCAAATTTTTTCATGTTATATCAATTAAGGACGAGAAATTTTTGTATGCCACTAGGGTACCACGTGGCAATACCTTCCATCAATCATAAATGTATATACTCCCTATTGTTCCCTAAACACCTAACATAAATGTAGTAGACCCTACTATTAAAGCCAATTACAATAGTAAAAGGTACCACATGACATATACCCTATCCGCATATAAAAATTACTCATTAAGGACAATCAATAATGGCCAATCAAATTCTAGACAAAAAATGATCCCATGCATGGAAGTGACCAATTCGCAAGGGCATAACTAGGGGTGTAAATTTGGCTCGGTCGGGCCTGGCCCATGTCGGGCCTCGTGGGCTCCCGTCAAAATTCGGGTCAGGTTACGAGCCAGAAAATTAGGCCTTGGCCTAGGAGGTAATCGGGCCTTGGATAGACTGAGCTAGTGGGCCTAAGCTCGGGCTTGGGTGGGCCTAAACAAAAAATTTTTTTTTTTGTTATTTTTTCAACCAAAATTTTATTATTTTCCACTAAAAAAAGACACTGGGCCTCAGCGCGGGCAAGCCGGGTTGGGCCTCGGGTCGGGCCTTGAGTGAGTCTTAAGTGGGTCAAGCCTACGGGCCAGGCAGAGCTTCAAAATGATGGCTCAGGCCCAAGCCTAGGGTCTTAGGCTAGGCTCGGGCTCAAGACCAAAAAAGCTTAAACAGGTTGGGCCCACCCCGGGCCATGGGCGGGTTTTGAGTTGCCTATAGGCCACGAGCCATTTTTACACTCCTAGGCATAACAGTCATTTTATCACCTTAATCTCTTTATCTTAACAAATAAAAAATGTCCATCTTGTCCAACCATGTACTTCACCACACTAAATCATTCCTTCCACAGTGGACATTGTTGGACAAGATTGACATTTTTTAACTGAGAAAGAGTCATTTTTTAACCATGTTTCATTTTTCTCTCCCCACCACAACCACAACCACCCCTTCATCATCCATGGTCGACTAGCTTCTCCTCCTTGTCCAGCAACCACCCACCTTATGGTCGACCATCTCATCCTCTTCTTAGCCAATGACTACGCACCTCCTCCATGGCCGACCACCCTCTCATTCTTCTTGGCCATCGACCACCACTTTTTCCTTAGCCAACAACTACCCACTGCCTCCCCCAATGCAACACCATACCACCATCCTACCTCTCTTCCACCACCCACCAACCAGCCTAAAACATCTGCCACCCACCAACACCATAGACTACCACATCTTTACACACATGAACATGATCACCCCTGAAACCCCTTTCCACTGCCCTCCAAACCGCTACTACCAATCAACCAATGATCATAACAAACAACTACCAGTCGCTATCTCATATCCCCTTCCCTAGTTACCACCACCTCCTCATTTCCATGTCCCTATCCCTTTAGCATCACCACCACTACGACATTGAACCACAACCATCAAACAAAACCAAACCCACAAGATGTAACCAATAAAAAAGCCTCTAACATAATCAATTTTGTGACAAATAAATAAGTTTATGGCATAATCAACTTTAGACAGCCGACTCCATTTGATGGGACTTAAAAGGCTAGTTTTGGTTTGGTTCGGGTTGGTTTAGTTTATAATCAACTTTAGGCAGACACCCAACTCTATATTCAAGATATGTGAAGCTACTGGAGATAGGAAACTTACTGATCAATAAAGATTTTAATTTTATCATGGGAATGGAACATTAGTTCTTCACACCCAAATTTCCAATAAAATTACCGCAATAACCAAGCTTGTCATCTTCCCTCACTAAGAATGGAAGAAAAATTAAGTAGGAGATTAATAATTTCATTTTTTCTTTCTCCTTTTAAGATATTTCTCAACAATTGAAGGGAGATTCAGAAAAATTATACGTAAGCTTGGGGGTGTTGGCTTCGGTGCTGGTGACCAGACCATATGTAAATCCTAAACCCTAGCCCAATCTTGCAAGCATTATTAGCTCTAGAGTTGAAGTGATGAGAGAGAGAGAGAGAGAGAGAGAGAGAGAGAGAGAGTTGAAATCAGATTCAGATTGTTGGGGGTGAGTGGTGAGGAATATGGGTTTGTTTGGCAAGAAGGTTTGGGTTATGTTGGAGCTAGTTTAGCCACACAAAAAAATATATATATATATGTTTTTTAGCCTAATAAGACAAAATGTCATATCCAAACTATAATCATTTAATTTTTTCTCTCACAAATGTCAAAAAAGCCAAAAAGCCCATCCCAAACGAGGCTTTTTAGCCCAGGCTAAAATAACAAAAAAGCTAACCCACATTCCAAATGAAGGCAAAGAGATGTAAAAAGGTCTTACACTCCGTTTGGATAGACTGATATGGCTAGAAAAAAGAAAAGAAATGTGGAGAAAATTTTGGTTTATGAATTTGGAGAAATTTTGAAAAAGGATACGAGAAATGCTTGTCTTATAATTGGGGGTTATTCGTATTTAAATAGAAAATTATTAAAATAGGTACTACGATGTGTCTTGATCGGGGCACATCACTTAAAAAAGATTTGTATTTTAAAATCAGAAAGCCACAAATCATCTTCGCTTAGTGCAGAGCATCACTGCTAAACTAAGGTTGATCACGACCCGTCTTACTAGGTATGACTTGTCGAACAATTTTATTACACACGCATGAAAGTCATTTGTATAATGTGTGTTCATGACCAGTGAACACATGTTTTGATAAAATAATATTTGCATAAAAATCTAAGTTATATAACAGTAGCCAAATTAATTAAAATTTTATAAAACTAAATACATATTATCTCAATCACTTGATTAGAGTTTCATCTTGACTCTAAGATTAGAAAATTAGTTCCACATAATTGTGGAACTATCATTCTACAAAAGAAACACTCTACACTCTCTCACTAATTTTTCTTCCCAACTCTCTTGCTGTCCTCTTCCCCCTCCGTAGGTCCATGCCTCACCCGAGCTCCTCAATTTATAGAATTGCAAAACAAAAGCAAATAATAAAATAAACAATAATTAAATGAAAGTTGGTGGACCAACTTGCTTTCTCTCTTTTTTTTTTCTTTTCTTTTTATTATTAATAATGGTATTGGATTTATTATTTTTATTTTATAATATAATATAAAAATATATTATTTATAACAATTTATGTACAAACATTCAAAATATGCATAAATATACAAAATCACAGAAAACTATAAAATAATACAAATAAATAGACTAATAAAGTGTATATTAATAGATTAAATATGTAACATTTAGACACCGATCAATACATGCCACTTATATATGCATTTTCTATGTAAAAAAAATACTAATAATTGTAATCAATTAAATCAAATTGAGACAAAATCATAAATTCCGAGTAAAAATTGATCCAATTAAAATTACAAAGATCAAAATGACAAAATAATCAAAATCTAGGGACCCTCATTGTATAGGAATTCCACATCACCATAATTTTTTCATAAAAAAATAAAAGAAGGGAACAGTGAATGAAAAAAAAAATTATATATAAATCTCACCACAAATTTTTAATCCAACCTAAACTATATGTAATAAAAAGTGACATGAAGTATACCTAAGGATACCTTTTATGCCGAGTATTCGTAAACTAATACAAGTTGAGTATTCCTTTTATGCTGGAGATAGAGCAAGCCTCGTAACAATACTGTGTGGGTAATTTTCTGACCACACTGCCTGCCTAGTAATCAGCTGGAGAGCACCGGCAGAATATATGGCTTCAGTAAACCTGTAACAGAAAGAAAAGGCTCTGGCGGTGGCTCTTCCAACCGGGGGCACTCCAATGATCAAGTCAGTATATCTCTCAAAGATAATCAAGTGCTAAACTCACAAGCTTGAGTATAAAACTGCATACCTTAGACCCACGGGGGTGCCTCTCTTTTATAGTTTACTCAATCCAAGTCCCACTAGAAGCCTGACTTCTATGGACTCCAATTCAATACTAACTTTGGACTCTTCAAGAGATAAAGATAAACTCCCTAAGAGTTTTACCCTTATCTTGGCTAAGTCTTCTCTTTTCTCTAGGACTCTTGCCCTTATCCATTTATCCGCTTATCTTGGATTCCGGTATCTTCGGAGATCACCTCAGCCTCGCCGAAGATAACCTCGACATAACTACCACGACACGTGGCACCTCGGCTGACACGTCGGCGTCACCATGCCACGTGTTGGTATTCAGAAAATACATCCCCACAACTGCCCCCTAGGTTCTATTACCTCGGCATTCTAAGGTGATGCAACCTATATCTGTATTTTCTTCCAGTACCTCGGCGTAAGAACTCTTCGGCCGAGATTCGTCAAGCCGATATGTCTTGTTTTCAAGAACTCGAATGAACTTGCCCATGCGCATGAGCTGTCATGCATCACTTCTCAACCGTTTCTCTTACGTGTCTTTACCTTATTGGTTCGTGCCTGTGACGCGCTTATTAGCCGTCTTAATCTGTCTTTGCCGTCTGACGCATGCGGTTTTCCAGGCGCATTAATTGCCTTATTTTGCCGCCGTTTTACGTTTTCAACAAAGACACTTTCTTTTGCTTTCGTCTGCTCACTTTTACATCTAAGTTCTTTTGCTTTTTTCTCTTTCTAAAACTCTTTCTTTCGATTTCGCCATTGCTGAAGCTCCAAGCTTTGCATTTTGTCTTCCTGGTGGAACTTCCGTCGTTCTGCCACATCTGTAACCACCGACTGACTTCGGCAGTTCTCTCATCGGCTTCAATTTCTTTGGTAAGTAATTGTTTCTTCTGATTTCAATTCTTGGCCATTTCTGGAATCTCCTATTATTACTGCCTTGTTCAAATATCTATTTTGTGAATCATACACTTGAATGTGTTTACTCCTTGATTTGGCCCTTGCCTATATCTTGAACACACGCACCGTTGCACTACTCCACTGTATTTTTGCCACTGATCTTGGTCCTTTATTTCTCGTATACTTCATGTTCTTGATAGCCCATCCCTGTTCTTGTTTCTGAAATTTCGCCTTTGTTTTCTGTTTTCTGTGTCTTTGCCAGATCTCTCCCTTCAATTTTTACTTTCGATCTTTGCCCCCATAGATTTAGGTTTGGGATTTGTCTATAGAACCTGTCAATTCTTAGGAAAAAACTGAAACAATCCTTACCAGTATATACCTAGGGTTTCGCCGAGGTCCTGATAACCCCTTAAGAGCATCCTCGTTCTGAAACCTAGCCCTCTGATTTTAGGCCGACGTTATGGGTATGTGGAGACATAGGGTAGACACCCCGACCAAACTTGAGTACTTTAGGCGAGAGTTTTCTATTCCTGCCGATGTCCATCTGAGACTAGCTGAAGATAATGACTCTATCATGCCCATAGATGATTCAATGCCGTTTCCCATAGTAGCTTTTACTGAGTGCAGACTCCGGCTCCCACTTAACATTCTCTTTCGCAAAATTCTCCACTTTTACAAGTTGAACCCTATGCAACTTGCCATAAACTCTTATCGAGTGATCAATGGCATCATAGCTTTGGCTAGGCAGGAGAACGCTAGGATCACCCTGGCTGACATTCAGTACTGTTATACCATGTGCCCCCTTAGCCTGAAGGAAAAAGGCTTCGTTTATTATCTTAAGCCGAGGTCGACAGAATACAAAATCGTAGCCGACCTCCCAGACTCCAACAAGGGGGCTGGAGATGACTATGTTATAGCTTCGGGAAATTGGGAGTTTGGCGCAGACGAGGACGCTCATCTCTACCCTCTTCCCCGATCAATTAAAGAGGGCAAGGGTAAGAGCCCAATATCAATACTTTAGTTGTTTCTGTTCAAGTCTTCAATATTTTATCTGTTTCTAATGTTTGTTTCTTCTTGCAGACGTTCGTAAGTTACCAAAAGACTTTCGCCAATCCTACGTCCCCAGCAAAGACTTAAAGAGGCTCCTAGAGTTGCCAATGCAAAAGCGCAAGGCTCCACTGGTACTGAATTTTATTCCGACGTACAAGTCGACTTTGCCTGACGTTCCCAAATGAAAGAAGAAAAGCCTTTCTCCTCCTACTGCCACAACTCAAACCGCCTCTACGCCACGAACAGATCAAGAGTCAACATCTGACCCAACCAATCAACCATCTACCTCGACCTCATACTTAATCCCAATAACAGAAAGAAAACGTCGGCGACGACTTATCAAAACTGCTGAGATGGGTCGCCCGAAGCCTGTTGCTGTAGATCTCTTAGCCGACCTACCTGCCGACGTTGATGCTGTTCCAACCCAATCCATGCCCCCACCAAAGCCAAAAAGAACAAAAAGGGCTCAGCCAAAGGCTAAAGTGACTCAGGTTGAATCTGAGGACACTTTGCCTATTTCCAAACTGGCTAAGAGTAAGAAGACTTCTTCTGCTCCTGCAAAAAGGTCTACTGAAGACCCACCCTCTGAGTCCACACAGTCAAAGAAGCCAAGGTCGGCCTCAGCTACTACCTCGGGGTCCAAGAAACCGGATGTCCCTTGGGCTCCCAAAATTACTTTGGAAGACAGGCCAATTATGTCCAGTGAAAGTGCCGACGACATAAACGTTGGCGTTGCCCTCAGCACGGCGTTGCTTCTTCCGGGTGACCTCGAGCGAAATGCTGAGTATAGTGAGTACGAGAATTATGCTTTAATGCTCCAGCACTCCGTTCAAGTAAGTGTTCCTGTTTGGAATTTTCTATTTTCTTTCTGTTTCATACTAAAAATATTTTCTAACACTTCTGTTTTCTTTCAGGCCATCCAGCATGCCCATTCATTTTCAATGCAAGCTTTTGAAAACAGAGCAAAGTTGGTCGATCTGAAGAGAGAGGTTCCTGCCCTAAAAAAGCAAAACAAATCTCTTCAATTAAGGATGAAAAAACTGGAAGACCAGGCTGAGGCTGCCACCAAAGCCCAAACCCTTGCCGAGGAAAAGGCCGAATCTACCAAGGCTATTAGAAAGGTCACTGAGGCCGAGAAGAGAGAGGCCGAGGACAAAAAGGCCCAAGCGGAAAGGAACTTCAAGATGCTTTATCTACTAAAGACGCTGAAATCAAGGCGGCCGATGAAAAGGCCTATACTCAAGGAATGGCTGACGTTACAGAAGAATACAAACTACAAGTCAGGCAGGCATGCAATAGGAGCTTTTCCCTTGGTTGAATGTCCCTTGCAAAAAAACTTAATCTCCTTGAGAATTCACCATTGCGCCAAGCCGACGCTATTCCTCTTCCATTTCCTCCACATCCACCTCCAAGCCAAGCTGAAGATGAATCTGAGTCTGAATCTGAGGATGCGGATAAGGATGATGATGAAGCTTTGGTAAGAAAGCCCAAGGATACTAGTGAGACCAAGTCCCCTCCTCAGGATGATCAAGTCCTGGACTTGACTCATGAGGAGGATGAGGAGGTTATCAAGGAGACCACTCCTGAGCAAGCATCATCTGATGTTCCTCCAGTTGATAGAAGTCTTGATCAAACACTTGCTGAAATTGATGCCGAGATTGCCGCAGATGAGGAAGCCGAGGTATCTCTTCAGGAGACTTCTGAGGTTCAGATCCAGCTAGATGCTAATGTTGAAAAGTCTTAACTTTCATATTTTTTCTTTTGCTCCCATGTACTTTGTTTTGTTTTCTGGACAGTGTAAGCTTCCTTTCATGGCCGATGTGCCTTTCTTTGTTACTTCGAAACAATTTACTTCTGGTAGGCCGTAGTGCCTTCTTTTGTATACAACTGCAACTGTTTTTCTATGGATGCTTCAATCTTTTAATTTCTCTTGATTTGCTTCTGCATGGTTCTATACTTAGAATATTTTGTATGCCTTTCATACTTTGCCTCCTTTGTGCAATCTTCTCGGGGTTACATACCTCGGGTATAATAGCTACCAAACTTTTACTTCGGCAAGATACTGACCTGCAAACTTTTCATAAATTCTAACAAGTGTGAAACATATACTACTCGACGATAACTTTGTAAACTTTTTCTCAAGTTATAACAAGTTTTTAAGCAATGATCTACTTGTAAATTGCTACAAATTTTAACAAGTGTTTAAGCAATATACTTAGCTTTTACCTCAACCTGCAAATTGCAGCAAATTTCAACAGATGATCACATGTTGGCTTAACATTATATTGTAAGTTGCTACAAATTTCTACAAGTGTTAAGCATCTTCTTTGGTTGGACCAACCAGTAGAGTGCTATAAGTGTACAAACTATAACCTCGGCTTCACTTCGACTTGTAAATTGCTACAAATTTCAACAAGTGAAGAGAAACAATAATCTCGGCTTAACTTCAACTTGTAAATTGCTACAAATTTCAACAAGTGAAGATAAGGAATCAGCTTAACTCCAACTTGTAAATTGCTACAACTTTCAACAAGTGAATTAAGGAATAATCTCGGCTTAACTTCAACTTGTAAATTGCTACAAATTTCAACAAGTGAAGATAAGGAATCGGCTTAATTCCTCAGCTTAACTTCAACTTATAAATTGCTACAAATTTCAACAAGTGAAGATAAAGAATCAGCTTAATTCCGACTTGTAAATTGCTACAAATTTCAACAAGTGAATTAAGGAATAATCTCGGCTTTAACTTCAACTTGTAAATTGCTACAAATTTCAACAAGTGAAGATAAGGAATCAGCTTAATTCCGACTTGTAAATTGCTACAAATTTCAACAAGTGAATTAAGGAATAATCTCGGCTTATCTTTGACTTGTAAATTGTTACAAATTTCAACAAGTAAAGATAAGGAATCAGCTTAATTCTAATCTTGTAAATTGCTACAAATTTCAACAAGTGAATTAAGTGTCTCTGTCTTCTCTCTGCCCCTAATGTGAACCTGAGTTCTACTTGGGTTCTCATTATTCATGTCTCCAAAAACACCAATATGTAACTTTATCAAATATATGTGTTTAAGAAAAGGGAAAAGATTTTATTGATGACATCGGCCAAAAATACTGTACATCTAATGATAGAAGAATTTCAAATTACAAGTGTTCCAAGGTCTTGGCAGTGCTTTGCCCTCGTTATCTTCAAGCCGATAAGCTCCATTGCTTAATACTGAAGTAATTTTGTTGGGTCCTTCTCAGTTTGGGCCAAGCTTGCCCTCTCTGGGATCTTTCTTGTTGACGATGACTTTTCTCAGGACTAGGTCGCCGACTTGAAAATCTATTGGATTGACCTTCTTGTTGTAAGTTCTAGCAAGCTGTTGCTGGTATACTGCGAGCTGAATTGCAGCTTTCTCTCTTCGTTCTTCCAAAAGATCCAGATCTCGGGCTAAGAGTATGTCATTAGTGCCATTCTCTACTCCCTGGGTTCTGATCCCTGGGATGCCGATCTCCAATGGGATGACTGCTTCTGTGCCATAAGCCATGGCAAAGGGTGATTCCCCTGTTGATCTTCTCGGCGTAGTCCGATATGCCCAAAGTACGTTGGGTAACTCGTCTACCCACTTTCCTTTTGCTGCCTGCAGCCTCTTCTTTATTCCATCCAAAATTACTTTGTTGGATGTTTCCGCTTGCCCATTGCTTTGGGAAAAACTTGGTGTTGAAAAGTAATTCTTGATCTTGAATTTCGCACAGAAGTTCTTGATGAGTTTGCTGTCAAACTGTGTTCCGTTGTCGGCAATTATTGCTCTGGGAATCCCAAATCTGGTGATGATGTTTCTCCATATAAAGTTCTTGACGTCCACATCTCAGATTTTGGCAAGAGGTTCTGCCTCTATCCACTTCGTAAAGTAATCTGTTGCTATCAGCAAGTATTTTCTCTGCCCAGTTGCCTGGGAAAGTTGCCCAACCAGATCCATGCCCCATTGGGCAAACGGCCAAGGGCTGGACACTGGGTTTAGGTCAGCAGCTGGCTGATGTATCAAAGGTGCAAACTTTTGGCATTGTTCACACTTCTTTACGTAGGCTTCAGCATCCTTTTGCATGTAGGGCCACCAATACCCCTGGGTAATGACCCTGTGGGCTAATGATCTGCCCCCAGCATGGCTTCCACAAATTCCTTCATGAATTTCATACAGGAAATCTTCAACCTACAAAGGGTGTACGCACCTTAAAAGTGGTCCAGTGAAGGACCTTCTGTAGAGGTGTCCATCTTCTGTCAGACTGAGTCTTGCAGATTTCAATCTGACTTTGTGTGCCTCCTTACGATCTTCTGGCAGCTTTCCTTCTTTCAGGAATGCAACAATTGCATCCATCCAGCTTGGCCCCATGTCCACACACATTGCTTGCTGCTCTGTGCTCTCTGGTTCTATGCTCGGGCCCGACATATAGTCAATCATAATTGTTCTTGTTTTTCCAGTCTGTATTGAACTTGCCAGGTTAGCCAACGCGTCGGCGTGAGTGTTGTCATCTCGGCTAACTTGGAGTAGTCGGCAGTTCTGGAATAGGGCTGCCAATCTGATGACCTCTTTTGCATATGCCGACATCCTTTCGTCTCTGGCTGCAAATTCTCCTGTTGATTGGTTAACAATAAGTTGTGAATCACAAAAAACTATTACCTCATCTGCTTCTGCTGCTGCTGCCAGTTTTAGCCCTGCAATTAATGCTTCGTATTCCGCTTCATTGTTTGAGGCCTTGAACCCTAAACGGATGGATTGTTCTATTATTTCTCCATCAGGAGATATCAGCAATACTCCTGCACCTGCTCCTTGTCGGTTCGAACTTCCATCGACAAACAGTCTGAATGAGTCACCGATGTAGATGCTGCAGGGTCTGAGTTTTTCCTTCCTTTGCTCTTTTGCCTTTGGCTGGGATTCTCCTTGTTTGCTGGGACAATGCTCATCCTGGCTCAACGGAGCCTAATGTTCGATGGTTTCGGGTGTGAATTCTGCCACTAAGTCGGCCAAAACTTGGCCTTTGATTGTTGTTCTCAGCCTGAACTCCAAGTCATACTGACCCAGGGCTACTGCCCATCTTGCTATCCTTCCTGTTAAGTCTCCTTGTTGCAACAAGGATTTCAGTGGATGTTCTGTTAGAATCACGATCTTGTGCGCCTGAAAGTAATGGTTCAACTTCTTTGAAGCCATTACTAAGGCTAGCATTAATTTCTCCAGTGGTAGATACCTTGTTTCTGCGTTGGCTAAGGTTTTGCTTACATAGTAAACGGCCTTTTGCTCCCCTTTTTCTTCTCGGATTAGTACTGCACTGACTGCGTGTTCTGAAACTGCCAAGTACAAAAACAGTTCTTCCCCTAGTTCTGGATTGGAAAGAACCGGAGTTATGGTCAAGTACTTCTTCAGGTCGGTCAAAGCGGCTTCGCATTCTTCTGTCCACAGAAAGTTTGTGACTTTTTTCACCAAGTTGAAGAAGGGTCTGCACTTATCTGAGCTTCTGTTGATGAATCTGTTTAGGGCTGCGGCCTTTCCAGTAAGCATCTGAACCTGTTTTGCCGACGTCGGGCTCTTCAGCTCTAGAATGGCCTTGATTTGGTCTGGGCTGGCCTCAATGCCCTTTCTTGTTACCAGATACCCTAAAAACTTACCTGATCCAACTCTAAACGCGCACTTTGATGCGTTGAGTCGGAGCCGGTATGTTTTGAGTATATTAAAGACCTTTTTTAGGTCGGCAAGATGACCCTTTGATTCCTTGGTCTTCACGACCATGTCATCGATGTAGACTTCTACTGTTTTGCCAATCAGGTGCTTGAACACCTTTGTTACTAACCTTTGGTAAGTTGCTCCTGCGTTTTTCAACCTGAAAGGCATTACCTTGTAACAGTACAGGCCTTTAGGGGTGATGAACGCAGTCTTCTCCTCGTCTAGAGGGTACATGGCAATCTGGTGGTACCCCCTGTATGCATCCAAAAGACTCATTCTTTCATGCCCTGAAGTTGCATCTACTAGCTGGTCAATCTTGGGCAGAGGAAAGCTGTCTTTGGGGCAAGCTTTGTTGAGGCTGGTAAAGTCTACACAGACCCTCCATTTGCCGTTCTTTTTCTTCACTACTACTGTGTTGGACAGCCATGTCGGGTAGTGAACTTCTCGGATGGCCCTGGCCTCTAGAAGTCTGTCTACTTCTTCTTCTACTGCTTCGACGTGCATCAACGTCGGTCTTCTGGCTCATTGAATCACAGGTTTTGCCGACCTGTCGACATTCAGTCTGTGGCAAGTGACCTCGAGGTCAATGCCAGGCATTTCGTAAGGTGTCCAGGCGAACATCTCAATGTTGGCTCTCAAAAAATCTTTCAGTTCACTTTCCTCTTCTTCGGCTAAGCCTGAGCCGAGAAGAAAGTCACCCTCCTGGACAAAGATTTTCTTTAGTGTCTCTTCACTCTTTTCGGCTGGCTCCTTGCCGACATCATCTAGGACCTTCATGTTCTCGTCTTCAATCTCTGCCTCTTTTGGCTCTCGAATGCAGCACGTAGACTTCATTGCTGCCATAGAGCAACTTTTTGCCTGCAGTTAATCTCCTCTGACTTCTTCAATCCTATGCTCTGTTGGGAACTGTAGACACCCCATTTTTGACCGTCCTCAAGACTTGGACGTCACCGTTTGAACACTCGGTGATTATCCATGTTTGTGTTCGTTTGGAGTTCCCGGAGGCCTCGGCTCGCGCGCCTTGCCTCAGGATCTCCGAACTTGACCGTTTAGTGTTTGGTTTTGCACCAAACACTTGCATCTTGCCTTTGAGAGGCAGGGTGGGGCTTGTAGACCATCCCCACCCATCACCGGCAGTGGCTAGAGGCCACCGGCTGGTTTTTACTGCCACCGGCAATATAGTTTGCCGGCCGGCACTCTTTGTTGCCGGTCGGCACTCTTTTGTGCCGGTCGGCACTCTTTTTGGCCAAGATGACATTTTTGGCCGGCCGATTGCTGTTCATCTGCTTTTGCAGATATTTTTAGACAGCTGTATTGCTTTTGCTCCCCTCCATACACGTGTATGGAGGGATCTCCCTCTTGCAAAGCTTGTCTTGTAAGCTTTACAAGAGGCATATAGAGAGGAACTCTCTCTAAGGCAAGGAAGAGAGCTTTTAGACATTTTTGAGAGAGAAAAATACAGACAAGGTTCTGGTTTTTCTAGGGTTAGGGTTAGATATACACTCTCTATCTCTCTTTCCCTCTCATTTGTACACTAGGTGTTTTGTGTCTCACTATTGCACACAAACACCTAGTGTTTCACCTTCCTCTTGGAGCTGAGGTTCTAAAGAGTGTGTTTTGAAGTTTTGGTGTTGGATTCAAGCTCAAGGAGGCCATTGGAGCACCATTGTTGAAGAGGACTACAAGGGTAAGAAACTAGTCCCTTTTTTCCCCATTTTTGCTTTGATTTTATACCTATCTTAGAGCTGTTTTTGTGCTTGTTGTATAACATAAGAAAGTTCTGTTTTTAGGCCCTCTTTATTGTTTATTAAG
Organism: Camellia sinensis; assembly: GCF_055761805.1. Taxonomy (NCBI): domain Eukaryota; kingdom Viridiplantae; phylum Streptophyta; class Magnoliopsida; order Ericales; family Theaceae; genus Camellia; species Camellia sinensis. The sequence continues at coordinate 147,444,767 of NC_138968.1, read as the reverse complement.
AGTGTTTTGTTGTTTGAGGGTTGTTGACCACCCTTAGGCCTTGAAAGGCCTCATTTTGAGCCATTTTGTGTTAGCTCCGGGATTTTGGTGTTGAGGTGTCTTCACCACTGAAATATTGAGGGATTTCAGTGGTAAATATGATGCTTTGAAGTCCCAAGAAGGAGAGGGCCACCCCCTCTCCTTGTTGTCCTTGAAAAGGGCACATTTTGGCCTCTTAAGGAAGCCTATGCTTAAGTGTGTGTTGAGCATGTTTGGTTTGTTTTTCATGCTTATATATCCATAATATAACATGATTTCAAGTTGGTTTTGGAACTCCATGCATGCTTAGCATAGTTGCCATGTAATGCCATGTTTATGCCTTAATGTGCCTTAGGTTGTTAGCCTTTGTTGGAGCATGTTTTAGGCTTAGTCTTGTGAAGATTTTGTGCATATCTTGCCATGTTTTAGCTCTGTCCATAGTCATTTGGGTTGATTTTAGCATGCATTATATAGCTCCTTTGTATTTGGGCTTGTTGGCCTTGAGTATGTGCATGTGTAGCATGCCATCTTTGCATTGTTTTGGTGATTTGGGATCATCCTATATGCCATTTCAGTCCCATTTCCATGCTTGTTTGATTGCCTTGCATGCCTCTTTAATGCTTTGAAAGTATGTTTTGCAATGCTCCATGTTTTGGTGCCTTTGCATGCCTTTGAATTTGAGCCACTTAGATGCCATCTAGGGAGTCCTTTGGCCTTGTTTTAACATGCTAAAAATCTGTTTTTTAGTTGTTTAATGCATGCCATGTTTGGTCATGTTAAGTGTAGTTCAATGCCTTATTGATTTGCTTTGAACACTTGGACTATTTGTTGCATGTTTTGGCTTGATTTTGTTGCTTGGTTTGGCACCATCCTAACATGATTTCAATACTTATGTTGCATGCTAATTAGTCCATGATTCCTCCTTTCAAGTGTGCTTGAATATTGCTCGTTTTGTGCTTAAGTGTCGGTCCTTATGTGCATATGTGTGTGCATGCCATTTAGCCCTCACTTTTTAGCACTATGGCTACTGTTTTAGGCCTATTTTAGAGCCGCCTAATTCATGTTTAAGTCCATCTTTGCACCCATTTGTATTGCCATATGCATGCTTGTATGCTTGCATAAGTTAATTGCCATGCCATGTTGCATCCTTAGCTTGTATGCCTAGGTTGCATTGCATCTTGCATGCATGCCTTGTTCCTTGAAATGGTGATAGGAATTAGGCCTAATTTGTTTGATTGGTTTGCATGCATTTGAAATCAAAGTTGCATACTTGGTTCCTTGGGCCATCATGCATGGAAATGCGTGATTGGTGGTCCGAGAACCAAGGCACATGTCCCTTTGAGTCATCACAATGATGAGAGACATGGTTGGTGCATACATGCCTTGAATTGTGTTGCCATGCTTTGTTTTGCCCTCTGTTGCTGTGAGTTGCAGGTTCTGCAGGAATAATCTGCCGACCGGCAGTGTAATGTGCCGACCGGCACTATTTTCTCTGCCGATGGATTCAATTTTGTGCCGATGGCCATACCACACTGCCGGTGGCAATCTCAATCAGCCGGTGGTGATCCTCTCTGTCCAAGGGATCAGTCTTGAGGCTTTGACAGCCTCCAGAGGAGGAAAGGAAGGAAAACAGAGGCAGCTCGCGCATGGCGGCACGCTTCTCGAGGCTTTTTCCTGCTTTAATTAATTTATTTAATTTGTTAATTAAATTAGTTAATTTGTAATATTAATTAGCTTGCGTAGTTAATTAATTTGTAATATTTATTCGGTCCCTCCAAGTGAGGGCAAGTCTGTAATAAGTGTGTGTGGGTGGTGTGTATGTCTTCCAACCTCACTTCTTTCTTCCCTTTTACTTACCCGCTTTAATGGTTAGTATTAGGGCACGCTTAATTTAGCATATCTTATGCTGTGCATGTGTGCATCCATGCATTTGTATTGCATGCATTAGGCTTGGTACATCACGCTAACTGCATCAGTACTTCAATTTCCAAACTGAATATGTGATAATTGTGCATTTTCACATAACATGTTTAGGATAGCCGAGCCTATTCTAGTAACATTTTGTATGCGATGCATTAGGCACTTCATATGGACTTGGATCATGCATGTTTGCTAACAAGTTCTTTGTTTTGGCACGGAGTACTATGTAAGTATTTCCGCTTTAGCATATCACATGAGTGTGAATATTGCCATGACAACATGCTTAACATGTGGCTAGATGCTTATGTGTTATAAACTGCTTGAATGCCTGTGGGTGAAGGTTGGATTGTTTGAGTTGGAAAGACTCGTTGAAATCCGCATTTTAGCCTACTTGCGAGTAGCAAATTCCAAAGCATTTTCAAACCGAACGGATATGCAATGTTTATTTCCAAATTAGGCAATCTAGTCTATACTTGTTTGCTGTGCGCATAACATAGTAATTCTAGGCTGATAATCGGAATAAGAACACGTAAAGTTCTCAAAAACTGATATCACGGTTAGTAGAGGCCGGTCTTCGGACCGGGCGAAAGGGGGTGCTCATAGCTGACCTTCCCCGATCGTACCCAAGCTCCCGAGCCGAGACAACTCCGGTGATGACGGACACGTGGCCTTCGGCACCGAGTTAGGGTTTCCTAAATTCTCCCATTTTAAAATATTTAGGTGGCGACTCTGTATCTGGCAAAGCAGTCCATGTTTGGCACTACTTTTTCAAAAATCTATTTCTCAAAACGATTTGCCAGATTTGGACTCTTTGGTTCAGATTAAGAACCGTGACACAAATCGAGTCCGAACTGTAGCCGCGAGGCCCACGCGGGTGCGTCTACAGGAACCGTAGTAGTTGATGCAATGTTGAGGGAACTGCCCCCATTGCATGCAACCATGGTCTTCCCAAGATGATGTTATATGGTGAGGGTGTGTCAATCACCATAAATTCTGTCTTGATCTTCTTAGTACTCGCTTGTACTTCCACGCTTGCAGCGCCCAGTGGCCATGTCGGCGTTCCATTGAAGCCGACCATAGGGTTGCTGGATTATTCCAGGTCGTCAGGATGAAGGCGCAGCTCCTTGTAACATCTGACGTACATGATGTCGCAAGAGCTGCCTTGATCTATTAGGATGCGTTTTACTTGGCATTTCCCAACCTGGAGGGATACTACCAAGGCATCATTATGCGGATGCTGGACCATCTCTAGGTCGGCTTCAGTGAAGGTTATCATCGGTCCTTGGCATTCTTCAGGCCGAGGTCTTTTGTGTCCGACCTGGTTCACGTGCTGCAGGTGTTTTACTCTTTGGGTTTCTCCCCGAATGTCGTTTTCGCTCACTCTTGAGTGGATGACATTAACCACCCGTGGTCCTCCTGCCTGTGGTTGTTGTGCTGGGGAAGGCGGAGCTGCAGGTGCTTGAGGCAATCTTGCCCGTTCTTCTCTTGTCCTGGCCTCATCAACAAGGTCCCTCAGATGGCCTTGCCTTACTAGATCTTCTAAGTGTGCTTTTAAGGCTCTACAGCCCTGAGTTGGGTGTCTTTCTTCATTGTGGTAAGCACAACGCCTACCAACGTTTCTTCCCATAAATTCCCCTGGTGCTCTTGCTGGTGTCCTGAAATAGGGCTGGTTTCGTATTTGATCCAGGACTTTATGGATAGGGATTCGAAACACCATCGTCACTGCCTGTTTACCCTTCAATTCCGTTTCTTGTTTGGTTGGCCCGTTGTTACCCCGGCCTCGCTTCGGCAAGCCGTTTCCTTTCTCCTGTTTTATCTCTTTGTTTCCCGATGTATCTTTCTTGGCTCTGGCATACTTCTTGATTCTTGCCATGAGTTCTTCTATGCTTTTTGGCAGTGTTTTTGCCAAAGACTTCCGTAGTGGGCAGTCATCTTTCAGGCCGTTCTTGAAAGACACGACTGCCACTTCTTGGTTGCATTCGGGTATTCGATTGAACACCTCGTAGTATCTCTTCGCGTAGGCCCTAAGGCCTTCTTCCTTGGTGATTCTTAAAGCCATCAGGGCGTCGACCCTCAAGGGTTGTAGTTTGTTCGTCACAAACCTGGCCACAAACATCTCGGCTAGGCCTTCACACGTCTTTACGCTTCCCTTCGGTAGTTTATGGAACAAATCGGATGCAATCTCCCCGAAGGATGAGGGGAATACTTTGCAAAGCAACGGCTCGTTCCCACTATATAATGCCATTGAATTCAGGTATAGTCCAACATGAAAGTTGGGATCTGACTTACCATCATAAATTTGGAACCTCGGCATACTGAATCTCTTTGGTGCTTCAAATTTGTCCAGTTCCACCGAGAATGGTGTTCTCGGTTTAACTGGGGAAGTCACCTCGGCTTCAACATTCTGCTGCCTCCTTTTAAGGTAATCCCTCAAGTCTTCTTTACTCCTACCTGCAGCTCGGCTATCTCTGGACTTCAATCTTTTTGGCACACTACTTTCGGCCTCGTGGTGGGCCCGTTTCGATCTTTCTCCATGGGTTGTGTCAAAACAGAGTGCTTGCCCTTGAACATGCCGATGTTCTTTGGGCCCTGGATCCTTCATGTGATGTGTCCTTCGGGACTCTTCTTGCCTTGGCTCCTCTCGTCCGACTTCCCTGGAAGGTTGGTGAGAGTGCCTTCCACTCCTGGTGTGCTAAGGGGCTTCGGGGATTGCTTTCCTTCCTTCCTTCTGGGCATTGGTTGCTGGCATCGGTGTGTCCTGCAGTGGGTATGGTGGCTGCATGACATTATTTTGCATCATGAAGTTGATGACCGACTGTAGGTCTGCCAACTTGTTTGCCAAGTCTTTTACTTCCTCATCCCTCCGTAGGCACCTATCTCTCCACACCCGAAGGTTATCTTCGTTATAGTACTTGCCTTGGTCTGTCTTCTTTGAAGTGTTGCCCTCCTGGCCAACGTCTTTCTCTCCGTGGCCCTGGCCATGAGTTTCTGTGTTGTGGTTGTCTCCTTCAAAGTCAAGATCAATTGGTCTGCCACTCCCAGCAGGAGTGTCGCCCCCAATGTTTTCCCTCTGTCCGTCACTAGCCATCTATTCTTCTAAGTTCACACAGACGGCGCCAAATTGTGTGGGTAATTTTCTGACCACACTGCCCGCCTAGTAATCAGCTGGAGAGCACCGGCAGAATAGATGGCTTCAGTAAACCTGTAACAGAAAGAAAAGGCTCCGGCGGTGGCTCTTCCACCCGGGGGCACTCCGACGATCAAGTCAGTATATCTCTCAAAGATAATCAAGTGCTAAACTCACAAGCTTGAGTATAAAACTGCATACCTTAGACCCACGGGGGTGCCTCTCTTTTATAGTTTACTCAATCCAAGTCCCACTAGAAGCCTGACTTCTATGGACTCCAATTCAATACTGACTTTGGACTCTTCATGAGATAAAGATAAACTCCTTAAGAGTTTTACCCTTATCTTGGCTAAGTCTTCTCTTTTCTCTAGGACTCTTGCCCCTTATCCATTTATCCGTTTATCTTGGATTCCGATATCTTCGGAGATCACCTCGGCCTTGCCGAAGATAACCTCGGCATAACTACCACGACACGTGGCACCTCGGCTGACACGTCGGTGTCACCATGCCACGTGTTGGTATTCGGAAAATACATCCCCACAAATACCTAAGTAGAATCTACAATGAGAAACATGCATGCTGATTTCTTTTGTCACTAACAATTTTAAGTTTTTAAAATCTTGTATTAGTCCACTAATTTTTTGATTCAAAGTTGCAAAAGTGTTATTATATGGGCTTTATTATATTTAAAAACTTTTTTCAATCTATTAGTCAAATAATTCTTTTCGTGTGAGTGAAACATTGGTCATATCACAATCATCTTTTTCTTTGGTAAAAGCCTTATATTCTATTTCTCTTTAGTAAAATGCATAAAAATGGCCATTTTTGTACATGAACAATATTTCAATTATACAGTTCTCAAAATGGTGAGTCACTCTGATGCATACAAAACAGCATCAGAGAAGAAACCAAATTCCCTCGAAATCCTCTGCAACTTCTGGAGAGAAAATGAAGGCACGACACCGATAGTAGACCAACGTGGCAACTGTCAACATAAATTTCAGAACATAAACCTTACACTTTGGATCATTTACCATGTGTATTATCAAGAAATCAAGACAAAATGACATACCTGAATCCATTGATGAATGGTTAAACGGAAGCGTGATTATCAATGAACTCTTTGTTATTGATTATGTTATTGCCTTCTAATCCTTTCCCCTTTGGTGCCTTATGTTTCTCCTTGAGAGGATTTAGGAAAAAAAAATGGCAGTGTTCTTATTTTTCACCTGGGAAGGAATAGGGACCATAAACTTTTAAAGGTTGTAATTGGTTTTCAAAACTGAAAGGTTGTGGAAGTTCAAAAGGAATGAAAACCAACTTTAACCATTATTGGTTTTAATTTCTATTTATTGGTTTTCAAAACTGAAAGGTTGTGAAAGTTCAAAAGGAATGAAAACTAACTTTAACCAATATGTTTTAATTTCTATTTCTGCCCCTCATAGAAATAGAAATTATACAACTAGTATCTACACATTAGGTCCATAACACATGTACCCTTAAGTCTATTAACTAAATTGAATCACTTAAATTGTAGGCTTCTTATAAATGATAACACCAGATTTAATTATGTGGTCCCATTGAGACATTATCTAACAATCTCCCACTGGACCACATATGTATCCTGAAAAATGTGCTTAACTTTAGTGAGCTTAGAAATTTGTTATCATAACTTGAGGGTATCCAAACAATCTTGTCCATTAACTATATTAATATAGGATCAAAGCGGTCTTCGTTACATCAATCGTAACTCGACCCACCAATGGTCACGTATACTAATACAGCTAAATGACATAGATCAATCATGGATGCGTAGCATGGAAATTACATGTGATGTGATCCATACATGCCTGTTTCCAACTGGTCCTACTTAACTTTATTGAGATCAATACTTCACAATACGTAACAGAGCGTAATAAACTGAATATTTCATTTCTGCAGAAATTAATCTAATTACATAGATAAAACTCAAGGCTGACATAAAGCAGTAATATAAATACAAACTCCCACTAAACCAGAATGTTCTCAAATAGAACAACACCCATCTGAGCAGTGTGCTCATGAAAGACCTTGGGTGGTAGTCCCTTCATAAGTGGATCCGCTATCATGGAGTTTGTCCCAATGTGCTCTATGGAAGTTTGTCCACTCTGCACTCTTTCTTTTACAACTAGGAACTTGATATCAATATGCTTTGATTTTGTCGAGCTCCTGTTGTTATTGGAATATAAAACTGCAGACTTATTGTCACAATATAACTTAAGTGGTCTTGCAGTGCCTTCCAAAATACGCAACCCAGTGACAAAATTCCGCAGCCATATCCCTTGGTTTGATGCCTCATAACATGCTACAAATTCTGCGGCCATGGTGGATGAAGCTATGAGCGTCTGCTTTGCAGACCTCCAAGAAATTGCTCCGCCAGCTAACAGATAAATATAGCCTGATGTGGATTTCCTACTGTCTTGGCATCCAGCAAAATCGGAGTCGGAATATCCAATGACCTCTAACTTATCTGATCTCCTATATGTGAGCATATATTCCTTTGTTCTCTGTAAATATCGCATAACACGCTTGACTGCTTTCCAATGATCTATGCCAGGATTACTTAAATATCTACCTAACATGCCAACTATAAACGCAATATCCGGACGCGTACATACTTGAGCATACATTAGACTCCCTACAGCCGAGGCATAAGGAATCTTCTGCATTTCTTGAATTTCAAGACTGTTCTTCGGGCATTGGCTGAGACTAAACTTGTCTCCCTTAGCAACCGGGGTTTCACCTGATTTACAATTTTACATGTCAAATCTATTGAGTACTTTTTCGATATAGCTCCTTTGTGATAATCCCAGAATACCCCGAGAACGATCTCGGAGTATTTCGATTCCTAATACAAAGGAAGCATCACCAAAATCTTTTATTTCAAAATTCTTAGATAGAAATCTCTTGGTGTCATACAATAAGTTTATATCGTTTGTGGCAAGCAATATGTCGTCAACATATAAAACCAAAAATATGTGTTTACTCCCACTGAACTTGTGATACACACATTCATCAACAACATTAGTTTCAAAACCATACGAAGCGAGAATTTGATGAAATTTGAAGTACCACTGACGAGAAGCTTGTTTGAGTCCATAGATGGATTTAGTCAATTTGCAAACCATATTCTTTGGGTCTCCTGACACAAAGTTTTCTGGCTGCACCATATAAATTGTTTCTTTAATGTCACCATTAAGAAAAACTGTTTTGACATCCATCTGATGCAACTCAAGATCAAAATATGCAACAAGCGCCATAATTGTCCTAAAAGAATCTTTCGAAGAAACTGGAAAGAAAGTTTCTTTAAAGTCAATTCCTTCTTTTTGAGTAAAGCCTTTGGCTACAAGACGTGCTTTATACCTCTCCACATTACCATTTGAATCCCTTTTGGTTTTAAATATCCATTTACAACCTACGGGCTTCGCACCAACTGGTAATGAGACAAGTTCCCAAACTTTATTATCTTGCATAGACTTATATTCTTCATTTGTGGCTTCTATCCACTTATGAGAGTTGGAACTTTCCATGGCTTGACGAAAGTTGATTGGATCATCTTTCGACATTCCATTTTCTACCTCATGTTCCTGGAGATATACAATATAATCATCTGAAAATGCAAATCTCCTTTCTCTGGTGGATCGCCTTAATGGCACAGATTCTTGAGGTTGAGGTTGTAGAGTTTGTTCCTCAGGAACAATTACCTCATCTTGAATGGGGGTTTGAACTATATTATCTTGAACAACATTGTCTGGTTGAGGATTCGAAATTACTTCTCGAGCAATGACAGGTATAGGAACCTGTGATTGGTCAAAAGTAGTAGTAGGAAGTGGGATTACTCCTGCTTCCTCCTCAAAGACAATGTCTCTAATTGGATTTCTCCCCCCAAACTCAACATCCTCAAAAAATGTTGCAATTCTCGTCTCAAATATTGACCTATTTGTGGGATCATAAAACTTGTAACCCCGTGATCGTTCGGCATAGCCAATAAAGTAGCTGCTAATGGTTTTAGAGTCCAATTTTCGTTCATGAGGTTTATAAGGCCTCGCCTCAGCAGGACACCCCCACACATGCAAATGTTTTAGACTAGGCTTTCGCCCAACCCAAAGCTCATAAGGTGTTTTTACAACTGCTTTAGTTGGCACCCGATTTAAGATATAAGTTACTGTCTTTAAAGCCTCACCCCAGAGGGACTCTGGTAAAGTAGAATGACTGATCATACTTCTTACCATATCCTTAAGAGTCCGGTTTCGTCTCTCAGATACACCATTCATGCTAGGTGATCCTGGCATGGTATATTGTGGGACGATTCCACATTCCTCCAGGTATTTTGCAAACGGTCCTGGACGTTGTTCACCTGATCCATCATATCTGCCATAGTATTCACCACCACGGTCAGACCTGACACTTTTAATCCGTTTGTTGAGTTGTAACTCAACTTCGGTCTTAAAATTTTTGAATACGTCCAAAGACTGTGATTTCTCATGGATAAGAAATAGATACCCATATCTGGAATAGTCGTCTATGAATGTGATAAAATATTGTTGACCATTCCAAGACGCCATAGGGAATGGGCCACAAATGTCCGTATGAATTAATTCTAAGACATCTGTAGTCCTATGGGCACCATATTTCTTTATTTTGGTCTGTTTTCCCTTAATACACTCAACAAAGACATCAAAATCTGAAAAATCAAGAGAGTCCAAAATTCCATCAGACACAAGGCGCTCAACTCTAGATTTAGAGATGTGACCTAGGCGTTTGTGTCATAATGAGGCTGAATTTTCCTTAGTTAATTTATGCTTTGTACCTCGTGATTCCACGTGCAAGGTTGCATTATAAGATGCAATAGTTTCGAGCAAATATAGATTATCAAACACATTAAGTAAACCAGTACCAACAACATTGGAATTAATAGACATACTAAACTTCATATTTCCAAAAGAACAATAATATCCCAATTTGTCCAATACAGAAACAGAAATTAAATTCCGTCTAAAGAACGGTACAACAAAAGTGTCTAATAAATCCAAATAATAACCAGTTTTCAGTAATAATCTAAAGTGCGCTATTGCCTGCACTTCTATTGACTTGCCATCACCCACAAAGATGTATCTTTCAGCATCAGTTGGCTTTCGGTAGTTCAGGCAACCCTTTCTTTACACGCCAGGTGACGTATTTGGCACAATCCTTCTTTCTGTGTCCGGGCTTGCCACAAAAGAAACAACCATCCTGCACTTTCTGTTTCTTTGGTTCCGGACCCTGAGGAATAGCAACTTCCTTTCCCTTATGCTTTCTTTTGCCCGTATGCTTGGAGGTGCTTGCCAGATGAGCACTTTCAGTCCTTTCTTGCTTCAATCTCTCTTCCTCTTGCACACAAAATGAAATGAGCTCATTGAGAGTCCATTTCTCCTTCTGGCAGTTATAACTGACCTTAAATTGGTTAAATTGTGCAGGAAGAGAGATGAGAACTAAATGCACGAGCAAATCATCAGATAGGTCGAGCTTTAGTGCCTTAAGTTTTAAAGCAAGATGAGACATTTCCATGATGTACTCGCGAACATTACCCTTGCCTTTATACTTTATTGAAATCAAGCTTGCTAAAAGCGTGCTTGTTTCAGCCTTATCGTTTTTAGCAAAACGCTTTTGAATTTTTGAAAGAAATTCACCGGCAACGGTAACATCCTCTGTTATTGCACCCCGAAAAACTTCTGGAATCCCACGCTTCATGATCATAAGACTTAGCCTGTTAGAACGATCCCACTTTTCAAAGTACACAGTTTTCTCAGGAGTACTTTGTGTAGTGAGAGCATTCGGTTTTGGCATCCTTAATGCCAAGTCTATGTCCATGCAGCCGAGAACAATCAATATGTTCTCTTTCCAGTCCTTAAAGTTTGTTCCATTTAACATTGGAACATTGTTCATGTTGGCAGAGATTGAAGTAGTCGACATTAAAACTGAATAGAAAATAAAATAAAAGGAATAAACAATTATGCTCACATTAAGTTACCAAACAGATAATCTCTAAATAAATTAATTTAATGACAACATCTCAAGATACCTAGCACAACATTAATACCAAGCCTTTGGGTAGTGATATTAACTGTAAGTGGTATTCTTGTTGTAATGATCAAACATTGACAATAAGTTATGTCAAATAACAAATCTATCTTTTGATGGATTTATTATTCACATTAGGTTTTCTTGACAATTGGCACATGTTTATCACCACAAAATGTGTGTGTAATTCTGCCAAGTCTTAATCATGTCTTTGGACCGATAAATACCCGCATGAGATACACAGACATGAACTTCAAAACATTCCATATAAAACAATCTAGACAAGAGAGATCACTTTTGTGACATCTTGTTTGAATTGACATATATTGAGAATGTTAGAAAATTAAATTTCTGTAGACGTTGTATGAAATTACATTAAATTTAAAGATTTCTAAATTTGTGACCCCGTATATGTTATATAATCTGCAGCAATTCCAATTATATATATACATATATAAATAGAATTGACGGGTCCAAAAATAAATAGTTTTTTTTTTATGATGTTCAAAATTAAACCGATCAAATCGCAAAATATATCTATATATATATAAATACATGATGTTCATCCATAAGAAAATTCAGAATCTGATTCCAAGAAACTAAATAGAATGAATAAAGCATATCAATTCTGATAAGACACATGATATGCATACTCTGATACCAATTGTCAACATAAATTTCAGAACATAAACCTTACACTTTGGATCATTTACCATGTGTATTATCAAGAAATCAAGACAAAATGACATACCTGAATCCATTGATGAACGGTTAAACGGAAGCGTGATTATCAATGAACTCTTTGTTATTAATTATGTTATTGCCTTCTAATCCTTTCCCCTTTGGTGCCTTATGTTTCTCCTTGAGAGGATTTAGGAAAAAAAATGGCAGTGTTCTTATTTTTCACCTGGGAAGGAATAGGGACTATAACCTTTTAAAGGTTGTAATTGGTTTTCAAAACTGAAAGGTTGTGGAAGTTCAAAAAGAATGAAAACTAACTTTAACCAATATGTTTTAATTTCTATTTCTGCCCCTCATAGAAATAGAAATTATACAACTAGTATCTACACATTAGGTCCATAACACATATACCCTTAAGTCTATTAACTAAATTGAATCACTTAAATTGTAGGCTTCTTATAAATGATAACACCACATTTAATTATGTGGTCCCATTGAGACATTATCTAACGATACCAATTGTCAATATAAATTTCTGAACATAAACCTTACACTTTGGATCATTTACCATGTGTATTATCAAGAAATCAAGACAAAATGACATACCTGAATCCATTGATGAACGATTAAACGGAAGCGTGATTATCAATGAACTCTTTGTTATTGATTATGTTATTGCCTTCTAATCCTTTCCCCTTTGGTGTCTTATGTTTCTCCTTGAGAGGATTTAGAAAAAAAATGACAGTATTCTTATTTTCACCTGGGAAGGAATAGGGACCATAACCTTTTAAAGGTGCAACACGATCCTCCATTTCCTTGCCATCCATGGCAACATTGCTGCCATTAAAATGCTTGACAAGCATGGTTTACTTACCACTGAACAGCTTAAGAAATGTAATGCAAATGGCGAAATTGCTTTGCATGAAGCTGCGCGGTTTGGTCACAAGGATGTGGCAGAAACAATGCTGGTGAAGGAAAGAGATTTGATCAATGCGCGCAATGAGTTGGGCCATTTATGTTGCTGCTGCATTTGGGAATAGGGATGTTTTTGATTTTTTTTTTCAAAAATAAGTGACGATGAGTGGTTGATGGGATCGAGAGCAAGAAATGGTTGCACCGTTCTTCATGCTGCTGTGAAAGGAGAATATTATCGTTGTTAATTTCTGTATCCATTTTTTCATTCTTTAACTTCAGTTCGAAGTCATAAGGTTAGTACACAATCTTTATATATACTTGGGATCGTGATACCCCGAATTATTTTAGGACGTTTAGGCCAAAAATCTAATTTTAAACTTTGTTTAGTGAGAGGTCTAAGCACTGAATTAACTTATTCATAAAGACAAGTTCAAGTTAAATGACTTAAATACTCTCTATATATATATATATATATCTTTGGTTGAGGAGTTGGTTTTGAAGTTTTTTTTTTTTTTTTTTTTTTTTATTAAAATAGTCATAAAAAACAAAATAAAATTTTTAATTTAATAAGATAAAATATCACATCTAATCTATAATCATTACATTATTTCTCTCGCAAAAAATTAAAAAAATTAAAAATTCTTTTTAGACCAAACTTTTTAACTTTAAGTTAAAATAATTAAAAAATTTAAAAAGTCAACCAACTTCTCAAACGACATATATATCTATATATATATTATATAGATTGCAAAAAAATCTAAACCGGTCCTCTATTCACTCTCTTTCCTCTCTCTCTTTCTCTCCGCCTTCGACACCGTCGCCTCCTCCAACGGGGTCGACGAGTGCTGTCGCGACTCCATTGTCGATCTCCACAACCCTGCCCACCTCTACCTCCTATTTCTCTCTCTCTTCCTCTCGCCGCCACAACACCACAGCAGATCACCACCATGTACGGCGCAATCGAGTCGCCACCTCACCGAACTCCCAGTCCCTACAGACTGGATCAACTCGGACAATTTTGAGCTCGCTTCTAGGGTTTTCAGCCTCCTCTCTCCAAATGGTGTCTTGATGTCTTTGATTTCGACTATCGATCATTTTTCCTTGATGAAGTACGTGTTTCTAATTGAGCAATTGCCTGAGTGGGTTAAGTTTTTGCTTCAGAACGAGCGAGACTCCCATCGTCACCACGACAGAGCTACGGATCTAGATTTCTTCATTAGCATCATTGATATATATAGATATAGATATACATTTTTGTTTGATGTCTGGCTATCTCTCTCTCTAGATTTGAGTTTTGTAGTAGTTGTTGTTATTGTTAATGTTGATAATGATGATGAAACTTAGCAATAGAGTAGGCTTTTTTTTTTTTTTTTTCTTCTTTTAATTTCCTTCTACTTTGTTCTTCTTTTTATGGATAAAGTGAGAAAGATCATATATAAAATAAAATAAAAACAAGATCTGATTTGATCTTATTTAATTTCCTTCCACTTTCTTCTTCTTCTTATGGAGAGAGTGAAAAAAATTAGATCTGTTACAATAGATATAAAATGCTATTTTTATACCTATTTGCTAAAATTGCTATTTTAATAGATAAAATTTTTTTTTGAATAGATAGGTAAAAATTCAGGAGATTAGGTGGTAATAGATAGCAAAATTTTAAACAGATAAGTGGAAAAAATTTAAACAAATAAAAAAAAATTTGAACAGATAGATATAAATTTGAATAGATAATCAACAAAAAATCAACAGATAAATTAAAAGGTAACATTAGAAATAAAATATATGCCAAGATTTCTTACCAAACTATTTTAGAAAGTGTAGACCTCTCACCAAAAAAAAAAAAAAAAAAACACCCTAATGCCTTAGATAATTGCTAAAGCGATTTTTTTACCAATTTTTCTCATTATTTTAACATCATCCAACAATTAATATATATATACAATTTAAATTTCAAAAATATTTCGTAATTCAAATTTCTATAACCTGAATGACTCGAATATCCTATTTTAAGACATTCGAATTATTCAAGTCATAAAAATTCAAATTACCAAACATTGTTGTTTAAAATTTGAGTTGTTCCAATTGTTTTGACGTGTCTACCGAAAATTTGGGTTTTGAAATTTCTACCCACGAGTCACACAAAGAAAGGGTGATTTACAGGCTGTCCTATTGATTAGACTTGGGACTAATTTAAACACAAAATGACGTCGTTTTGATTAATTCGAACCATTTGAACCGCGAATATTGTGGCCACCAAATATTTTTCAATTTAAAAAGATGGTTGAAAGTTAAAAATTAATTTTTAACATATTTTAAATCATATCATCCTCTTGTCTTTTTACACGTTTTCTCAAAAAAAAAAAAAAAAAAAATTAAAAATTAAATTTTTAACCATGTTTTCAAATTAGGCCATCATATCTAATTAATTAGTCCTGTTCTAAATTAATAGATCACGTTTCTAGTTTATCCTTACAATCCAACTCGCCAATCCATAATTATGACACACTCACCACTTTTTAATCGATTTTCAAAGCGTGACCATATAGAAACATCAAGACGAAGACGGTCAGGATTTTACAGTTACTTCTCCTCCTTCCCCTTTGATTGATTTTCTGTTTGGTGTTCCTCAATGGGATTAACCCTTAGAAAGCAAACTACATCTTGAACGATCTGTCATCATCTTGTCGGCAATTTGAGAAAATAAGACGATTTTTTTTTTTTTTTTAGGGGTATCAGGATAACAATGCTGGTTGTTTGAGCATTTGTTTGAGTAGTGCTTGGAATGTGTTCGATGAAATGTACAAGTGAAGAATTTGATCAAATGTAGGTCTTTGGTTAAATGACAATATGGTGAGAGTTTTTAAAGTAAAACCCAATGCTTTTGTTTATGCCTCACTAATAAAAAAGGGCTATGTAATGTGAATGATATGAGTTTGGTTGTTAAGCTTAAAGATGAGATGTTGGAACCTATAATTAGTGCACTTTTCAAGGTCAGTTGCAAGGAAGATGTTATTGGATCTTTAGAGGAAATGCTAGAAAAAGGGCATAATCCTGATAGTATAGTTACTTTATTATGCAATGATATGGGTTTTGCCAGGATAAGGATTTTGATACAACATATGCTGTTTAAAGTGAGATAACAGAGAAGAGGTGTAAATCAGATGTTATTAGACTTAGTTATAATGTAATTACCGGAGTATTTTGCCGGGGAGAGAAAATTGATGGAAACAAATGAATAATTTGGAGACAAGCCAAGCCAAAATTGTGCTTCTGATGTGATTAAATTGTTGGACATTATTTGATGGGCTATGTGATAGTATGGAGTTCAGGGAAGTTGCATTTATTTTGGATGAGATGGTTTTCAAAGGTTATGCCATTATTCTGCAAGTATAATAAAATTTGTTGATGAGTTGTGTTGAGGTGGTAATCTGAAGTTACGTACAGTTCTAAGTAGTTCTGTAGAAGGAAATTTAATTGATGTAGTAGAGTGCTGGTTCCCATGGCATACAATACAAGAACAATAAGCTTTTAAATGCCTTTTAGCTTGTAGAAACCTTGCCAATGCCGTAAGTGATGCTCTTCCAATCAGGTAAGGTAATCAATACCAACATGCTTTCGTATAGTTCATTACTTCTTGTGGAGTGACTTTCAGTCTTAATTTTCATGATCAATCCTAGATATGTTTCATCATTCCTATCAATTTTCCACTCTGCTTGTATTTATTTAGGCATTGTAGATGTTTAAAGAAGGGGCTGAAATTCTAGTCTACCATTCCTTTTGAGACTTACAGGGGAGTATAGACCTAACAAGCGATGGTAATAGTAATAAAAAAAAAAAAAAAAAAATGTTCCTTATGCATGTTCAGAATTTGAAACGTGTAGATTAGATTCATTATGTGTGTATCTCACACCATACCAAATTTAAATCTACACTATGGATTTAAATTTTGGACATTTTTCTGAATATTTTATTTGAGTACATAACATTTTTGATGCATATTATTGTTGCTTTACACTTAGGTCACATTACGAGCAACCTGTGTATAAAATCTAATTAAGAGTCTTTTAATTGGGTTTATTGAACATGTAGCATATATGACAAGGCCTGCATAATGTGACTACTATCTTGGTCGTTTTCTGTGGAGTAAAGTCCACCCCATTTTTAGAACAAGCTAACGATTTTTATTTTGATATGAATTTTGTGAACCAGGTTTGGCTGTGAGCATATTGGAATCATTCCCTAAACTTGCTGGCAAACATGACGAAAAGGGTATAACAGCTTTAGATCTGTTGGCCTCAAAACCATTGTCCTTTAGAAGTGGATCTTCATATACGCTTAAAAATCTAGGCTCCATGCCTTTCATTCCCGTCCAGATTTTGGGAGTTTTGGTCTATAGTTGTAAGTCCCATGCAGTATGAACTATGAACAATAGGATCTCTATTGCTTCCCAGTTTCTTTCTTGCAATTTTATAATAAAACTTAGGTTAAATTACTCTTATCACTCTTGAGGTTTGGAGAAAATTTAATAGCTCTATTTGGTTTCGTTTTCAAAATCTATTTTCTGAAAATTTCAAATAAATAAAAAATAAAAAATAGTTAAACTAGTTTGGTGAAAAAATGAAAAACACTCATTTTAATTTTTTTTTTTTTTTTTGGGGGGGGGGGGGGGGGGACAAAAAATATCTTTTGGTATTTGTTTTCATCAAACTAGTTTTTATGTTTTTGAAAAAGAAATTCAGAAAACAGACTTTGAAAACCAAACCTAACAGAGTAAGTCTTACAATTTCAACATAATAATATTATTACTAACCTCCTCTACAATAACAGAAAGGTTAACTGATTATGAAGGATGTAAAATTACACTTTTAGCCTTCTGCAAAAGTTAACCTCCTCTAAAGTTATGATATTTGTTTTTGTTTTTTTTTTTTTGGGTTCAGAAAATTATAATGTTGTTCAAGTTTTACTAACATAGTTACGGACTTGGAAAGAATTAAGCAACGAACAAGTGCATTGTCATAGAAATATGGTCTGCATAAGTTTAATGAAATCATCAACTGAAAATCCAATCAGATCATAATGAAATGATTTCACCCAGAAGTGATCCATACTGTAATGAATTCCACCAATTTCCCACCTTTCGGCTCAATGTCTTTGAAAATATACATGTGTTCTTATTTATTTTATTTGTTGTATATACTTAAATTATTTCTGCTAATCGTGAAACAGAAGTCTAATGGGCTACTTCTAAATACTTATGTTCTGAATCTCAACACTATGATTCTAGAGATGGTTACTTTAGTAACCGGTTCAGAATTTCAAATTGATTACAACAATTATTAAAATTTTGAATTGAAAGAACATCTCTGATGACTTTATTTGTTTTTGTTGTTGAGCAGGTATTCCATCCATGGTTATTGATTCGGAAATTGTTGGTGATGAGGAGGACCCACGTGGTAGTGCACATGATACCTCCAAATCAGAAGGGACTTTGTTATCCAAATTAATGTCAGGTATTATTTTATTTTTATGCAGTAAATTTCATAGAGAAAAAATAATGCAGATGTAATTTTTTTCTGCACATAAGTCCCCTCACCCCAAAAAGAAAAATGAAAAAAACTAATTCTTTTGAATGTGTGTATGGTGGATTTGACCCGTGCAAGTTAAGTATTCAATAATTGTATTGAGTACAAATATCTTTACTTTAAAAAAAAAGGGTAAAAAGTCAACTTTCCCTTTCATCTTATTGATTATTCTACACTGGTATTTTGTTACAGGGTACAAAAGGATCATCAGAGGTTTGTTCCTCTTAACTCTTCAACTATGAGTTGTTTGCAGTTTTTGGAATACAGTTAAATCTGAAATTTTTGGGGGCTTCATAAGTCACTTGTACACACAAAAATTCAAGATTCATGCGATTCACTTTAAAATTAAGGCTGTGGTTCTATTATTACAGGAAAGAGTTACAAACAAAATATAAAGATGGTATAGTATTAGAATTATGGCCACAAGTGCAAAAATATCAAAATATCTTTACTCCAAAATTCAGATAGTCTTCAGTACTCAAGATTTACGCTACTCAACAACATGAACCATTGCCAACTTTGCTTTTTGTTATTTCTTCTTTGTCATCAGTCCCAACTGGAAATTGAAGAAAATTCACGAGAAAATTGATAGCTTGCCTAGATTATCACTGTACTAAATATGAAGTATAGTGTTGTCCTCTTTAATGCTTCTGACTTTTGTTTGTTGTCTTCTTTTTTTTCATGAAGTTTGTCCTTGGATTAAACGAATTGATGATGCAAGGCAAAAGCATGTGTTTGCAAGAGAGCTGGTAAAAAGACTGATAGAAGAAGAAAATGGTTGGAGCAATTACCTACATTGCAAAAATTTTCATGTTTCTGGATTGGGCTGCTTTGGAGAAACTCCGTCACAAAATAAGAAGAATAGAATGAAAGACCCACTTATCCTAGCGACAAAACACGGCATCCATGAGATGGTAGAGGAAAT